>NC_087255.1:34207200-35407200 GCF_037042905.1 Lytechinus pictus | reverse complement strand
GGTCTACGATGCCCCGAAAGGTAGGGGGTGCATGGACGAAAATATAGCGCGTGTTATATAATTATGTATTATATACGTGTATTCCAACAATTCCACTATGGTCTGGTAATACATTCGCCGCTAATCAAAATCACCATTTTATGTCTTGAAAATCAACCAAATTGATCTTTATTAATCACTTCATCGATTTAGGGGTGAACATTGGTGCACAGAAAAGGGGGACGGGGTCTACGATGCCCCGAAAGGTAGGGGGTGCATGGACGAAAATATAGCGCGTGTTATATAATTATGTATTATATACGTGTATTCCAACAATTCCACTTTGGTCTGGTAATACATTCGCCGCTAATCGAAATCACCATTTTATGTCTTGAAAATCATCCAAATTGATCTTTATTAATCACTTCATCGATTTAGGGGTGAACATTGGTGCACAGAAAAGGGGGACGGGGTCTACGATGCCCCGAAAGGTAGGGGGTGCATGGACGAAAATATAGCGCGTGTTATATAATTATGTATTATACGTGTATTCCAACAATTCCACTTTGGTCTGGTAATACATTCGCCGCTAATCGAAATCACTATTTTATGTCTTGAAAATCAACCAAATTGATCTTTATTAATCATTTCATCGATTTAGGGGTGAACATTGGTGCACAGAGAAGGGGGACGGGGTCTACGATGCCCCGAAAGGTAGGGGGTGCATGGACGAAAATATAGCGCGTGTTATATAATTATGTATTATATACGTGTATTCCAACAATTCCACTTTGGTCTGGTAATACATTCGCCGCTAATCGAAATCACCATTTTATGTCTTGAAAATCAACCAAATTGATCTTTATTAATCACTTCATCGATTTAGAGGTGAACATTGGTGCACAGAAAAGGGGGACGGGGTCAACGATGCCCCGAAAGGTAGGGGGTGCATGGACGAAAATATAGCGCGTGTTATATAATTATGTATTATATACGTGTATTCCAACAATTCCACTTTGGTCTGGTAATACATTCGCCGCTAATCGAAATCACCTTTTTATGTCTTGAAAATCAACCAAATCGATCTTTATTAATCACTTCATCGATTTAGGGGTGAACATTGGTGCACAGAAAAGGGGGACGGGGTCTACGATGCCCCGAAAGGTAGGGGGTGCATGGACGAAAATATAGCGCGTGTTATATAATTATGTATTATATACGTGTATTCCAACAATTCCACTTTGGTCTGGTAATACATTCGCCGCTAATCGAAATCACCTTTTTATGTCTTCAAAATCAACCAAATTGATCTTTATTAATCACTTCATCGATTTAGGGGTGAACATTGGTGCACAGAAAAGGGGGACGGGGTCTACGATGCCCCGAAAGGTAGGGGGTGCATGGACGAAAATATAGCGCGTGTTATATAATTATGTATTATATACGTGTATTCCAACAATTCCACTTTGGTCTGGTAATACATTCGCCGCTAATCGAAATCACCTTTTTATGTCTTGAAAATCAACCAAATTGATCTTTATTAATCACTTCATCGATTTAGGGGTGAACATTGGTGCACAGAAAAGGGGGACGGGGTCTCCGATGCCCCGAAAGGTAGGGGGTGCATGGACGAAAATATAGCGCGTGTTATATAATTATGTATTATATACGTGTATTCCAACAATTCCACTTTGGTCTGGTAATACATTCGCCGCTAATCGAAATCACCTTTTTATGTCTTGAAAATCAACCAAATTGATCTTAATTAATCACTTCATCGATTTAGGGGTGAACATTGGTGCACAGAACAGGGGGACGGGGTCTACGATGCCCCGAAAGGTAGGAGGTGCATGGACGAAAATATAGCGCGTGTTATATAATTATGTATTATATACGTGTATTCCAACAATTCCACTTTGGTCTGGTAATACATTCGCCGCTAATCGAAATCACCTTTTTATGTCTTGAAAATCGACCAAATTGATCTTTATAAATCACTTCATCGATCTAGGGGTGAACATTGGTGCACAGAAAAGGGGGACGGGGTCTATGATGCCCCGAAAGGTAGGGGGTGCATGGACGAAAATATAGCGCGTGTTTTATAATTATGTATTATATACGTGTATTCCAACAATTCCACTTTGGTCTGGTAATACATTCGCCGCTAATCGAAATCACCTTTTTATTTCTTGAAAATCAACCAAATTGATATTTATTAATCACTTCGTCGATTTAGGGGTGAACATTGGTGCACAGAAAAGGGGGACGGGGTCTACGATGCCCCGAAAGGTAGGGGGTGCATGGACGAAAATATAGCGCGTGTTATATAATTATGTATTATATACGTGTATTCCAACAATTCCACTTTGGTCTGGTAATACATTCGCCGCTAATCGAAATCACCATTTTATGCCTTGAAAATCAACCAAATTGATCTTTATTAATCACTTCATCGATTTAGGGGTGAACATTGGTGCAGGGAAAAGGGGGACGGGGTCTACGATGCCCCGAAAGGTAGGGGGTGCATGGACGAAAATATAGCGCGTGTTATATAATTAAGTATTATATACGTGTATTCCAACAATTCCACTTTGGTCTGGTAATACATTCGCCGCTAATCGAAATCACCATTTTATGTCTTGAAAATCAAGCAAATTGATCTTTATTAATCACTTCATCGATTTAGGGGTGAACATTGGTGCACAGAAAAGGGGGACGGGGTCTACGATGCCCCGAAAGGTAGGGGGTGCATGGACGAAAATATAGCGCGTGTTATATAATTATGTATTATATACGTGTATTCCAACAATTCCACTTTGGTCTGGTAATACATTCGCCGCTAATCGAAATCACCTTTTTATGTCTTGAAAATCGACCAAATTGATCTTTATAAATCACTTCATCTATCTGGGGGTGAACATTGGTGCACAGAAAAGGGGGACGGGGTCTACGATGCCCCAAAAGGTAGGGGGTGCATGGACGAAAATATAGCGCGTGTTATATAATTATGTATTATATACGTGTATTCCAACAATTCCACTTTGGTCTGGTAATACATTCGCCGCTAATCGAATTCACCTTTTTATGTCTTGAAAATCAACCAAATTGATCTTTATTAATCACTTCATCGACTTAGGGGTGAACATTGGTGCACAGAAAAGGGGGACGGGGTCTACGATGCCCCGAAAGGTAGGGGGTGCATGGACGAAAATATAGCGCGTGTTATATAATTATGTATTATATACGTGTATTCCAACAATTCCACTTTGGTCTGGTAATACATTCGCCGCTAATCGAAATCACCATTTTATGTCTTGAAAATCATCCAAATTGATCTTTATTAATCACTTCATCGATTTAGGGGTGAACATTGGTGCACAGAAAAGGGGGACGGGTTCTACGATGCCCCGAAAGGTAGGGGGTGCATGGACGAAAATATAGCGCGTGTTATATAATTATGTATTATACGTGTATTCCAACAATTCCACTTTGGTCTGGTAATACATTCGCCGCTAATCGAAATCACCATTTTATGTCTTGAAAATCAACCAAATTGATCTTTATTAATCACTTCATCGATTTAGGGTTGAACATTGGTGCACAGAGAAGGGGGACGGGGTCTACGATGCCCCGAAAGGTAGGGGGTGCATGGACGAAAATATAGCGCGTGTTATATAATTATGTATTATATACGTGTATTCCAACAATTCCACTTTGGTCTGGTAATACATTCGCCGCTAATCGAAATCACCATTTTATGTCTTGAAAATCAACCAAATTGATCTTTATTAATCACTTCATCGATTTAGAGGTGAACATTGGTGCACAGAAAAGGGGGACGGGGTCAACGATGCCCCGAAAGGTAGGGGGTGCATGGACGAAAATATAGCGCGTGTTATATAATTATGTATTATATACGTGTATTCCAACAATTCCACTTTGGTCTGGTAATACATTCGCCGCTAATCGAAATCACCTTTTTATGTCTTGAAAATCAACCAAATTGATCTTTATTAATCACTTCATCGATTTAGGGGTGAACATTGGTGCACAGAAAAGGGGGACGGGGTCTACGATGCCCCGAAAGGTAGGGGGTGCATGGACGAAAATATAGCGCGTGTTATATAATTATGTATTATATACGTGTATTCCAACAATTCCACTTTGGTCTGGTAATACATTCGCCGCTAATCGAAATCACCTTTTTATGTCTTCAAAATCAACCAAATTGATCTTTATTAATCACTTCATCGATTTAGGGGTGAACATTGGTGCACAGAAAAGGGGGACGGGGTCTACGATGCCCCGAAAGGTAGGGGGTGCATGGACGAAAATATAGCGCGTGTTATATAATTATGTATTATATACGTGTATTCCAACAATTCCACTTTGGTCTGGTAATACATTCGCCGCTAATCGAAATCACCTTTTTATGTCTTGAAAATCAACCAAATTGATCTTTATTAATCACTTCGTCGATTTAGGGGTGAACATTGGTGCACAGAAAAGGGGGACGGGGTCTCCGATGCCCCGAAAGGTAGGGGGTGCATGGACGAAAATATAGCGCGTGTTATATAATTATGTATTATATACGTGTATTCCAACAATTCCACTTTGGTCTGGTAATACATTCGCCGCTAATCGAAATCACCTTTTTATGTCTTGAAAATCAACCAAATTGATCTTAATTAATCACTTCATCGATTTAGGGGTGAACATTGGTGCACAGAACAGGGGGACGGGGTCTACGATGCCCCGAAAGGTAGGGGGTGCATGGACGAAAATATAGCGCGTGTTATATAATTATGTATTATATACGTGTATTCCAACAATTCCACTTTGGTCTGGTAATACATTCGCCGCTAATCGAAATCACCTTTTTATGTCTTGAAAATCGACCAAATTGATCTTTATAAATCACTTCATCGATCTAGGGGTGAACATTGGTGCACAGAAAAGGGGGACGGGGTCTATGATGCCCCGAAAGGTAGGGGGTGCATGGACGAAAATATAGCGCGTGTTTTATAATTATGTATTATATACGTGTATTCCAACAATTCCACTTTGGTCTGGTAATACATTCGCCGCTAATCGAAATCACCTTTTTATTTCTTGAAAATCAACCAAATTGATATTTATTAATCACTTCGTCGATTTAGGGGTGAACATTGGTGCACAGAAAAGGGGAACGGGGTCTACGATGCCCCGAAAGGTAGGGGGTGCATGGACGAAAATAGAGCGCGTGTTATATAATTATGTATTATATACGTGTATTCCAACAATTCCACTTTGGTCTGGTAATACATTCGCCGCTAATCGAAATCACCATTTTATGTCTTGAAAATCAACCAAATTGATCTTTTTTAATCACTTCATCGATTTAGCGGTGAACATTGGTGCACAGAAAAGGGGGACGGGGTCTACGATGCCCCGAAAGGTAGGGAGTGCATGGACGAAAATATAGCGCGTGTTATATAATTATGTATTATATACGTGTATTCCAACAATTCCACTTTGGTCTGGTAAATCATTCGCCGCTAATCGAAATCACCATTTTATGTCTTGAAAATCAACCAAATTGATCTTTATTAATCACTTCATCGATTTAGGGGTGAACATTGGTGCACAGAAAAGGGGGACGGGGTCTACGATGCCCCGAAAGGTAGGGGGTGCATGGACGAAAATATAGCGCGTGTTATATAATTATGTATTATATACGTGTATTCCAACAATTCCACTTTGGTCTGGTAATACATTCGCCGCTAATCGAAATCACCTTTTTATGTCTTGAAAATCGACCAAATTGATCTTTATAAATCACTTCATCGATCTACGGGTGAACATTGGTGCACAGAAAAGGGGGACGGGGTCTACGATGCCCCGAAAGGTAGGGGGTGCATGGACGAAAATATAGCGCGTGTTATATAATTATGTATTATATACGTGTATTCCAACAATTTCACTTTGGTCTGGTAATACATTTGCCGCTAATCGAAATCACCTTTTTATGTCTTGAAAATCAACCAAATTGATCTTTATAAATCACTTCATCGATCTACGGGTGAACATTGGTGCACAGAAAAGGGGGACGGGGTCTACGATGCCCCGAAAGGTAGGGGGTGCATGGACGAAAATATAGCGCGTGTTATATAATTATGTATTATATACGTGTATTCCAACAATTCCACTTTGGTCTGGTAATACATTCGCCGCTAATCGAAATCACCTTTTAATGTCTTGAAAATCAACCCAATTGATCTTTATTAATCACTTCTTTGATTTAGGGGTGAACATTGGTGCACCGAAAAGGGGGACGGGGTCTACGATGCCCCGAAAGGTAGGGGGTGCATGGACGAAAATATAGCGCGTGTTATATAATTAAGTATTATATACGTGTATTCCAACAATTCCACTTTGGTCTGGTAATACATTCGCCGCTAATCGAAATCACCATTTTATGTCTTGAAAATCAACCCAATTGATCTTTATTAATCACTTCATCGATTTAGGGGTGAACATTGGTGCACCGAAAAGGGGGACGGGGTCTACGATGCCCCGAAAGGTAGGGGGTGCATGGACGAAAATATAGCGCGTGTTATATAATTAAGTATTAAATACGTGTATTCCAACAATTCCACTTTGGTCTGGTAATACATTCGCCGCTAATCGAAATCACCATTTTATGTCTTGAAAATCAACCAAATTGATCTTTATTAATCACTTCATCGATTTAGGGGTGAACATTGGTGCACAGAAAAGGTGGACGGGGTCTACGATGCCCCGAAAGGTAGGGGGTGCATGGACGAAAATATACCGCGTGTTATATAATTATGTATTATATACGTGTATTCCAACAATTCCACTTTGGTCTGGTAATACATTCGCCGCTAATCGAAATCACCTTTTTATGTCTTGAAAATCTACCAAATTGATCTTTATAAATCACTTCATCTTTCTAGGGGTGAACATTGGTGCACAGAAAAGGGGGACGGGGTCTACGATGCCCCAAAAGGTAGGGGGTGCATGGACGAAAATATAGCGTGTGTTATATAATTATGTATTATATACGTGTATTCGAACAATTCCACTTTGGTCTGGTAATACATTCGCCGCTAATCGAATTCACCTTTTTATGTCTTGAAAATCAACCAAATTGATCTTTATTAATCACTTCATCGATTTAGGGGTGAACATTGGTGCACCGAAAAGGGGGACGGGGTCTACGATGCCCCGAAAGGTAGGGGGTGCATGGACGAAAATATAGCGCGTGTTATATAATTATGTATTATATACGTGTATTCCAACAATTCCACTATGGTCTGGTAATACATTCGCCGCTAATCAAAATCACCATTTTATGTCTTGAAAATCAACCAAATTGATCTTTATTAATCACTTCATCGATTTAGGGGTGAACATTGGTGCACAGAAAAAGGGGATGGGGTCTTCGATGCCCCGAAAGGTAGGGGGTGCATGGACGAAAATATAGCGCGTGTTATATAATAATGTATTATATACGTGTATTCCAACAATTCCACTTTGGTCTGGTAATACATTCGCCGCTAATCGAAATCACCTTTTTATTTCTTGAAAATCAACCAAATTGATATTTATTAATCACTTCGTCGATTTAGGGGTGAACATTGGTGCACAGAAAAGGGGAACGGGGTCTACGATGCCCCGAAAGGTAGGGGGTGCATGGACGAAAATAGAGCGCGTGTTATATAATTATGTATTATATACGTGTATTCCAACAATTCCACTTTGGTCTGGTAATACATTCGCCGCTAATCGAAATCACCATTTTATGTCTTGAAAATCAACCAAATTGATCTTTTTTAATCACTTCATCGATTTAGCGGTGAACATTGGTGCACAGAAAAGGGGGACGGGGTCTACGATGCCCCGAAAGGTAGGGAGTGCATGGACGAAAATATAGCGCGTGTTATATAATTATGTATTATATACGTGTATTCCAACAATTCCACTTTGGTCTGGTAAATCATTCGCCGCTAATCGAAATCACCATTTTATGTCTTGAAAATCAACCAAATTGATCTTTATTAATCACTTCATCGATTTAGGGGTGAACATTGGTGCACAGAAAAGGGGGACGGGGTCTACGATGCCCCGAAAGGTAGGGGGTGCATGGACGAAAATATAGCGCGTGTTATATAATTATGTATTATATACGTGTATTCCAACAATTCCACTTTGGTCTGGTAATACATTCGCCGCTAATCGAAATCACCTTTTTATGTCTTGAAAATCGACCAAATTGATCTTTATAAATCACTTCATCGATCTACGGGTGAACATTGGTGCACAGAAAAGGGGGACGGGGTCTACGATGCCCCGAAAGGTAGGGGGTGCATGGACGAAAATATAGCGCGTGTTATATAATTATGTATTATATACGTGTATTCCAACAATTTCACTTTGGTCTGGTAATACATTTGCCGCTAATCGAAATCACCTTTTTATGTCTTGAAAATCAACCAAATTGATCTTTATAAATCACTTCATCGATCTATGGGTGAACATTGGTGCACAGAAAAGGGGGACGGGGTCTACGATGCCCCGAAAGGTAGGGGGTGCATGGACGAAAATATAGCGCGTGTTATATAATTATGTATTATATACGTGTATTCCAACAATTCCACTTTGGTCTGGTAATACATTCGCCGCTAATCGAAATCACCTTTTAATGTCTTGAAAATCAACCCAATTGATCTTTATTAATCACTTCTTTGATTTAGGGGTGAACATTGGTGCACCGAAAAGGGGGACGGGGTCTACGATGCCCCGAAAGGTAGGGGGTGCATGGACGAAAATATAGCGCGTGTTATATAATTAAGTATTATATACGTGTATTCCAACAATTCCACTTTGGTCTGGTAATACATTCGCCGCTAATCGAAATCACCATTTTATGTCTTGAAAATCAACCCAATTGATCTTTATTAATCACTTCATCGATTTAGGGGTGAACATTGGTGCACCGAAAAGGGGGACGGGGTCTACGATGCCCCGAAAGGTAGGGGGTGCATGGACGAAAATATAGCGCGTGTTATATAATTAAGTATTATATACGTGTATTCCAACAATTCCACTTTGGTCTGGTAATACATTCGCCGCTAATCGAAATCACCATTTTATGTCTTGAAAATCAACCAAATTGATCTTTATTAATCACTTCATCGATTTAGGGGTGAACATTGGTGCACAGAAAAGGGGGACGGGGTCTACGATGCCCCGAAAGGTAGGGGGTGCATGGACGAAAATATACCGCGTGTTATATAATTATGTATTATATACGTGTATTCCAACAATTCCAATTTGGTCTGGTAATACATTCGCCGCTAATCGAAATCACCTTTTTATGTCTTGAAAATCTACCAAATTGATCTTTATAAATCACTTCATCTTTCTAGGGGTGAACATTGGTGCACAGAAAAGGGGGACGGGGTCTACGATGCCCCAAAAGGTAGGGGGTGCATGGACGAAAATATAGCGTGTGTTATATAATTATGTATTATATACGTGTATTCGAACAATTCCACTTTGGTCTGGTAATACATTCGCCGCTAATCGAATTCACCTTTTTATGTCTTGAAAATCAACCAAATTGATCTTTATTAATCACTTCATCGATTTAGGGGTGAACATTGGTGCACCGAAAAGGGGGACGGGGTCTACGATGCCCCGAAAGGTAGGGGGTGCATGGACGAAAATATAGCGCGTGTTATATAATTATGTATTATATACGTGTATTCCAACAATTCCACTATGGTCTGGTAATACATTCGCCGCTAATCAAAATCACCATTTTATGTCTTGAAAATCAACCAAATTGATCTTTATTAATCACTTCATCGATTTAGGGTGAACATTGGTGCACAGAAAAGGGGGACGGGGTCTACGATGCCCCGAAAGGTAGGGGGTGCATGGACGAAAATATAGCGCGTGTTATATAATTATGTATTATATACGTGTATTCCAACAATTCCACTTTGGTCTGGTAATACATTCGCCGCTAATCGAAATCACCATTTTATGTCTTGAAAATCATCCAAATTGATCTTTATTAATCACTTCATCGATTTAGGGGTGAACATTGGTGCACAGAAAAGGGGGACGGGGTCTACGATGCCCCGAAAGGTAGGGGGTGCATGGACGAAAATATAGCGCGTGTTATATAATTATGTATTATACGTGTATTCAAACAATTCCACTTTGGTCTGGTAATACATTCGCCGCTAATCGAAATCACCATTTTATGTCTTGAAAATCAACCAAATTGATCTTTATTAATCATTTCATCGATTTAGGGGTGAACATTGGTGCACAGAGAAGGGGGACGGGGTCTACGATGCCCCGAAAGGTAGGGGGTGCATGGACGAAAATATAGCGCGTGTTATATAATTATGTATTATATACGTGTATTCCAACAATTCCACTTTGGTCTGGTAATACATTCGCCGCTAATCGAAATCACCATTTTATGTCTTGAAAATCAACCAAATTGATCTTTATTAATCACTTCATCGATTTAGAGGTGAACATTGGTGCACAGAAAAGGGGGACGGGGTCAACGATGCCCCGAAAGGTAGGGGGTGCATGGACGAAAATATAGCGCGTGTTATATAATTATGTATTATATACGTGTATTCCAACAATTCCACTTTGGTCTGGTAATACATTCGCCGCTAATCGAAATCACCTTTTTATGTCTTGAAAATCAACCAAATTGATCTTTATTAATCACTTCATCGATTTAGGGGTGAACATTGGTGCACAGAAAAGGGGGACGGTGTCTACGATGCCCCGAAAGGTAGGGGGTGCATGGACGAAAATATAGCGCGTGTTATATAATTATGTATTATATACGTGTATTCCAACAATTCCACTTTGGTCTGGTAATACATTCGCCGCTAATCGAAATCACCTTTTTATGTCTTCAAAATCAACCAAATTGATCTTTATTAATCACTTCATCGATTTAGGGGTGAACATTGGTGCACAGAAAAGGGGGACGGGGTCTACGATGCCCCGAAAGGTAGGGGGTGCATGGACGAAAATATAGCGCGTGTTATATAATTATGTATTATATACGTGTATTCCAACAATTCCACTTTGGTCTGGTAATACATTCGCCGCTAATCGAAATCACCTTTTTATGTCTTGAAAATCAACCAAATTGATCTTTATTAATCACTTCATCGATTTAGGGGTGAACATTGGTGCACAGAAAAGGGGGACGGGGTCTCCGATGCCCCGAAAGGTAGGGGGTGCATGGACGAAAATATAGCGCGTGTTATATAATTATGTATTATATACGTGTATTCCAACAATTCCACTTTGGTCTGGTAATACATTCGCCGCTAATCGAAATCACCTTTTTATGTCTTGAAAATCAACCAAATTGATCTTAATTAATCACTTCATCGATTTAGGGGTGAACATTGGTGCACAGAACAGGGGGACGGGGTCTACGATGCCCCGAAAGGTAGGAGGTGCATGGACGAAAATATAGCGCGTGTTATATAATTATGTATTATATACGTGTATTCCAACAATTCCACTTTGGTCTGGTAATACATTCGCCGCTAATCGAAATCACCTTTTTATGTCTTGAAAATCGACCAAATTGATCTTTATAAATCACTTCATCTTTCTAGGGGTGAACATTGGTGCACAGAAAAGGGGGACGGGGTCTACGATGCCCCAAAAGGTAGGGGGTGCATGGACGAAAATATAGCGTGTGTTATATAATTATGTATTATATACGTGTATTCGAACAATTCCACTTTGGTCTGGTAATACATTCGCCGCTAATCGAATTCACCTTTTTATGTCTTGAAAATCAACCAAATTGATCTTTATTAATCACTTCATCGATTTAGGGGTGAACATTGGTGCACCGAAAAGGGGGACGGGGTCTACGATGCCCCGAAAGGTAGGGGGTGCATGGACGAAAATATAGCGCGTGTTATATAATTATGTATTATATACGTGTATTCCAACAATTCCACTATGGTCTGGTAATACATTCGCCGCTAATCAAAATCACCATTTTATGTCTTGAAAATCAACCAAATTGATCTTTATTAATCACTTCATCGATTTAGGGTGAACATTGGTGCACAGAAAAGGGGGACGGGGTCTACGATGCCCCGAAAGGTAGGGGGTGCATGGACGAAAATATAGCGCGTGTTATATAATTATGTATTATATACGTGTATTCCAACAATTCCACTTTGGTCTGGTAATACATTCGCCGCTAATCGAAATCACCATTTTATGTCTTGAAAATCATCCAAATTGATCTTTATTAATCACTTCATCGATTTAGGGGTGAACATTGGTGCACAGAAAAGGGGGACGGGGTCTACGATGCCCCGAAAGGTAGGGGGTGCATGGACGAAAATATAGCGCGTGTTATATAATTATGTATTATACGTGTATTCAAACAATTCCACTTTGGTCTGGTAATACATTCGCCGCTAATCGAAATCACCATTTTATGTCTTGAAAATCAACCAAATTGATCTTTATTAATCATTTCATCGATTTAGGGGTGAACATTGGTGCACAGAGAAGGGGGACGGGGTCTACGATGCCCCGAAAGGTAGGGGGTGCATGGACGAAAATATAGCGCGTGTTATATAATTATGTATTATATACGTGTATTCCAACAATTCCACTTTGGTCTGGTAATACATTCGCCGCTAATCGAAATCACCATTTTATGTCTTGAAAATCAACCAAATTGATCTTTATTAATCACTTCATCGATTTAGAGGTGAACATTGGTGCACAGAAAAGGGGGACGGGGTCAACGATGCCCCGAAAGGTAGGGGGTGCATGGACGAAAATATAGCGCGTGTTATATAATTATGTATTATATACGTGTATTCCAACAATTCCACTTTGGTCTGGTAATACATTCGCCGCTAATCGAAATCACCTTTTTATGTCTTGAAAATCAACCAAATTGATCTTTATTAATCACTTCATCGATTTAGGGGTGAACATTGGTGCACAGAAAAGGGGGACGGTGTCTACGATGCCCCGAAAGGTAGGGGGTGCATGGACGAAAATATAGCGCGTGTTATATAATTATGTATTATATACGTGTATTCCAACAATTCCACTTTGGTCTGGTAATACATTCGCCGCTAATCGAAATCACCTTTTTATGTCTTCAAAATCAACCAAATTGATCTTTATTAATCACTTCATCGATTTAGGGGTGAACATTGGTGCACAGAAAAGGGGGACGGGGTCTACGATGCCCCGAAAGGTAGGGGGTGCATGGACGAAAATATAGCGCGTGTTATATAATTATGTATTATATACGTGTATTCCAACAATTCCACTTTGGTCTGGTAATACATTCGCCGCTAATCGAAATCACCTTTTTATGTCTTGAAAATCAACCAAATTGATCTTTATTAATCACTTCATCGATTTAGGGGTGAACATTGGTGCACAGAAAAGGGGGACGGGGTCTCCGATGCCCCGAAAGGTAGGGGGTGCATGGACGAAAATATAGCGCGTGTTATATAATTATGTATTATATACGTGTATTCCAACAATTCCACTTTGGTCTGGTAATACATTCGCCGCTAATCGAAATCACCTTTTTATGTCTTGAAAATCAACCAAATTGATCTTAATTAATCACTTCATCGATTTAGGGGTGAACATTGGTGCACAGAACAGGGGGACGGGGTCTACGATGCCCCGAAAGGTAGGAGGTGCATGGACGAAAATATAGCGCGTGTTATATAATTATGTATTATATACGTGTATTCCAACAATTCCACTTTGGTCTGGTAATACATTCGCCGCTAATCGAAATCACCTTTTTATGTCTTGAAAATCGACCAAATTGATCTTTATAAATCACTTCATCGATCTAGGGGTGAACATTGGTGCACAGAAAAGGGGGACGGGGTCTATGATGCCCCGAAAGGTAGGGGGTGCATGGACGAAAATATAGCGCGTGTTTTATAATTATGTATTATATACGTGTATTCCAACAATTCCACTTTGGTCTGGTAATACATTCGCCGCTAATCGAAATCACCTTTTTATTTCTTGAAAATCAACCAAATTGATATTTATTAATCACTTCGTCGATTTAGGGGTGAACATTGGTGCACAGAAAAGGGGAACGGGGTCTACGATGCCCCGAAAGGTAGGGGGTGCATGGACGAAAATAGAGCGCGTGTTATATAATTATGTATTATATACGTGTATTCCAACAATTCCACTTTGGTCTGGTAATACATTCGCCGCTAATCGAAATCACCATTTTATGTCTTGAAAATCAACCAAATTGATCTTTTTTAATCACTTCATCGATTTAGCGGTGAACATTGGTGCACAGAAAAGGGGGACGGGGTCTACGATGCCCCGAAAGGTAGGGAGTGCATGGACGAAAATATAGCGCGTGTTATATAATTATGTATTATATACGTGTATTCCAACAATTCCACTTTGGTCTGGTAAATCATTCGCCGCTAATCGAAATCACCATTTTATGTCTTGAAAATCAACCAAATTGATCTTTATTAATCACTTCATCGATTTAGGGGTGAACATTGGTGCACAGAAAAGGGGGACGGGGTCTACGATGCCCCGAAAGGTAGGGGGTGCATGGACGAAAATATAGCGCGTGTTATATAATTATGTATTATATACGTGTATTCCAACAATTCCACTTTGGTCTGGTAATACATTCGCCGCTAATCGAAATCACCTTTTTATGTCTTGAAAATCGACCAAATTGATCTTTATAAATCACTTCATCGATCTACGGGTGAACATTGGTGCACAGAAAAGGGGGACGGGGTCTACGATGCCCCGAAAGGTAGGGGGTGCATGGACGAAAATATAGCGCGTGTTATATAATTATGTATTATATACGTGTATTCCAACAATTTCACTTTGGTCTGGTAATACATTTGCCGCTAATCGAAATCACCTTTTTATGTCTTGAAAATCAACCAAATTGATCTTTATAAATCACTTCATCGATCTACGGGTGAACATTGGTGCACAGAAAAGGGGGACGGGGTCTACGATGCCCCGAAAGGTAGGGGGTGCATGGACGAAAATATAGCGCGTGTTATATAATTATGTATTATATACGTGTATTCCAACAATTCCACTTTGGTCTGGTAATACATTCGCCGCTAATCGAAATCACCTTTTAATGTCTTGAAAATCAACCCAATTGATCTTTATTAATCACTTCTTTGATTTAGGGGTGAACATTGGTGCACCGAAAAGGGGGACGGGGTCTACGATGCCCCGAAAGGTAGGGGGTGCATGGACGAAAATATAGCGCGTGTTATATAATTAAGTATTATATACGTGTATTCCAACAATTCCACTTTGGTCTGGTAATACATTCGCCGCTAATAGAAATCACCATTTTATGTCTTGAAAATCAACCCAATTGATCTTTATTAATCACTTCATCGATTTAGGGGTGAACATTGGTGCACCGAAAAGGGGGACGGGGTCTACGATGCCCTGAAAGGTAGGGGGTGCATGGACGAAAATATAGCGCGTGTTATATAATTAAGTATTATATACGTGTATTCCAACAATTCCACTTTGGTCTGGTAATACATTCGCCGCTAATCGAAATCACCATTTTATGTCTTGAAAATCAACCAAATTGATCTTTATTAATCACTTCATCGATTTAGGGGTGAACATTGGTGCACAGAAAAGGGGGACGGGGTCTACGATGCCCCGAAAGGTAGGGGGTGCATGGACGAAAATATACCGCGTGTTATATAATTATGTATTATATACGTGTATTCCAACAATTCCACTTTGGTCTGGTAATACATTCGCCGCTAATCGAAATCACCTTTTTATGTCTTGAAAATCTACCAAATTGATCTTTATAAATCACTTCATCTTTCTAGGGGTGAACATTGGTGCACAGAAAAGGGGGACGGGGTCTACGATGCCCCAAAAGGTAGGGGGTGCATGGACGAAAATATAGCGTGTGTTATATAATTATGTATTATATACGTGTATTCGAACAATTCCACTTTGGTCTGGTAATACATTCGCCGCTAATCGAATTCACCTTTTTATGTCTTGAAAATCAACCAAATTGATCTTTATTAATCACTTCATCGATTTAGGGGTGAACATTGGTGCACCGAAAAGGGGGACGGGGTCTACGATGCCCCGAAAGGTAGGGGGTGCATGGACGAAAATATAGCGCGTGTTATATAATTATGTATTATATACGTGTATTCCAACAATTCCACTATGGTCTGGTAATACATTCGCCGCTAATCAAAATCACCATTTTATGTCTTGAAAATCAACCAAATTGATCTTTATTAATCACTTCATCGATTTAGGGGTGAACATTGGTGCACAGAAAAGGGGGACGGGGTCTACGATGCCCCGAAAGGTAGGGGGTGCATGGACGAAAATATAGCGCGTGTTATATAATTATGTATTATATACGTGTATTCCAACAATTCCACTTTGGTCTGGTAATACATTCGCCGCTAATCGAAATCACCATTTTATGTCTTGAAAATCATCCAAATTGATCTTTATTAATCACTTCATCGATTTAGGGGTGAACATTGGTGCACAGAAAAGGGGGACGGGGTCTACGATGCCCCGAAAGGTAGGGGGTGCATGGACGAAAATATAGCGCGTGTTATATAATTATGTATTATATACGTGTATTCCAACAATTCCACTTTGGTCTGGTAATACATTCGCCGCTAATCGAAATCACCTTTTTATGTCTTGAAAATCAACCAAATTGATCTTTATTAATCACTTCATCGATTTAGTGGTGAACATTGGTGCACAGAAAAGGGGGACGGGGTCTACGATGCCCCGAAAGGTAGGGGGTGCATGGACGAAAATATAGCGCGTGTTATATAATTATGTATTATATACGTGTATTCCAACAATTCCACTTTGGTCTGGTAATACATTCGCCGCTAATCGAAATCACCTTTTTATGTCTTGAAAATCAACCAAATTGATCTTTATTAATCACTTCATCGATTTAGGGGTGAACATTGGTGCACAGAAAAGGGGGACGGGGTCTACGATGCCCCGAAAGGTAGGGGGTGCATGGACGAAAATATAGCGCGTGTTATATAATTATGTATTATATACGTGTATTCCAACAATTCCACTTTGGTCTGGTAATACATTCGCCGCTAATCGAAATCACCATTTTATGTCTTGAAAATCCACCAAATTGATCTTTATCAATCACTCCATCGATTTAGGGGTGAACATTGGTGTACAGAAAAGGGGGACGGGGTCAACGATGCCCCGAAAGGTAGGGGGTGCATGGACGAAAATATAGCGCGTGTTATATAATTATGTATTATATACGTGTATTCCAACAATTCCACTTTGGTCTGGTAATACATTCGCCGCTAATCGAAATCACCTTTTTATGTCTTAAAAATCGACCAAATTGATCTTTATAAATTACTTCATCGATCTAGGGGTGAACATTGGTGCACAGAAAAGGGGGACGGGGTCTACGATGCCCCGAAAGGTAGGGGGTGCATGGACGAAAATATAGCGCGTGTTATATAATTATGTATTATATACGTGTATTCCAACAATTCCACTTTGGTCTGGTAATACATTCGCCGCTAATCGAAATCACCTTTTTATGTCTTGAAAATCAACCAAATTGATCTTTATTAATCACTTCATCGTTTTAGGGGTGAACATTGGTGCACAGAAAAGGGGGACGGGGTCTACGATGCCCCGAAAGGTAGGGGGTTTATGGACGAAAATATAGCGCGTGTTATAAAATTATGTATTATATACGTGTATTCCAACAATTCCACTTTGGTCTGGTAATACATTCGCCGCTAATCGAAATCACATTTTTATGTCTTGAAAATCAACCAAATTGATCTTTATTAATCACTTCATCGTTTTAGGGGTGAACATTGGTGCACAGAAAAGGGGGACGGGGTCTACGATGCCCCGAAAGGTAGGGGGTTTATGGACGAAAATATAGCGCGTGTTATAAAATTATGTATTATATACGTGTATTCCAACAATTCCACTTTGGTCTGGTAATACATTCGCCGCTAATCGAAATCACCTTTTTATGTCTTGAAAATCAACCAAATTGATCTTTATTAATCACTTCATCGATTTAGGGGTGAACATTGGTGCACAGAAAAGGGGGACGGGGTCTACGATGCCCCGAAAGGTAGGGGGTGCATGGACGAAAATATAGCGCATGTTATATAATTATGTATTATATACGTGTATTCCAACAATTCCACTTTGGTCTGGTAATACATTCGCCGCTAATCGAAATCACCATTTTATGTCTTGAAAATCAACCAAATTGATCTTTATTAATCACTTCATCGATCTAGGGGTGAACATTGGTGCACAGAAAAGGGGGACGGGGTCTACGATGCCCCGAAAGGTAGGGGGTGCATGGACTTTGGTCTGGAAATACATTCGCCGCTAATCGAAATCACCATTTTATGTCTTGAAAATCAACCAAATTGATCTTTATCAATCACTTCATCGATTTAGGGGTGAACATTGGTGCACAGAAAAGGGGGACGGGGTCAACGATGCCCCGAAAGGTAGGGGGTGCATGGACGAAAATATAGCGCGTGTTATATAATTATGTATTATATACGTGTATTCCAACAATTCCACTTTGGTCTCGTAATACATTCGCCGCTAATCGAAATCACCTTTTTATGTCTTAAAAATCGACCAAATTGATCTTTATAAATTACTTCATCGATCTAGGGGTGAACATTGGTGCACAGAAAAGGGGGACGGGGTCTACGATGCCCCGAAAGGTAGGGGGTGCATGGACGAAAATATAGCGTGTGTTATATAATTATGTATTATATATCGATCTAGGGGTGAACATTGGTGCACAGAAAAGGGGGACGGGGTCTACGATGCCCCGAAAGGTAGGGGGTGCATGGACGAAAATATAGCGCGTGTTATATAATTATGTATTATATACGTGTATTCCAACAATTCCACTTTGGTCTGGTAATACATTCGCCGCTAATCGAAATCACCTTTTTATGTCTTGAAAAACAACCAAATTGATCTTTATTAATCACTTCATCGATTTAGAGGTGAACATTGGTGCACAAAAAAGGGGGACGGGGTCTACGATGCCCCGAAAGGTAGGGGGTGCATGGACGAAAATATAGCGCGTGTTATAAAATTATGTATTATATACGTGTATTCCAACAATTCCACTTTGGTCTGGTAATACATTCGCCGCTAATCGAAATCACCTTTTTATGTCTTGAAAATCAACCAAATTGATCTTTATTAATAACTTCATCGATTTAGGGGTGAACATTGGTGCACAGAAAAGGGGGACGGGGTCTACGATACCCCGAAAGGTAGGGGGTGCATGGACGAAAATATAGCGCGTGTTATATAATTATGTATTATATACGTGTATTCCAACAATTCCACTTTGGTCTGGTAATACATTCGCCGCTAATCGAAATCACCATTTTATGTCTTGAAAATCAACCAAAGTGATCTTTATTAATCACTTCATCGATTTAGGGGTGAACATTGGTGCACAGAAAAGGGGGACGGGGTCTACGATGCCCCGAAAGGTAGGGGGTGCATGGACGAAAATATAGCGCGTGTTATATAATTATGTATTATATACGTGTATTCCAACAATTCCACTTTGGTCTGGTAATACATTCGCCGCTAATCGAAATCACCATTTTATGTCTTGAAAATCAACCAAATTGATCTTTATCAATCACTTCATCGATCTAGGGGTGAACATTGGTGCACAGAAAAGGGGGACGGGGTCAACGATGCCCCGAAAGGTAGGGGGTGCATGGACGAAAATATAGCGCGTGTTATATAATTATGTATTATATACGTGTATTCCAACAATTCCACTTTGGTCTCGTAATACATTCGCCGCTAATCGAAATCACCTTTTTATGTCTTAAAAATCGACCAAATTGATCTTTATAAATTACTTCATCGATCTAGGGGTGAACATTGGTGCACAGAAAAGGGGGACGGGGTCTACGATGCCCCGAAAGGTAGGGGGTGCATGGACGAAAATATAGCGCGTGTTATATAATTATGTATTATATATCGATCTAGGGGTGAACATTGGTGCACAGAAAAGGGGGACGGGGTCTACGATGCCCCGAAAGGTAGGGGGTGCATGGACGAAAATATAGCGCGTGTTATATAATTATGTATTATATACGTGTATTCCAACAATTCCACTTTGGTCTGGTAATACATTCGCCGCTAATCGAAATCACCTTTTTATGTCTTGAAAAACAACCAAATTGATCTTTATTAATCACTTCATCGATTTAGAGGTGAACATTGGTGCACAAAAAAGGGGGACGGGGTCTACGATGCCCCGAAAGGTAGGGGGTGCATGGACGAAAATATAGCGCGTTTTATAAAATTATGTATTATATACGTGTATTCCAACAATTCCACTTTGGTCTGGTAATACATTCGCCGCTAATCGAAATCACATTTTTATGTCTTGAAAATCAACCAAATTGATCTTTATTAATCACTTCATCGTTTTAGGGGTGAACATTGGTGCACAGAAAAGGGGGACGGGGTCTTCGATGCCCCGAAAGGTAGGGGGTTTATGGACGAAAATATAGCGCGTGTTATAAAATTATGTATTATACACGTGTATTCCAACAATTCCACTTTGGTCTGGTAATACATTCGCCGCTAATCGAAATCACCTTTTTATGTCTTGAAAATCAACCAAATTGATCTTTATTAATCACTTCATCGATTTAGGGGTGAACATTGGTGCACAGAAAAGGGGGACGGGGTCTACGATGCCCCGAAAGGTAGGGGGTGCATGGACGAAAATATAGCGCGTGTTATATAATTATGTATTATATACGTGTATTCCAACAATTCCACTTTGGTCTGGTAATACATTCGCCGCTAATCGAAATCACCATTTTATGTCTTGAAAATCAACCAAATTGATCTTTATTAATCACTTCATCGATCTAGGGGTGAACATTGGTGCACAGAAAAGGGGGACGGGGTCTACGATGCCCCGAAAGGTAGGGGGTGCATGGACTTTGGTCTGGTAATACATTCGCCGCTAATCGAAATCACCATTTTATGTCTTGAAAATCAACCAAATTGATCTTTATCAATCACTTCATCGATTTAGGGGTGAACATTGGTGCACAGAAAAGGGGGACGGGGTCAACGATGCCCCGAAAGGTAGGGGGTGCATGGACGAAAATATAGCGCGTGTTATATAATTATGTATTATATACGTGTATTCCAACAATTCCACTTTGGTCTGGTAATACATTCGCCGCTAATCGAAATCACCTTTTTATGTCTTAAAAATCGACCAAATTGATCTTTATAAATTACTTCATCGATCTAGGGGTGAACATTGGTGCACAGAAAAGGGGGACGGGGTCTACGATGCCCCGAAAGGTAGGGGGTGCATGGACGAAAATATAGCGCGTGTTATATAATTATGTATTATATACGTGTATTCCAACAATTCCACTTTGGTCTGGTAATACATTCGCCGCTAATCGAAATCACCTTTTTATGTCTTGAAAATCAACCAAATTGATCTTTATTAATCACTTCATCGATTTAGGGGTGAACATTGGTGCACAGAAAAGGGGGACGGGGTCTACGATGCCCCGAAAGGTATGGGGTGCATGGACGAAAATATAGCGCGTGTTATATAATTATGTATTATATACGTGTATTCCAACAATTCCACTTTGGTCTGGTAATACATTCGCCGCTAATCGAAATCACCATTTTATGTCTTGAAAATCAACCAAATTGATCTTTATTAATCACTTCATCGATCTAGGGGTGAACATTGGTGCACAGAAAAGGGGGACGGGGTCTACGATGCCCCGAAAGGTAGGGGGTGCATGGACTTTGGTCTGGAAATACATTCGCCGCTAATCGAAATCACCATTTTATGTCTTGAAAATCAACCAAATTGATCTTTATCAATCACTTCATCGATTTAGGGGTGAACATTGGTGCACAGAAAAGGGGGACGGGGTCAACGATGCCCCGAAAGGTAGGGGGTGCATGGACGAAAATATAGCGCGTGTTATATAATTATGTATTATGTACGTGTATTCCAACAATTCCACTTTGGTCTCGTAATACATTCGCCGCTAATCGAAATCACCTTTTTATGTCTTAAAAATCGACCAAATTGATCTTTATAAATTACTTCATCGATCTAGGGGTGAACATTGGTGCACAGAAAAGGGGGACGGGGTCTACGAAGCCCCGAAAGGTAGGGGGTGCATGGACGAAAATATAGCGCGTGTTATATAATTATGTATTATATATCGATCTAGGGGTGAACATTGGTGCACAGAAAAGGGGGACGGGGTCTACGATGCCCCGAAAGGTAGGGGGTGCATGGACGAAAATATAGCGCGTGTTATATAATTATGTATTATATACGTGTATTCCAACAATTCCACTTTGGTCTGGTAATACATTCGCCGCTAATCGAAATCACCTTTTTATGTCTTGAAAAACAACCAAATTGATCTTTATTAATCACTTCATCGATTTAGAGGTGAACATTGGTGCACAAAAAAGGGGGACGGGGTCTACGATGCCCCGAAAGGTAGGGGGTTTTTGGACGAAAATATAGCGCGTGTTATAAAATTATGTATTATATACGTGTATTCCAACAATTCCACTTTGGTCTGGTAATACATTCGCCGCTAATCGAAATCACCTTTTTATGTCTTGAAAATCAACCAAATTGATCTTTATTAATCACTTCATCGATTTAGGGGTGAACATTGGTGCACAGAAAAGGGGGACGGGGTCTACGATACCCCGAAAGGTAGGGGGTGCATGGACGAAAATATAGCGCGTGTTATATAATTATGTATTATATACGTGTATTCCAACAATTCCACTTTGGTCTGGTAATACATTCGCCGCTAATCGAAATCAACATTTTATGTCTTGAAAATCAACCAAAGTGATCTTTATTAATCACTTCATCGATTTAGGGGTGAACATTGGTGCACAGAAAAGGGGGACGGGGTCTACGATGCCCCGAAAGGTAGGGGGTGCATGGACGAAAATATAGCGCGTGTTATATAATTATGTATTATATACGTGTATTCCAACAATTCCACTTTGGTCTGGTAATACATTCGCCGCTAATCGAAATCTCCATTTTATGTCTTGAAAATCAACCAAATTGATCTTTATTAATCACTTCATCGATCTAGGGGTGAACATTGGTGCACAGAAAAGGGGGACGGGGTCTACGATGCCCCGAAAGGTAGGGGGTGCATGGACGAAAATATAGCGCGTGTTATATAATTATGTATTATATACGTGTATTCCAACAATTCCACTTTGGTCTGGTAATACATTCGCCGCTAATCGAAATCACCTTTTTATGTCTTGAAAATCAACCAAATTGATCTTTATTAATCACTTCATCGATTTAGCGGTGAACATTGGTGCACATAAAAGGGGGACGGGGTCTACGATGCCCCGAAAGGTAGGGGTGCATGGACGAAAATATAGCGCGTGTTATATAATTTTGTATTATATACGTGTATTCCAACAATTCCACTTTGGTCTGGTAATACATTCGCCGCTAATCGAAATCACCTTTTTATGTCTTGAAAATCGACCCAATTGATCTTTATAAATCACTTCATCGATCTAGGGGTGAACATTGGTGCACAGAAAAGGGGGACGGGGTCTACGATGCCCCGAAAGGTAGGGGGTGCATGGACGAAAATATAGCGCGTGTTATATAATTATGTATTATATACGTGTATTCCAACAATTCCACTTTGGTCTGGTAATACATTCGCCGCTAATCGAAATCACCTTTTTATGTCTTGAAATCAACCAATTTGATCTTTATTAATCACTTCATCGATTTAGGGGTGAACATTGGTGCACAGAAAAGGGGGACGGGGTCTACGATGCCCCGAAAGGTAGGGGGTGCATGGACGAAAATATAGCGCGTGTTATATAATTATGTATTATATACGTGTATTCCAACAATTCCACTTTGGTCTGGTAATACATTCGCCGCTAATCGAAATCACCATTTTATGTCTTGAAAATCAACCAAATTGATCTTTATCAATCACTTCATCGATTTAGGGGTGAACATTGGTGTACAGAAAAGGGGGACGGGGTCAACGATGCCCCGAAAGGTAGGGGGTGCATGGACGAAAATATAGCGCGTGTTATATAATTATGTATTATATACGTGTATTCCAACAATTCCACTTTGGTCTGGTAATACATTCGCCGCTAATCGAAATCACCTTTTTATGTCTTAAAAATCGACCAAATTGATCTTTATAAATTACTTCATCGATCTAGGGGTGAACATTGGTGCACAGAAAAGGGGGACGGGGTCTACGATGCCCCGAAAGGTAGGGGGTGCATGGACGAAAATAGAGCGCGTGTTATATAATTATGTATTATATACGTGTATTCCAACAATTCCACTTTGGTCTGGTAATACATTCGCCGCTAATCGAAATCACCTTTTTATGTCTTGAAAAACAACCAAATTGATCTTTATTAATCACTTCATCGATTTAGAGGTGAACATTGGTGCACAAAAAAGGGGGACGGGGTCTACGATGCCCCGAAAGGTAGGGGGTGCATGGACGAAAATATAGCGCGTGTTATATAATTATGTATTATATACGTGTATTCCAACAATTCCACTTTGGTCTGGTAATACATTCGCCGCTAATCGAAATCACCATTTTATGTCTTGAAAATCAACCAAATTGATCTTTATCAATCACTTCATCGATTTAGGGGTGAACATTGGTGTACAGAAAAGGGGGACGGGGTCAACGATGCCCCGAAAGGTAGGGGGTGCATGGACGAAAATATAGCGCGTGTTATATAATTATGTATTATATACGTGTATTCCAACAATTCCACTTTGGTCTGGTAATACATTCGCCGCTAATCGAAATCACCTTTTTATGTCTTAAAAATCGACCAAATTGATCTTTATAAATTACTTCATCGATCTAGGGGTGAACATTGGTGCACAGAAAAGGGGGACGGGGTCTACGATGCCCCGAAAGGTAGGGGGTGCATGGACGAAAATAGAGCGCGTGTTATATAATTATGTATTATATACGTGTATTCCAACAATTCCACTTTGGTCTGGTAATACATTCGCCGCTAATCGAAATCACCTTTTTATGTCTTGAAAATCAACCAAATTGATCTTTATTAATCACTTCATCGATTTAGGGGTGAACATTGGTGCACAGAAAAGGGGGACGGGGTCTACGATGCCCCGAAAGGTAGGGGGTTTATGGACGAAAATATAGCGCGTGTTATAAAATTATGTATTATATACGTGTATTCCAACAATTCCACTTTGGTCTGGTAATACATTCGCCGCTAATCGAAATCACATTTTTATGTCTTGAAAATCAACCAAATTGATCTTTATTAATCACTTCATCGTTTTAGGGGTGAACATTGGTGCACAGAAAAGGGGGACGGGGTCTTCGATGCCCCGAAAGGTAGGGGGTTTATGGACGAAAATATAGCGCGTGTTATAAAATTATGTATTATACACGTGTATTCCAACAATTCCACTTTGGTCTGGTAATACATTCGCCGCTAATCGAAATCACCTTTTTATGTCTTGAAAATCAACCAAATTGATCTTTATTAATCACTTCATCGATTTAGGGGTGAACATTGGTGCACAGAAAAGGGGGACGGGGTCTACGATGCCCCGAAAGGTAGGGGGTGCATGGACGAAAATATAGCGCGTGTTATATAATTATGTATTATATACGTGTATTCCAACAATTCCACTTTGGTCTGGTAATACATTCGCCGCTAATCGAAATCACCATTTTATGTCTTGAAAATCAACCAAATTGATCTTTATTAATCACTTCATCGATCTAGGGGTGAACATTGGTGCACAGAAAAGGGGGACGGGGTCTACGATGCCCCGAAAGGTAGGGGGTGCATGGACTTTGGTCTGGTAATACATTCGCCGCTAATCGAAATCACCATTTTATGTCTTGAAAATCAACCAAATTGATCTTTATCAATCACTTCATCGATTTAGGGGTGAACATTGGTGCACAGAAAAGGGGGACGGGGTCAACGATGCCCCGAAAGGTAGGGGGTGCATGGACGAAAATATAGCGCGTGTTATATAATTATGTATTATATACGTGTATTCCAACAATTCCACTTTGGTCTGGTAATACATTCGCCGCTAATCGAAATCACATTTTTATGTCTTGAAAATCAACCAAATTGATCTTTATTAATCACTTCATCGTTTTAGGGGTGAACATTGGTGCACAGAAAAGGGGGACGGGGTCTTCGATGCCCCGAAAGGTAGGGGGTTTATGGACGAAAATATAGCGCGTGTTATAAAATTATGTATTATACACGTGTATTCCAACAATTCCACTTTGGTCTGGTAATACATTCGCCGCTAATCGAAATCACCTTTTTATGTCTTGAAAATCAACCAAATTGATCTTTATTAATCACTTCATCGATTTAGGGGTGAACATTGGTGCACAGAAAAGGGGGACGGGGTCTACGATGCCCCGAAAGGTAGGGGGTGCATGGACGAAAATATAGCGCGTGTTATATAATTATGTATTATATACGTGTATTCCAACAATTCCACTTTGGTCTGGTAATACATTCGCCGCTAATCGAAATCACCATTTTATGTCTTGAAAATCAACCAAATTGATCTTTATTAATCACTTCATCGATCTAGGGGTGAACATTGGTGCACAGAAAAGGGGGACGGGGTCTACGATGCCCCGAAAGGTAGGGGGTGCATGGACTTTGGTCTGGTAATACATTCGCCGCTAATCGAAATCACCATTTTATGTCTTGAAAATCAACCAAATTGATCTTTATCAATCACTTCATCGATTTAGGGGTGAACATTGGTGCACAGAAAAGGGGGACGGGGTCAACGATGCCCCGAAAGGTAGGGGGTGCATGGACGAAAATATAGCGCGTGTTATATAATTATGTATTATATACGTGTATTCCAACAATTCCACTTTGGTCTGGTAATACACTCGCCGCTAATCGAAATCACCTTTTTATGTCTTGAAAATCAACCAAATTGATCTTTATTAATCACTTCATCGATTTAGGGGTGAACATTGGTGCACAGAAAAGGGGGACGGGGTCTACGATACCCCGAAAGGTAGGGGGTGCATGGACGAAAATATAGCGCGTGTTATATAATTATGTATTATATACGTGTATTCCAACAATTCCACTTTGGTCTGGTAATACATTCGCCGCTAATCGAAATCACCATTTTATGTCTTGAAAATCAACCAAAGTGATCTTTATTAATCACTTCATCGATTTAGGGGTGAACATTGGTGCACAGAAAAGGGGGACGGGGTCTACGATGCCCCGAAAGGTATGGGGTGCATGGACGAAAATATAGCGCGTGTTATATAATTATGTATTATATACGTGTATTCCAACAATTCCACTTTGGTCTGGTAATACATTCGCCGCTAATCGAAATCACCATTTTATGTCTTGAAATCAACCAATTTGATCTTTATTAATCACTTCATCGATTTAGGGGTGAACATTGGTGCACAGAAAAGGGGGACGGGGTCTACGATGCCCCGAAAGGTAGGGGGTGCATGGACGAAAATATAGCGCGTGTTATATAATTATGTATTATATACGTGTATTCCAACAATTCCACTTTGGTCTGGTAATACATTCGCCGCTAATCGAAATCACCATTTTATGTCTTGAAAATCAACCAAATTGATCTTTATCAATCACTTCATCGATTTAGGGGTGAACATTGGTGTACAGAAAAGGGGGACGGGGTCAACGATGCCCCGAAAGGTAGGGGGTGCATGGACGAAAATATAGCGCGTGTTATATAATTATGTATTATATATATACGTGTATTCCAACAATTCCACTTTGGTCTGGTAATACATTCGCCGCTAATCGAAATCACCTTTTTATGTCTTAAAAATCGACCAAATTGATCTTTATAAATTACTTCATCGATCTAGGGGTGAACATTGGTGCACAGAAAAGGGGGACGGGGTCTACGATGCCCCGAAAGGTAGGGGGTGCATGGACGAAAATAGAGCGCGTGTTATATAATTATGTATTATATACGTGTATTCCAACAATTCCACTTTGGTCTGGTAATACATTCGCCGCTAATCGAAATCACCTTTTTATGTCTTGAAAATCAACCAAATTGATCTTTATTAATCACTTCATCGATTTAGGGGTGAACATTGGTGCACAGAAAAGGGGGACGGGGTCTACGATGCCCCGAAAGGTAGGGGGTTTATGGACGAAAATATAGCGCGTGTTATAAAATTATGTATTATATACGTGTATTCCAACAATTCCACTTTGGTCTGGTAATACATTCGCCGCTAATCGAAATCACATTTTTATGTCTTGAAAATCAACCAAATTGATCTTTATTAATCACTTCATCGTTTTAGGGGTGAACATTGGTGCACAGAAAAGGGGGACGGGGTCTTCGATGCCCCGAAAGGTAGGGGGTTTATGGACGAAAATATAGCGCGTGTTATAAAATTATGTATTATACACGTGTATTCCAACAATTCCACTTTGGTCTGGTAATACATTCGCCGCTAATCGAAATCACCTTTTTATGTCTTGAAAATCAACCAAATTGATCTTTATTAATCACTTCATCGATTTAGGGGTGACCATTGGTGCACAGAAAAGGGGGACGGGGTCTACGATGCCCCGAAAGGTAGGGGGTGCATGGACGAAAATATAGCGCGTGTTATATAATTATGTATTATATACGTGTATTCCAACAATTCCACTTTGGTCTGGTAATACATTCGCCGCTAATCGAAATCACCCTTTTATGTCTTGAAAATCAACCAAATTGATCTTTATTAATCACTTCATCGATCTAGGGGTGAACATTGGTGCACAGAAAAGGGGGACGGGGTCTACGATGCCCCGAAAGGTAGGGGGTGCATGGACTTTGGTCTGGTAATACATTCGCCGCTAATCGAAATCACCATTTTATGTCTTGAAAATCAACCAAATTGATCTTTATCAATCACTTCATCGATTTAGGGGTGAACATTGGTGCACAGAAAAGGGGGACGGGGTCAACGATGCCCCGAAAGGTAGGGGGTGCATGGACGAAAATATAGCGCGTGTTATATAATTATGTATTATATACGTGTATTCCAACAATTCCACTTTGGTCTGGTAATACACTCGCCGCTAATCGAAATCACCTTTTTATGTCTTAGAAATCGACCAAATTGATCTTTATAAATTACTTCATCGATCTAGGGGTGAACATTGGTGCACAGAAAAGGGGGACGGGGTCTACGATGCCCCGAAAGGTAGGGGGTGCATGGACGAAAATATAGCGCGTGTTATATAATTATGTATTATATACGTGTATTCCAACAATTCCACTTTGGTCTGGTAATACATTCGCCGCTAATCGAAATCACCTTTTTATGTCTTGAAAAACAACCAAATTGATCTTTATTAATCACTTCATCGATTTCGGGGTGAACATTGGTGCACAAAAAAGGGGGACGGGGTCTACGATGCCCCGAAAGGTAGGGGGTTTATGGACGAAAATATAGCGCGTGTTATAAAATTATGTATTATATACGTGTATTCCAACAATTCCACTTTGGTCTGGTAATACATTCGCCGCTAATCGAAATCACCTTTTTATGTCTTGAAAAACAACCAAATTGATCTTTATTAATCACTTCATCGATTTAGGGGTGAACATTGGTGCACAGAAAAGGGGGACGGGGTCTACGATACCCCGAAAGGTA
Source organism: Lytechinus pictus (assembly GCF_037042905.1). Classification (NCBI taxonomy): domain Eukaryota; kingdom Metazoa; phylum Echinodermata; class Echinoidea; order Temnopleuroida; family Toxopneustidae; genus Lytechinus; species Lytechinus pictus. The sequence goes on along the minus strand of NC_087255.1, from coordinate 35,377,264 downwards.
GGGGGTGCATGGACGAAAATATAGCGCGTGTTATATAATTATGTATTATATACGTGTATTCCAACAATTCCACTTTGGTCTGGTAATACATTCGCCGCTAATCGAAATCACCATTTTATGTCTTGAAAATCAACCAAAGTGATCTTTATTTATCACTTCATCGATTTAGGGGTGAACATTGGTGCACAGAAAAGGGGGACGGGGTCTACGATGCCCCGAAAGGTATGGGGTGCATGGACGAAAATATAGCGCGTGTTATATAATTATGTATTATATACGTGTATTCCAACAATTCCACTTTGGTCTGGTAATACATTCGCCGCTAATCGAAATCACCATTTTATGTCTTGAAAATCAACCAAATTGATCTTTATTAATCACTTCATCGATCTAGGGGTGAACATTGGTGCACAGAAAAGGGGGACGGGGTCTACGATGCCCCGAAAGGTAGGGGGTGCATGGACTTTGGTCTGGAAATACATTCGCCGCTAATCGAAATCACCATTTTATGTCTTGAAAATCAACCAAATTGATCTTTATCAATCACTTCATCGATTTAGGGGTGAACATTGGTGCACAGAAAAGGGGGACGGGGTCAACGATGCCCCGAAAGGTAGGGGGTGCATGGACGAAAATATAGCGCGTGTTATATAATTATGTATTATGTACGTGTATTCCAACAATTCCACTTTGGTCTCGTAATACATTCGCCGCTAATCGAAATCACCTTTTTATGTCTTAAAAATCGACCAAATTGATCTTTATAAATTACTTCATCGATCTAGGGGTGAACATTGGTGCACAGAAAAGGGGGACGGGGTCTACGATGCCCCGAAAGGTAGGGGGTGCATGGACGAAAATATAGCGCGTGTTATATAATTATGTATTATATATCGATCTAGGGGTGAACATTGGTGCACAGAAAAGGGGGACGGGGTCTACGATGCCCCGAAAGGTAGGGGGTGCATGGACGAAAATATAGCGCGTGTTATATAATTATGTATTATATACGTGTATTCCAACAATTCCACTTTGGTCTGGTAATACATTCGCCGCTAATCGAAATCACCTTTTTATGTCTTGAAAAACAACCAAATTGATCTTTATTAATCACTTCATCGATTTAGAGGTGAACATTGGTGCACAAAAAAGGGGGACGGGGTCTACGATGCCCCGAAAGGTAGGGGGTTTATGGACGAAAATATAGCGCGTGTTATAAAATTATGTATTATATACGTGTATTCCAACAATTCCACTTTGGTCTGGTAATACATTCGCCGCTAATCAAAATCACCATTTTATGTCTTGAAAATCAACCAAATTGATCTTTATTAATCACTTCATCGATTTAGGGGTAAACATTGGTGCACAGAAAAGGGGGACGGGGTCTACGATGCCCCGAAAGGTAGGGGGTGCATGGACGAAAATATAGCGCGTGTTATATAATTATGTATTATATACGTGTATTCCAACAATTCCACTTTGGTCTGGTAATACATTCGCCGCTAATCGAAATCACCATTTTATGTCTTGAAAATCAACCAAATTGATCTTTATTAATCACTTCATCGATCTAGGGGTGAACATTGGTGCACAGAAAAGGGGGACGGGGTCTACGATGCCCCGAAAGGTAGGGGGTGCATGGACGAAAATATAGCGCGTGTTATATAATTATGTATTATATACGTGTATTCCAACAATTCCACTTTGGTCTGGTAATACATTCGCCGCTAATCGAAATCACCTTTTTATGTCTTGAAAATCAACCAAATTGATCTTTATTAATCACTTCATCGATTTAGGGGTGAACATTGGTGCACATAAAAGGGGGACGGGGTCTACGATGCCCCGAAAGGTAGGGGTGCATGGACGAAAATATAGCGCGTGTTATATAATTATGTATTATATACGTGTATTCCAACAATTCCACTTTGGTCTGGTAATACATTCGCCGCTAATCGAAATCACCTTTTTATGTCTTGAAAATCGACCAAATTGATCTTTATAAATCACTTCATCGATCTAGGGGTGAACATTGGTGCACAGAAAAGGGGGACGGGGTCTACGATGCCCCGAAAGGTAGGGGGTGCATGGACGAAAATATAGCGCGTGTTATATAATTATGTATTATATACGTGTATTCCAACAATTCCACTTTGGTCTGGTAATACATTCGCCGCTAATCGAAATCACCTTTTTATGTCTTGAAATCAACCAATTTGATCTTTATTAATCACTTCATCGATTTAGGGGTGAACATTGGTGCACAGAAAAGGGGGACGGGGTCTACGATGCCCCGAAAGGTAGGGGGTGCATGGACGAAAATATAGCGCGTGTTATATAATTATGTATTATATACGTGTATTCCAACAATTCCACTTTGGTCTGGTAATACATTCGCCGCTAATCGAAATCACCATTTTATGTCTTGAAAATCAACCAAATTGATCTTTATCAATCACTTCATCGATTTAGGGGTGAACATTGGTGTACAGAAAAGGGGGACGGGGTCAACGATGCCCCGAAAGGTAGGGGGTGCATGGACGAAAATATAGCGCGTGTTATATAATTATGTATTATATACGTGTATTCCAACAATTCCACTTTGGTCTGGTAATACATTCGCCGCTAATCGAAATCACCTTTTTATGTCTTAAAAATCGACCAAATTGATCTTTATAAATTACTTCATCGATCTAGGGGTGAACATTGGTGCACAGAAAAGGGGGACGGGGTCTACGATGCCCCGAAAGGTAGGGGGTGCATGGACGAAAATAGAGCGCGTGTTATATAATTATGTATTATATACGTGTATTCCAACAATTCCACTTTGGTCTGGTAATACATTCGCCGCTAATCGAAATCACCTTTTTATGTCTTGAAAATCAACCAAATTGATCTTTATTAATCACTTCATCGATTTAGGGGTGAACATTGGTGCACAGAAAAGGGGGACGGGGTCTACGATGCCCCGAAAGGTAGGGGGTTTATGGACGAAAATATAGCGCGTGTTATAAAATTATGTATTATATACGTGTATTCCAACAATTCCACTTTGGTCTGGTAATACATTCGCCGCTAATCGAAATCACATTTTTATGTCTTGAAAATCAACCAAATTGATCTTTATTAATCACTTCATCGTTTTAGGGGTGAACATTGGTGCACAGAAAAGGGGGACGGGGTCTTCGATGCCCCGAAAGGTAGGGGGTTTATGGACGAAAATATAGCGCGTGTTATAAAATTATGTATTATACACGTGTATTCCAACAATTCCACTTTGGTCTGGTAATACATTCGCCGCTAATCGAAATCACCTTTTTATGTCTTGGAAATCAACCAAATTGATCTTTATTAATCACTTCATCGTTTTAGGGGTGAACATTGGTGCACAGAAAAGGGGGACGGGGTCTACGATGCCCCGAAAGGTAGGGGGTGCATGGACGAAAATATAGCGCGTGTTATATAATTATGTATTATATACGTGTATTCCAACAATTCCACTTTGGTCTGGTAATACATTCGCCGCTAATCGAAATCACCATTTTATGTCTTGAAAATCAACCAAATTGATCTTTATTAATCACTTCATCGATCTAGGGGTGAACATTGGTGCACAGAAAAGGGGGACGGGGTCTACGATGCCCCGAAAGGTAGGGGGTGCATGGACTTTGGTCTGGTAATACATTCGCCGCTAATCGAAATCACCATTTTATGTCTTGAAAATCAACCAAATTGATCTTTATCAATCACTTCATCGATTTAGGGGTGAACATTGGTGCACAGAAAAGGGGGACGGGGTCAACGATGCCCCGAAAGGTAGGGGGTGCATGGACGAAAATATAGCGCGTGTTATATAATAATGTATTATATACGTGTATTCCAACAATTCCACTTTGGTCTGGTAATACACTCGCCGCTAATCGAAATCACCTTTTTATGTCTTAAAAATCGACCAAATTGATCTTTATAAATTACTTCATCGATCTAGGGGTGAACATTGGTGCACAGAAAAGGGGGACGGGGTCTACGATGCCCCGAAAGGTAGGGGGTGCATGGACGAAAATATAGCGCGTGTTATATAATTATGTATTATATACGTGTATTCCAACAATTCCACTTTGGTCTGGTAATACATTCGCCGCTAATCGAAATCACCTTTTTATGTCTTGAAAAACAACCAAATTGATCTTTATTAATCACTTCATCGATTTATGGGTGAACATTCGTGCACAAAAAAGGGGGACGGGGTCTACGATGCCCCGAAAGGTAGGGGGTTTATGGACGAAAATATAGCGCGTGTTATATAATTATGTATTATATACGTGTATTCCAACAATTCCACTTTGGTCTGGTAATACATTCGCCGCTAATCGAAATCACCATTTTATGTCTTGAAAATCAACCAAATTGATCTTTATCAATCACTTCATCGATTTAGGGGTGAACATTGGTGTACAGAAAAGGGGGACGGGGTCAACGATGCCCCGAAAGGTAGGGGGTGCATGGACGAAAATATAGCGCGTGTTATATAATTAAGTATTATATACGTGTATTCCAACAATTCCACTTTGGTCTGGTAATACATTCGCCGCTAATCGAAATCACCATTTTATGTCTTGAAAATCAACCAAATTGATCTTTATCAATCACTTCATCGATTTAGGGGTGAACATTGGTGCACAGAAAAGGGGGACGGGGTCAACGATGCCCCGAAAGGTAGGGGGTGCATGGACGAAAATATAGCGCGTGTTATATAATTATGTATTATATACGTGTATTCCAACAATTCCACTTTGGTCTGGTAATACACTCGCCGCTAATCGAAATCACCTTTTTATGTCTTAAAAATCGACCAAATTGATCTTTATAAATTACTTCATCGATCTAGGGGTGAACATTGGTGCACAGAAAAGGGGGACGGGGTCTACGATGCCCCGAAAGGTAGGGGGTGCATGGACGAAAATATATAGCGCGTGTTATATAATTATGTATTATATACGTGTATTCCAACAATTCCACTTTGGTCTGGTAATACATTCGCCGCTAATCGAAATCACCTTTTTATGTCTTGAAAAACAACCAAATTGATCTTTATTAATCACTTCATCGATTTATGGGTGAACATTCGTGCACAAAAAAGGGGGACGGGGTCTACGATGCCCCGAAAGGTAGGGGGTTTATGGACGAAAATATAGCGCGTGTTATATAATTATGTATTATATACGTGTATTCCAACAATTCCACTTTGGTCTGGTAATACATTCGCCGCTAATCGAAATCACCATTTTATGTCTTGAAAATCAACCAAATTGATCTTTATCAATCACTTCATCGATTTAGGGGTGAACATTGGTGTACAGAAAAGGGGGACGGGGTCAACGATGCCCCGAAAGGTAGGGGGTGCATGGACGAAAATATAGCGCGTGTTATATAATTATGTATTATATACGTGTATTCCAACAATTCCACTTTGGTCTGGTAATACATTCGCCGCTAATCGAAATCACCTTTTTATGTCTTAAAAATCGACCAAATTGATCTTTATAAATTACTTCATCGATCTAGGGGTGAACATTGGTGCACAGAAAAGGGGGACGGGGTCTACGATGCCCCGAAAGGTAGGGGGTGCATGGACGAAAATAGAGCGCGTGTTATATAATTATGTATTATATACGTGTATTCCAACAATTCCACTTTGGTCTGGTAATACATTCGCCGCTAATCGAAATCACCTTTTTATGTCTTGAAAATCAACCAAATTGATCTTTATTAATCACTTCATCGATTTAGGGGTGAACATTGGTGCACAGAAAAGGGGGACGGGGTCTACGATGCCCCGAAAGGTAGGGGGTGCATGGACGAAAATATAGCGCGTGTTATAAAATTATGTATTATATACGTGTATTCCAACAATTCCACTTTGGTCTGGTAATACATTCGCCGCTAATCGAAATCACATTTTTATGTCTTGAAAATCAACCAAATTGATCTTTATTAATCACTTCATCGTTTTAGGGGTGAACATTGGTGCACAGAAAAGGGGGACGGGGTCTTCGATGCCCCGAAAGGTAGGGGGTTTATGGACGAAAATATAGCGCGTGTTATAAAATTATGTATTATACACGTGTATTCCAACAATTCCACTTTGGTCTGGTAATACATTCGCCGCTAATCGAAATCACCTTTTTATGTCTTAAAAATCGATCAAATTGATCTTTATAAATTACTTCATCGATCTAGGGGTGAACATTGGTGCACAGAAAAGGGGGACGGGGTCTACGATGCCCCGAAAGGTAGGGGGTGCATGGACGAAAATAGAGCGCGTGTTATATAATTATGTATTATATACGTGTATTCCAACAATTCCACTTTGGTCTGGTAATACATTCGCCGCTAATCGAAATCACCTTTTTATGTCTTGAAAATCAACCAAATTGATCTTTATTAATCACTTCATCGATTTAGGGGTGAACATTGGTGCACAGAAAAGGGGGACGGGGTCTACGATGCCCCGAAAGGTAGGGGGTTTATGGACGAAAATATAGCGCGTGTTATAAAATTATGTATTATATACGTGTATTCCAACAATTCCACTTTGGTCTGGTAATACATTCGCCGCTAATCGAAATCACATTTTTATGTCTTGAAAATCAACCAAATTGATCTTTATTAATCACTTCATCGTTTTAGGGGTGAACATTCGTGCACAGAAAAGGGGGACGGGGTCTTCGATGCCCCGAAAGGTAGGTGGTTTATGGACGAAAATATAGCGCGTGTTATAAAATTATGTATTATACACGTGTATTCCAACAATTCCACTTTGGTCTGGTAATACATTCGCCGCTAATCGAAATCACATTTTTATGTCTTGAAAATCAACCAAATTGATCTTTATTAATCACTTCATCGTTTTAGGGGTGAACATTGGTGCACAGAAAAGGGGGACGGGGTCTTCGATGCCCCGAAAGGTAGGGGGTTTATGGACGAAAATATAGCGCGTGTTATAAAATTATGTATTATACACGCGTATTCCAACAATTCCACTTTGGTCTGGTAATACATTCGCCGCTAATCGAAATCACCTTTTATGTCTTGAAAATCAACCAAATTGATCTTTATTAATCACTTCATCGATCTAGGGGTGAACATTGGTGCACAGAAAAGGGGGACGGGGTCTACGATGCCCCGAAAGGTAGGGGGTGCATGGACTTTGGTCTGGTAATACATTCGCCGCTAATCGAAATCACCATTTTATGTCTTGAAAATCAACCAAATTGATCTTTATCAATCACTTCATCGATTTAGGGGTGAACATTGGTGCACAGAAAAGGGGGACGGGGTCAACGATGCCCCGAAAGGTAGGGGGTGCATGGACGAAAATATAGCGCGTGTTATATAATTATGTATTATATACGTGTATTCCAACAATTCCACTTTGGTCTGGTAATACATTCGCCGCTAATCGAAATCACATTTTTATGTCTTGAAAATCAACCAAATTGATCTTTATTAATCACTTCATCGTTTTAGGGGTGAACATTGGTGCACAGAAAAGGGGGACGGGGTCTTCGATGCCCCGAAAGGTAGGGGGTTTATGGACGAAAATATAGCGCGTGTTATAAAATTATGTATTATACACGCGTATTCCAACAATTCCACTTTGGTCTGGTAATACATTCGCCGCTAATCGAAATCACCTTTTTATGTCTTGAAAATCAACCAAATTGATCTTTATTAATCACTTCATCGATTTAGGGGTGAACATTGGTGCACAGAAAAGGGGGACGGGGTCTACGATGCCCCGAAAGGTAGGGGGTGCATGGACGAAAATATAGCGCGTGTTATATAATTATGTATTATATACGTGTATTCCAACAATTCCACTTTGGTCTGGTAATACATTCGCCGCTAATCGAAATCACCATTTTATGTCTTGAAAATCAACCAAATTGATCTTTATTAATCACTTCATCGATCTAGGGGTGAACATTGGTGCACAGAAAAGGGGGACGGGGTCTACGATGCCCCGAAAGGTAGGGGGTGCATGGACTTTGGTCTGGTAATACATTCGCCGCTAATCGAAATCACCATTTTATGTCTTGAAAATCAACCAAATTGATCTTTATCAATCACTTCATCGATTTAGGGGTGAACATTGGTGCACAGAAAAGGGGGACGGGGTCAACGATGCCCCGAAAGGTAGGGGGTGCATGGACGAAAATATAGCGCGTGTTATATAATTATGTATTATATACGTGTATTCCAACAATTCCACTTTGGTCTGGTAATACACTCGCCGCTAATCGAAATCACCTTTTTATGTCTTGAAAATCAACCAAATTGATCTTTATTAATCACTTCATCGATTTAGGGGTGAACATTGGTGCACAGAAAAGGGGGACGGGGTCTACGATACCCCGAAAGGTATGGGGTGCATGGACGAAAATATAGCGCGTGTTATATAATTATGTATTATATACGTGTATTCCAACAATTCCACTTTGGTCTGGTAATACATTCGCCGCTAATCGAAATCACCATTTTATGTCTTGAAAATCAACCAAAGTGATCTTTATTAATCACTTCATCGATTTAGGGGTGAACATTGGTGCACAGAAAAGGGGGACGGGGTCTACGATGCCCCGAAAGGTATGGGGTGCATGGACGAAAATATAGCGCGTGTTATATAATTATGTATTATATACGTGTATTCCAACAATTCCACTTTGGTCTGGTAATACATTCGCCGCTAATCGAAATCACCATTTTATGTCTTGAAATCAACCAATTTGATCTTTATTAATCACTTCATCGATTTAGGGGTGAACATTGGTGCACAGAAAAGGGGGACGGGGTCTACGATGCCCCGAAAGGTAGGGGGTGCATGGACGAAAATATAGCGCGTGTTATATAATTATGTATTATATACGTGTATTCCAACAATTCCACTTTGGTCTGGTAATACATTCGCCGCTAATCGAAATCACCATTTTATGTCTTGAAAATCAACCAAATTGATCTTTATCAATCACTTCATCGATTTAGGGGTGAACATTGGTGTACAGAAAAGGGGGACGGGGTCAACGATGCCCCGAAAGGTAGGGGGTGCATGGACGAAAATATAGCGCGTGTTATATAATTATGTATTATATACGTGTATTCCAACAATTCCACTTTGGTCTGGTAATACATTCGCCGCTAATCGAAATCACCTTTTTATGTCTTAAAAATCGACCAAATTGATCTTTATAAATTACTTCATCGATCTAGGGGTGAACATTGGTGCACAGAAAAGGGGGACGGGGTCTACGATGCCCCGAAAGGTAGGGGGTGCATGGACGAAAATAGAGCGCGTGTTATATAATTATGTATTATATACGTGTATTCCAACAATTCCACTTTGGTCTGGTAATACATTCGCCGCTAATCGAAATCACCTTTTTATGTCTTGAAAATCAACCAAATTGATCTTTATTAATCACTTCATCGATTTAGGGGTGAACATTGGTGCACAGAAAAGGGGGACGGGGTCTACGATGCCCCGAAAGGTAGGGGGTTTATGGACGAAAATATAGCGCGTGTTATAAAATTATGTATTATATACGTGTATTCCAACAATTCCACTTTGGTCTGGTAATACATTCGCCGCTAATCGAAATCACATTTTTATGTCTTGAAAATCAACCAAATTGATCTTTATTAATCACTTCATCGTTTTAGGGGTGAACATTGGTGCACAGAAAAGGGGGACGGGGTCTTCGATGCCCCGAAAGGTAGGGGGTTTATGGACGAAAATATAGCGCGTGTTATAAAATTATGTATTATACACGTGTATTCCAACAATTCCACTTTGGTCTGGTAATACATTCGCCGCTAATCGAAATCACCTTTTTATGTCTTGAAAATCAACCAAATTGATCTTTATTAATCACTTCATCGATTTAGGGGTGAACATTGGTGCACAGAAAAGGGGGACGGGGTCTACGATGCCCCGAAAGGTAGGGGGTGCATGGACGAAAATATAGCGCGTGTTATATAATTATGTATTATATACGTGTATTCCAACAATTCCACTTTGGTCTGGTAATACATTCGCCGCTAATCGAAATCACCCTTTTATGTCTTGAAAATCAACCAAATTGATCTTTATTAATCACTTCATCGATCTAGGGGTGAACATTGGTGCACAGAAAAGGGGGACGGGGTCTACGATGCCCCGAAAGGTAGGGGGTGCATGGACTTTGGTCTGGTAATACATTCGCCGCTAATCGAAATCACCATTTTATGTCTTGAAAATCAACCAAATTGATCTTTATCAATCACTTCATCGATTTAGGGGTGAACATTGGTGCACAGAAAAGGGGGACGGGGTCAACGATGCCCCGAAAGGTAGGGGGTGCATGGACGAAAATATAGCGCGTGTTATATAATTATGTATTATATACGTGTATTCCAACAATTCCACTTTGGTCTGGTAATACACTCGCCGCTAATCGAAATCACCTTTTTATGTCTTAGAAATCGACCAAATTGATCTTTATAAATTACTTCATCGATCTAGGGGTGAACATTGGTGCACAGAAAAGGGGGACGGGGTCTACGATGCCCCGAAAGGTAGGGGGTGCATGGACGAAAATATAGCGCGTGTTATATAATTATGTATTATATACGTGTATTCCAACAATTCCACTTTGGTCTGGTAATACATTCGCCGCTAATCGAAATCACCTTTTTATGTCTTGAAAAACAACCAAATTGATCTTTATTAATCACTTCATCGATTTCGGGGTGAACATTGGTGCACAAAAAAGGGGGACGGGGTCTACGATGCCCCGAAAGGTAGGGGGTTTATGGACGAAAATATAGCGCGTGTTATAAAATTATGTATTATATACGTGTATTCCAACAATTCCACTTTGGTCTGGTAATACATTCGCCGCTAATCGAAATCACCTTTTTATGTCTTTAAAATCAACCAAATTGATCTTTATTAATCACTTCATCGATTTAGGGGTGAACATTGGTGCACAGAAAAGGGGGACGGGGTCTACGATACCCCGAAAGGTAGGGGGTGCATGGACGAAAATATAGCGCGTGTTATATAATTATGTATTATATACGTGTATTCCAACAATTCCACTTTGGTCTGGTAATACATTCGCCGCTAATCGAAATCACCATTTTATGTCTTGAAAATCAACCAAAGTGATCTTTATAAATCACTTCATCGATTTAGGGGTGAACATTGGTGCACAGAAAAGGGGGACGGGGTCTACGATGCCCCGAAAGGTATGGGGTGCATGGACGAAAATATAGCGCGTGTTATATAATTATGTATTATATACGTGTATTCCAACAATTCCACTTTGGTCTGGTAATACATTCGCCGCTAATCGAAATCACCATTTTATGTCTTGAAAATCAACCAAATTGATCTTTATTAATCACTTCATCGATCTAGGGGTGAACATTGGTGCACAGAAAAGGGGGACGGGGTCTACGATGCCCCGAAAGGTAGGGGGTGCATGGACTTTGGTCTGGAAATACATTCGCCGCTAATCGAAATCACCATTTTATGTCTTGAAAATCAACCAAATTGATCTTTATCAATCACTTCATCGATTTAGGGGTGAACATTGGTGCACAGAAAAGGGGGACGGGGTCAACGATGCCCCGAAAGGTAGGGGGTGCATGGACGAAAATATAGCGCGTGTTATATAATTATGTATTATGTACGTGTATTCCAACAATTCCACTTTGGTCTCGTAATACATTCGCCGCTAATCGAAATCACCTTTTTATGTCTTAAAAATCGACCAAATTGATCTTTATAAATTACTTCATCGATCTAGGGGTGAACATTGGTGCACAGAAAAGGGGGACGGGGTCTACGATGCCCCGAAAGGTAGGGGGTGCATGGACGAAAATATAGCGCGTGTTATATAATTATGTATTATATATCGATCTAGGGGTGAACATTGGTGCACAGAAAAGGGGGACGGGGTCTACGATGCCCCGAAAGGTAGGGGGTGCATGGACGAAAATATAGCGCGTGTTATATAATTATGTATTATATACGTGTATTCCAACAATTCCACTTTGGTCTGGTAATACATTCGCCGCTAATCGAAATCACCTTTTTATGTCTTGAAAAACAACCAAATTGATCTTTATTAATCACTTCATCGATTTAGAGGTGAACATTGGTGCACAAAAAAGGGGGACGGGGTCTACGATGCCCCGAAAGGTAGGGGGTTTATGGACGAAAATATAGCGCGTGTTATAAAATTATGTATTATGTACGTGTATTCCAACAATTCCACTTTGGTCTGGTAATACATTCGCCGCTAATCGAAATCACCTTTTTATGTCTTGAAAATCAACCAAATTGATCTTTATTAATCACTTCATCGATTTAGGGGTGAACATTGGTGCACAGAAAAGGGGGACGGGGTCTACGATACCCCGAAAGGTAGGGGGTGCATGGACGAAAATATAGCGCGTGTTATATAATTATGTATTATATACGTGTATTCCAACAATTCCACTTTGGTCTGGTAATACATTCGCCGCTAATCGAAATCACCATTTTATGTCTTGAAAATCAACCAAAGTGATCTTTATTAATCACTTCATCGATTTAGGGGTGAACATTGGTGCACAGAAAAGGGGGACGGGGTCTACGATGCCCCGAAAGGTAGGGGGTGCATGGACGAAAATATAGCGCGTGTTATATAATTATGTATTATATACGTGTATTCCAACAATTCCACTTTGGTCTGGTAATACATTCGCCGCTAATCGAAATCACCATTTTATGTCTTGAAAATCAACCAAATTGATCTTTATTAATCACTTCATCGATCTAGGGGTGAACATTGGTGCACAGAAAAGGGGGACGGGGTCTACGATGCCCCGAAAGGTAGGGGGTGCATGGACGAAAATATAGCGCGTGTTATATAATTATGTATTATATACGTGTATTCCAACAATTCCACTTTGGTCTGGTAATACATTCGCCGCTAATCGAAATCACCTTTTTATGTCTTGAAAATCAACCAAATTGATCTTTATTAATCACTTCATCGATTTAGGGGTGAACATTGGTGCACATAAAAGGGGGACGGGGTCTACGATGCCCCGAAAGGTAGGGGTGCATGGACGAAAATATAGCGCGTGTTATATAATTATGTATTATATACGTGTATTCCAACAATTCCACTTTGGTCTGGTAATACATTCGCCGCTAATCGAAATCACCTTTTTATGTCTTGAAAATCGACCAAATTGATCTTTATAAATCACTTCATCGATCTAGGGGTGAACATTGGTGCACAGAAAAGGGGGACGGGGTCTACGATGCCCCGAAAGGTAGGGGGTGCATGGACGAAAATATAGCGCGTGTTATATAATTATGTATTATATACGTGTATTCCAACAATTCCACTTTGGTCTGGTAATACATTCGCCGCTAATCGAAATCACCTTTTTATGTCTTGAAATCAACCAATTTGATCTTTATTAATCACTTCATCGATTTAGGGGTGAACATTGGTGCACAGAAAAGGGGGACGGGGTCTACGATGCCCCGAAAGGTAGGGGGTGCATGGACGAAAATATAGCGCGTGTTATATAATTATGTATTATATACGTGTATTCCAACAATTCCACTTTGGTCTGGTAATACATTCGCCGCTAATCGAAATCACCATTTTATGTCTTGAAAATCAACCAAATTGATCTTTATCAATCACTTCATCGATTTAGGGGTGAACATTGGTGTACAGAAAAGGGGGACGGGGTCAACGATGCCCCGAAAGGTAGGGGGTGCATGGACGAAAATATAGCGCGTGTTATATAATTATGTATTATATACGTGTATTCCAACAATTCCACTTTGGTCTGGTAATACATTCGCCGCTAATCGAAATCACCTTTTTATGTCTTAAAAATCGACCAAATTGATCTTTATAAATTACTTCATCGATCTAGGGGTGAACATTGGTGCACAGAAAAGGGGGACGGGGTCTACGATGCCCCGAAAGGTAGGGGGTGCATGGACGAAAATAGAGCGCGTGTTATATAATTATGTATTATATACGTGTATTCCAACAATTCCACTTTGGTCTGGTAATACATTCGCCGCTAATCGAAATCACCTTTTTATGTCTTGAAAATCAACCAAATTGATCTTTATTAATCACTTCATCGATTTAGGGGTGAACATTGGTGCACAGAAAAGGGGGACGGGGTCTACGATGCCCCGAAAGGTAGGGGGTTTATGGACGAAAATATAGCGCGTGTTATAAAATTATGTATTATATACGTGTATTCCAACAATTCCACTTTGGTCTGGTAATACATTCGCCGCTAATCGAAATCACATTTTTATGTCTTGAAAATCAACCAAATTGATCTTTATTAATCACTTCATCGTTTTAGGGGTGAACATTGGTGCACAGAAAAGGGGGACGGGGTCTTCGATGCCCCGAAAGGTAGGGGGTTTATGGACGAAAATATAGCGCGTGTTATAAAATTATGTATTATACACGTGTATTCCAACAATTCCACTTTGGTCTGGTAATACATTCGCCGCTAATCGAAATCACCTTTTTATGTCTTGAAAATCAACCAAATTGATCTTTATTAATCACTTCATCGTTTTAGGGGTGAACATTGGTGCACAGAAAAGGGGGACGGGGTCTACGATGCCCCGAAAGGTAGGGGGTGCATGGACGAAAATATAGCGCGTGTTATATAATTATGTATTATATACGTGTATTCCAACAATTCCACTTTGGTCTGGTAATACATTCGCCGCTAATCGAAATCACCATTTTATGTCTTGAAAATCAACCAAATTGATCTTTATTAATCACTTCATCGATCTAGGGGTGAACATTGGTGCACAGAAAAGGGGGACGGGGTCTACGATGCCCCGAAAGGTAGGGGGTGCATGGACTTTGGTCTGGTAATACATTCGCCGCTAATCGAAATCACCATTTTATGTCTTGAAAATCAACCAAATTGATCTTTATCAATCACTTCATCGATTTAGGGGTGAACATTGGTGCACAGAAAAGGGGGACGGGGTCAACGATGCCCCGAAAGGTAGGGGGTGCATGGACGAAAATATAGCGCGTGTTATATAATTATGTATTATATACGTGTATTCCAACAATTCCACTTTGGTCTGGTAATACACTCGCCGCTAATCGAAATCACCTTTTTATGTCTTAAAAATCGACCAAATTGATCTTTATAAATTACTTCATCGATCTAGGGGTGAACATTGGTGCACAGAAAAGGGGGACGGGGTCTACGATGCCCCGAAAGGTAGGGGGTGCATGGACGAAAATATAGCGCGTGTTATATAATTATGTATTATATACGTGTATTCCAACAATTCCACTTTGGTCTGGTAATACATTCGCCGCTAATCGAAATCACCTTTTTATGTCTTGAAAAACAACCAAATTGATCTTTATTAATCACTTCATCGATTTATGGGTGAACATTCGTGCACAAAAAAGGGGGACGGGGTCTACGATGCCCCGAAAGGTAGGGGGTTTATGGACGAAAATATAGCGCGTGTTATATAATTATGTATTATATACGTGTATTCCAACAATTCCACTTTGGTCTGGTAATACATTCGCCGCTAATCGAAATCACCATTTTATGTCTTGAAAATCAACCAAATTGATCTTTATCAATCACTTCATCGATTTAGGGGTGAACATTGGTGTACAGAAAAGGGGGACGGGGTCAACGATGCCCCGAAAGGTAGGGGGTGCATGGACGAAAATATAGCGCGTGTTATATAATTAAGTATTATATACGTGTATTCCAACAATTCCACTTTGGTCTGGTAATACATTCGCCGCTAATCGAAATCACCATTTTATGTCTTGAAAATCAACCAAATTGATCTTTATCAATCACTTCATCGATTTAGGGGTGAACATTGGTGCACAGAAAAGGGGGACGGGGTCAACGATGCCCCGAAAGGTAGGGGGTGCATGGACGAAAATATAGCGCGTGTTATATAATTATGTATTATATACGTGTATTCCAACAATTCCACTTTGGTCTGGTAATACACTCGCCGCTAATCGAAATCACCTTTTTATGTCTTAAAAATCGACCAAATTGATCTTTATAAATTACTTCATCGATCTAGGGGTGAACATTGGTGCACAGAAAAGGGGGACGGGGTCTACGATGCCCCGAAAGGTAGGGGGTGCATGGACGAAAATATAGCGCGTGTTATATAATTATGTATTATATACGTGTATTCCAACAATTCCACTTTGGTCTGGTAATACATTCGCCGCTAATCGAAATCACCTTTTTATGTCTTGAAAAACAACCAAATTCATCTTTATTAATCACTTCATCGATTTATGGGTGAACATTCGTGCACAAAAAAGGGGGACGGGGTCTACGATGCCCCGAAAGGTAGGGGGTTTATGGACGAAAATATAGCGCGTGTTATATAATTATGTATTATATACGTGTATTCCAACAATTCCACTTTGGTCTGGTAATACATTCGCCGCTAATCGAAATCACCATTTTATGTCTTGAAAATCAACCAAATTGATCTTTATCAATCACTTCATCGATTTAGGGGTGAACATTGGTGTACAGAAAAGGGGGACGGGGTCAACGATGCCCCGAAAGGTAGGGGGTGCATGGACGAAAATATAGCGCGTGTTATATAATTATGTATTATATACGTGTATTCCAACAATTCCACTTTGGTCTGGTAATACATTCGCCGCTAATCGAAATCACCTTTTTATGTCTTAAAAATCGACCAAATTGATCTTTATAAATTACTTCATCGATCTAGGGGTGAACATTGGTGCACAGAAAAGGGGGACGGGGTCTACGATGCCCCGAAAGGTAGGGGGTGCATGGACGAAAATAGAGCGCGTGTTATATAATTATGTATTATATACGTGTATTCCAACAATTCCACTTTGGTCTGGTAATACATTCGCCGCTAATCGAAATCACCTTTTTATGTCTTGAAAATCAACCAAATTGATCTTTATTAATCACTTCATCGATTTAGGGGTGAACATTGGTGCACAGAAAAGGGGGACGGGGTCTACGATGCCCCGAAAGGTAGGGGGTGCATGGACGAAAATATAGCGCGTGTTATAAAATTATGTATTATATACGTGTATTCCAACAATTCCACTTTGGTCTGGTAATACATTCGCCGCTAATCGAAATCACATTTTTATGTCTTGAAAATCAACCAAATTGATCTTTATTAATCACTTCATCGTTTTAGGGGTGAACATTGGTGCACAGAAAAGGGGGACGGGGTCTTCGATGCCCCGAAAGGTAGGGGGTTTATGGACGAAAATATAGCGCGTGTTATAAAATTATGTATTATACACGTGTATTCCAACAATTCCACTTTGGTCTGGTAATACATTCGCCGCTAATCGAAATCACCTTTTTATGTCTTGAAAATCAACCAAATTGATCTTTATTAATCACTTCATCGATTTAGGGGTGAACATTGGTGCACAGAAAAGGGGGACGGGGTCTACGATGCCCCGAAAGGTAGGGGGTGCATGGACGAAAATATAGCGCGTGTTATATAATTATGTATTATATACGTGTATTCCAACAATTCCACTTTGGTCTGGTAATACATTCGCCGCTAATCGAAATCACCACTTTATGTCTTGAAAATCAACCAAATTGATCTTTATTAATCACTTCATCGATCTAGGGGTGAACATTGGTGCACAGAAAAGGGGGACGGGGTCTACGATGCCCCGAAAGGTAGGGGGTGCATGGACTTTGGTCTGGTAATACATTCGCCGCTAATCGAAATCACCATTTTATGTCTTGAAAATCAACCAAATTGATCTTTATCAATCACTTCATCGATTTAGGGGTGAACATTGGTGCACAGAAAAGGGGGACGGGGTCAACGATGCCCCGAAAGGTAGGGGGTGCATGGACGAAAATATAGCGCGTGTTATATAATTATGTATTATATACGTGTATTCCAACAATTCCACTTTGGTCTGGTAATACACTCGCCGCTAATCGAAATCACCTTTTTATGTCTTAAAAATCGACCAAATTGATCTTTATAAATTACTTCATCGATCTAGGGGTGAACATTGGTGCACAGAAAAGGGGGACGGGGTCTACGATGCCCCGAAAGGTAGGGGGTGCATGGACGAAAATATAGCGCGTGTTATATAATTATGTATTATATACGTGTATTCCAACAATTCCACTTTGGTCTGGTAATACATTCGCCGCTAATCGAAATCACCTTTTTATGTCTTGAAAAACAACCAAATTGATCTTTATTAATCACTTCATCGATTTAGGGGTGAACATTCGTGCACAAAAAAGGGGGACGGGGTCTACGATGCCCCGAAAGGTAGGGGGTTTATGGACGAAAATATAGCGCGTGTTATAAAATTATGTATTATATACGTGTATTCCAACAATTCCACTTTGGTCTGGTAATACATTCGCCGCTAATCGAAATCACCTTTTTATGTCTTGAAAATCAACCAAATTGATCTTTATTAATCACTTCATCGATTTAGGGGTGAACATTGGTGCACAGAAAAGGGGGACGGGGTCTACGATACCCCGAAAGGTAGGGGGTGCATGGACGAAAATATAGCGCGTGTTATATAATTATGTATTATATACGTGTATTCCAACAATTCCACTTTGGTCTGGTAATACATTCGCCGCTAATCGAAATCACCATTTTATGTCTTGAAAATCAACCAAAGTGATCTTTATTAATCACTTCATCGATCTAGGGGTGAACATTGGTGCACAGAAAAGGGGGACGGGGTCTACGATGCCCCGAAAGGTAGGGGGTGCATGGACGAAAATATAGCGCGTGTTATATAATTATGTATTATATACGTGTATTCCAACAATTCCACTTTGGTCTGGTAATACATTCGCCGCTAATCGAAATCACCATTTTATGTCTTGAAAATCAACCAAATTGATCTTTATTAATCACTTCATCGATCTAGGGGTGAACATTGGTGCACAGAAAAGGGGGACGGGGTCTACGATGCCCCGAAAGGTAGGGGGTGCATGGACTTTGGTCTGGTAATACATTCGCCGCTAATCGAAATCACCATTTTATGTCTTGAAAATCAACCAAATTGATCTTTATCAATCACTTCATCGATTTAGGGGTGAACATTGGTGCACAGAAAAGGGGGACGGGGTCAACGATGCCCCGAAAGGTAGGGGGTGCATGGACGAAAATATAGAGCGTGTTATATAATTATGTATTATATACCTGTATTCCAACAATTCCACTTTGGTCTGGTAATACACTCGCCGCTAATCGAAATCACCTTTTTATGTCTTAAAAATCGACCAAATTGATCTTTATAAATTACTTCATCGATCTAGGGGTGAACATTGGTGCACAGAAAAGGGGGACGGGGTCTACGATGCCCCGAAAGGTAGGGGGTGCATGGACGAAAATATAGCGCGTGTTATATAATTATGTATTATATACGTGTATTCCAACAATTCCACTTTGGTCTGGTAATACATTCGCCGCTAATCGAAATCACCTTTTTATGTCTTGAAAAACAACCAAATTGATCTTTATTAATCACTTCATCGATTTAGGGGTGAACATTCGTGCACAAAAAAGGGGGACGGGGTCTACGATGCCCCGAAAGGTAGGGGGTTTATGGACGAAAATATAGCGCGTGTTATAAAATTATGTATTATATACGTGTATTCCAACAATTCCACTTTGGTCTGGTAATACATTCGCCGCTAATCGAAATCACCTTTTTATGTCTTGAAAATCAACCAAATTGATCTTTATTAATCACTTCATCGATTTAGGGGTGAACATTGGTGCACAGAAAAGGGGGACGGGGTCTACGATACCCCGAAAGGTAGGGGGTGCATGGACGAAAATATAGCGCGTGTTATATAATTATGTATTATATACGTGTATTCCAACAATTCCACTTTGGTCTGGTAATACATTCGCCGCTAATCGAAATCACCATTTTATGTCTTGAAAATCAACCAAAGTGATCTTTATTAATCACTTCATCAATTTAGGGGTGAACATTGGTGCACAGAAAAGGGGGACGGGGTCTACGATGCCCCGAAAGGTATGGGGTGCATGGACGAAAATATAGCGCGTGTTATATAATTATGTATTATATACGTGTATTCCAACAATTCCACTTTGGTCTGGTAATACATTCGCCGCTAATCGAAATCACCATTTTATGTCTTGAAAATCAACCAAATTGATCTTTATTAATCACTTCATCGATCTAGGGGTGAACATTGGTGCACAGAAAAGGGGGACGGGGTCTACGATGCCCCGAAAGGTAGGGGGTGCATGGACTTTGGTCTGGTAATACATTCGCCGCTAATCGAAATCACCATTTTATGTCTTGAAAATCAACCAAATTGATCTTTATTAATCACTTCATCGATTTAGGGGTGAACATTGGTGCACAGAAAAGGGGGACGGGGTCTACGATGCCCCGAAAGGTAGGGGGTGTATGGACGAAAATATAGCGCGTGTTATATAATTATGTATTATATACGTGTATTCCAACAATTCCACTTTGGTCTGGTAATACAGTGCCGGCCGCGGGAAACGTCACAGTGCCCCCTAGGGCGAACGCGGTAGCCCGTAGCGGACATTTGAGGGGAGCGGACGAGGGAAGACGCCCGCGTCCGCTCCCCTATAGGACATGAGTGCCCTAGGGGAGCGCCCGAGGATAGTGCCCGCGTCTATCCTAGGGTGTTTCCCTAGGATGTTCGGCCGTGCATTCTTGGTCGAAAGAGGAGGTCTGATTTGACACATTCGTTCAAGACTGCATGTGATTTTTATCTCATATCAAGCATAAGTTTTCGATAATTTATCGTGGATAAAATCTGTTATGAAAATTACAAAGTTTTTGGTTGATAACTGGGATTTTAGGCTTTTCACCGAATTACTTATTGTGTTCGATTACACACTGGCACCAGCGTAAAGGGTCCTTTCCTATACATGTATATGAATATTCTCCCGTGGTGTCCGTTATTTCATTCACTGACATGGTTAGTCGTGATCGTAAATGAGTTTCTGACGAAGGAGCAGGTATTTGTCGATGTTGACCCTACATTCCAGAGGTCATCCTAGAACTATTTACTCTATTCTTTCCCTACATATATGGTCATCCTTTTTTATATACCCTGACATGCCTTTCAGGCGCGGATCTACGAGATGCAGATAAAAGGGAGAAGAAGAAAGCAAAAATGAAAGAAAAGGCGAAAATGAAGGGATGGATTGAAGACGAGAAGGAAAGAGATAAGAGAAATAGAAAAAGTGAGAGAAGGGGAAAGGGGAAAAAGAGAAAATAGAGGGGGGGGGCGAAGAGGAGAAAGAGGGAGAGGGGCTAAAGAAAAGAAATAAGGAAAAGGTAAAATGGAGAAGAAAACAGAGGGGATAAAAAAGGGAAGGTGAGGCAGAAAGAAAAGAGAGAGAAGGAGAAAAGGAAAATAGATTGAAAATCGAAGGGGAGAAGAAGAGACAAAGGAAGAAAAGGAAGGACAGAATGAGAAAGAGAGAATGACAAGGAGGGGGAAATTAAATAAAATGAAGAAGGGAGACATAATAAAATGGAGTAAAAAAGCGAAAAGGGAAGAGAAGGAAGGGCGCAGGAAAAGGTAAGAAGTACAGGGGACAATATAGAAGTGGGACTTAAGAAAAAGTAGAGGAAAAGAGAGAAAGTGGGAAGAACAATTTGTGAATTTGTCCAGATTTTCATGTCAGAAAATACGTTAGTAACTCGCATATGCCCATTTTTACGCTGATGACAAGTATTGAACATTCTTGCGCTCAATCTTGTAATTATTTTCTCTCACCATGCTCACAATTTCCTGCTCTCGTTGCATCAATTAAAAACTTGTCCTGAAGTAACATCCGCTCATTCAAGAAAGAAGAAAGAAAAATGAAAGAAAAAGGCAAATAGGAAGGGATGGAGGGAAAATGAGAAGGAAATAGAAAAAGTGAGTGAAGCAGAAGGGAGCGAAGAAACGAAGGGGAAAGGGGAGAAAGAGAAAATAGAGGGGGCTTATTGTTTCATGGTAATATGGATACCATATAGTTCTGCAGTACTTAGTTATAAAACTTGTTTTACTCAGTAATGCTCACGCGTGATGATTAAAAGGATTTTCGACTATATAAAGGTGAACCGGGACGGGGCTTTCATTCTTTAACTTGGCTTGACTGACTCCTTTGTTCCCCCAAAAGAATTGTTAGGTTTGATAGTTAGCGTTTGCGTGAGCACCCACCAAAACTCTTAACAAAAGAAAAGAATGGTTTGTATAGCTGCTCCATTCTTGCTTTGTCGGCAAGTGATAATTAACTCGTTAAGTACCCATTCCACACACTACTTCATAGTAGCTTTCGAAAACATACTTTTACTAGGGTATGTGTTTAAACATTGAAGCTAAATGCGCTAGAATTTTTTTAAATAGTTACATTATGTAAATAGCTTTGGTTGCTTTGCTCTAAAGCGCATTGAGCATCCAATCAAGATGGAAAGTGCGCTTTACAAATGCCATGTATTATTATTTTTAGCTGCCATATAACACTGAATTCTGTATTATACCAAGTTGCGACTTGGTTTTATCATTTCCAATTCATATAACAAAGTATATGTCTCCCTTCTTCTCATTTATTATTTCCACCACTTTCATCTCTTCCCAATTCGAATATCTACCAATGTAACTTAAAAACCGCAATAGAGTGCAGGTAATGTAATCAGATGTTTTAGCAAAAAGATAAATCTGTTCCATTTAGGTAAATTTATACTTTTTATAGGGTGAGGGTTTTAGAGACCCGATTTGAACCGAAATGAAAAGAACATCCTCATTTATTGTTGTTAACGCATCAACAAATTAATCCCCCCCCCCCCATTTCTACGAACATCCTGTCATAAATTGGGAAGCGGATGTGATCAAAGGAGATCAAAGGTGTGGGCGGGGAGCAAGACTACCAGACTGTTGACAATAACAAAAGAACCAAATAACAAATCGATGAGCACAACCAGTTTTGTTGGTGTTCGCTTTTTGCACGTCTACTTTGTATGATCTTGGTCATACTAGTATTCGTTTTCACGTACCTTTCATTCCCTTTATTAGGGTTTTATCAACTATGTCAACGAACTGACGATCCCAATATTGACCGCACGTTTGTTTTAACATAATGAGAATTCACAAATGCCATTGATATTCATAATTCTGTTTTATTTTAAGTTTGTCATTAATGTTGGTTAACATTCACTCTGTTAATAACTTGTCAATTTTGATTTACAAAAAAAATCATGTCTGCTTATTAATGTCTTTTGTCTATTTTAATTATTTTTTGTTGTTGATATGCCTTTCTTTCTTCTTTCCTGATTCCACCCTGTGCACCCCGTTAAAACTCAAGGAAGAATATTTCAAATGTTTTCTAGTTCTTACACTGTTCATAATAAGGAGATGGGATTAGGTGTAAAGTTCACGCTGAAGGGAGAGGAATGGGTACGTTTGGAGAGAAAACAAAAACTTATCACAAAAGATAAAGAATTGATCTCCATGACATTAAATCACAATTGTGTCCTATTTTTTTTAACAAGTTTGTATGATACATGTATGCCTCCCACGTAAGGCGTAAGGAAAATAAGTTTACCTAATGCATCAAATTAGATTAATTGAT
The DNA here is from genome assembly GCF_037042905.1 of Lytechinus pictus. Taxonomy (NCBI): domain Eukaryota; kingdom Metazoa; phylum Echinodermata; class Echinoidea; order Temnopleuroida; family Toxopneustidae; genus Lytechinus; species Lytechinus pictus. The sequence goes on along the minus strand of NC_087255.1, from coordinate 35,353,503 downwards.
TAGATTCATTGCGGTAAATGAAAAACAATAAATTCGATGTTCCAGCAAGGGTGACCAGATTTCACAAAATTAAATAAGGGACAATCGACAAAGCACTATGTACAATCGGATCGACCGAGCCAGGCCAAAAAATCAACAAAAAGGCTACACAATGTTAGACTTGTTAACAAAATATATTAAGAAAGGGGAAGGGAGGGTGAGCGGAAGAAACAAAAGAGAAAAAAAATGAGGAAACAAGAAATGAATTGAGAGGAAAGAAAAAAATAAGGAAAAATTAAAAGGAAAAAAGTTTGAATAAAAGGATGAAAGAAAGAATAAAAGACAGATAACAGTTTCCGTCATTACTTGAAATGAATAAAGAAAGAAAGAATTAATATAAAGGAAGGGAAGATGAATCAATGTGTGAAAGAAAAAACATAAGGAGAGAAAAGAGAAAAGTAAGAAAAATGGAGGAAAAGAGAAAGAAAGAAAGAAAAAGAATACCTTCATTATTTGAAAGAAACAAAGACAGAAGAAAACATGAAGGAAGCAAGAAAGGAAGGAGGGAATAAGGGAAAAGAATTAAAAGGGAAAACAGAAATGAAAAAATGAAAGAAAAGAAAACACATAACATCTTTTTTAAAAAAATCTAGAATAGATTCTGATCACGCTAGTATAAAAATATAATGGTCTATCACAACATAACCAAAGTACATGCACATGAAAACATAATGCAATGTACGTACCCTAGGGTACCCGAGGATAAGTGCGGGCACGGCCAATATTATATAGCACGCAGGAAACTGCGGGCGCGGCTAAACACCCTAGGGGGCTCCCCTTGAATACCCTCGGTTAGACGCAAAAGCCCCCTTAGGGTGTTTGCGTGCTCGGGCGTGACGTTTCCTGCGGCCGGCACTGTAATACATAATTATATAACACGCGCTATATTTTCGTCCATGCACCCCCTACCTTTCGGGGCATCGTAGACCCCGTCCCCCTTTTCTGTGCACCAATGTTCACCCCTAAATCGATGAAGTGATTAATAAAGATCAATTTGGTTGATTTTCAAGACATAAAAAGGTGATTTCGATTAGCGGCGAATGTATTACCAGACCAAAGTGGAATTGTTGGAATACACGTATATAATACATAATTATATAACACGCGCTATATTTTCGTCCATGCACCCCCTACCTTTCGGGGCATCGTAGACCCCGTCCCCCTTTTCTGTGCACCAATGTTCACCCCTAGATCGATGAAGTGATTTATAAAGATCAATTTGGTCGATTTTCAAGACATGAAAAGGTGATTTCGATTAGCGGCGAATGTATTACCGGACCAAAGTGGAATTGTTGGAATACACGTATATAATACATAATTATATAACACGCGCTATATTTTCGTCCATGCACCCCCTACCTTTCGGGGCATCGTAGACCCCGTCCCCCTTTTCTGTGCACCAATGTTCACCCCTAGATCGATGAAGTGATTTATAAAGATCAATTTGGTCGATTTTCAAGACATAAAAAGGTGATTTCGATTAGCGGCGAATATATTACCAGACCAAAGTGGAATTGTTGAAATACACGTATATAATACATAATTATATAACACGCGCTATATTTACGTCCATGCACCCCCTACCTTTCGGGGCATCGTAGACCCCGTCCCCCTTTTCTGTGCACCAATGTTCACCCCTAAATCGATGAAGTGATTAATAAAGATCAATTTGGTTGATTTTCAAGACATAAAATGGTGATTTCGATTAGCGGCGAATGTATTACCGGACCAAAGTGGAATTGTTGGAATACACGTATATAATACATAATTATATAACACGCGCTATATTTTCGTCCATGCACCCCCTACCTTTCGGGGCATCGTAGACCCCGTCCCCCTTTTCTGTGCACCAATGTTTACCCCTAAATCGATGGAGTGATTAATAAAGATCAATTTGGTTGATTTTCAAGACATAAAATGGTGATTTCGATTAGCGGCGAATGTATTACCAGACCAAAGTGGAATTGTTGGAATATACACGTACATAATATAGCACGCCATAATAGCAGGCGCCGTATTTTCGTCAATGCACCCCAACCTTTCGGGGCATCGTAGACCCCGTCCCCCTTTTCTGTGCACCAATGTTCACCCCTAGATCGATGAAGTGATTTATAATGATCAATTTGGTTGATTTTCAAGACATAAAATGGTGATTTCGATTAGCGGCGAATGTATTACCAGACCAAAGTGGAATTGTTGGAATACACGTATATAATACGTAATTATATAACAGGCGCTATATTTTCGTCCATGCACCCCCTACCTTTCGGGGCATCGTAGACCCCGTCCCCCTTTTCTGTGCACCAATGTTCACCCCTAAATCGATCAAGTGATTAATAAAGATCAATTTGGTTGATTTTCAAGACATAAAATGGTGATTTTGATTAGCGGCGAATGTATTACCAGACCAAAGTGGAATTGTTGGAATACACGTATATAATACATAATTATATAACACGCGCTATATTTTCGTCCATGCACCCCCTACCTTTCGGGGCATCGTAGACCCCGTCCCCCTTTTCTGTGCACCAATGTTCACCCCTAAATCGATGAAGTGATTAATAAAGATCAATTTGGTTGATTTTCAAGACATAAAATGGTGATTTCGAGTAGCGGGGAATGTATTACCAGACCAAAGTGGAATTGTTGGAATACACGTATAAAATACATAATTATATAACACGCGCTATATTTTCGTCCATGCACCCCCTACCTTTCGGGGCATCGTAGACCCCGTCCCCCTTTTCTGTGCACCAATGTTCACCCCTAAATCGATGGATGTGATTAATAAAGATCAATTTGGTTGATTTTCAAGACATAAAAAGGTGATTTCGATTAGCGGCGAATGTATTACCAGACCAAAGTGGAATTGTTGGAATACACGTATATAATACATAATTATATAACACGCGCTATATTTTCGTCCATGCACCCCCTACATTTCGGGGCATCGTAGACCCCGTCCCCCTTTTATGTGCACCAATGATTAATAAAGATCAATTTGGTTGATTTTCAAGACATAAAATGGTGATTTCGATTAGCGGCGAATGTATTACCAGACCAAAGTGGAATTGTTGGAATATACACGTACATAATATAGCACGCCATAATAGCAGGCGCCGTATTTTCGTCAATGCACCCCCACCTTTCGGGGCATCGTAGACCCCGTCCCCCTTTTCTGTGCACCAATGTTTACCCCTAGATCGATGAAGTGATTAATAAAGATCAATTTGGTCGATTTTCAAGACATAAAATGGTGATTTCGATTAGCGGCGAATGTATTACCAGACCAAAGTGGAATTGTTGGAATACACGTATATAATACATAATTATATAACACGCGCTATATTTTCGTCCATGCACCCCCTACCTTTCGGGGCATCGTAGACCCCGTCCCCCTTTTCTGTGCACCAATGTTCACCCCTAAATCGATGAAGTGATTAATAAAGATCAATTTGGTTGATTTTCAAGACATAAAACGGTGATTTCGATTAGCGGCGAATGTATTACCAGACCAAAGTGGAATTGTTGGAATACACGTATATAATACATAATTATATAACACGCGCTATATTTTCGTCCATGCACCCCCTACCTTTCGGGGCATCGTAGACCCCGTCCCCCTTTTCTGTGCACCAATGTTCACCCCTAAATCGATGAAGTGATTAATAAAGATCAATTTGGTTGATTTTCAAGACATAAAAAGGTGATTTCGATTAGCGGCGAATGTATTACCAGACCAAAGTGGAATTGTTGGAATACACGTATATAATACATAATTATATAACACGCGCTATATTTTCGTCCATGCACCCCCTACCTTTCGGGGCATCGTAGACCCCGTCCCCCTTTTTTGTGCACCAATGTTCACCCCTAGATCGATGAAGTGATTTATAAAGATCAATTTGGTCGATTTTCAAGACATAAAAAGGTGATTTCGATTAGCGGCGAATATATTACCAGACCAAAGTGGAATTGTTGGAATACACGTATATAATACATAATTATATAACACGCGCTATATTTTCGTCCATGCACCCCCTACCTTTCGGGGCATCGTAGACCCCGTCCCCCTTTTCTGTGCACCAATGTTTACCCCTAAATCGATGGAGTGATTAATAAAGATCAATTTGGTTGATTTTCAAGACATAAAATGGTGATTTCGATTAGCGGCGAATGTATTACCAGACCAAAGTGGAATTGTTGGAATATACACGTACATAATATAGCACGCCATAATAGCAGGCGCCGTATTTTCGTCAATGCACCCCAACCTTTCGGGGCATCGTAGACCCCGTCCCCCTTTTCTGTGCACCAATGTTCACCCCTAGATCGATGAAGTGATTTATAAAGATCAATTTGGTTGATTTTTGAAGACATAAAATGGTGATTTCGATTAGCGGCGAATGTATTACCAGACCAAAGTGGAATTGTTGGAATACACGTATACAATACATAATTATATAACACGCGCTATATTTTCGTCCATGCACCCCCTACCTTTCGGGGCATCGTAGACCCCGTCCCCCTTTTCTGTGCACCAATGTTCACCCCTAAATCGATGAAGTGATTAATAAAGATCAATTTGGTTGATTTTCAAGACATAAAAAGGTGATTTCGATTAGCGGCGAATGTATTACCAGACCAAAGTGGAATTGTTGGAATACACGAATATAATACATAATTATATAACACGCGCTATATTTTCGTCCATGCACCCCCTACCTTTCGGGGCATCGTAGACCCCGTCCCCCTTTTCTGTGCACCAATGTTCACCCCTAGATCGATGAAGTGATTTATAAAGATCAATTTGGTCGATTTTCAAGACATAAAAAGGTGATTTCGATTAGCGGCGAATGTATTACCAGACCAAAGTGGAATTGTTGGAATACACGTATATAATACATAATTATATAACACGCGCTATATTTACGTCCATGCACCCCCTACCTTTCGGGGCATCGTAGACCCCGTCCCCCTTTTCTGTGCACCAATGTTCACCCCTAAATCGATGAAGTGATTAATAAAGATCAATGTGGTTGATTTTCAAGACATAAAATGGTGATTTCGATTAGCGGCGAATGTATTACCAGACCAAAGTGGAATTGTTGGAATACACGTATATAATACATAATTATATAACACGCGCTATATTTTCGTCCATGCACCCCCTACCTTTCGGGGCATCGTAGACCCCGTCCCCCTTTTCTGTGCACCAATGTTCAACCCTAGATCGATGAAGTGATTTATAAAGATCAATTTGTTCGATTTTCAAGACATAAAAAGGTAATTTCGATTAGCGGCGAATGTATTACCAGACCAAAGTGGAATTGTTGGAATACACGTATATAATACGTAATTATATAACAGGCGCTATATTTTCGTCCATGCACCCCCTACCTTTCGGGGCATCGTAGACCCCGTCCCCCTTTTCTGTGCACCAATGTTCACCCCTAAATCGATCAAGTGATTAATAAAGATCAATTTGGTTGATTTTCAAGACATAAAATGGTGATTTTGATTAGCGGCGAATGTATTACCAGACCAAAGTGGAATTGTTGGAATACACGTATATAATACATAATTATATAACACGCGCTATATTTTCGTCCATGCACCCCCTACATTTCGGGGCATCGTAGACCCCGTCCCCCTTTTATGTGCACCAATGATTAATAAAGATCAATTTGGTTGATTTTCAAGACATAAAATGGTGATTTCGATTAGCGGCGAATGTATTACCAGACCAAAGTGGAATTGTTGGAATATACACGTACATAATATAGCACGCCATAATAGCAGGCGCCGTATTTTCGTCAATGCACCCCCACCTTTCGGGGCATCGTAGACCCCGTCCCCCTTTTCTGTGCACCAATGTTTACCCCTAGATCGATGAAGTGATTAATAAAGATCAATTTGGTTGATTTTCAAGACATAAAATGGTGATTTCGATTAGCGGCGAATGTATTACCAGACCAAAGTGGAATTGTTGGAATACACGTATATAATACATAATTATATAACACGCGCTATATTTTCGTCCATGCACCCTCTACCTTTCGGGGCATCGTAGACCCCGTCCCCCTTTTCTGTGCACCAATGTTCACCCCTAAATCGATGAAGTGATTAATAAAGATCAATTTGGTTGATTTTCAAGACATAAAAAGGTGATTTCGATTAGCGGCGAATGTATTACCAGACCAAAGTGGAATTGTTGGAATACACGTATATAATACATAATTATATAACACGCGCTATATTTTCGTCCATGCACCCCCTACCTTTCGGGGCATCGTAGACCCCGTCCCCCTTTTCTGTGCACCAATGTTCACCCCTAGATCGATGAAGTGATTTATAAATATCAATTTGGTCGATTTTCAAGACATAAAAAGGTGATTTCGATTAGCGGCGAATATATTACCAGACCAAAGTGGAATTGTTGGAATACACGTATATAATACATAATTATATAACACGCGCTATATTTTCGTCCATGCACCCCCTACCTTTCGGGGCATCGTAGACCCCGTCCCCCTTTTCTGTGCACCAATGTTTACCCCTAAATCGATGGAGTAATTAATAAAGATCAATTTGGTTGATTTTCAAGACATAAAATGGTGATTTCGATTAGCGGCGAATGTATTACCAGACCAAAGTGGAATTGTTGGAATATACACGTACATAATATAGCACGCCATAATAGCAGGCGCCGTATTTTCGTCAATGCACCCCAACCTTTCGGGGCATCGTAGACCCCGTCCCCCTTTTCTGTGCACCAATGTTCACCCCTAGATCGATGAAGCTATTTATAAAGATCAATTTGGTCGATTTTCTAGACATAAAAAGGTGATTTCGATTTGCGGCGAATGTATTACCAGACCAAAGAGGAATTGTTGGAATACACGTATATAATACATAATTATATAACAAGCGCTATATTTTCGTCCATGCACCCCCTACCTTTCGGGGCATCGTAGACCCCGTCCCCCTTTTCTGTGCACCAATGTTCACCCCTAAATCGATGAAGTGATTAATAAAGATCAATTTGGTTGATTTTCAAGACATAAAATGGTGATTTCGATTAGCGGCGAATGTATTACCAGACCAAAGTGGAATTGTTGGAATACACGTATATAATACATAATTATATAACACGCGCTATATTTTCGTCCATGCACCCCCTACCTTTCGGGGCATCGTAGACCCCGTCCCCCTTTTCTGTGCACCAATGTTCACCCCTAAATCGATGAAGTGATTAATAAAGATCAATTTGGTTGATTTTCAAGACATAAAAAGGTGATTTCGATTAGCGGCGAATGTATTACCAGACCAAAGTGGAATTGTTGGAATACACGTATATAATACATAATTATATAACACGCGCTATATTTTCGTCCATGCACCCCCTACCTTTCGGGGCATCGTAGACCCCGTCCCCCTTTTCTGTGCACCAATGTTCACCCCTAGATCGATGAAGTGATTTATAAAGATCAATTTGGTCGATTTTCAAGACATAAAAAGGTGATTTCGATTAGCGGCGAATATATTACCAGACCAAAGTGGAATTGTTGGAATACACGTATATAATACATAATTATATAACACGCGCTATATTTACGTCCATGCACCCCCTACCTTTCGGGGCATCGTAGACCCCGTCCCCCTTTTCTGTGCACCAATGTTTACCCCTAAATCGATGAAGTGATTAATAAAGATCAATTTGGTTGATTTTCAAGACATAAAATGGTGATTTCGATTAGCGGCGAATGTATTACCAGACCAAAGTGGAATTGTTGGAATACACGTATATAATACATAATTATATAACACGCGCTATATTTTCGTCCGTGCACCCCCTACCTTTCGGGGCATCGTAGACCCCGTCCCCCTTTTCTGTGCACCAATGTTTACCCCTAAATCGATGGAGTGATTAATAAAGATCAATTTGGTTGATTTTCAAGACATAAAATGGTGATTTCGATTAGCGGCGAATGTATTACCAGACCAAAGTGGAATTGTTGGAATATACACGTACATAATATAGCACGCCATAATAGCAGGCGCCGTATTTTCGTCAATGGACCCCAACCTTTCGGGGCATCGTAGACCCCGTCCCCCTTTTCTGTGCACCAATGTTCACCCCTAGATCGATGAAGTGATTTATAAAGATCAATTTGGTCGATTTTCAAGACATAAAAAGGTGATTTTGATTAGCGGCGAATGTATTACCAGACCAAAGTGGAATTGTTGGAATACACGTATATTATACATAATTATATAACAGGCGCTATATTTTCGTCCATGCACCCCCTACCTTTCGGGGCATCGTAGACCCCGTCCCCCTTTTCTGTGCACCAATGTTCACCCCTAAATCGATCAAGTGATTAATAAAGATCAATTTGGTTGATTTTCAAGACATAAAATGGTGATTTTGATTAGCGGCGAATGTATTACCAGACCAAAGTGGAATTGTTGGAATACACGTATATAATACATAATTATATAACACGCGCTATATTTTCGTCCATGCACCCCCTACCTTTCGGGGCATCGTAGACCCCGTCCCCCTTTTCTGTGCACCAATGTTCACCCCTAAATCGATGAAGTGATTAATAAAGATCAATTTGGTTGATTTTCAAGACATAAAATGGTGATTTCGAGTAGCGGCGAATGTATTACCAGACCAAAGTGGAATTGTTGGAATACACGTATAAAATACATAATTATATAACACGCGCTATATTTTCGTCCATGCACCCCCTACCTTTCGGGGCATCGTAGACCCCGTCCCCCTTTTCTGTGCACCAATGTTCACCCCTAAATCGATGAAGTGATTAATAAAGATCAATTTGGTTGATTTTCAAGACATAAAAAGGTGATTTCGATTAGCGGCGAATGTATTACCAGACCAAAGTGGAATTGTTGGAATACACGTATATAATACATAATTATATAACACGCGCTATATTTTCGTCCATGCACCCCCTACCTTTCGGGGCATCGTAGACCCCGTCCCCCTTTTCTGTGCACCAATGTTCACCCCTAGATCGATGAAGTGATTTATAAAGATCAATTTGGTCGATTTTCAAGACATAAAAAGGTGATTTCGATTAGCGGCGAATATATTACCAGACCAAAGTGGAATTGTTGGAATACACGTATATAATACATAATTATATAACACGCGCTATATTTACGTCCATGCACCCCCTACCTTTCGGGGCATCGTAGACCCCGTCCCCCTTTTCTGTGCACCAATGTTTACCCCTAAATCGATGAAGTGATTAATAAAGATCAATTTGGTTGATTTTCAAGACATAAAATGGTGATTTCGATTAGCGGCGAATGTATTACCAGACCAAAGTGGAATTGTTGGAATACACGTATATAATACATAATTATATAACACGCGCTATATTTTCGTCCATGCACCCCCTACCTTTCGGGGCATCGTAGACCCCGTCCCCCTTTTCTGTGCACCAATGTTTACCCCTAAATCGATGGAGTGATTAATAAAGATCAATTTGGTTGATTTTCAAGACATAAAATGGTGATTTCGATTAGCGGCGAATGTATTACCAGACCAAAGTGGAATTGTTGGAATATACACGTACATAATATAGCACGCCAAAATAGCAGGCGCCGTATTTTCGTCAATGCACCCCAACCTTTCGGGGCATCGTAGACCCCGTCCCCCTTTTCTGTGCACCAATGTTCACCCCTAGATCGATGAAGTGATTTATAAAGATCAATTTGGTCGATTTTCAAGACATAAAAAGGTGATTTCGATTGGCGGCGAATGTATTACCAGACCAAAGTGGAATTGTTGGAATACACGTATATAATACATAATTATATAACACGCGCTATATTTTCGTCCATGCACCCCCTACCTTTCGGGGCATCGTAGACCCCGTCCCCCTTTTCTGTGCACCAATTTTCACCCCTAAATCGATGAAGTGATTAATAAAGATCAATTTGGTTGATTTTCAAGACATAAAATGGTGATTTCGATTAGCGGCGAATGTATTACCAGACCAAAGTGGAATTGTTGGAATACACGTATATTATACATAATTATATAACAGGCGCTATATTTTCGTCCATGCACCCCCTACCTTTCGGGGCATCGTAGACCCCGTCCCCCTTTTCTGTGCACCAATGTTCACCCCTAAATCGATCAAGTGATTAATAAAGATCAATTTGGTTGATTTTCAAGACATAAAATGGTGATTTTGATTAGCGGCGAATGTATTACCAGACCAAAGTGGAATTGTTGGAATACACGTATATAATACATAATTATATAACACGCGCTATATTTTCGTCCATGCACCCCCTACCTTTCGGGGCATCGTAGACCCCGTCCCTCTTTCTGTGCACCAATGTTCACCCCTAGATCGATGAAGTGATTTATAAAGATCAATTTGGTCGATTTCCTAGACATAAAAAGGTGATTTCGATTTGCGGCGAATGTATTACCAGACCAAAGTGGAATTGTTGGAATACACGTATATAATACATAATTATATAACAAGCGCTATATTTTCGTCCATGCACCCCCTACCTTTCGGGGCATCGTAGACCCCGTCCCCCTTTTCTGTGCACCAATGTTCACCCCTAAATCGATGAAGTGATTAATAAAGATCAATTTGGTTGATTTTCAAGACATAAAATGGTGATTTCGATTAGCGGCGAATGTATTACCAGACCAAAGTGGAATTGTTGGAATACACGTATATAATACATAATTATATAACACGCGCTATATTTTCGTCCATGCACCCCCTACCTTTCGGGGCATCGTAGACCCCGTCCCCCTTTTCTGTGCACCAATTTTCACCCCTAAATCGATGAAGTGATTAATAAAGATCAATTTGGTTGATTTTCAAGACATAAAATGGTGATTTCGATTAGCGGCGAATGTATTACCAGACCAAAGTGGAATTGTTGGAATACACGTATATTATACATAATTATATAACAGGCGCTATATTTTCGTCCATGCACCCCCTACCTTTCGGGGCATCGTAGATCCCGTCCCCCTTTTCTGTGCACCAATTTTCACCCCTAAATCGATGAAGTGATTAATAAAGATCAATTTGGTTGATTTTCAAGACATAAAATGGTGATTTCGATTAGCGGCGAATGTATTACCAGACCAAAGTGGAATTGTTGGAATATACACGTACATAATATAGCACGCCAAAATAGCAGGCGCCGTATTTTCGTCAATGCACCCCAACCTTTCGGGGCATCGTAGACCCCGTCCCCCTTTTCTGTGCACCAATGTTCACCCCTAGATCGATGAAGTGATTTATAAAGATCAATTTGGTCGATTTTCAAGACATAAAAAGGTGATTTCGATTTGCGGCGAATGTATTACCAGACCAAAGTGGAATTGTTGGAATACACGTATATAATACATAATTATATAACACGCGCTATATTTTCGTCCATGCACCCCCTACCTTTCGGGGCATCGTAGACCCCGTCCCCCTTTTCTGTGCACCAATTTTCACCCCTAAATCGATGAAGTGATTAATAAAGATCAATTTGGTTGATTTTCAAGACATAAAATGGTGATTTCGATTAGCGGCGAATGTATTACCAGACCAAATTGGAATTGTTGGAATACACGTATATTATACATAATTATATAACAGGCGCTATATTTTCGTCCATGCACCCCCTACCTTTCGGGGCATCGTAGACCCCGTCCCCCTTTTCTGTGCACCAATGTTCACCCCTAAATCGATCAAGTGATTAATAAAGATCAATTTGGTTGATTTTCAAGACATAAAATGGTGATTTCGATTAGCGGCGAATGTATTACCAGACCAAAGTGGAATTGTTGGAATACACGTATATAATACATAATTATATAACACGCGCTATATTTTCGTCCATGCACCCCCTACCTTTCGGGGCATCGTAGACCCCGTCCCCCTTTTCTGTGCACCAATGTTCACCCCTAGATCGATGAAGTGATTTATAAAGATCAATTTGGTCGATTTTCTAGACATAAAAAGGTGATTTCGATTTGCGGCGAATGTATTACCAGACCAAAGTGGAATTGTTGGAATACACGTATATAATACATAATTATATAACAAGCGCTATATTTTCGTCCATGCACCCCCTACCTTTCGGGGCATCGTAGACCCCGTCCCCCTTTTCTGTGCACCAATGTTCACCCCTAAATCGATGAAGTGATTAATAAAGATCAATTTGGTTGATTTTCAAGACATAAAATGGTGATTTCGATTAGCGGCGAATGTATTACCAGACCAAAGTGGAATTGTTGGAATACACGTATATAATACATAATTATATAACAAGCGCTATATTTTCGTCCATGCACCCCCTACCTTTCGGGGCATCGTAGACCCCGTCCCCCTTTTCTGTGCACCAATGTTCACCCCTAAATCGATGAAGTGATTAATAAAGATCAATTTGGTTGATTTTCAAGACATAAAAAGGTGATTTCGATTAGCGGCGAATGTATTACCAGACCAAAGTGGAATTGTTGGAATACACGTATATAATACATAATTATATAACACGCGCTATATTTTCGTCCATGCACCCCCTACCTTTCGGGGCATCGTAGACCCCGTCCCCCTTTTCTGTGCACCAATGTTCACCCCTAGATCGATGAAGTGATTTATAAAGATCAATTTGGTCGATTTTCAAGACATAAAAAGGTGATTTCGATTAGCGGCGAATGTATTACCAGACCAAAGTGGAATTGTTGGAATACACGTATATAATACATAATTATATAACACGCGCTATATTTACGTCCATGCACCCCCTACCTTTCGGGGCATCGTAGACCCCGTCCCCCTTTTCTGTGCACCAATGTTCACCCCTAAATCGATGAAGTGATTAATAAAGATCAATGTGGTTGATTTTCAAGACATAAAATGGTGATTTCGATTAGCGGCGAATGTATTACCAGACCAAAGTGGAATTGTTGGAATACACGTATATAATACATAATTATATAACACGCGCTATATTTTCGTCCATGCACCCCCTACCTTTCGGGGCATCGTAGACCCCGTCCCCCTTTTCTGTGCACCAATGTTCAACCCTAGATCGATGAAGTGATTTATAAAGATCAATTTGGTCGATTTTCAAGACATAAAAAGGTAATTTCGATTAGCGGCGAATGTATTACCAGACCAAAGTGGAATTGTTGGAATACACGTATATAATACGTAATTATATAACAGGCGCTATATTTTCGTCCATGCACCCCCTACCTTTCGGGGCATCGTAGACCCCGTCCCCCTTTTCTGTGCACCAATGTTCACCCCTAAATCGATCAAGTGATTAATAAAGATCAATTTGGTTGATTTTCAAGACATAAAATGGTGATTTTGATTAGCGGCGAATGTATTACCAGACCAAAGTGGAATTGTTGGAATACACGTATATAATACATAATTATATAACACGCGCTATATTTTCGTCCATGCACCCCCTACCTTTCGGGGCATCGTAGACCCCGTCCCCCTTTTCTGTGCACCAATATTCACCCCTAAATCGATGAAGTGATTAATAAAGATCAATTTGGTTGATTTTCAAGACATAAAATGGTGATTTCGAGTAGCGGCGAATGTATTACCAGACCAAAGTGGAATTGTTGGAATACACGTATAAAATACATAATTATATAACACGCGCTATATTTTCGTCCATGCACCCCCTACCTTTCGGGGCATCGTAGACCCCGTCCCCCTTTTCTGTGCACCAATGTTCACCCCTAAATCGATGAATGTGATTAATAAAGATCAATTTGGTTGATTTTCAAGACATAAAAAGGTGATTTCGATTAGCGGCGAATGTATTACCAGACCAAAGTGGAATTGTTGGAATACACGTATATAATACATAATTATATAACACGCGCTATATTTTCGTCCATGCACCCCCTACATTTCGGGGCATCGTAGACCCCGTCCCCCTTTTATGTGCACCAATGATTAATAAAGATCAATTTGGTTGATTTTCAAGACATAAAATGGTGATTTCGATTAGCGGCGAATGTATTACCAGACCAAAGTGGAATTGTTGGAATATACACGTACATAATATAGCACGCCATAATAGCAGGCGCCGTATTTTCGTCAATGCACCCCCACCTTTCGGGGCATCGTAGACCCCGTCCCCCTTTTCTGTGCACCAATGTTTACCCCTAGATCGATGAAGTGATTAATAAAGATCAATTTGGTTGATTTTCAAGACATAAAATGGTGATTTCGATTAGCGGCGAATGTATTACCAGACCAAAGTGGAATTGTTGGAATACACGTATATAATACATAATTATATAACACGCGCTATATTTTCGTCCATGCACCCTCTACCTTTCGGGGCATCGTAGACCCCGTCCCCCTTTTCTGTGCACCAATGTTCACCCCTAAATCGATGAAGTGATTAATAAAGATCAATTTGGTTGATTTTCAAGACATAAAAAGGTGATTTCGATTAGCGGCGAATGTATTACCAGACCAAAGTGGAATTGTTGGAATACACGTATATAATACATAATTATATAACACGCGCTATATTTTCGTCCATGCACCCCCTTCCTTTCGGGGCATCGTAGACCCCGTCCCCCTTTTCTGTGCACCAATGTTCACCCCTAGATCGATGAAGTGATTTATAAAGATCAATTTGGTCGATTTTCAAGACATAAAAAGGTGATTTCGATTAGCGGCGAATATATTACCAGACCAAAGTGGAATTGTTGGAATACACGTATATAATACATAATTATATAACACGCGCTATATTTTCGTCCATGCACCCCCTACCTTTCGGGGCATCGTAGACCCCGTCCCCCTTTTCTGTGCACCAATGTTTACCCCTAAATCGATGGAGTGATTAATAAAGATCAATTTGGTTGATTTTCAAGACATAAAATGGTGATTTCGATTAGCGGCGAATGTATTACCAGACCAAAGTGGAATTGTTGGAATATACACGTACATAATATAGCACGCCATAATAGCAGGCGCCGTATTTTCGTCAATGCACCCCAACCTTTCGGGGCATCGTAGACCCCGTCCCCCTTTTCTGTGCACCAATGTTCACCCCTAGATCGATGAAGCTATTTATAAAGATCAATTTGGTCGATTTTCTAGACATAAAAAGGTGATTTCGATTTGCGGCGAATGTATTACCAGACCAAAGTGGAATTGTTGGAATACACGTATATAATACATAATTATATAACAAGCGCTATATTTTCGTCCATGCACCCCCTACCTTTCGGGGCATCGTAGACCCCGTCCCCCTTTTCTGTGCACCAATGTTCACCCCTAAATCGATGAAGTGATTAATAAAGATCAATTTGGTTGATTTTCAAGACATAAAATGGTGATTTCGATTAGCGGCGAATGTATTACCAGACCAAAGTGGAATTGTTGGAATACACGTATATAATACATAATTATATAACACGCGCTATATTTTCGTCCATGCACCCCCTACCTTTCGGGGCATCGTAGACCCCGTCCCCCTTTTCTGTGCACCAATGTTCACCCCTAAATCGATGAAGTGATTAATAAAGATCAATTTGGTTGATTTTCAAGACATAAAAAGGTGATTTCGATTAGCGGCGAATGTATTACCAGACCAAAGTGGAATTGTTGGAATACACGTATATAATACATAATTATATAACACGCGCTATATTTTCGTCCATGCACCCCCTACCTTTCGGGGCATCGTAGACCCCGTCCCCCTTTTCTGTGCACCAATGTTCACCCCTAGATCGATGAAGTGATTTATAAAGATCAATTTGGTCGATTTTCAAGACATAAAAAGGTGATTTCGATTAGCGGCGAATATATTACCAGACCAAAGTGGAATTGTTGGAATACACGTATATAATACATAATTATATAACACGCGCTATATTTACGTCCATGCACCCCCTACCTTTTGGGGCATCGTAGACCCCGTCCCCCTTTTCTGTGCACCAATGTTTACCCCTAAATCGATGAAGTGATTAATAAAGATCAATTTGGTTGATTTTCAAGACATAAAATGGTGATTTCGATTAGCGGCGAATGTATTACCAGACCAAAGTGGAATTGTTGGAATACACGTATATAATACATAATTATATAACACGCGCTATATTTTCGTCCATGCACCCCCTACCTTTCGGGGCATCGTAGACCCCGTCCCCCTTTTCTGTGCACCAATGTTTACCCCTAAATCGATGGAGTGATTAATAAAGATCAATTTGGTTGATTTTCAAGACATAAAATGGTGATTTCGATTAGCGGCGAATGTATTACCAGACCAAAGTGGAATTGTTGGAATATACACGTACATAATATAGCACGCCATAATAGCAGGCGCCGTATTTTCGTCAATGCACCCCAACCTTTCGGGGCATCGTAGACCCCGTCCCCCTTTTCTGTGCACCAATGTTCACCCCTAGATCGATGAAGTGATTTATAAAGATCAATTTGGTCGATTTTCAAGACATAAAAAGGTGATTTTGATTAGCGGCGAATGTATTACCAGACCAAAGTGGAATTGTTGGAATACACGTATATTATACATAATTATATAACAGGCGC
The DNA here is from genome assembly GCF_037042905.1 of Lytechinus pictus. Taxonomy (NCBI): domain Eukaryota; kingdom Metazoa; phylum Echinodermata; class Echinoidea; order Temnopleuroida; family Toxopneustidae; genus Lytechinus; species Lytechinus pictus. The sequence continues at coordinate 35,336,854 of NC_087255.1, read as the reverse complement.
TATATTTTCGTCCATGCACCCCCTACCTTTCGGGGCATCGTAGACCCCGTCCCCCTTTTCTGTGCACCAATGTTCACCCCTAAATCGATCAAGTGATTAATAAAGATCAATTTGGTTGATTTTCAAGACATAAAATGGTGATTTTGATTAGCGGCGAATGTATTACCAGACCAAAGTGGAATTGTTGGAATACACGTATATAATACATAATTATATAACACGCGCTATATTTTCGTCCATGCACCCCCTACCTTTCGGGGCATCGTAGACCCCGTCCCCCTTTTCTGTGCACCAATGTTCACCACTAAATCGATCAAGTGATTAACAAAGATCAATTTGGTTGATTTTCAAGACATAAAATGGTGATTTCGAGTAGCGGCGAATGTATTACCAGACCAAAGTGGAATTGTTGGAATACACGTATAAAATACATAATTATATAACACGCGCTATATTTTCGTCCATGCACCCCCTACCTTTCGGGGCATCGTAGACCCCGTCCCCCTTTTCTGTGCACCAATGTTCACCCCTAAATCGATGAAGTGATTAATAAAGATCAATTTGGTTGATTTTCAAGACATAAAAAGGTGATTTCGATTAGCGGCGAATGTATTACCAGACCAAAGTGGAATTGTTGGAATACACGTATATAATACATAATTATATAACACGCGCTATATTTTCGTCCATGCACCCCCTACCTTTCGGGGCATCGTAGACCCCGTCCCCCTTTTCTGTGCACCAATGTTCACCCCTAGATCGATGAAGTGATTTATAAAGATCAATTTGGTCGATTTTCAAGACATAAAAAGGTGATTTCGATTAGCGGCGAATATATTACCAGACCAAAGTGGAATTGTTGGAATACACGTATATAATACATAATTATATAACACGCGCTATATTTACGTCCATGCACCCCCTACCTTTCGGGGCATCGTAGACCCCGTCCCCCTTTTCTGTGCACCAATGTTTACCCCTAAATCGATGAAGTGATTAATAAAGATCAATTTGGTCGATTTTCAAGACATAAAATGGTGATTTTGATTAGCGGCGAATGTATTACCAGACCAAAGTGGAATTGTTGGAATACACGTATATAATACATAATTATATAACACGCGCTATATTTTCGTCCATGCACCCCCTACCTTTCGGGGCATCGTAGACCCCGTCCCCCTTTTCTGTGCACCAATGTTTACCCCTAAATCGATGGAGTGATTAATAAAGATCAATTTGGTTGATTTTCAAGACATAAAATGGTGATTTCGATTAGCGGCGAATGTATTACCAGACCAAAGTGGAATTGTTGGAATATACACGTACATAATATAGCACGCCATAATAGCAGGCGCCGTATTTTCGTCAATGCACCCCAACCTTTCGGGGCATCGTAGACCCCGTCCCCCTTTTCTGTGCACCAATGTTCACCCCTAGATCGATGAAGTGATTTATAAAGATCAATTTGGTCGATTTTCAAGACATAAAAAGGTGATTTCGATTTGCGGCGAATGTATTACCAGACCAAAGTGGAATTGTTGGAATACACGTATATTATACATAATTATATAACAGGCGCTATATTTTCGTCCATGCACCCCCTACCTTTCGGGGCATCGTAGACCCCGTCCCCCTTTTCTGTGCACCAATGTTCACCCCTAAATCGATCAAGTGATTAATAAAGATCAATTTGGTTGATTTTCAAGACATAAAATGGTGATTTTGATTAGCGGCGAATGTATTACCAGACCAAAGTGGAATTGTTGGAATACACGTATATAATACATAATTATATAACACGCGCTATATTTTCGTCCATGCACCCCCTACCTTTCGGGGCATCGTAGACCCCGTCCCCCTTTTCTGTGCACCAATGTTCACCCCTAAATCGATGAAGTGATTAATAAAGATCAATTTGGTTGATTTTCAAGACATAAAATGGTGATTTCGAGTACAGGCGAATGTATTACCAGACCAAAGTGGAATTGTTGGAATACACGTATAAAATACATAATTATATAACACGCGCTATATTTTCGTCCATGCACCCCCTACCTTTCGGGGCATCGTAGACCCCGTCCCCCTTTTCTGTGCACCAATGTTCACCCCTAAATCGATGAATGTGATTAATAAAGATCAATTTGGTTGATTTTCAAGACATAAAAAGGTGATTTCGATTAGCGGCGAATGCATTACCAGACCAAAGTGGAATTGTTGGAATACACGTATATAATACATAATTATATAACACGCGCTATATTTTCGTCCATGCACCCCCTACATTTCGGGGCATCGTAGACCCCGTCCCCCTTTTATGTGCACCAATGATTAATAAAGATCAATTTGGTTGATTTTCAAGACATAAAATGGTGATTTCGATTAGCGGCGAATGTATTACCAGACCAAAGTGGAATTGTTGGAATATACACGTACATAATATAGCACGCCATAATAGCAGGCGCCGTATTTTCGTCAATGCACCCCCACCTTTCGGGGCATCGTAGACCCCGTCCCCCTTTTCTATGCACCAATGTTTACCCCTAGATCGATGAAGTGATTAATAAAGATCAATTTGGTCGATTTTCAAGACATAAAATGGTGATTTCGATTAGCGGCGAATGTATTACCAGACCAAAGTGGAATTGTTGGAATACACGTATATAATACATAATTATATAACACGCGCTATATTTTCGTCCATGCACCCCCTACCTTTCGGGGCATCGTAGACCCCGTCCCCCTTTTCTGTGCACCAATGTTCACCCCTAAATCGATGAAGTGATTAATAAAGATCAATTTGGTTGATTTTCAAGACATAAAAAGGTGATTTCGATTAGCGGCGAATGTATTACCAGACCAAAGTGGAATTGTTGGAATACACGTATATAATACATAATTATATAACACGCGCTATATTTTCGTCCATGCACCCCCTACCTTTCGGGGCATCGTAGACCCCGTCCCCCTTTTATGTGCACCAATGATTAATAAAGATCAATTTGGTTGATTTTCAAGACATAAAATGGTGATTTCGATTAGCGGCGAATGTATTACCAGACCAAAGTGGAATTGTTGGAATATACACGTACATAATATAGCACGCCATAATAGCAGGCGCCGTATTTTCGTCAATGCACCCCCACCTTTCGGGGCATCGTAGACCACCTCCCCCTTTTCTGTGCACCAATGTTTACCCCTAGATCGATGAAGTGATTAATAAAGATCAATTTGGTCGATTTTCAAGACATAAAATGGTGATTTCGATTAGCGGCGAATGTATTACCAGACCAAAGTGGAATTGTTGGAATACACGTATATAATACATAATTATATAACACGCGCTATATTTTCGTCCATGCACCCCCTACCTTTCGGGGCATCGTAGACCCCGTCCCCCTTTTCTGTGCACCAATTTTCACCCCTAAATCGATGAAGTGATTTATAAAGATCAATTTGGTTGATTTTCAAGACATAAAATGGTGATTTCGATTAGCGGCGAATGTATTACCAGACCAAAGTGGAATTGTTGGAATACACGTATATTATACATAATTATATAACAGGCGCTATATTTTCGTCCATGCACCCCCTACCTTTCGGGGCATCGTAGACCCCGTCCCCCTTTTCTGTGCACCAATGTTCACCCCTAAATCGATCAAGTGATTAATAAAGATCAATTTGGTTGATTTTCAAGACATAAAATGGTGATTTTGATTAGCGGCGAATGTATTACCAGACCAAAGTGGAATTGTTGGAATACACGTATATAATACATAATTATATAACACGCGCTATATTTTCGTCCATGCACCCCCTACCTTTCGGGGCATCGTAGACCCCGTCCCCCTTTTCTGTGCACCAATGTTCATCCCTAAATCGATGAAGTGATTAATAAAGATCAATTTGGTTGATTTTCAAGACATAAAAAGGTGATTTCGAGTAGCGGCGAATGTATTACCAGACCAAAGTGGAATTGTTGGAATACACGTATAAAATACATAATTATATAACACGCGCTATATTTTCGTCCATGCACCCCCTACCTTTCGGGGCATCGTAGACCCCGTCCCCCTTTTCTGTGCACCAATGTTCACCCCTAAATCGATGAATGTGATTAATAAAGATCAATTTGGTTGATTTTCAAGACATAAAAAGGTGATTTCGATTAGCGGCGAATGCATTACCAGACCAAAGTGGAATTGTTGGAATACACGTATATAATACATAATTATATAACACGCGCTATATTTTCGTCCATGCACCCCCTACATTTCGGGGCATCGTAGACCCCGTCCCCCTTTTATGTGCACCAATGATTAATAAAGATCAATTTGGTTGATTTTCAAGACATAAAATGGTGATTTCGATTAGCGGCGAATGTATTACCAGACCAAAGTGGAATTGTTGGAATATACACGTACATAATATAGCACGCCATAATAGCAGGCGCCGTATTTTCGTCAATGCACCCCCACCTTTCGGGGCATCGTAGACCCCGTCCCCCTTTTCTATGCACCAATGTTTACCCCTAGATCGATGAAGTGATTAATAAAGATCAATTTGGTCGATTTTCAAGACATAAAATGGTGATTTCGATTAGCGGCGAATGTATTACCAGACCAAAGTGGAATTGTTGGAATACACGTATATAATACATAATTATATAACACGCGCTATATTTTCGTCCATGCACCCCCTACCTTTCGGGGCATCGTAGACCCCGTCCCCCTTTTCTGTGCACCAATGTTCACCCCTAAATCGATGAAGTGATTAATAAAGATCAATTTGGTTGATTTTCAAGACATAAAAAGGTGATTTCGATTAGCGGCGAATGTATTACCAGACCAAAGTGGAATTGTTGGAATACACGTATATAATACATAATTATATAACACGCGCTATATTTTCGTCCATGCACCCCCTACCTTTCGGGGCATCGTAGACCCCGTCCCCCTTTTATGTGCACCAATGATTAATAAATATCAATTTGGTTGATTTTCAAGACATAAAATGGTGATTTCGATTAGCGGCGAATGTATTACCAGACCAAAGTGGAATTGTTGGAATATACACGTACATAATATAGCACGCCATAATAGCAGGCGCCGTATTTTCGTCAATGCACCCCCACCTTTCGGGGCATCGTAGACCACGTCCCCCTTTTCTGTGCACCAATGTTTACCCCTAGATCGATGAAGTGATTAATAAAGATCAATTTGGTCGATTTTCAAGACATAAAATGGTGATTTCGATTAGCGGCGAATGTATTACCAGACCAAAGTGGAATTGTTGGAATACACGTATATAATACATAATTATATAACACGCGCTATATTTTCGTCCATGCATCCCCTACCTTTCGGGGCATCGTAGACCCCGTCCCCCTTTTCTGTGCACCAATGTTCACCCCTAAATCGATGAAGTGATTAATAAAGATCAATTTGGTTGATTTTCAAGACATAAAATGGTGATTTCGATTAGCGGCGAATGCATTACCAGACCAAAGTGGAATTGTTGGAATACACGTATATAATACATAATTATATAACACGCGCTATATTTTCGTCCATGCACCCCCTACATTTCGGGGCATCGTAGACCCCGTCCCCCTTTTCTGTGCACCAATGTTCACCCCTAAATCGATGAAGTGATTAATAAAGATCAATTTGGTTGATTTTCAAGACATAAAATGGTGATTTCGATTAGCGGCGAATGTATTACCAGACCAAAGTGGAATTGTTGGAATACACGTATATAATACATAATTATATAACACGCGCTATATTTTCGTCCATGCACCCCCTACCTTTCGGGGCATCGTAGACCCCGTCCCCTTTTTCTGTGCACCAATGTTCACCCCTAAATCGATGAAGTGATTAATAAAGATCAATTTGGTTGATTTTCAAGACATAAAAAGGTGATTTCGATTAGCGGCGAATGTTTTACCAGACCAAAGTGGAATTGTTGGAATACACGTATATAATACATAATTATATAACACGCGCTATATTTTCGTCCATGCACCCCCTACCTTTCGGGGCATCGTAGACCCCGTCCCCCTTTTCTGTGCACCAATGTTCAACCCTAGGTCGATGAAGTGATTTATAAAGATCAATTTGGTCGATTTTCAAGACATAAAAAAGGTAATTTCGATTAGCGGCGAATGTATTACCAGATCAAAGTGGAATTGTTGGAATACACATATATAATACATAATTATATAACACGCGCTATATTTTCGTCCATGCACCCCCTACATTTCGGGGCATCGTAGACCCCGTCCCCCTTTTATGTGCACCAATGATTAATAAAGATCAATTTGGTTGATTTTCAAGACATAAAATGGTGATTTCGATTAGCGGCGAATGTATTACCAGACCAAAGTGGAATTGTTGGAATATACACGTACATAATATAGCACGCCATAATAGCAGGCGCCGTATTTTCGTCAATGCACCCCCACCTTTCGGGGCATCGTAGACCCCGTCCCCCTTTTCTATGCACCAATGTTTACCCCTAGATCGATGAAGTGATTAATAAAGATCAATTTGGTCGATTTTCAAGACATAAAATGGTGATTTCGATTAGCGGCGAATGTATTACCAGACCAAAGTGGAATTGTTGGAATACACGTATATAATACATAATTATATAACACGCGCTATATTTTCGTCCATGCACCCCCTACCTTTCGGGGCATCGTAGACCCCGTCCCCCTTTTCTGTGCACCAATGTTCACCCCTAAATCGATGAAGTGATTAATAAAGATCAATTTGGTTGATTTTCAAGACATAAAAAGGTGATTTCGATTAGCGGCGAATGTATTACCAGACCAAAGTGGAATTGTTGGAATACACGTATATAATACATAATTATATAACACGCGCTATATTTTCGTCCATGCACCCCCTACCTTTCGGGGCATCGTAGACCCCGTCCCCCTTTTATGTGCACCAATGATTAATAAAGATCAATTTGGTTGATTTTCAAGACATAAAATGGTGATTTCGATTAGCGGCGAATGTATTACCAGACCAAAGTGGAATTGTTGGAATATACACGTACATAATATAGCACGCCATAATAGCAGGCGCCGTATTTTCGTCAATGCACCCCCACCTTTCGGGGCATCGTAGACCACCTCCCCCTTTTCTGTGCACCAATGTTTACCCCTAGATCGATGAAGTGATTAATAAAGATCAATTTGGTCGATTTTCAAGACATAAAATGGTGATTTCGATTAGCGGCGAATGTATTACCAGACCAAAGTGGAATTGTTGGAATACACGTATATAATACATAATTATATAACACGCGCTATATTTTCGTCCATGCACCCCCTACCTTTCGGGGCATCGTAGACCCCGTCCCCCTTTTCTGTGCACCAATTTTCACCCCTAAATCGATGAAGTGATTTATAAAGATCAATTTGGTTGATTTTCAAGACATAAAATGGTGATTTCGATTAGCGGCGAATGTATTACCAGACCAAAGTGGAATTGTTGGAATACACGTATATTATACATAATTATATAACAGGCGCTATATTTTCGTCCATGCACCCCCTACCTTTCGGGGCATCGTAGACCCCGTCCCCCTTTTCTGTGCACCAATGTTCACCCCTAAATCGATCAAGTGATTAATAAAGATCAATTTGGTTGATTTTCAAGACATAAAATGGTGATTTTGATTAGCGGCGAATGTATTACCAGACCAAAGTGGAATTGTTGGAATACACGTATATAATACATAATTATATAACACGCGCTATATTTTCGTCCATGCACCCCCTACCTTTCGGGGCATCGTAGACCCCGTCCCCCTTTTCTGTGCACCAATGTTCACCCCTAAATCGATGAAGTGATTAATAAAGATCAATTTGGTTGATTTTCAAGACATAAAATGGTGATTTCGATTAGCGGCGAATGTATTACCAGACCAAAGTGGAATTGTTGGAATATACACGTACATAATATAGCACGCCATAATAGCAGGCGCCGTATTTTCGTCAATGCACCCCCACCTTTCGGGGCATCGTAGACCCCGTCCCCCTTTTCTGTGCACCAATGTTCACCCCTAGATCGATGAAGTGATTAATAAACATCAATTTGGTCGATTTTCAAGACATTAAAAGGTGATTTCGATTAGCGGCGAATGTATTACCAGACCAAAGTGGAATTGTTGGAATATACACGTACATAATATAGCACGCCATAATAGCAGGCGCCGTATTTTCGTCAATGCACCCCCACCATTCGGGGCATCGTAGACCCCGTCCCCCTTTTCTGTGCACCAATGTTCACCCCTAGATCGATGAAGTGATTTATAAAGATCAATTTGGTTGATTTTCAAGACATAAAAAGGTGATTTTGATTAGCGGCGAATGTATTACCAGACCAAAGTGGAATTGTTGGAATACACGTATATAATACCTAATTATATAACACGCGCTATACTTTCGTCCATGCACCCCTACCTTTCGGGGCATCGTAGACCCCGTCCCCCTTTTCTGTGCACCAATGTTCACCCCTAGATCGATGAAGTGATTAATAAAGATCAATTTGGTCGATTTTCAAGACATAAAAAGGTGATTTCGATTAGCGGCGAATGTATTACCAGACCAAAGTGGAATTGTTGGAATACACGTATATAATACATAATTATATAACACGCCATATATTTTCGTCCATGCACCCCCTACCTTTCGGGGCATCGTAGACCCCGTCCCCCTTTTCTGTGCACCAATGTTCACCCCTAAATCGATGAAGTGATTAATAAAGATCAATTTGGTCGATTTTCAAGACATAAAAAGGTGATTTCGATTAGCGGCGAATGTATTACCAGACCAAAGTGGAATTGTTGGAATACACGTATATAATACATAATTATATAACTCGCGCTATATTTTCGTCCATGCACCCCCTACCTTTCGGGGCATCGTAGACCCCGTCCCCCTTTTCAGTGCACCAATGTTCACCCTTAAATCGATGAAGTGATTAATAAAGATCAATTTGGTTGATTTTCAAGACATAAAATGGTGATTTCGATTAGCGGCGAATGTATTACCAGACCAAAGTGGAATTGTTGGAATACACGTATATAATACATAATTATATAACACGCGCTATATTTTCGTCCATGCACCCCCACCTTTCGGGGCATCGTAGACCCCGTCCCCCTTTTCTGTGCACCAATGTTCACCCCTAGATCGATGAAGTGATTAATAAACATCAATTTGGTCGATTTTCAAGACATTAAAAGGTGATTTCGATTAGCGGCGAATGTATTACCAGACCAAAGTGGAATTGTTGGAATATACACGTACATAATATAGCACGCCATAATAGCAGGCGCCGTATTTTCGTCAATGCACCCCCACCATTCGGGGCATCGTAGACCCCGTCCCCCTTTTCTGTGCACCAATGTTCACCCCTAGATCGATGAAGTGATTTATAAAGATCAATTTGGTCGATTTTCAAGACATAAAAAGGTGATTTCGATTAGCGGCGAATGTATTACCAGACCAAAGTGGAATTGTTGGAATACACGTATATAATACATAATTATATAACACGCGCTATACTTTCGTCCATGCACCCCTACCTTTCGGGGCATCTTAGACCCGGTCCCCCTTTTCTGTGCACCAATGTTCACCCCTAGATCGATGAAGTGATTTATAAAGATCAATTTGGTCGATTTTCAAGACATAAAAAGGTGATTTCGATTAGCGGCGAATGTATTACCAGACCAAAGTGGAATTGTTGGAATACACGTATATAATACATAATTATATAACACGCCATATATTTTCGTCCATGCACCCCCTACCTTTCGGGGCATCGTAGACCCCGTCCCCCTTTTCTGTGCACCAATGTTCACCCCTAGATCGATGAAGTGATTAATAAAGATCAATTTGGTCGATTTTCAAGACATAAAAAGGTGATTTCGATTAGCGGCGAATGTATTACCAGACCAAAGTGTAATTGTTGGAATACACGTATATAATACATAATTATATAACACGCGCTATATTTTCGTCCATGCACCCCCTACCTTTCGGGGCATCGTAGACCCCGTCCCCCTTTTCTGTGCACCAATGTTCACCCCTAAATCGATGATTTGATTAATAAAGATCAATTTGGTTGATTTTCAAGACATAAAATGGTGATTTCGATTAGCGGCGAATGTATTACCAGACCAAAGTGGAATTGTTGGAATACACGTATATAATACATAATTATATAACACTTGCTATATTTTCGTCCATGCACCCCCTACCTTTCGGGGCATCGTAGACCCCGTCCCCCTTTTCTGTGCACCAATGTTCACCCCTAAATCGATGAAGTGATTAATAAAGATCAATTTGGTTGATTTTCAAGACATAAAAAGGTGATTTCGATTAGCGGCGAATGTATTACCAGACAAAAGTGGAATTGTTGGAATACACGTATATAATAAGATAAGATAAGATAAGATAAGATTTATTTTATTTATACACGGTTAAAAAGCCCAAACAGTTCACAGACTGATTTCCATTGGGGCCGTGTGGAACATACAATTGACAAAGTAAACATTTTAAAATCAGTGTATAACGAACAATATATATGGAAAAGGAGCATCAATGAAATATTGCAAGACAATCATTGAAACGTGAAGAGGAGGGGAGGAGAAGAAGAAAAAAAAAGGAAGAAGAAGAAGGGAAAAGTGAGAGGGAGACGAAAAAGAGAAAAGACAACAGAGAAGATAACAGAAGAAGAAAAGAAGAAGAAGAAAAAGAATAATAATGATAGTAAGAAAAAGACGAAGAAATTATATACCGTTTTCAAAAACATCAATAATTTACAACATGAAATATCTATCGGTAAATTGGAACAAAGCGGTGCATACATGGTAATAGTAAATGTGTACATGGTAAAGTAAAATGTCAAAGTAAATACATGTTTCTCTAATGGACAAACAAGTACAAGAAAATGAATACAAGTCATGATTTATCAATGATAAAAACTAAACATACAAAAATGTCTGGAAAATTTATGATAACTAAACATAACTAAACATGCACTGAAATTAATTATAAAACTTATATAGTTAATACTCATGCCATATAAAAGCAAAACATATGAAATGGTTGGAAAATAATACATGTACTGGGGACAGAAAATTAAACAGAAAAATAGTGATCCATATCACACAGATAATCTCTTTAGACCTGTTTTGAAATTGTGTTTCGTTTGTGCCGCTTGAAAATTAGTGGGTAATGAGTTCCACATACTGGCGCCTCTGTACATAAACATGCGCTTTGCAGATTCAGACTTTATTTGCATTATTTCCAAATTGAGATTCCCACTTCTTGTGTTATGTGATCTTTCTTTAAGGGAAAATCTATTGATTAGATATGAAGGGGCTAAGTTATTGAGTATGTTAAACATCATTATTGCAACACTTTCATTCCTTTTCTTTTCAAGTGTATCCCAATTTAGTTCATTTAGATTTTCGTTTCCGGATGAATCCCAGGCGGTATTATTGATAACGCGAGCTGCCCGATTTTGAATCTTTAGGAGGTTATCTTTTAAACATTTGCCGCAATTTCCCCATACTATATCTCAATATGACAAATGAGATGAAATCAGGGCGTTATAGACTAGAATCATTGTATCCTTGTCAACCATACTTCGTATCGATTTTAGCATAAACAAACCGCTACTACATTTCTTCTGCACATTTTGAATGTGTTTTCCCCATGACAGATTTTCATCTAAAATTACTCCTAAATGTTTACACTGGGTAACTCTTGTTAGGGGGGTTCCATCAATGTGAATATTTAGCGATTCATCTTTGAATAGTTTCAGTCGATTTCTAGTTCCTAGGACAATATATTCAGTTTTTTTGATATTCAAACTAAGCTTATTGTGATCAAGCCATCGTTTCACATTTTGCAAATCTTCATTGATTTTGTTTTCTAGATCAGAGTAGTTGTTACTTGCATAATATAAAATAGTGTCATCTGCATACATACTTATTATGCAATTTCTAAGAACTAAAGGTAGATCATTAATATGTAAAATGAAAAGAAGCGGCCCTAAAATGGACCCTTGAGGGATTCCAGATTTAATGGGTAATAAATCAGATGATATACCATGCACTGTCGTTTTCTGGCATCTTCCATATAAGTAACTTGTAAACCATTTAATTGAGTGATCCCCAATTCCATATTGCTTTAATTTTTGGATAAGCAATTCGAAATCAACCGTGTCGAATGCTTTTTTTAAGTCTAGCATGACAGAGCATACTAATTTGCCTTCATCAAAGCTTTTTAGCCATTCATCTGTTGTATTGAGTAATGCCGTTGCTGTAGAATGTAATGGCCGAAAGCCAGATTGGTAGTCATTAATCAAATTGTTCCTGTTCAAGTATTCATACAATTGATCAAACACTATACGTTCTAGTAGCTTAGATAAAATAGGTAATATCGAAATTGGCCTGAAATTAGAAGGTTCATTTGCACCGCCTTTATGTAAGGCACTAACTCTTGCCTTTTTCCACTCCGTAGGTACACATGCAGTAGTAATAGACACATTTATAATATGTGCCAAGGGTTCAGTAATACATGGTATCGCTATCTTTATAAGTTTCATTGGTATCATATCACATCCCATCGCTTTGCCACTAGACATTTTCAATAATTGTTTCTTTATTTCGCTTACATTTACTGGGACAAGTTGAAAGATATGAACTAACGAGTGCGGGTGAAATTGCATTGCATTATTATTTTCATTTGCAGACCCTGTACTGTCGATTGTATCGGCAAGTCTAGGGCCTACCTTTACGAAAAAATCATTCAATGTCTGTGAAATTTTTTTAGTCTCATGAATTTCTTTCTCATCAACTATCAAGCATTGAATTTTTGTATTTTTATTCTTACGTGGTATCAATATGTTAAGGTTTTTCCACGTGTTCTTCACATTTCCTTTTGAATCTTTAATTTTCTTTTGGAATGTTTTACGTTTGTTTTGCTTTATTTTGTAAGTGACATAATTTTTACTCTTTCTATAAGCTTTCCAATTTGCGCGCGTACGCTTTCGAGTCGCTTTATCTTTCAATTTGTCTCGTTTACGAATTAGATCAATAATTTCAGTATTTATCCAAGGTTTTCGGTGTTTCTTAATACGGCTTTTCCTAATAGGGGCATGAAAATTACACAATGAAGAAAATATTGTTTGGAATTGAAGAAGAGAATGATTAACATCACTACATGTATATACACTTTGCCAATCGATGGCTTGTAGATCAGAAAAGAAAAGATTTTCATCGAAATTCTTATAAGTTCTATAGGTTCTATACACATGCTTTGAAGATGGTTTCCGGATTTTACCCCATTCAATATAAACAAGGGAGTGGTCGCTCATTCCTATGTGAAGGACGCCACTTTCGACAACTTTCATACAGTTAGAGGTATAAATTAAATCAATGAGCGTGGATGAATGAAGAGTTACCCTTGTTGGTTCGTCTATCACTTGAGTAAGAGAATAATTCTGGCAAATATCAAGTAATCGTTTTGTATAACAAGACAATGGGTTTCCATTGATATCACAATTGAAATCTCCTAAAAATACGACATCCTTTTGTTCTTCATCAGTTTTTGATAGAACGTTCTCAATAACATTAAACAATTCAATGCTTGATCCAGGTGGTCTATACCATGCCAAAACAATTATAGACGATGAAGTTTGTTGTTTTACTTCTATAGCTATAAGTTCAATATCCTTGTTCATAAGATCGGGTCTTAATTTGTGGCTAAGCTTAATTTCATTGACGTATACTGCCACTCCTCCACCTTTGTTATTCCGATCTTTCCTATAAATACAAAAGTCTTGAATGCGTAACTGCTCATCATTTATATCACTGCTTAATCTAGTTTCATTCAATGCAATCAGGTCTAATTTAAGATCTTCAACCATAAGTTTTAGATTGTCGATGTTTGATAATAAAGTTCTTATATTTAATTGTGCTATTCTAAAGCCATGTTTCGTTTCCTTTATATGACATGATCTCATTTCTGTCTGACATTTGTTCAGAGAGATTCCACCTTCGGGTTCGTAGGGTGGAAATGATTCATTATCCATATGTTCCACCGGATCATTTTCAACGGAATTAATTTTCTGAGTGGGTTGTTGATCTAAGATTGAAGTGGATTCATTTGTTGGGTTATCTATTGGTGTCTGGAGTTCAAGAGCTTCCTTGCCGTGGACAGACAATCTACCCAGTCTCTCGGAAATTCTCTGTTTGCTGCTTTGCGTCGAGACCTCGGATAATACTCATTCCACGGAAAAGGGGGAGGCTGGTTCATCTGATTTCCTCGTTCAGGATCGATTGAAAAGTAACTTCTGGGATAGGGAGCGAATTCTGGATCAGCTTTTGAGTGTGGTAATTCGCTATGATTTAAAGGTGGGAATGCATCATCATAGTTTTGTGACAAGTTACGCAGGAATCGAATGATGTTTTTCGCGAATGCAATTATTCCCCACCGATTGAGGTGTACGCCATCTGCGTTCAGATGGAGGACAGGGTCGATATTACTGTTGTCGATTACCGACCAACTACGCTGATTGGCTGAAAGTTTAATTGCGTCATTCACCTCCTCAACTTTAGCATGTTGACGATTCGTCTCATTTAACCTATGTATGATTGTTGATACAGCGATTGATTTTACACCAGGGACTTGATGGACTTGATCAAGAAGTGAGAATGTCTTTGCAATTATTTCATCAGACTCGTCACTTTTCAAGTTGTTCGTCCCGAGATGTACGATTACTTCGCTGACTTCGCATTGATGTGCAAGATTACATGCATCACTGCAGGCGTCTTCTATTTTGGCTCCATTCAGAGTTTTACAGATTACCTTTTTCCTTCGTGAGAGTTTAGATGGTCTGATCTGTTTTGTCATTGAATCTCCGATGATTAGCACGTCTGCTTTCATTGGAGTCTTTGTTAGGGTAGACTTATCATGGTGTTCATTTATGGTCATTGGGCTTTCAATGTTAGACGTTTCGTAATTCTTCATCACGGTGTCTATTCCAGTGTCAATGTTAGTATTAGGAGAAGCATTGTCATCTGCTTCGATTCGACTGTTTTTCGTCAGAGCGTGAAGTTTCTTTTGTTTGATTTTATACTCATCGAGTTGATCTTGTAGGGGAACGTTGACAGTTTGGGGTACTTTGAAGACTAGGTCTTCATCATATTCACGATCGTTACGTTCTTTATCCCTTTTGTTTGTATTCTCGTCTTTGGCGGGAGTATCGATTGACTTCGAGTTCACATCTATTGATTCATGATAATGCTGGTCGTCCAATCTAGATGTAATGTCAATGATTGCGGATTCCAGTGATTGCATTTTATTTGGCAGATTCATGCAATTTTCACAAACTACATTGTTACTGATTGTCACCTCCTTTTTACATATCAAGCAACTTCCAAAGTCAATGCTTTTCATAGAATTTACGTCCCATTTCGTGGCATAGTTGATTTCATGTGTTACCTCTTCATGCTCACTATGAACCAAACTAAAATGGCGGCAGATTGTACGATTCAAGTTAGGGTAAACTTTCACCAGGTTATTTTCAACAATTTCATTGTCTATGTCTGAATCACTGCCGGGCAATCCTGAGTCATAAATAAGCTTTATAGCAAAACCAATGCTCGAAATTGTTATTCCTTTAGGAAGTTTGAATGAGAATGAGTTTGTACCTGGGTTGCCTTTGCATTTGTTTGTGGTAACACTAGGTGCCATAATCCTTCCGGAACATAAGGCTGTATAATATCACACAATATTGATTATTCCAAGGAACTAAACAAATTCCAGGTTGATGATTCCAACAAACATACGGAGTAAAATACAATCCACATAAAATAAACAGGATACAAACGAGTTTATCCTGTGTTATGATTGAAGAAGTTTATTGCGACGATCAAAGAAGACCAGCACCGTATTGTACAAACGGGACTATGGTGCAGTATAGTTCCCACAGAGTACACACAAAATAATTAGGTCTCACTCAAACAAATTCCATAACTTCGTCATATTCACAAGTTTGCTAATCCTGATTGCACAAGAAGTAGAAATACGATATATTCTACACAGATTTAATCGTATGATTATAGGTGGATATATATGAAAACAGCAAAAATGACTAAACATTCGAGCGATATCCGAGTTGTCACGTCACGTCACGTAAGAGTCCAACCCCACCCATCGGCTCGCGGTTCTGAACCTACAACTTTGGTGGTGCAAATTGCCGATTCTGAACCACGAGCCGATGCAAGTAAAGATGATTAAGTGTAAACACGGTATATATTTCTATTGGAAATATTTGCTGTGACTTTCAAAAGGAGGGACACACTTGTGTAAAGACGCCATATTTACATTAAACACATTGGCCCAAATTCACAAAGGTGGTTTTGAAAACCCACGGTTTAGTCCATGGTTTAAGCAGATTTCCTGTATAAATAACGCTTAATTTAGCACGTATCTGGCGCGTGTATAAAAAATGTTCAATTCTGATGCGCGCTTTTGTCGCAGTGCGCCAAATTGACGCCTGTTACCATTGTTAGACACGCTATTTTATTCATGATTCCACTGTTTGAATAGTGGACTCATTAATTCAAAACAGTGGACTTGTGAATAGAATAGTACGTGTGGATAACCACAGCAACATGCGTTAATTAGGCGCACTGTGACAAAAGCGCGCAAAAGCATTGGAATATTTTGATTTATATTTTGGATCAAAAATTTATCCTCTGGTCATTGGCTAAAAGAGTTTCACGTGATTATGTGTATTTTCAACTATTTTGGAATGCTGGCAGCTAGGCATACTATTTGGGAAAATTAAGTCATTTTTGTGACGTCATTTCCCCAAATAGTAAAACTATTTGTGGAAATGACGTCACGGCGCCATACGCTTGATGCGCGTGATATCAAAATCACCAACATTCAGCGGAGTACATGATACGAGAGCTCAAGTGCTTACCATGGGCGACTCTCGCGATCATGATCAACAACACGTACCACCACAACCAGAACAAAAACCAGACCGGATTTTCAGAACAATGAACATGAGCCAGCAAAATCTTCAGCCCCAGCAGTACCATTTCCATGGCTGTGTTGTAAATTTTTACAACGATTAGCCAAAACATACAAAGAAAAGGATGTAAATATAGTGTAAAAATGTTTAGACTACAGTTTATGCTTTGACTTTTTCAGACATAACTTGGATTTCATTAAAATTGAATATTATTTAAGAAAAGAGCACAAGACCATCAGAGTGACAAGAGAGGATAAAAGGTAAGCCATTATTCTGTTTTTTCCTTTTGTTTAAAATTTTTGATCCAAAATATAAAACAAATATACTCTGCCATAATTTCGAGTATCTGGTTAAAACTATGGGCCTCGATGCCTCCAATAGTACCATTCACTTCGGGGCTGCGCCCCTCAGTGAATAGTACTATTCTGGAGTTACCTCCTGCCCATAGTTTTAACCAGAAACTCTCAAGGCAAAGTATATTTGTATAATATGTGGTAAAATAAGCGTAATTTATACAGGAAATCTCCATAAACCATGGCTGCAACCGGGGTTTTCAAAACCACCTTTTTAATTTCGGGCCCGACTATTGCTCTCAACGGGGGGGGGGGGGGGGGGGGGGGGCACAAGTCATTTGTGCCCATTTGGATCCGCTTATGTGATTGTCAATACCAAGAAAATTCATATTGAATGTTATCAATTAATTGATTACCTTTTGAAAACTGCTGCTCTGGAAATTTGATTTCAGATCATTCTTTTTCTACTAGATAATTTTCTCTTGCATATCTACATGGTTGATGATCAAACACGTTACGCAGCAGAGAAACTGTTATATTGATCTAGATAATTCCAGCATGCACACACAGAAAATCTTGGGTGGGGGGATTTTATTTCTGCGCCATCAATGTCAAACGTATTCCCAAGTGAATTTGCTGCATATGTTGAAATAAAAATGATAATGATGCTGCATATGAGTGAATCATTGAATTTTTTAGCTTAAAGAAAGTTTTACTATATTAGTATTATATTTTTGTTTGTATCTGCACATGCATATTTTCCAACACTCAAATTGATTTTATTTCATTTAAGATTGGACGTCGGATACACTGAATGATAATGTAGATGGTCCAGGATTATCAGGGAAGGATACTACAGGTGCTGAACACAGAAAACCGTTTACAAGAAAACAACTGGAGTTTGTGAAAGGTAATTGTGTAAGAATTCACTTCAGTAGAAAAAATTGCAAAGCTTCATTAGATAAAACAGATTGTACTCGTGTAGTGGCATAGCTGAAAAAAAAAACTTGTGAGGAATGGTAAAAATCCTGAAAAAGGCCAAATGTCATCCCTATTTATAGGAGTACACGTCCTTTCTAACACCCCCCCCCCCCGGAAAAAAAAATCAATATGCTGGCTGTGGGGGGGGGGGACACTTTGACCCCAGGTATGCATGCGGTATGGTATTTGTCATCATTTGGGCAACTTCCCATTTAATATAACCGGTTATTTTCTGCTCATCTATGGTTAAACATATTCTTTATCACATGCATTGTACAAAATGTTTTGTTGATATTTGTTAATTGGTACTATTCAATTGAAGGGTGGTGTATAATGCAAATTTCTCGATATTTTAGAAAAAAATATATGAATTTCTCAAGAAAGCTTGCACACATTGATTGATTGATGTTTGATGTTTTGAACCTGTAGCTGACATACTGTCCTTTGCATTGTTTTCATCCTATATTCCTTATTACAGCTTCAAGAAATTAATCCTGCTGGGTACCCATTCACGTCACCTTGCTCGAGTGCAGCACAGTGTGGATAAATGTGTTGCTGAAGGAAAACACTTTTGCTAGGGATTTGAACCCACGACCCTCTGTTTGAAAGGTGAGAGACAGAACCACTTGACCAAGACGCACCTACAATTTACAAGCTGATGTCATATCCCCCACTTGTTCTTTTGTATTTTATAACAAGAAGTCCTGTTTATTCACACTTTGACCTCCAAGAACTAAATAGTGGAGTGAAAATTTATTTAATTTATTTAATGTGAACATATGCATTGCTGGAAATCACTTCATGATATGTGGGACAATCATACACACGTGTATGAAAATATGAAACAATTATGATTTCATTTTATTTCATAAGCCTAACAAATATTCCTCACGATCGTGTGCACATTCCAGTAATATTTCCCAAAATGTTGCTAAACTTTTAAATTAAAGACTTCGTTATCGGATTTTAATGAAATTGTCAACATTATGCTTTTCTGATTCATTCTCTTCCTACCTAAATCTCCCCTTTTCTCATGCTTTCTTTCTATGGTCCCCTTCATTCTCCTATATATGTTATAGGTAAAATGTAACCGGTCGTCTAACCCATTTGATTGAAGGGTTAGGTACTCTTCTCTAGATACTCACATTTAAAAGTTATGTGATTCAAACACAAAGTGTACATCAGACAAACAAAAACACTTAAAATTTCATCAAAATTGAATGAGTATTAACGAAGTTATGACGAATTAATGCTGTTATTTTTTGGTAAAACTGTTCTCTGCATGTCCTCATGAATATACAAGATCCCAATTTATATATTATTTGTATTATATGAATTCAGCTAGGTTGTAAGAATTTACGATTGACTACTGATTTACTGTGTAAGACAATGATCGTATATTTCTCACACATAGTTAAAGTAGTATATTGAAAATCGTAAAAATGGAGAATCATTTATCATGGAGACCGATGAAACTCAGTTAATTGATAGCTTAAAGTTCTCTCTCTGAATATATGGACCCCATGGAAGACCAGAGTAATTTATGTCAATAACTCTGAAATGGGCAATCCTTTCGATTATTTTATTCTATCTATTCATTTGCAATTCAATTTGTTTATTTCTATTAATGCCATTTATGTTATGTATTTATGTAATATATATTTAATGTTTTTTAATAATCGAATAATAAATAAACAAACAAACAAACAAACAATGCTTCAAACACGCAGAATTACGTCCGCGAAATTGGGGATTTTTTTTATGACGTCACTTTCTGTACGAGAGGCGTGATTGGCTCCAACGTGAAGCTCCACTTGCATGCAAAACCTGTTGCGAGGGTACGTTTTCTCCACATTGTCACTGAATACTTCGATCCCGAAATTTAGGTGTACGGTGAATGGTGGGCCAATGGGGTCCAGTGAACCGTGGCTGAATGGTAAATGGTAGGCCAGTGAATGGTGGCTGAATGGTGAATGGTGGTCAATGGTAAACCTGACTATGGTGGCCATGTGGTAGATCAATGGTGAATGGTGTTTGATCAATGGTATATGAATGGTAAATGGTGCTCATGAATATGGTAATATAGTAACGTCCCAATTATTTAAATTAGTTTGAATGGTATACCATTGGGGCTTGAATGGTATACCATTGGTGTATGGTGGGTGCTGTGCGAATGGTATTCCAATGGTATATCAATGGTGTCTGGTAAATGGTAGTCAATGGTACACCATTCAATTATTTTTATAATTAAGTTTCATCTCTTAACGCTCCCAGGACCAAAATCCAATTGAAACCAGTTGGATTTCCAACTGGTTTCAATTGGTTTCAATTGGTTTCAACTGGTTTCAATTGGTTTTAACTGGAATATAACAATTTCCAGTTGAAACCAGTTGGGCAACTGGAAATCCTAACTGGAACCAGTTGGGTAACTGGAAATGACTTCCAACTGGAAATGATTTCTAACTGGAACCAATTGGGTAACTGGAAATCCTAACTGGAACCAGTTGGGTAGCTGGAAATGACTTATAACTGGAAATGATTTCTAACTGGAACCAGTTGGGTAACTGGAAATCCTAACTGGAACCAGTTGGGTAACTGGAAATGACTTCCAACTGGAAATGGTTTCTAACTGGAACCAGTTGGGTAACTGGAAATCCTAACTGGAACCAGTTGGGTAACTGAAAATGACTTCTAACTGGAAATGATTTCTAACTGGAACCAGTTGGGTAACTGAAAATCCTAACTGGAACCATTTGGGTAACTGGAAATGGCTTCCAACTGGAAAGGATTTCTAACTGGAACCAGTTAGGTAACTGGAAATCCTAACTGGAAATGACTTCTAACTGGAAATGATTTATAACTGGAACCAGTTGGGTAACTGGAAATCCTAACTGGAACCAATTGGGTAACTGGAAATGACTTCCAACTGGAAAGGATTTCTAACTGGAACCAGTTGGGTAACTGGAAATCCTAACTGGAACCAATTGGGTAACTGGAAATGACTTCCAACTGGAACCAGTTGGGTAACTGGAAATCCTAACTGGAACCAGTTGGGTAACTGGAAATGACTTCCAACTGGAAAGGATTTCTAACTGGAACCAGTTGGGTAACTGGAAATCCTAACTGGAACCAGTTGGGTAACTGGAAATGACTTCTAACTGGAAATGACTTCCAACTGGAAAGGATTTCTAACTGGAAATGACTTCTAACTGGAAATGATTTCTAACTGGAACCAGTTTGGTAACTGGAAATCCTAACTGGAACCAGTTGGGTAACTGGAAATGACTTCCAATTGGTTTCCAATTGGAAATTTTCCAGTTACCCAACTCGTTCCAATTGAAACCAGTTAATTTGCATATTATCTGCCAGTGTGCACAGATTAATGTTTTATGTGATTCATCATCATTTAAAATGTATCTATTTAATTCTTTTCTAATTCAAGTACCATACTTGTTTCAGATAAGTGTTTAGAATGCTTAGCAGTGAAAACCATTTTCATAAATGTTATAGATTATAATTAAAACAGATTATAAGATAATTAGTACACCACTAACTGTTACCAAATTACATCAAATACAAATACATATATTTGAAGATCTTTTATATAAATAGATATACATGAAGAAAGTATATTTTATCAATGCCCTTTACGTTGGTATTAATAAACATATAGCACTGCTTCTTTGTTGGCATGAGCAATAGTTAGTGCAAATTCTAATTAATTTGTCATTAATTAAGTCATTCCAACTGGAATTTCCAATTGGATCCAGTTGGAAACCAATTAGTTTCAACTGGATCCAGTTGAAACCAGTTGCCTCCAATTGGTTTCAACTGGAACCAATTGAAACCAGTTGCCTCCAATTGGATTCAACTGGTTTTAATAGGGAAATTGGAACAACTCGAACCAATTGAAACCAGTTGCCAACTGGTTGCTTAAATTGGTTTCAACTGGAACCAATTGAAACCAATTGCCAACTGGTTCCAGTTGCCCAATTGGTTTTAACTGGAACCAGTTGGCAACTGGTTTCAATTGGTTCCAGTTGTTCCAATTTCCCTATTGAAACCAGTTGGCCAACTGGTTTTAATTGGTTTTGCTCTAATTGGTTTCAACTGGATTTTGGTCCTGGGGCTACGTTTCTATAAATTGCATTTAGTTTGGTTTTGATAAGATAATTCTTACTTAGGAATGGGAGTACATAGGTATCATCTCTTATCATATACCCGAGGTGTCAAATAAATAAAAATAAACATATTTACGATGACACAAAGTTTTTAATCATTGATCTAAAATACGGTAACGTAAGTTTCACTACATTTGGCGACACATTTTGTTTTATCCGCATGTGAAAACAAAACATTTTTATCAAAAACTTTTGATTGTATTTTGTGGAGGGATCACTTATATGTATATTAATTTAGTTTTAGGGCAGTTGCTATTTACTTTCACTATTGCAACAGATGGGTTTGCTAATTTCTCATTATATACCAAAAGCAAGGTCAATAATATGACTTTCTTTTTAAAGAATGGATCTCTTATAATAAATAGAATAGCGACCATTCTATATCGATTTTATTTTTAATTGGACCCATAACATGCGGGACACGAATTTTACGCAATTGCGCCGAGATATTCGTTTATGTACTTACGTTTGTTAAGGTCTTAAAAGCGACTCGGGCTTCCGCTGGGTAAGTTCGCGAAAAAGTGTTCTATTGCAAATATAATGTACGCGCGCGCACTGAATGGGGAGTTTGTGCGAGAAAATCAATTCAGTACCGTACACGGTACCATCAATTTTCCATAAAATACGTGAGTATTATTGAAAGAATCGTACTGTATCAGTTATGTAATGTTAGGGAGTAATTATATAACTGCGGGCGTGAATTTATACAATCTAATGCACTTCATTCGATATTTGTATGTAATAACATCGCCAACAAATATTGCGGTGATTGCTTTGAATACTCTTGCCTTGGCTGCTCTATCTGTCTCTAGCGGTGTGACGCTGACAGTGCATGCGCAGAGTTCCGGCGAATGACTAACCTGAATTTCGTTTAGGTTTATACGGTTTCCAAATAGGCGGAACGGGTCATATCGCCATGGATTACTGTGTTACGGTGTTTGGGTTGCAAGTTCTATCCTCGACATTGTTTAATACATGCATGCTGACTGTCAAGTTGACTCACTTCTGTTATTCGAGAATAGATCTTGTTATAGCAGTGTAATTAATTGACTGTCTGTGTACCTCAGCTCTGGCTCGAGTCGACCAAAAGTTTTAATTTGGTCTCTGTAACTTATATTGGTTGTTCCGCTGAACTCCGTTGTGGCTCCACTCACCAAATACAGAGACCGAAGTTCTAATTCAATCTGTACAGGGACTCAATGGCCATATGTTTATTTATTAAGTTGAATAAACCAGGGAAGTGGGCGTTCCATGACAGCCCAAGTAAGTCACTGTTTTTCCCTCCTTTTAATTTTTTAAAGGTTGTTTTTTATCCTTTATTGATGGGGCAAAACCAGTGATGGGGCTGGGATAATTAAGCTGGATTTGCTGGCTTACCTTCAGCTTAACAATATGGGTTTGGAGCTCATGAACCTACCAATTTCCATACTTAAATGTGGAATCTTTAACTAGATTCTGGAACAATTATGGTTGGCCTGAGGGAGGGGGGCAGTGGTTGATACACAGCAAAAATTGTGGTGTTAACCGGTGTACATAGAGGAACACACCAGTCATTTTACACCGGTGTTAAATTGACAGTGTTAGGTGTTATTACAACACTTTTGGTTGTTACACTTACACTAGCTGGTGTGACATTCAATCTCTAGTGTGTAATTTTAGCACTTCAGTGTGTGGTCCTCTATAGACACCTACTTGTGTCAGGTTTAACACCACAGTTTTTACAGTGTAGCCAGTTGAAAATAAAAAAGTAATAGTGAGATGGTACACCCGTGATACATGACAATTCAGGCTTTTTATGCCCCGCAGACGAAGTCCGGAGGGGGCATTAAGCGTTGCCCTTGTCCGTCCATCTGTCTGTCCCCCCACTTGGTTTCCAAGCAATAACTCGAAAAATATTTAATGAATTTCAAAAATGTTTGGTGTGTAGGTAGATGACACTAAAATACAGGCTAATCTCGAATTCAGAGTCCGCATGCAGGTCAAAGGTCACAGCTCATTAAATATGCAAGTTGGTTTCCAGCTCATTAAATATGAGAGTTGGTTTCTGCGCAATAACTCGAAAAATGTTTAATGGATTTTAAAAATGTTTGGTGTGTAGGTAGATGACACCAAAATACAGGCTAAGTTTGAATTCGGAGTCCGCATGTAGGTCAAAGGTCACAGCTCATTAGATATGCAAGTTGGTTTCCGCACAATAACTTGAAAAATATTTAATGGATTTTTAAAATGTTTGTTGTGAAGGTAGATGATACTAAAATTCAGGCTAAGTTTGAATTTGGAGTGCTGTAGGTCAAAGTTCACAGCTCATTAAATATGCAAGTTGGTTTCCGCCCAAAAACTAAAAAAATATTTAATGGATTTTTAAAATGTTTGGTGTGTAGGCAGATGACACCAAAATACAGGCTAAGTTTGAATTCGGAGTCTGCTGTAGGTCAAAGTTCACAGCTCATGAAGGAGAAAAAATTCTCCGTGCATTATTTTGTTCCCTCAAAATACTATTTTGTTCCCTCGAAATACTATTTCGTTCCCTCGAAATACTATTTTGTTCCCTGGAAATACTATTTCGTTCCAACGCAATACTATTTCGTTCCCACGCAATATTATTTCGTTCCAACAAAATATTTCTTTTCCACGAAATATTATTTTGTTCCCACGCAATATATTATCCCCCCTCTCCAATCTGCACGGGCCGTGTATAACACATGCAGCATACCATCATGCTTTGGTATGGTATGCGCTGATGTCTGAGGATGATGATGATGGGGGTGATGATGATGTTGGGGGTGATGATGATGTTGGGGGTGATAATGATGGGGGTGATGATGATGGGGGTGATGATGGGGATGATGATGATGGGGGTGATGATGATGATGGGATGGATGATAATGGGGGTGATGATGATGGGGATGATGATAGGGATGATGATGATGATGGGGTGATGATGGGGGTGATGATGGGGATGATAATGATGGGGGTGATGATGGGGGTGGTGATAATGGGGGTGATGATGATGGGGATGATGATGATGGGGATGATGATGATGGGGGTGATGATGATGGGGGTGATGATGATGGGGGTGATGATGATGATGGGATGGATGATAATGGGGGTGATGATGATGGGGATGATGATAGGGATGATGATGATGATGGGGTGATGATGGGGGTGATGATGGGGGTGATAATGATGGGGGTGATGATGGGGGTGGTGATAATGGGGGTGATGATGATGGGGATGATGATGATGGGGATGATGATGATGGGGGTGATGATGATGGGGGTGATGATGATGGGGGTGATGATGATGGGGATGATGATGATGATGGGGTGATGATGGGGGTGGTGAAAATGGGGGTGATGATGTTGGAGGTGATGATGATGGGGATGATGATGATGGGGTGATGATGATGGGGATGATGATGATGGGGATGATGATGATGGGGTGATGATGATGGGGGTGATGATGGGGATGATAATGATGGGGGTGATGATGATGGGGGTGATGATGATGGGGATGATGATGATGGGGGTGATGATGATGGGGGTGATGATGATGGGGGTGATGATGATGGGGATGATGATAGGGATGATGATGATGATGGGATGATGATGATGGGGGTGATGATGATGGGGGTGATGATGATGGGGGTGATGATGATGGGGATGATAGGGATGATGATGATGATGGGGTGATGATGATGGGGGTGATGATGGGGGTGATAATGATGGGGGTGATGATGATGGGGGTGATAATGGGGGTGATGATGATGGGGGTGATGATGATGGGGGTGATGATGATGGGGATGATGATGATGGGGGTGATGATGATGGGGATGATGATAGGGATGATGATGATGATGGGATGATGATGATGGGGGTGATGATGATGGGGGTGATGATGATGGGGATGATGATAGGGATGATGATAATGATGGGGTGATGATGATGGGGGTGATGATGGGGGTGATAATGATGGGGTTGATGATGATGGGGATGATGATGATGATGGGGGTGATGATGATGGGGGTGATGATGATGGGGATGATGATGATGGGGATGATGATGATGATGTTGATGGGGGTGATGATGATGGGGATGATGATGGGGATGATGATGATGATGGGGGTGATGATGGGGATGATGATGGGGGTGTTGATGATGGGGGTGATGATGATGATGGGGGAGTTGATGGGGGTGATGATGATGGGGATGATGATGATGATGGGGGTGATGATGATGATGATGGGGGTGATGATGATGGGGATGATGATGATGATTGGGATGATGATGATGATGAGGGTGATGATTATGGAGGTGATGCTGATGGGGTGATGATGATGGGGGTGATGATGGGGATGATGATAATGGGGGTGATGATGATGATGGGATGATGATGATGGGGTGATGATGATGGGGGTGATGATGATGGGGGTGATGATGATGGGGATGATGATGATGGGGGTGATGATGATGATGGGGGTGATGATGATGGGCATGATGATGATGGGAGTGATGATGATGATGGGGGTGATGATGATGGGGGTGATGATGATGGGGGTGATGATGATGGGGGTGATGATGATGGGAGTGATGATGATGGGGGTGATGATGATGATCCCCATCATCACCCCCATCATCATCATCACCCCCATCATCATCATACACCCCCATCATCACCCCATCATCATCATCCCCATCATTATCACCCCCATCATTATTACCCCCATCATCATCACCCCCATCATCATTATCATCCCCATCATCATCACCCCCATCATCATTATACACCCCCATCATATGATCATCCCCATCATCATCACCCCCATCATCATCATCACCCCCATCATCATCACCCCCATCATCATCAGCCTCAGACATCAGCGCATACCATACCAAAGCATGTTGCTATGCTGTACGTGTTATACACGGCCAGGGCGGATCGGAGAGAGAGGGGGGATAATATTGCGTGGGAACAAAATAATATTTTGTGGGAACGAAAGAGTATTTTGTGGGAACGAAATAATAATGCACGGAGAATTTTGCAGGTCAAAGATCACAGCTCATTAAATATGCGAGTTTATTTCCACGCAATAACTCGAAAAATATCTAATGAATTTTAAAAATATTTGGTGTGTACGTAGATGACACCAAAATACAGGCTAAGTTCGAAATTGGAGTCCAAAGGTCACAGCTCATTATATATGCGATTTTTTTCCACGCAATAACTCGAAAAATATCTAATGAATTTTAAAAGTATTTGGTGTGTAGGCAGATGACACAAAAATACAGGCTAAGTTTGAATTCAGAGTCCGCTGTTCAAAGGTCACATCTCATTAAATATACGAGTTTCCGCATGATAACTTATGGAATATTCAACAGATTAAAAAAAATTTGGGTGTGTAGGTAGATGACACCAAAATACAGGCTATGTTCAAATTCAAAGGTCAAAGGTCACAGCTCATTATATATGCAAGTTGGTTCAAAGGTCTCAATTTGTTCATTGGTTGATACACAGCAAAAACTGTGATGTTAACCGGTGTACATAGAGGAACACACCAGTCATTTCACCCCGGTGTTAAATTGACAGTATTAGGTGTTATTACAACACTTTTGGTTGTTACACTTACACTAGCTGGTGTTACATTTAATCTCTAGTGTGTAATTTTAGCACTTCAGTGTGTGGTCCTCTATAGACACCTACTTGTGTCAGGTTTAACACCACAGTTTTTACAGTGTCGCCAGTTGAAAATAAAAAAGTAATAGTGAGATGGTACACCCGTGATACATGACAATTCCGGGTTTTTATGCCCCTGCAGACGAAGTCCGTAAGGGGCATTAAGCGTTGCCCTTGTCCGTCCATCTGTCTGTCCCCCCACTTGGTTTCCAAGCAATAACTCAAAAAATATTTGATGGATTTCAAAACTGTTTGGTGTGTAGGTAGATGACACTAAAATACAGGCTAAGTTCGAATTCGGAATCTGCAGGCCAAAGGTCGCAGCTCATTAAAAATGCAAGTTGGTTTCTAGCTCATTAAATATGCAAGTTGGAGTCTGCATGTAGGTCAAAGGTCACATCTCATTAAATATGCGAGTTGGTTTCCGCGCAAAAACTCGAAAAATATTTAATGGATTTTAAAAATGTTTGGTGTATAGGCAGATGACACCAAAATACAGGCTAAGTTTGAATTCGGAGTCCGCAGGTCAAAGGTCACAGCTTGTTAAGTATGCGAGTTGGTTTCCGTGCAAAAACTCGAAAAATATTTAATGGATTAAATTCTTCGGGTATGTTGGTAGATGACACCAAAATACAGGCAAAGTTTGAATTTGGAGACCGCTGTTCAAAGGTCACATCTCATTAAATATTCGAATTTGTTTCATCATAACTTTGAAAGTTTATGGATCTGACTCATGAAACTTGGACATAAGAGTAATCAGGTATCACTGAACATCCTGTGCAAGTTTTAGGTCACATGTTCAAGGTCAAAGGTCATGTAAGGTCAATGAACTTTGGCCATGTTGGGGGTATTTGTTGAATTACCATCATATCTCTGTAAGTGTATTGGTCTAGTTCATAAAACGTGGACGTAAGAGTAACCAAGTATCACTGAAGATCTTGTGCGAGTTATAGTAGTTTTCAAAGTCAGCACTGCTGCTATATTGAATCGCGTGATGCAGGTAAGACTGCCAGAGGCATTCCACTTGTTACTCTAATCTCGATATGCTCTCCAAATCATGAAGCAATGTAAGTATTTTGATAACACTTTTCATTTGCTTTCATCCAACATGCAGATTTAAGTTATCGGAACAAGGCATTATGACTGGAACATGAAGGCAAGCAATGCATAGGAAGAAAAATTATCTTTTATGGTGAACTATGCGGACATCCCAATACTTTTTCAGATGCCCCCAGTTAAGTCAACAATGGAACTTTCCAAGAAGAGGGAAGAGGACCTATGGAAAGATATCCGCCCATTTTTAGATGAGGAAAAGGTAGATCCTCTCAGCATGATCTGACCAATGTGGTGATGTCTTTTAAGGCAAGCGCACACCTTACGACCCGATCCAGCGTCACAGCTCTTGTCAGCTTGAGAGTCGCAGACCAGTCAGAGACAAGTCGCAAGGAAACCGTAAGGATTGGACATGTCAAATCCTTATGACTAAATGGCAGGCTCAATCCAACTTCCAACCAATCAGACAGCAGAGTTGCACGACGTGTATATAATATACAACATGCATACGCTGTACGTAGTAAGCGCTATTTTCTCAGTTGCTATGGCAAAAAGCGCAGCATGCATGAGTCAAAGACAGCATAGCATGAAAGTCGGATCGCAAGGTGTGCGGTGTCGAGGCTTATGACTACCATGCAATTTAAGCTTCCTCACTGCACACCTTGCGATCCGACTACCATGCTGTCTGCTACTCACGCATGCAATATAAGGCCAGGGGGTGTTTCACAAAGATTTAAGTATGACTTAGACTCGCACTTAAATTCCTCATTACGTGCGATATAAAAGGCATGACCGCATTGGTCAGGTCATGAGTAGAGGCAGCGCACTACTGCCTATTTGCGTTGGCATTTAAGTGCTACCTAAGTCATACTTAAATCATTGTGAAACACCACCCTGGTTACATTGTAAAGCCAGGTTACACTATAAGTTGTTTCAATTTTAAGCCAAGTTACTATTTAATGTTGGGTTACATTACAAGGCAAGACTACATTATCAGGCCATGTTACACTTTTAGTCAGGTTACACTATAAGGTCAGTGGTGTTTCACAAAGATTTTGATATGACTCTTACATGATATGCAACATGAATTTTTGTTATCAATACCGTACGCAGTAGTGCGAGTCCTCTCAGCATGATCTAACCAATGCGGTGATGTCTTTTATACTGCACTTAAGTAGGCCCAGATTATACACTTATAGATCAGGATACATTCTAATGCCAGGTGGGTGTTTCATAAAGCTGTTCGTAAAGTTACGAACGACTTTACGCACGACTGGAACCTGTTCTTGGGCCATAACTCAATTACATAGTGATAACAGATAGCACAAGAAAGGATCACCAGTCGTTCGTAAAGTCATTCGTATCTTACGAACAGCTTTATGAAACACCCACCTGGTTACACTCTAAAGTCTGGTTATGCCTTAAAGAAGGTAACTCTTTAAAGCAGGTTAAATTATTAGGAGAGGTTACACAATAAGCACATGAATCACACTTAAAAGGTCTATTGAAGCCACATGACTTTTCAATTGCAGGTTACATGATAAGGCAAGGTTACACAATAAGCACAGGTATCAAACTATCAGGCAACTCAGCCTAGATTACAATAAAAGATCAGGATACATTTTAAAGCCAGGTTTAGCAAGGTTACTGTTTTAAGAAGTTAACTCTTTGCAGGTTAAACTATAAGGCCAGGGGCCCGTTGCAGAAAGAGTTGCAATCAATCGCAACTCCAAAAATCATGAGCAACTTGATTTTCAACCAATCAACAGCGCGCATTTTTGACTTGCGATTGATTTTTTGACTTGCGTTTAAACGCAACTCTTTCTGCAACGGGCCCCAGGTTACACAATAAGCACAGGTATCACACTTTAAAGCCTATCAAAGCCAGATTACTTTTTAATTCCAGGTTACATTATACAGTGCGTCCCAGAAAAAATGAAAC
The DNA here is from genome assembly GCF_037042905.1 of Lytechinus pictus. NCBI lineage: Eukaryota > Metazoa > Echinodermata > Echinoidea > Temnopleuroida > Toxopneustidae > Lytechinus > Lytechinus pictus. The sequence goes on along the minus strand of NC_087255.1, from coordinate 35,305,653 downwards.
CGAGATTTAGCGATGATTTATCATAACTTAATCATAAATAAAATAGACAAATGACCTACCAATGTAAAGCTTAGAATCTCCTCTTTCATCTGATATTACTTAGATAATTCCTAATTCACGCATGAGTGAGTAAAAACAATTTGAAGAAAGAATACCAAAAAACTCATTTGGCGGGGGGTATCTAGATTTCAAAAAGAAAATCACATGACTAAAAAGTTCAATATCTGCTCTTTTCTTTGATACCTTAATCACAGAAAATGGTCAAGAAGTAAAAAAGTTATGATCCCTCAAAACAATGCTTGTATTTCCATAATTTCATTAAATAAACGTGTTTTCACCGGTTTCCCACAGAAGCTATCGCACGGTAACAAAAGACTTAATGCATGGCTGATCATCAACAAAACGGAATGTCGCGTGAGTTTGAACGCTAGCCTGTAAAACCTCTTCATTTTATGAAATTATTGAAATTCAAGCCTTATTTCAAATAACCAGAACTTTGTTATTTCTTGACCATTTTCTGTAATTGAGGTATCAAAATAAAGAGCAGATATTGAACTTTTTAGTCATGTGGTTTTCTTTTTAAAACCCAGAAACGGCCCGCCAAATGAGTTTTTGGTATCCTTTCTTCAAATTGTTTTTACTCACTAATGCGTGAATGAGGAATTATATAAGTAATATCAGATGAAAGAGGAGATTCTAAGCTTTACATTGGTAGGTCATTTGTCTATTCTATTTATGATTAAGTTATGATAAATTATCGCTAAATCTCGGTTTCGTTTTTTGTGGGACGCACTGTATAGGCCAGGGGGTGTTTCACAAAGACTTAATTATGACTTAGAGTCGCACTTAAATGCCTAGTTTTGCGCGGTATAAAAGCCATGACCGCATTGCGCATTGGTCAGATCATGCAAAGAGGACGCGCACTATTGCGTATTGATAAATTAGATTGCGTGTTGCATTTCAGATACGCGTCGGCATTAAAGTGCGATTTAAGTCATACTTAAATCTTTGTGAAACACCCCCCAGGTTACGTTGACCACGTTTCAGTTTTAACCTAGTTACTCTTTAATGTTGGGTTACATTACAAGGCAAGACTATATTATCAGGCCATGTTGCACTTTTAGTCGGGTTACACTATAAGGTCAGGGGTGTTTCACAAAGATGCATACCAGTTTAACAAAGGTTGCTTCTAACAACCGGAAAGCTTGCCTGATATTTTTGCCGAAAATAGCAACAACTAATGTATGCAAAGTGGATTCCAAGTATTGAAATACCAGTAATAGGTACAGGTTAATAGAATAACTCGTTACTAGGCCCCGATGGAAGAAAAATCCATAAATTTGACTATATTAGTAAACCGGTCTATTCCAGGGCGTCACTGGTACCTATCTCCTGTTGGTGGCGAGCTGCTCATTGTTGGAAAGTGAACATTGCGCGTTGGATCTCAAATCAAAAGTTTTTTATTAGAATATCTCTTTTACAGTTTTATTGATCAAATTTGTATATATCCAATATATAGTATTCCTCTGATAATTATGGAGTCAGAAGACATGGAACTGTTATTATTTTGGCTATATAGATCCATAATGTTTTGGATATTCATGTTTGTGCAATCATCAATTTCAGGCTTCTGAATGTATCAGGATTGGGTTCTGGCTTAGTGGTCGAGGATTTGGCTTTGCGTCCCACCCCCACCCACAAACAACAATATATAGTTGACTTGCCATATTATTGTATTTTAATAACTCGGGTATATGATTTTTTTTTATTCTAAGAATTTTATGTCGTATATATAATGCTTTTGTCTAGTTTTGTTTTTAGGAGTTTCACAGAGTATTCATTTGCTTTATACTTCGCTTTATTTTGCTGCTTTGTTCTCCTTAACAAGATATATATAGCATCATTTTGCTAGTACGTTTGTTTCTTTTGATTGCTCTTTCTTTTATGTACATATATTTTATAGAAACAGGCCCACTCCACCTCAAGTAAAAGGTTGTCTTGTACACATCGGGGTGTGGCCTTCTAATCTAGATTGTTTGGTCTTCCTTATGGTATGAGATATATGCAGTTTCGTATCCGGACATACCCCCTGGACATCCACCCCCCGGACATCCACCCCCTTAGGACATCTACCCCCTAGGACAAGTACCCCCTAGGACATTTACCCCCCGGACATCTACCCCCCGGACATCTACCCCCCAGACATGTCCGGGGGGTGGATGTCCAGGGGGTAGATATCCTAGAATCATGTAGTTTAATTTAAACTATTATTTGAATAGTTTTGTGGAGTAGAGTATTTGTTACCCATACAGATAACATGACTTTTGTCTTTCTTAATCTAAACGTTTTATGAAGTATATTGACGACTAGATTTGCTTCACATCTCAGTGTATTTTGTTGATTTTTTCTTCAATAAAGTTACATCAGCACTTTATATGCACATGTGTTTCTTGAGTGCTTTATGTACTGTATCTTAAGCTTATTATAATGACTTACTTTCATTCATTTTATAATGTTTAAGCCTGGTGATGTTTCAGTTACTTGATGTATGTCAAATTCATAGATGCCTTAAAATTAATGTTGGGGTGTTGCAAGAAAATATTTGCGATCAATTGCAAATTTATAATGCAAATTTACAAGTAATAGATCAATTCAAACTAAAGCAAATCAATTTATACTTGTTGATGCAAAAAGCAGGCCATCAGTCAGTTGCAAATTTGCAATGAAATGCATGAATTTCAATTGATTTTGGGACCTGAAGTTGACTTGCGATCAATTGCAAGTTTCTTGCAACACCCCATAAGAGTACAGAATATATGAATAATGTGTGTGAGCACCAGCACTGGTATGAGGCAAGTAAAAGTATTGTGGAAATATGAAAAGATGTGACGAATATGAGAAAAGATGAGCATGAGAAGACTGAGAAACATCTAAAATTATCTTTGAACCAGGACTTCAATTTAGCCTATTTATAGAGAAATGCTATGCACTGAGGCCAAAAATCAAAAGAAATTTAAAAAATGATATCTTTGTAGATCTTGCTTTTCTTCTTTTACAAATAAACAATTTTTACCAAAGAGTTTACCTTATGAAGGGATGGTCCCAGCTGGAGATATTTACATATTAATACATAGAGTAAAATTCACAAAGCAAAATGCTGAAAGTTTTATAAAAATCGGATAACAAATTATTGTTAAGTTATTGAATATTAAAGATTTGCATTTTGCCGGTGAAATAGTTCTAGGCATGTCTTTATGAATATTCATTAGGTAGGCTGATGATATCCTTTCCCACTTGTTCTTTTGTATTTCATTATATGAAATTAGGTTTATTCAAAAAATTTCTACCAAGAACTAAAACAATTGGATTGACAAGTGATTAAGTGCACTAGTTATTTACTGCCGCAACTTATTTCATCATAATGGAGACACATCATTTACACATGTATGAAAAAATGAAACATTTATGATTTCATGTAATAACATAAGAAAAGGGAAGTGGGGATGTGACATCTGCCCACCTAATGAATATTCATGACGATGTGCATATAACTGTTCACAAGATATTGATAAAACTTCGTTATTTGTTATCCGATTTCGATGAAATTTTCAGCATTTTGCTCAGTGAATTTAACTATTTATTTAGATATAAATATTTTCAGCCCGGATCATCCTTTTAATGAGGATTTGTTTGCGACTATTTGAAATGCTAACTTTCATTTCTGACATGGCAATAAATGCCGAAGTTTATAACATATGTGTAATCCTGCTTTGTTTACTATTTATGAAAAAATGGTTAGCTTATTAAAGGTCAAGTCCACCCGAGAAAAACGTTGATTTGAATAAGTAGAGATAAATCATACTAGCATAACTGAAATTTCATCAAAATCGGATGTCAAATAAGAAAGTTATGACATTTTTAAGTTTCGCTTATTTTTCACAAAACAGTGATATGCACAACTCAGTGACATGTTAATAAGACAGTCGATGATGTCCATCAATCACTATTTCTTTTGTTTTCAATTGTTTGAATTATAAAATATTTCATTTTTACAGTTTTAACATTAATGACCAACTTGACTAAACCATATTTTGCAGGGCCTCTTTGTAAATCAGTTCTATAACTGAAAGGGCTACCCTGCGTGAAAACTGAAATAAATAAATATAGCATTAAATAATTATAATTCCACATGTTCAGGGAGGAATTAATCCTTGTATCACTTGACAATAAGGAGAAAATGAGAATGTTTCATATTTCAGATAATAAAATACAAAAGAAGAATGGATGACGTCATAAGTCTCCTTAGTTGCATACTGACCAGGATGTGTATATAACTGTTTTGTGAAATTACGCGAAAGTTTTAAATGTCATAACTTTCTTATTTTTCATCCGATTTCGATGAAATTTTCAGTGTTATGCTTGCTAGATTTTCATCTTTTTATTCAAATCAATTTTGTGTTGGGGTGGACTTGTCCTTTAACAATTAAAACCACTGTCGTAAAGAAGGGGACTCTGGCTCTAGTCCCTCAAAAGTTCCAAAATTGGAGATAGAAATAAAATAAGAAAGAGAAAGATATTGAGAAGGGAAAGGGTTCAATGAGTCATTTCCTTTTTTTATATATGCGCTAGCTACCACTTGGTACAAGTGCAGTCCACAGGGGAAAGGCGTGCACCCCATGAAAGTTGGAGGGGGAGTAAAAAAGGGAATTTATATGTCAAAATGGGCATTTGGTGCAAACGGATATTTTCACCATGAGATTATCATCTGCGTGAAGTAGTTGTGAGTTTTGTGGTACTAAAGTTGAGCAAAGCCTTCAGGACTAGTGATTGATTACATAATTTTACGTAGGCTTTATTTATAAATGGTCAGGAAAAATTTAAAACCTGAATATGTGAAATTCGATTTTTGGTCAATTATGGTGATTACTGTCAAAAGAGCATCCTTGCGAGATGTTACAGGCGCGAATCACCATCTCAAACTTTTGGATATTTTATGTAATAAGACAAGAAAATTAAAAATTACTACCAGTTTTTGTTATGTGTATCAAATTAACTAAAGAATTTACACAAGCGCGAAGCGCGAGCATTTATTGACTGATGAATAGGATACATCTAACAAATCGGATAGGGAAGAGTGGGGCTAATCTGCCCCAGGTTCAAGTCCGCCCACCACTTGATTTGACACTTTGCTGTGACTGGATGTAGGTTTTGTTGATGTAATGTTAACATGCCCAAGGTAGCAACATAACTTGGTGCGAGGTCATCTGTTCGGAATTTCAGAAAACTATTGAAGGCGACTCCTCCATTTCGAGGCCATTTGTAAAATGAAATGTCTTGTATCTTTTGTATAGGCACTCATGAATGCAGTTATATATATATATATATTTATATATATATATATATTTATATACATATATATATATATATATATATATTTTTTTTTTTTGAAACGTTTTTATTTAGTATAACCATCTCATACACATATTACAAAACGAGTTTAATAACCATATAAAATAACAATGTACAGTATGGATAGGTTACATTTTGATAAAAAAATACATACAAAACAAAAACAACAAAGGGAAAAGAAAAGAAACATAGAGAAGCAATACAGGTCTGTTCGTCTACATTACCCAAAATCTAATAAACTCCATTTTTTTTAAAATCTATACATAGTAGAGTCCCTATAAGCAATACACTTTTCTGTTTGGTACACTTGTTTTAATTTACTGGTAAACAAGTCAAAACAAGGAAGGATATTAATATATCTACACAGATATAAAGTTTTCTTTGCTACAATAAGGCAATGATTCAATAACACATCTTGCTTGTTTTTAATTCCGAATAAAATCTCTTCATCCTTTACTTGGATAATTTGTTTTTTAAATTTAGTATGCCACCATCTTAGAAATTCATTCCAAAAATCTCGAGTATGCGAACATTCTACCAACAGGTGTTCAATTGTTTCCTGTTCTTGTTTACAAAAAGAACACATCTCATTATCTACAACTTTCATTTTCTTTAACTTTGCATTTACTAGTAAGCATCTTGTATTTATTTTATATTGAAATATTCTTGTTCTTGTATCTGGAATAACTTTAAAAGGCAACTCGTAAATAAAACTAAAATCATCTTCACTTATATCATACCTTGATCTCCAATATATTTCAGAAGTAGGGGTTTGGTATTTATCTTCTTTTAATATCATATTTATGATCTTGGTTGACAATTTTGATATAAATATTTTTTTATTACCAAAAACTATACAAATATCTAACTTTTTTAACAGATGTCGCCTCTCGAAACAACGAGCTTTAACTGTCTGTGGAATAGCAGAAACAATTGAACGCCAAAAAAGATAGTTTTTAAAGCCAATTTGTTGCCACTTTATAAAAGGGATTAATTGACCATTTTCATCAAATAAATCTTGTATAAACCAAACACCAATATTGAACAATTCCTTCACAAAACAACTGACACCTGCTATTTTTATTTGTCTATTATTCCAAATAATACTTTCATGAGAAAATGCATCATGGTTACTCAGATCTCTTAACTCAAAATAGGCATATAAGACCTCTTTATAAAAAGAGGGTACAAATCTTAGTTTTAAACAATCTTTTTTATCAAAATTACAATAGAGTAAAAAGTGACCACCATATTTTCTTATAAAATGATTAAAATATATCTTCCATGAAGAAAGTCCTTCATCAAAAAATCTTACTATCCATTTTATTTTGAGTGCCTTAAACATTGAACGAATATCGATCATATTCAGTCCCCCTTTAGAATAAGGGGCAATCAGTGTTGACTTTTTTATATAGTTCTTTTTTCCATTCCATAAAAAGGCATGTATAATTTTCTCAAGTTCTTCCACCACATGTTCAGGGACAGACAAAACTGAGGCACAAAATATGAACTTTGACAATGCAAAAGTTTTTAAGATTTGTATCTTTCCTATCAGAGTAAGATTACGTTTTCGCCAAATATTTAGCAATACCTTTACATCCTTGATACATCTATCAAAATTAAGCTTTAAAGCTAAATCAGTATCATAAGAAAAAAATATTCCAAGACCCTTAATTGGGTTTTCTGGCCACTCAATATCAAAATATTTATCTTGAGATTCTCTAAACGAGCCCAACCACATGGCTTTACACTTATCTCTGTTTGTTTTCAAACCAGAAAAAGAGGAAAATTTATCTATAACTGAAAAAGCTTTCTCTGCAGACTTTTTGTCCGCTAAAATCAATGTCGTGTCATCGGCATATTGGGCAAGTTTAATCATATTTTCATTTATAAGAATACCTTTAATATCATCCCTTTGCCTTATCTCACATGCGAAAGATTCAATACAAAGTATGAACAAATACGGGGACAATGGGTCTCCCTGTCTAACCCCTCTATTTAAATCAAAATATCCTGATGAATGTCCATTACTACATATGCAACTACTGATATTTGTATAAAAGGACTGAATGTACTTTATAAATTTCTGACTAAATCCAAATTTGCCAAGGGTAGAGAAAATAAAATTCCATTCTAAAGAGTCAAAGGCTTTTTGATAATCTAAAAATAAAAGCAAACCTGGGATATCATTTTCTTTTGTGTAGAACATAGTATCTATGATAGTTCGAATCGATTCACCTATGTATCGATCTTTCATAAAACCTGTCTGGCATGGATGTATCAATCTAGGTAAAACTTTGCATAGTCTAGTAGCAAAGACTTTGGATAAAATTTTAATATCTGCATTAAGTAGTGAGATCGGTCTCCAGTTTTCTAGATAGCGTTCATCTTTTCCCTCCCTTTTAATCAATGTAATAATTGCTTGTTTTTGCGACGTTGTAAATTCCCCCCTATCCAAACTTAGGCTTACCGCCTCTATATAGATATCTTCTAAAATATTCCAAAAAACTCTATAAAATTCGGCTGGAAGGCCGTCATTCCCAGGGCTTTTGTTTATCGACATACTATATAATGCTTCTTTAATTTCTTTCTTATTTAACGGTTTGTCTATAATAATTCCCTCACTTTCATTTAAAGAAGGCATTTGTAAATTTTGCAAAAAATTCTCCGCCTCCTGGTTTGCGTCGTTTTTTGTTCTTGATTTATACAATGTTTCATAAAACTCCTTTTGTATCTTTAAAATATCTTTTTGATTTGTAATCAATTCCTGTGTATCATCCTTTATAAGAGAATAGCATAATATTCTTGTTTGGTTTCTTTTTTCCAATCCTAAAAAATAATCGTTGCTTTTTTCTCCCTTTTCATACCATCTACATCTAGCCCTTACCATAACACCTTCCATTTTTTTATTTTCAATTTTAACAATTTCTTCTTTTAATTTGTCTATCTCTTGAATTTTGTTTGTATTGTTCACAGTTGTTAGATCCTTTTCGAGGATTTCTAATCTCTTCCGCAGATCATTTTCAACATTATAAGATTCTTTATTTTTATTTTTTGAGTATTTAATTGTAAATGATTTAATTTGATACTTTATCCAGTCCCATTTTATTTGTGGATCCATATGCATAAAGTCTATTTTCCATTCTTTAATACTTTCTGATAGTGCTTTAACATAATTGTCATCCTGCAATAGGGATGTATTTAGCTTCCAGTATCCCTTTCCTCTGGATATTTCACTCAACTTTATTGACATACATACTGCAGAATGATCTGTTCGTAGGGCAGAAGTTATATCAACTTTCTTAATTTTCTGCCTAAGATCACAATCTACTAAAAAATAATCTAGCCTACACTGGACAAAAGGCCTTTTTTGTCTCCAAGTAAAGCAGGATTTATTTACATTCATACTTCGCCAGATATCTATCAAATTGAAATTAATCATAATATCTTTGATCCGTTCAACAACATTTTTTTTACTAGATTTTGTTCCACCCATTTTATCTATGTTGGGGTTTAAGACGCAATTAAAATCTCCTCCAATTACTATGTGTTCGTCACCATTCCATTCCTTTCTAATAACATTCAACAAATCTTTATAGAACTGTATTTGCATATTTTCTATATTTGGTGCATATATAGTAACTATAAGGAAATGTACCTTTCCACAATCTGCATGGATACATAAAATTCTTCCACAATAGTCTTTGTATATTTGTCTAATGTTTATATCTAATCCATTTCTAAAAAGGAAGGCGACTCCTTTGCTATGCGTCGTTCCATGACAAAATAGTATATTGCCACCCCATTCACTTGCCCAGTAGCTTTCATCCTTTTGGCAACTATGGGTCTCCTGCAACATTACAATATCTACGTTTTGGTTTCGCACCCAATGAAAAATACTCCTCCTTTTAATTGCGTTTTGCATACCTCTCACATTTAATGATAACATATTAAGGACATTATCATTCGTCTCAAAAAGAGATCTGCTTTTTGACATATTTTATAACCTGAAAGTTCAAACACGACAAGTAAAAATTACAAGAGAAAAGATAGAAAGAAAAAAAAAACCATAGAGTTCGGGCAATGTCTGTTTATATCAGCCTGTCCCTTGTCTTGAATAGAACTTGCATGCATTCTTAAGGCCCAGTCAAAAAAAAATAGTGAATCATCCAATTTAAGGCCAAAATATCCTGCTGGATCAAACAAAATTCAGCTCACTTGTATTTATCGATGTCTGTGACGAATACTTTCCTAAAGAGACCTTCCTCAGTTTTGAAAAGTACGTATGCTGGTACATGGAAGGGTATAATTGCGAAGAAACCTTGCTCTCTCAGTTTTCTCTTTACTGGAAGTAGCTTCTTTCTATCATCTCTCACTGATCTTGCAACATCATCTGTAATGAATATTTGTTTACCCTTCATTCTTTTTTCTTTCAGAGATGACGCAGCAGATTTCAGGACTCTCGGAATCTCAAGAAAGCCACATGAATTGGCCGAGGTGGTGTTGAACTAGCTTCTATCTGAGATTTTGCCTTTTTCCCTGTAGGACTTCTGTGTGCTCTTTCTATCTCTATTGCATCTCCATTTTCCAATTTCATAAAGTTTGTTATGATATCTGATATGAAATCTGCACAGCCGTCAAAACTATCCTCAGCTCCTTCGGGGATACCCCAAAATACAAGATTATTCCGTTTCATCCTACTCTCCATATCATTGCATCTTTCTTCTATCTTGTCTATCTTTCTTAGCTATATATATATATATATGCAGGAGTGGTATTTGTTGCTTACTGAAATATGCATTTGATATTTTAAAATATGTAAGTATCCTGTAAGTTTTGCGAAAAACAAGGGAACAGAAAATGGCTGCATATATCATTTTGCAAAAAGGGAACTTTCAATTTTGAAACAAGTTATAGACTAAAGTGCGAGTCCAGGATTTTTTTTTTTTTTTTTTTTGGGGGGGGGTTATCTTTTTATTCTTGTAATCGAATGTAGAATGGGCCATGAGGTATCAAAATTACAATTTTGTCATCGTACTCGCCAAATGTGCCAAATCATTTTCTTTACAAAACTTACCTGCATGTATCTAAAAATAAAACAAGCGAGCACAACGCAGGAGGAAAGATGTACAATATCTTTATTGGTACCATACTTTGATTTGATTTGCATTGTTTCATTTACAAATTCATAGTAATAACTGGAGAATATTTAAAATTCACAATAATACATATACACAACAAAAAAAGTAAGTCCCCCCTAAATCAAATTGCTGTAACTTTTGAACGGAATTATTTTGAGATATGATATTTCGTAGGTAGTTTTCTACACTCATTAAGCAACTCCTGGGGAAAAATGAGATTGATCGGTTGAGTCATGCATGAATAGTTAAAGATTGAATTAAAAATGACCATTTTTGAAAGTCACAAGAGTCGTTTTCCAGATTGTGCAAATACAAAGTTGGGCAAAAGTTGTTTTTAGGTGAATTTTATGGTGTTAATGCTGTATTACTATCCATCATTTAGCCACTCAACACACAATTTTGATATCGTATGTTCATGGTTGAGTGAGCATAATATTTCAGGGGCCGCAGAAGCGGGGGTGGGGGGGGGGGGGGGCTGGGGCCCCCCACTTTTTTTTTTCCAAAAGCATGTACAAAAATGTAAAATTGACCATACGATTGTGATTTTTTGCATGGTCAGCCCCCCACACTTTTTGCTCAGCCCCTCCCCCACACTTTGAAAACCGTTCAGCGGCCCCTGTATTGTGACGTATAATCATAGGGGTTTTTGGTAGTATCCTCTACAACTTGTTAGGTCTTATTAAAATTTGAAAATGTTGGTGGCTACCCCGATTATAGGCCCCTCCCCCATTTTTAAATTCTGGATACCCCCCTGATTTGTCCATGAATTAGACTGATCATGAGAAATTGTTAGGAAAAGAATACATTTATGCAGTATAAAGAGTATTCATTCCTAAGTTTTCGAATGTGCTCGCTCAACCATGAAAATGTTTAAAGTTCGGAAAGTGTGTGGTGATAGAAATGATGGTTGATAAAAACAACAGCAATTAAAGTCACATTTGAAACCCAATTTGCCCCCAATATTGAACTTATTACCTCTTAAAATGAGTCTGTGACATTGAAAATACCCATTTTCCCACTTTGATGCGTGCTCACTCATCCATGAATAAACAAATCGATTTCATATTTGCACAGAATTCTGCCCATAGGTTGATAAACATTACTGCCAAATGACATTGCTAAAGACAGCCTTGAAAAAAAGTTCCACCATATTTAATAAGGGGTTACTTATTCTTAAACATATGCACCCATAATGTACACTAGTCTATGAGAGAGGAAGTCAAAATTTTAACATATATGAAATAAGGGTTTGTTTCATGGACGGTTTTTTGTTACTTCTGCCAACAGTTATTTCATGACACTTCGCACATGGCTTCAGGGTGACACTATCCAAAAGGCGCGCACACCAAAATAACAATTCGATACGGCACAGAGTGGGGCCAAGGCCTTGAACTTTCTTCCCATTTGCATAATTTTCGAATATTGTGTGCTCACTGATGCATTAAGCATCGGGATTTTCATAAAAATCAAATCAAATGAACCATGCAAGGAGGTTTGTGACAGATATCCATAGTTACAAATTGCATTTTTTCCAATAATGTAAAAAAGAGCTAATCACATTCCACATGTTCATTCAAGCGTGAATGTTTAATTAAACGCCTTTGAATCATTGAAGCATGTTAATTGCTCATGAACATAACGAAAAAATTGATAAAAGATCAGTTTCAGTTACCAAAATGACACAATACTTGCCTATGATATTTGAAAATCGTATTTTTTGTTTTCAATAAATGTTCATTGAACCGTGAAACGATGAATATTGTTGAAGATACTCTTCCCCAAAATAATTTTCATCATATTCGATCATTTTTATTGATAAAAATGTGTAAAAAATCCAATTATAGCAAATTTGGACTTGTGATTATTCAACCTTGAAATTTAGCCAAAAAAGTTGTATCGTCTTTTAGAAAGTACCTTTACAAGCCTTCTCACTATTTTTCATGATGAGAATGTGGAATCAGTTCATATCAAATGGAATCAAAGTCATGATATTTGGCTTGTGACTTTTGAAAAGTGACATTTTTGCCTTCCGACGGTGCTCACTGAAGCATGACGTAAAATACGTTCATAACATTTACTCAGAAGGTAGCTTATAAAATTACCTACACGCTCATGTAAAAATATATCAAAAATTCGCATTGGTTCGGAAATTATTGATGTTTGTTCAAGGGGGGACTTACTTTTTTGTTGTGTATACATACATACATGATAAACAAAGAACAATTGGATTAAAATGTCAATTTTAAAAAGTGATCATTGTATAGAAAATTAGCAAAGTATTGAATAACTAAGTGCAGTAAGTCGGGGATAAGGTCCCTATAGATCCCGAAAATATGAACATGACGAATAGTAGGCCTATAATTTGTTTTTCGTAAAGTAAAATACATAATTAGCCAAACACTGTTTTCATGACTGCATACATTGAACACTTACAATGTTACATATAGGATGTAAATGCACATGACACGCACAGATTGAATTATATTATTGTGCATATTAGTGCAACAATAAATAAAATGAAAAAGCTGATGTAAGAGTAAAAGAAAGAGGGAGAGAGAGAGAGAAAATGATTCTTCAAGTAAGTCACTGTTGAGGTTTATGTATTTGGAAAACAATGTGTTTTTCAATTTTTGTTTAAAGCTATGCAAGCTTTGGGGAACCTTTAAACTATCATCTAATGAAATCCAGAATTTAATCCTAATTAACGAAAATATCTTATTTGCAAAAAGATATTGTCATTTCATCGTTAAGTTACACAAAGAAAATAATGGGATAATTTTCTCCTCTAATACTTCCTTATCCTTATCACTTGTTATTTTCATGAAATAATCTATATATTGGACAATTCATATTTTTATTGATAATTCAGTGTTTTATGTTGATCATTTAGTCCCACAGGGAAAAGGAGGCACATGCCCCCAATTGCCCCCCCCCCCTCCGCCTTGTCCCCCCAAAATAACCATAGGAAACTATTTTCTTTTTCCAAAATGGAGGCCTTTTTAAAATGAAATATGTCTTTCTATTAATATACTTTTTAAGAAGTAAAATAATACATTTTAGTTAAAAAATCACTAAATTTTTGGCTCGTGCTTCGCGCCTCATCAATTACCATTATTCAGTAAGGTAGTACTTATCCTGTTTACGGTTTTCAAAATATTTAGAATGTCCAGTGTCTAAGTTTCTATTATTTACAACTTTTCTCGCGTTTCGCGCTAGCATCAAAGGTATTCATGTTTCTGGTGACAAAAAATGTTGAGGTCGCGATTCGCACTTAAATAACTCGAAATAATGCCCTTTTATTTTAAAACTGATTAGCACCATGAAGCGGATTTTGCAACTTCAGATTTGAAATTTTTCCAAAGCGCTTGCATGCTATTCTCTCTCGCGGAAAAGAGCCTATATATCTCAGAAATCACTGAGTTCAAAAGACACTCCTCAACCTATAAATTACTACAAAACATCCAACTACTTCATATAGAGGGTAGTGTCATGGTAACACGTTTGCACCAAAATGCAAATCTTGACATACTAAGTACTCTTTTTGTCTTTGCCCCCCCCCCTCCAAACGAAAATATATGTTCAGAGCCGCCCCTGCTTTTACTTTTTAAATGTATGTTAATCTAATTTGTAAAATATTCACGCACAAACACTCTGTATGGGTTATGCTTTTTCAACTGGTTAATTTTTTTTTTTTGGGGGGGGGGGTTGTAGTCCATTTAAAAAAACATCTTTCTCATCACAAAATAAGAGATTAAAAAAAGTGCAGCATATTTTTCATTAAGAGAAAATCATAGGTGATCGATCGTGTACGTGTAGTAAAAAAACATCTTTCTCATCACAAAATAAGAGATTAAAAAAAGTGCAGCATATTTTTCATTTAGAGAAAATCATAGGTGATCGATCGTGTATGATGGGGTGTCCAAACTTCGCGCACTTTTCAAAAATATTCATCAGGCTTAATTTTGTTCACAAAATATTCATAATTTATACAAAACCAATTCAAGAAATAGTTACCACATTGACGGCAAGATCGTAAACTATAAAATCATGGACGAAAATGTTAAGTAGGTCAAGGGGTTTCGCCAGTATCGCGATCTCAAAATTCTATTCCGATCGGCAAATGCGGGCTGTGCTGGAAAACCGTTCAGAAAAGTGTGACCTAACTTCGCGCACCAAAGCTTTTGTGGAGATTTAAACAAAAACTCAAGCTTAAAAAGTGAAATATTTATATCAGATTGATGGCAAAATGCTATGGAATCGGTTAGTACCACATTTAACTCACATTTTTGATGATTTCCGCTTGCAAAATGGTGATATCGTGATGCTTGTTGATTTCTTCAAAACGGGCACTAGCGGTGACAAATTTGCCGATCTTTTGCCAATATTTTCATGAATACTGAACTCATCCTAAAGAAGTTTTCATTACAGGGTAATTTTAGGTCGCTTTTCACGTTGATGATGTCAGATTTTAAGGATATTGGCTAGTTTTTGAGATAAGGACCGTCCGCGAAGTATGGACACGCGCGAAGTTTGGACACACTGCCATACGTGTACATGCAGTGGATCCTATGCGTTGGTGTACAAACAAATGGTACCAAACAACACAGAGGCAGTGCGCGCACACACTGGACATATTTTCAATAAGCTAGGGAGCGAGTTACGCTATAGCATGAGTCCCAGTCCAGGCGCCTGCGCACTTCAATTAAGCTCAACTTATGAATAATTCATGTCCATAGCGTTTCCATGTACGGAAAAAATATTCGCGGCCGGTCGGCTATCCAACACCGGTACGGTATACAGCTAGTGCAGAGTTGTCCGACAGTCGAGCATCGGTCATGTCATTGTTTACATGTAAAAGACGAATTTTTCTCCTTTCATTTGCCAAGTTGTTTCAGATTGCACTTTCTCAAGTAAATTATGGTACCGGTACGTAACTAATAGACATTTCTTAATTTGGTATTTTCGTGAAACAGGGCCGGGAAGAACTGCCGTACTCGAGTGATGTCCGTGTAGGCTCCACTCTTACTTCACTACCGCTACACTACCGGGTGGGTGAGTGTAGTGTAGCTGTAGCGGCTCCACGCGGGTAGGTGGAGCGTAGTGTGCTGTAGCGGTAGTGAAAAGGAGCAGGATCACGAGTGTGGTATGCCATAGACCAAAAGCTTCAGTCTCTGTTATGTTGGTTGTTCAGCTGAACTCCGTTGGCTTCACTCATCAAATACAGAGACCGAAGTTCTAGCGCGATCTGTACAGGGGACTCAATGGCCATATGTAAGAGCGGATAAAACGGGGAAGTGAATTTGCGCGACAGCCGAGGTAAGTCACTGTTTTTGTTCCTTTTAACTTGATTTTTCTCTGTTTTTTGGCAATTAATGCCAAGAGGGAATATTAATTTGCATTTTGGTCGTGTTAATTTTCAAAAAGTTTATTCATTAAAGACAAAAATTGAAGAGCCCCGACGGGGGGATTTTGCATTGCAAGTCCCCTAATGGTGGCTGCACGATAGCGAGCCGTCTGTGTACGAGGAGAAATTAAAAAAAATTAAAAATGTTAAAAAACTCCTCGAAACAGACGGCTGCATGCCAGCTGTCTAGGTATGCCACTGTGACAGTGACACAGCTTCACTTTGGTGCCAAAATTGATTTTTTGGTTGCTTTGGCTTCAATACTATAGGGTCCCTTATGGCGCTAGTGTAGTTTCGCACCTCCCCGTTTAACACTCTAGGCGACACCCCAATACTTACCCGTGCTAATAAACTGGGACTCCACTCACCACATTTGGGCCGCCCTAGCTTAGAAGTAGAACTAAGCTTTGTTTTACTAAAAAATAAATCTTGTAATGATTCAATAAATGTTACTTAATAAATTAGTACTGTTAATTCGGTACTCACCGGTTCTTTTCTTGAATTTTCTGGCAATTTCCCACGCTTCTGGCTTCAATTCTGCGGCTGTTCCTGTCGCGGTAGACAGCTACATATGCAACTTTATTTATAAATAGAGCGCCCCTTACGATAGTTGTTAAGAACGCGGCCAAATTGTTCGGTTTTTTGCACTGTGTCCAAGGCGTTTTTATTTTGTTTGATTTTTTATTTTTAATAAATATTTTGTTGAATAGCGATTTTTACGTCAAATATTAAATTCATTCTATATATATTTTATAATAAAATTTATAATTGTTGCGGTCTTTAAAAAAGGATAGTCGATTGATCAGGTGATGACCACACGTATCACGTGATCTGAAAATCAGCTTCATACCGCTTTGATCGCACTCGACGGTGACCGGACTGACTGCCAAAAAAAGATCGAAAAATGACTCAAATGTAAGTTTCCCTTTATTTTATTAAATTCAAATTAGGAATAGGAATATATTTAATGGGCAATCTTTTAATAAATGATAAACAAACGAGGACAAAACTCATATTTTGGGAGTAATATCATACTTGGGTGCAGGAAACAGTACGTTTAGAAGTTCTAACCTGTTTTTAACGCATTGTCGCCTATGAGGTCCATACATGTTAATGTTTGGACCTCATTGGTACTAGGAGTGCCCGTTTAATGGTTTTCAAACATGTACAATCTCACCCTAAATAATTCACAACCTAAAATAATTGCATCTGAGCCTCCAAAGTCCAGTAGAAGTTGAATATTTGCCGTTTTGACACTTTTTTTTACAAAGTTTTACACCTATTTCGGAATCACTCGGTCGCTTGAAGCTCAGCGCTGCACATAAGCAGTCAGTACGCGTACAGTACGTACCACCTAGTGAAGTGCAAGAACTTAAGAAGAGCGAGTTTTTCTATGATATCTTCAAAAAGATTTTTTCCCCTCTTTCAGCTTGCACCAAGTATTACGGTAGTGGTTGTGCAGAGTGGTTGATGTTTGTTGTGTGTGGGGTGTGCGTGTGTGTGCTTGTTTGAATGAAATAAGACACGCACACCCCACACACATACCTTCAAATATATAAATTATGTCAAATCTATGATTTATATTACTTTTTCTATCATGATATGTCACCACTGAACAAAAAGTGTAATCTGAAATGTTTGTGTTGAGAAATAACGTTCACAAATATGAAGTTTTTGTCAAGTTTTTGTTTTTAAATTGTCTAAAATTTGGGGAAAAAAATACACCTAAATATTTTCAGCTCCTGATAACAAAGCAATGTGATGTAGGGGCATGACATACTCATTTGTTTAAAGTTGAATTAAGAAGGGGGTGAGTTTCCATAAATATAGGTTCTACACACAATATATAGTATATATATAAGTTGTTCAAACAGATAGCATGTCACAAAAATCCTCTGCCTTCTCGATATTTTGCTTTGAAAGTCTATGAAATTAGCCACCTGTCAGAGCCCGAGAGACGAGTGTACAGAAAAGTCACTCGGAGTGTGACGTCACCGGGGGGAATTTAGTATAAGAGGTGCCTGAATGTCATACAGAAATGCTATGCAGAGAGAGAAAGATATTTTACAATTTTTTTTCAAAGCAACTCGAATCAAACAAATAGGACTGATATGTACAAATCTTTACTTTCCCTGTATAAAAAACAGTATGAATAACCATCATGAACTCTTCAATCATGATGTAAGATAGCAAACAGTGAGTTATTGAATGATATTTTCACTATTTCTCATTTATTTTATCACGATGTTCAATCAAGTGAGTAGCTGGAAAGTAATTCCGGCGGATAGCTCAGCTCTCGCTCAGCGCGCGCTGAACGCATAATACTAGTACACACAACACCCAGGCATTGAGTGTACTGTTATGGTCTGGTGGCCGTGCAGCGATCCCCTGGCCTGGCGTTTTTTCTTCTTTTCTTTTGTCTTTGACTCCACTTTTATATCCTCTGGATCATTTCCACTCATAGCTCATTCCACAGAACAATCTTGAACCAAACGTATTATTCTTTCTCGGCCTTCTGAGTTGTTTTCTATATTTAATTACGCTAGGGGTCACCGTCACACATACAAACGCAATTCACAAGTGAGTTGAAGACAGAGAGATATATAGTAATTAGTATACATCTCTATGGTTGAAGACAACAAGGAAGGTATGCGGTACGGTAGCTCGACAGCTAGCTGCGCCGGAGCGGGCGGCCGGTCGGCACAAAGCAATTCCGCAACCAACTGTGTTTTTTTGCAAGAGCCGCGTCACACACGGATAAATATGTCATAATAACACGTCTGCTACGTTATCGACTGGTGAGAAGATCTCGATCAAATTTCATATTATTCACCTTGAAATTATTCCTTTAGGGTCTATGGTATCATTCTGAGGGAATTTACATATTTGGAATAATAGCACGGCCACAAATATTTTAATCATTTCCTCTTTGCAAGTTCTATGGCTAGCAGATACAACTTCAACTGCAGTTATTCCATATGAAGGCGTACGTGCATAGTACACAAAGCGGCACTGCCTTGTTAATTTACTACACCGGGACCGAATACCCCCCGGTGACGTCACACTCAAAGAACACCCGTCTCGGTAGGCATTGCAGGAGCGAACTCGGGGAAAATGGGTAGGGATAAATCGTTCAAATTCACTATTTTGAAAAAAGAAAATGGGGGTTCGAATCACCTCTTAGTGTTTGGGGGGTTGTAAGGTTGCTATTAATGTAAATATCTCAATATTTGGAATCGTCTTCTTAATTCAACTTTAATATCAAATTTGTCATGATAGCACAAATATTTTATAAGATACAGTAAATTTTAGGATGTTTGGCAATTGTCAACTTTTTGAAAAAATTCCTGGGTGTATGTAAACTTCTGGCCCCAACTGTATCTAGCCTTAATATAGAACATATATGATGGGGAAGTGGAAATACATACCAAAATATGGCTCTATTCCGTCAAATTTCGAGCAGGATCTAGTGCGTGTAATTGTCCATTACGAAAAGAATTTTGTACCGTAACTATTGTTAGGACTTCCGCAGTTTAATTTCTGAAATGACAGAAAATACTTGAAATATCATATAACATAGTTTTGCATTACAATTTTCTGTTGGAAATATGGGCCCGTTTTGCCGAATTTCAGTCACGTCCGCTCCTTCGATCGAATGTTGAGTGGTGTATTGCGGGTGATCGTCGACGGCTAGTAATTCTCAAGGTACTGTGCGCGAGGTTTACCATGATCAGAGCCGTCTATGATATACAGCGCATATAGATGATATGAAGGAGCATATTCTATTGGCATGGAACATGCAGTTAAAAAAATAAAATTGGTTAACAAACACAAATTTATTACCAACATGTGCTCAGATTCGATATAAAAAAGCAAACAAAAACTTAGAATTTACCCATGATATGATATTTGAAGAAAATCACACCAATTTTTTCTTACATCATCAAATCAAGAATATCTCTACCCGTCCGACTCGCATCCGGAATCATGATGTAATTTGTCAAACACGAAAATAATTGTTTTTTGTGGATGGGTATGCGGCAAGTGCGATGCAAAGAATACGGTTGGTACACCTGATAATTTAAAATGATTTTATCATATTCATAATTTTCACAATATTTGGAATAGCAAGTGCGAATTTTTCTTGATTGTATTTCCTCTAGTTGTCATTTTTAAGCACTGAAATAAAGGTGTCCGGCAATAGGATACACTGCCATACATATTGGCCTGGGGCGGTATTCTGAAAGCTCAATTAACGGTCAATCAGCACTCAATTAGCATTTTGGTATTCTGAAAAGTCACTTACATGTAAGTGCCCCATTCCTTATTTGGCAGAGGTGCGTTGCGAGCACTTGCAATAGCACGCGTTATGACCGCGCAAGAGACTTTGCCGTATTCTGTAAAGTGCTAGATTTTATTCGAGAAACAGTCAATATAGCAGCTTAAAGCTTATATCTAAGGGCTTCAAATCTACCCCATAAAATTTTTAACTCTATCAGGGTGCTACATAAATTTTTAGAAGCACTTGCCCAGTCGGGCAAGTGAATTTCTAAAAAGTTGGAAAATACTTGCCCGAAAATACATTTCACTTGCCTGAAAAAAATCCTTCAAAATAATGTTTTACCGCTTCAAAAGAGAGTACTACGGTTTTATATAAAATATACCATTGCCCCTCATGTGAACTATTGCACTTTGTAATACTTTGGGTTTTTTTTTCTCCTATGACCGAAATTCGTGTCAATATGCCATTTGATTAAATTTTCTGATATATTTTCATGTGCTTTTGTATATGACCGTGTCACAAAATAAAAAGGGGAAACACTGAAAATAAATAAAGAAAGAAGGAAGGAATGAATGAAGGAAGGAAAGAAAAGGAAAGAAAGATAAAGGGAAGGTGAACGAATGGGTGCAGGAAAGGATGAAGGAGTCAAGGAGAGAAAGAAAAAAAAAGGAAATAAAAGAGATGAATGGAGAAAGAAATGAAGGAAGGAAGGAAGGAAGGAAGGAAGGAAGGAAGGAAGGAAGGAAGAAAGAAAGAAAGAAAGAAAGAAAGAAAGAAAGAAAGAAAGAAAGAAAGAAAGAAAGAAAGAAAGAAAGAAAGAAAGAAAGAAAGAAAGAAAGAAAGAAAGAAAGAAAGAAAGGATGAAACTTTTTGTGGAAGGAAAGAATGAAGTGAAGAGAGAATTTGAAAAAAAATAATGGAAGTTCAAAGGAAAGAAAGAACAAAAAGTAACTGAGAGGAAGGGAGAAGGAAGCAAAGAAATATCAGAGGAAAGAAAAAAATGAAGAAGGAAGGAATTAAAGTACATGTAAGAAAATGAAGGAAGTAGAAAGAAAATTGAACAGAGAGAGAAAAAAAAAAGATCAGGAAAGAAAGCTAGGAAAGATTGAAAAGAAAGATACATGGAAAGGCAAGCGGGAAAGGATGAACAAAGGATAGAAAAGAAAGGAAAAAAAAGAAAGAATGAAGGAAGGTAGCAAAAGTAAGGATTAAGGAAGGAAGAAAAAGAAAGAAAGAGGAAGAAAGCTCAAATTTGAAACAAAACAAAAAATACAATCATCTAACAAAAATCTTGCTGAAATTTGTTTAAAATATATTGAGAAAATTGTTGGAAAAATAATCGTTTTAGAAATGAAAATAATTTCAGAGAAGCACTGACAAACTTAAAAATCAAATGAATCATCGCAGCATCGTGGATGTGCACACATCTTTCTTCTCACTACACCGACCACAGCACTCAAAACAACGGTTGAAACTATGAAAACCCAATAACTTGCTCCTCCGATCACATCCCCAAATCAGTATTCTGAGAATCCATATATATATATAAGTATAAAAATTTCCCGCCGATTATGTGATTATTTTGTTTGAAAAACTATTTTTCATGTGAGCTTGTTCACTTCGATTCGGAGTTTGATCGGGGATAGTAAATGTGTGCACAGCAGCAGAGAGATCCATGCACGCCTGCCACACAGGCTGGAGGCTGGGCGCACCAGCCACATGTATGTATGCTGACTCTGTGTGTGTGTATTTGTGTGTAGATCACTAAAAATGTCGCAAACTGGTTTGCAGTTTGAATCGAGAGAAGTTGTTTTTACACTCTCTCTTCTGTATTTTTTCATGTGAAGTATGGGGAAACTTTGTAAAATTTCATTTCACAGTGATAATTTTGCTTGCCCGATTCGGGCAAGTAGTTTTTGTCTTTACTTCAAAACACTTGCCCGACTCTAACTTTTACTTGCCCCGGGAATCGGGCAAGCGCTTATGTCGCACCCTGCTCTATGATGGTTACTGAAAGAATACTCCTTGAACAAGACTATCGCAAGTATTCCAACTTTCCCTATGTACGGGGTAAGTTGGAACTTGGTATGGGGTAAGTTGGAACACTGCATGGTCAATTAGGAATTATATACACAACAAAAAAAGTAAGTCCCCCCTTGAACAAACATCAATAATTTCCAAACCAATACAAGTTTTTGATATATTTTTACATGAGCGTGTAGGTAATTTTATAAGCTACCATCTGAGTAAATGTTATGGATGTATTTTACGTCATGCTTCAGTGAGCACCGTCAGAAGGCAAAAATGTCACTTTTCAAAAGTCACAAGCCAAAAATCATGACTTTGATTCCATTTTATTGGAACTGATTCCACATTCTCATCATGAAAAATAGTCAGAAGGCTTGTAAAAGGTACTTTCTAAAAGACGATACATTGTTTTGGCTAAATTTCACGGTTGAATAAACACAAGTCCAAATTTGCTATAATTGGATTTTTTTACTCATTTTCATCAATAAAAATGATAGAATATGATGACAGTTATTTTGGGGAAGAGTATCTTCAACAATATTCATCGTTTCACGGTTCAATGAAAATTTATTGAAAACAAATAATACGGTTTTTAAATATCATAGGCAAGTATTGTTTCATTTTGGTAACTGAAACTGATCTTTTATCAACTTTTCCGTTATGTTCATGACCAGTTAACACGCTTCAATGATTCAAAGGTGTTTAATTAAGCATTCACGCTTGAATGAACATGTGGAATGTGATTAGCTCTTTTTTACGTTATTGGGAAAAATGCAATTTGTAACTATGGATATATGTCACAAACCTCCTTGCATGGTTCATTTGATTTGATTTTTATGAAAATCCCGATGTTTAATGCATCAGTGAGCACACAATATTCGAAAATTATGCAAATAAGAATAAATTTCAAGGCCTTGGCCCCACTCTGTGCCGTATCGAATTGTTATTTTGGTGTGCACACCTTTTGGATAGTTTTACTCTGAAGCTATGTGCGAAGTTTCATGAAATAACTGTTGGCAGAAGTAACAAAAACCGTCCATGAAACAAACCCCTTATTTCATATTTGTTGAAAGTTTGACTTCCTCTCTCATAGACTTGTGTACATTATGGGTGCATATGTTTAAGAATAAGTAACCCCTTATTCAATATGGTGGAACTTTTTTTCAAGGCTGTCTTTAGCAATGTCACTTGGCAGTAATGTTTATCAACCTATGGGCAGAATTCTGTGCAAAAATGAAATCGATTTGTTTATTTACGGATGAGTGAGCACGCATCAAAGTGGGACAATGGGTATTTTCAATGTCACATACTCATTTTAAAGGGTAATAAAGTGAATATTGGGGGCAAATTCGGTTTCAAATGTGACTTTAATTGCTGTTGTTTTTATCATCCATCATTTCTATCACCACACACTTTCTGAACTTTAAACATTTTCATGGTTGAGCGAGCACATTCGAAAACTTAGGAATGAATACTCTTTATACTGCATAAATTTATTCTGTTCCTAACGATTTCTCATGATCAGTT
Source organism: Lytechinus pictus (assembly GCF_037042905.1). Classification (NCBI taxonomy): domain Eukaryota; kingdom Metazoa; phylum Echinodermata; class Echinoidea; order Temnopleuroida; family Toxopneustidae; genus Lytechinus; species Lytechinus pictus. The sequence continues at coordinate 35,281,862 of NC_087255.1, read as the reverse complement.
TAATTTATGGACAAATCAGTGGTGGATCCAGAATTTAAAAATGGGGGAGGGGTTTATAATCGGGGGAGCCACCAACATTTTCAAATTTTAATATGACCTAACAAGTTGTAGAGGATACTACCAAAAACCCCTATGATGATACGTCACAATACAGGGGCCGCGGAACGGTTTTCAAAGTGTGGGGGAGGGGCTGAGCCAAAAGTGGGGGGGGGGGTGGGGGCTGACCATGCAAAAAATTACAATCGTATGGTAATTTTTACACTTTTGCACATGTTTTTGGAAAAAAGTGGGCCCCCACCCCGCTTCCGCGGCCCCTGCGATATTGTGCTCACTCAACCATGAACATACGATATCAAAATTGTGTGTGGAGTGGCTAAATGATGGATAGTAAAACAGCATAACACCATAAAATTCACCTAAAAACAACTTTTGCCCAACTTTGTATTTGCACAATCTGAAAAACGACTCTTGTGACTTTCAAAAATTGTCATTTTTAATTCAATCTTTAATTACTCATGCATGACTCAACCGATAAATCTCATTTTTCCCCGGGAGTTGCTTAATGAGTGTAGAAAACCACCTACAAAATATCATATCTCAAAATAACTCGGTTCAAAAGTTACAGCAATTTGATTTAGGGGGGACTTTTTTGTTGTGTATAGTAAAACTACCATACGACTGTAATATTACATGGTTTTAGCCTATTTGCTTCATTTTTTTCAAGTTCAAAATATCAAAGGTGTGTATTCTGATTTGTTGAACTTTGTTTTCTATTACAGCCACTCACGCAAGCCAACTGTGTTGTAGAATTCCACATATTTGTGTGTGTTTGATTTTACGTGCAATTTAGATGGTGTGTCAGAAATTTTGTGTACTTTTGTATCAAATTTACTGTACAAAATTGTTTATATTTCTATATTAATTAATTATGCAAAAAAGCATTTTTTTCATGTTTTTTCCTTTAATTCAATTTTTTTTAGCTAGTACAACGCTAATTTTTGGTGAGAGTATCAATTTTTACATAACAAATATCTACCCCCAAAATTGCAAAAAAAAATTGTTATGTATTTTTGGTTTTTGTCTCACCTGCATAGCAGAGTGAGACTATAGGCACCGCTTTTCCGGCGGCGGTGGCGACAACACCAAATCTTAACCTAAAGGACAAGTCCACCCCAACAAAAAGTTGATTTGAATAAAAGGAGAAATTGAATCCAACAAGCACAATTCCTTGCTTATATTCCTTGCATTGTATATTTGTATTGTATCATTTTTTTTTTGTTTCGAACAAAATATTGGCAATTGCCAGTGAAGTTCCAATAAATTCAATTCAATTCAATTCACAATGCTGAAAATTTCATCAAATCGGATGTAAAATAGGAAAGTTATGACATTTTAAAGTTTTGTTTAATTTCACAAAACAGTTATATTCACATCCTGGTCGATATGCAAATGAGGAGACTGATGACATCACTCACTCACTATTTCTTTTATATTTTATTTTATTAAATGTTAAATATTCCACTTTTCCACCTGTTGTCTTGTGAAATAATGATTAATTCCTCCCTGAACATGTGGAATAAGCATTGTTTAATACTGTATGGTTCAATAAAGTTGGTCCTTATTGTCAAATCTGTAAAAAAAAATGAAATATTGTATAATTCAAACAATAAAAAGCAAGAAATAGTGAGTGAGGGACATCATCGACTGTGTCATTTGCATGTCACTGAGTTTTGCATATCACTGTTTTTTTTCTGAAAATAAGCAAAACTTTAAAACGTCATATTCATAACTTTCTTATTTTACATCCAATTTTGATGAAATTTTCAGCATAATGCTTGTTTGATTTTTCTCTATATTCAATCAACATTTTTCTAGGGTGGACTTGACCTTTAAGTTTTTGAGAAGACAGTATATGGACCTAGTTCATGAAAGTTGGCCATTAGGTTAATCAAGTACATGTATTACTGAACATCCTGCATGAGTTTCAGGTCACATGACAAAGGTCAAAGGTCATTTAGGGTCAATGAACTTAGACCATGTTGGGGAAATCAACATCAAAATCTTAACAAAAGGTTAAGTTTTTGAAATGTCATCATAACCAAATTATATGGACCTAGTTCATGAAACTTGGACATACACTTAATCAAGCATTACTGAACATCCTGATTCAGCTTCATGTCACATGACCAAGGTCAAAGGTCATTTAGGGTCAATGAACATTGGCAAAATTGGGGGTATTTGTTGGATTGCCATTATTACTTTGAAAGTTTATTGGTCTACATGTAGTTCATAAAATAAGAGTAATCATGTATCACTGCCTGTGCAAGTTTCAGGTCACATGATCAAGGTCAAAGGTCATGTTAGGTCAATGAACTTTGGCCAAGTTGGGGGTATTTGTTGAATTGCCATCATAACTTTGAGAGTAAAACATGGACATAAGAGTAATTAAATATCACTGAACATCCTCTGCCAATTTCAGGTCACATGACCAAGGTCAAAGGTCAATGAATTTTGGCCATGTTTTTTTTTTTTTTTTTTTTTTTTGGGGGGGGTATCTGTTGAATGAAAATCATAACTTTGAAAGTTTATGGACCTGATTCATGAAACTTTAACATAAGAGTAATCAAGTATCACTGAACATCCTGTGCAAGTTTCAGGTTACATGATCAAGGTCAAAGGTCATGTAAGGTCAATAAACTTTGGCCAAGTTGGGGGTATTTATTGAATTGCTATTATAACTTTGTATCATTGAGCATCCTGTGCGAATTTCAGGTCACATGATCAAGGTCAAAGGTCACTGAACTTTGGCCATGTTTTTTTTTTTTGGGGGGGGGGGTATCTGTTGAATTACCATAACTTTGAAAGTTTATGGATCTGATTAATGAAACTTGGACATACATGTACATGTAAGTTGAGTAATCAAGTATCTTTAAACATTTTGTCAGAGTTTCAGGTCACATGACCAAAGTCAAAGGTCATTTTAAAGGTCATTGAACTTTGGCCATTTTAGAGGTAATTGTTAGATTGCTGTCATAACTTTCAAAGTTTAGTGTATAAAATATATATAGTGTATAAAATGTGGATATAGGGGTAATTAAGTTTCGCTGACAAGTTTTAGGTCTCATGGTCAAGGTCAAATGTCAATGAACTTAGTATCGTATCATTATATGACTGGTGTTTTTGTGATGATTATTTGATAGTAGTTTTCAAAGTCAGCACTGCTGCTATATTGAATTGCGTGATGCTGGTGAGACCGCAAGAGGCATTCCACTTGTTTTAAATTTTATTTCTTTGTGTTTGTGAGCCTTTGTTTTTTATTTTTTTCCGATAAACTTTGTCGGGGACCCTTTAAAATACAATAAAATAAATCTATTTGAACCAAAGAAAAAATAATTATACACTTATGATTTTTGGTTGGAAAACACAATTTGCACAGACCTTGTACATAGAATCATGTTGTGAGCAATATTGGGTCCAACATGCACATACAAAATGTTGCGTGATTTCGAAATTGCGCACCAGGGCATCGCAAATTTGGTCTCAAATGATGTGCAAGACTTGAAAGTAAAATGCTAGCGAAGTAAAATGCTAGCGAGCATTTGGGGGGGGGGGGCTTAAATAGCCTTTGTACTTTTGTTTTTTCTCTAATGTAAAGGAAATAAACAAATTCTCTCCATCTTGCCTTAAGGACTTTTAGATCAGAACCAATAGCACCTTTAACGGGAAACAGACTTTTTGATATTATTGGAAGAGTAATGGTATCCCCCGAACAGAGTTCGGAGGATGCTATGGATTTGGCTGCGTCTGCCGCCGTGTCTGCTGCAGCCGCCGCAGAGCTTTCTTTGTGAGCGCTCTAAACAAGCATTTCTTCTCTGATCAAATTCAAATTTGGCATGAAGGTTGAGTATGGTATGGTGAAGCCACGTATCGATTTTGGTGTGAGCGGAGACATCGTTGCCATGGTAACAAAGAGTTTTCTGTGGAAATAGCAGAGATGTCCTTGTGAGCGCTCTTCCATCTACACTCCTTCTCCGATCATCTTCAAATGTGGCATGAAGGTCCATACAGCAAAGTTGTATATTGATTTTGGTGTGGGCGGAGACATTGTTGCCATGGTAACAAGAGTTTTTGTGGAAATAGCAGAGATTTCCTTGTGAGTGCTCTACTGGCTGCATTGCTACTCCAATTATCTTCAAATTTGTCATGAAGGTCCTTTATGGTAAAGCAAAGTCACCTAATGATTTTGGAGTGGGTGCAGACATGGTTTCCATGATAACCATATTTTTGTGGAAAATTTGGTTAAACCTGTGACTCCTGCTTTTTTTCCAGTTTGTCATAACAGTTGCCACACAGATGCATTATTAGAAGGTGAAGCGAATATGCCTATCATTTTTGGTGGGGGGGGGGGGGGTCTTAGGGTTAGGTTTACAAAATATATCCAGATTACTCTATAATTGTATTCCCCAACAGGTGATACTGGACAATAGGTCTACCTACTTTAGGTTCTGCAGAGTCACACTGCTACGTCATATTATTGTCCTCAATTTCAGTTCGATTTCATTTCAATCTATTTATTCAACTCAAATTTGGTACCCACAGGCAAAATGTGGGCAGGGTCATTGTTGCCATTACAATTGTATTTGTCAAATTTCTGTGTGAGCTCTATATATCACAATGACGGATGACGTGGTGGGTTCGGGGGATACATGTGCTCGGCCGCGCAACCCGCCAAGCATCTCTAGTTAAAGTTGAATTCAAAACTTTTTTTTATTGTATCTCCTTCAGATACTGAGGGTTCTCTTAGACTCCTAGGTGGAGCTACTTTATCTGAGGGACGGCTAGAGATATTTCATAATGGCCAATGGGGCACCATTTGTGATGATAGCTGGGATATTCTTGATGGTAACGTAGCCTGCCGGCAGCTTGGCTTTGATGGATTGGATGAAACAATCAAAGTTGTGTATGGAGCTGGTCAAATCTGGCTGGATGATGTAGTTTGTACTGGCTCAGAACCCAATCTTTCTTCATGCAATCATGCAGGCTGGGGAACACATAATTGTGCCCATTATGAAGATGTTGGGATACGCTGCTTATCTAATGATGGTAAGTTGGGCATAATCAATTCAGATTTTTATTTTAGATTTTTTTTCCTGAGAATAGACAAACATGAAGGATTTGAGAATTTAAATCAGATGTGAATAGGATATAATGAATTAAAAGAAAAATCCATAACTCCTCCCACAATGATAAGGATTCCTTGAGTGGCCAAGGATCAATAAGTACTACAACAAAAATACATTTCACACAGAGCTGAGTGAAAAAAAATAGTAATACAGTATAGGGCATAGTTTTTGCTTAATCCCCGTCATTTATAATGACATCATCTTATAATAGCCGTCTAATATTACTGAAAATGCTGAAAAAAAAATCACTGTAGCAGCTCTCAAGATTTGGAAAACTACATCCCTCCTAGAGAGGCTGCCAGTTTTGTTTCCTTCAAAATTTCCCTTGAATTAAAACTTCCCTTTTCCCAATAATGAGCAAGTCCAAAAAAAATGTCATTCTACATGTAGAAGACAAAATGTAATCTTTATTTTAAGAAGTTTTCTTTGGTGGGTGTAAGAAAGGCCAAATGTTGAATTTTAAAAGTTTATTAAAAAATATTGATAATATGCAAATTTAAAATACTTAAAAGACATGATTTTCCGACGAACAATCAAATCATTTGATTGTTTTTTCAGGAAATAATCGAATGGTAAAAATGACAATCGTCCCAGTCCTAGTAACAAGAGTTTTTGTGAAAATAGCAGAGATGTCCTTGTGAGCGCTCTACCAGCTGCATTACTTCTCCGATCATCTTTGAATATGGCATGAAAGTCCATTATGGTAAAGCAAAGCTGCATATTGATTTTGGTGTGGGCGGAGACATTGTTGCCATGGTAACGAGTTTTTGTCTCACCCGCGAAGCAGAGTGAGACTATAGGCGCCGCTTTTCCGACGGTGGCGGCGTCAACACCAAATCTTAACCAAAGGTTAAGTTTTTGAAATGACAGCATAACTTAGAAAGTTTATGGACCTAGTTCATGAAACTAGACCATAAGGTTAAACAAGTATTACTGAACATCCGGCCTGAGTTTTGAGTCACATGACCAAGGTCAAAGGTGATTTAAGGTCAATGAACTTAGACCATATTGGGGGAATCAACATCAAAATCTTAACCTAAGGTCAAGTTTTGAAATGTCATAACTTAAAAAATATGTGGACCTAGTTCATAAACATTGGACATAAGGTTAATCGAGTATTGCTGAACATCCTGCCTGAGTTTTGAGTCATATGAAAAAGGCAAAGGTCATTTAGGGTCAATGAACTTTGGAAAAATTTGGGGTATTTGTTAAATTACCATCATAACTTTAAATCTGATTCATGAAACTTGGAAATAAGAGTAATCAAGTATCACTACACATCCTGTGCAAGTTTTAGGCCACATGATCAAGGTTAAAGGTCATTTAAGGTCAATGAACGTTGACCAAGTTCGGGGTATTTATTGAATTTGAAAATTTATTGGTCTGGTTCATACAACTTGGACATAAGAGAAAGGCAATGAACTTTGGCCATGGGGGGGGGGGATCTGTTGAATTGCCATCATAACTTTGAAAGTTTATGGATATGATTCATGAAACTTGGATACAAGAGTAATCAAGTATCACTGAACATCCTGTGCACTTATCAGGTCACATGACCAAGGTCAAAGGTCATTTAAGGTCAATGAACGTTGACCAAGTTGGGGTTATTTATTGAATTACCATCATAACTTTGAAAATTTATTGGTCTGGTTCATACAACTTGGACATAAGAGTAATCAAGTATCACTACACATCCTGTGCAAGTTTTAGGCCACATGATCAAGGTTAAAGGTCATTTAAGGTCAATGAACGTTGACCAAGTTCGGGGTATTTATTGAATTTGAGAATTTATTGGTCTGGTTCATACAACTTGGGCATAAGAGTGATCAAGGATCACTGAATATCCTGCGCAAATTTCCAGTCACATGACCAAGGCCAAAGGCAATGAACTTTGGCCATGGGGGGGGGGGGGGGGTCTGTTGAATTGCCATCATAACTTTGAAATTTTATGGATATGATTCATGAAACTTGGATACAAGAGTAATCAAGTATCACTGAACATCCTGTGCACTTATCAGGTCACATTACCAAGGTCAAAGGTCATTTAAGGTCAATGAACGTTGACCAAGTTGGGGTTATTTATTGAATTACCATCATAACTTTGAAAATTTATTGGTCTGGTTCATACAACTTGGACATAAGAGTGATCAAGGATCAATGAACATCCTGCGCAAATTTCTGGTCACATGGCCAAGGTCAAAGGTCAATGAACTTTGGCCATGGGGGGGGGGGCATCTGTTTAATTACCATCATAACTTTGAAAGTATATGGATATGATTCATGAAACTTGGATACAAAAGTAATCAAGTTTCACTGAACATCCTGTGCACTTATCAGGTCACATGACCAAGGTCAAAGGTCATTTAAGGTCAATGAACGTTGACCAAGTTGGGGGTATTTATTGAATTACCATTATAACTTTGAAAATTCATTGGTCTGGTTCATACAACTTGGACATAAGAGTGATCAAGGATCACTGAACATCCTGCACAAATTTCCAGTCACATGACCAAGGTCAAAGCGGCCGTGAACTGGCAAAACTGTGTAAGTCATTTTTTGGTGTTTTTCTGTTTTTGGAGTTTCTTATAGTTTTAAATGTGCTCTTTCATCTGGCAAAATTTCAAGTTCTAACTCTAACCATTTTTTGAGATTCGAAAACCAGTTTTTGTAAAATTGTCTCAAAAATCAGAAGATTTAAAAGGCAGAACTACGTAAGTCAACTTACAAAAGTAGTTTTTCAATTTTTGATGAAAATGAAAAGGCAAAACTACGTAAGTCTACTTACATAGTTTTATTAGAACAATATCTTCGAAAGTAGAAGTACAATGTAGATTAATCAGGCAAAACTACGTATCTCCCACATTTCTGCATTGTAAACGGTCGGGAGAACTGCATCACGTGCAGTTAGCTAATGTTGCTTAGCGCAATAAGGAACCGCCATTTAAACTTCCCACAGTCACTGTGGTGCCATGGCTTCAAATTTGTGAGGCTGGAGAGGGAAACGGATTTCGAATTTAGCTTTATAGTCCAGTAGATACTGTATGTGAAAAAGATGCTCGAATCTGGCAGAAAGTGTGAAATTTGGCATACAGAGGTATTTTTTGGCGCTGATTTCAAAAATTGCCGGCCCCAAGCGATTTGACCATCGGGTCGGCCGCCATTTTGAAATCCAAGATGGCCGCCATTAAAAATCATTAAATGTCATTTTCTTGAGTTTTACATGGCATGTGACACTGAAATTATAGGGGTATTTTGAGGCACTGATTTCAAATTTTGCCGGCCCCCAGCAATTTGACCATTTGGCCGGCGGCAAAATGGCCGCCATCTTGAAATCCAAGATGGCCGCCTTGATATATTATTGCAATCATTTTTTCAAGTTTTATATGAACTGAGGTATTGAAATTTGGCATATAGGCTTAATTTGGGGTGCTGATTTCAAAAATTGCCAGCCCCAAGCGATTTGACCATCGGGTCGGCCGCCATTTTGAAATCCAAAATGGCCGCCATGAAAAATCATTTATGTTATTTTCTTGAGTTTTTCATGTCACTTGACACTGAAATTTGGCATAAAGGGGTATTTTGAGACACTGATTTCAAATATTGCCAGCCCCCAGCAATTTGACCATTTGGCCGGCGGCAAAATGGCCGCCATTTTGAAATCCAAGGTGGCCGCCATGATATATTATTGCAATCATTTTCTCGAGTTTTTTATGAACTGCGGTATTGAAATTTGGCATATAGGCTGAATTTGGGGTGCTGATTTCAAATATTGCTGGCCCCAAGTGATATGACCATCGGGTCGGCCGCCATTTTGAAATCCAAGATGGCCGCCATGAGAAATCATTAATGTCATTTTCTTTAGTTTTACATGACGTGTGACACTGGAATTTGGCATATAGGGGTATTTTTATTCACTGATTTCAAATATTGCCTGCCCCCAGTAATTTGACAATTTGGACGGCGGCAAAATGGCCGCCATTTTGAAATCCAAGATGACAGATGACAGATCCAAGATGTTACACAGAAATCAGCAAGCGAGATTGAAATACACAACTCGTTCTTTATTTAAAATCATGCTCAAAATGTCCGCTTTTCAGATTGGAATATAAAGATTTTCAGCTCATGCATCACGCTTGCTTCATTTCTGTAGAAGAAACCCATACTTTTCATGATTAATAGGTGAATAGAATGTCCCGTTTTCAGTTCTAAACCTCAAAATAACTTGCCCTTCGATTTGCAATAATCTTTTGTTCGATAGATCTTGTTCTTTATTAAAAACGTCCATTAAACTCAATTTTTTCTGATCGAAATATCTAGATTTTCAGCTCGCGCTTTGCGCTCGCATTAATTTGTTGGGTAGGTATGTGTCTCTATCTTATGAGTCTATATTATATATTTATATATATATATATATAGGCATATATGTGTGTGTGTGTGTGAGTTTGTTTTGTGTGATCGAGCGCCTTTGGAAAGTTGATTTTATGATTTTGCTCCCCCCCCCAATCTGAAAAATGGATCGACGCCCCTGGATGATACATATATTTTTATTACTTGAAAGTACTTGGTTATTTACCATCTAATCAAAAGACACATAATTATATTTCACCCAAGACCACAATAATAATTATATATGCACGTGCGTAAGCCCGTTTTTATACAGTATTCAATGGGGCTCAGGCGCGTAGCCAGGGGGGGGCGGTGGGGGCGGTCGCCCCCCCCCCAAAACGTCCCCAAAAAGAAAAAAAGAAGGGAAAAAAGAGAGGAGAAAAGGAAAAGCGAAGGGAAAAAAGGGTAGAAAGGTAGCTTTGTGGGTTTTTCCTTTTATTCTTTATTTTTTTTTCCAAAAAGAGAAACTCCTTCACTCTTGCTCTAAATTTATATATATGAATTTTGCTTCCGCGCTGCGCGCGGATAAATGACAATATTGCAGTTCTCCTCTGTTTCCCTCACCCTTTCTCTAACCCTGTTTTTCCACCTCAGTTATACGTCATTCTTGCCAGTTCAAGTTTAAATGTATACATGAGGGCATGGAATTAGAGTAAGGTTAGGCCGAAGTGTATGAAGTTATCTTTTTTTTTTTCAAATTGATCGCGCAACTTCTGATCGGGTCGACTCCGGGCGGGTCAAATCTTTATATCAATTTCTGCCATCACCTCCACTAGGCAACTTCTCCCGCTTTTCAGCTCATTACTTAACAACCATAATTTGGGGGCAAGCAGGTTTCTAATTTAAAAAAAAAAGAAGGTATAAAATTTGTGTCGTATAAAATAAAAAAGTACAACATTTTTTTTAAAAATCAAATTCTAATAAATTTCATGTCATTTCCCTGCACATTCATCTCCTGTCCTATTTTGCGCCCTCAGTTTGAAATTTTGAATGACACTTAAGTTTCTTTATCGTTCAAAATGAAGCGCTTCAAGATTAGTCAAAGATATAATACATCATCCTTTTCATATGATTTCAATAAATCACAGAAGTTTCAACTTCAGTTTGAGCGGTATTTTCCTTGTAATGAAGTTCAATAATCTTAGAAAATCAATTGAATTAAAAGCCAATGGGTATAGAGATATCTGCATGTAATGAAACGTCCGACCTTTAAAATTTCAGAGTTTCATTGCTCTGCGCGGGGAAGAATATCTTCCTTCCGGCATATCTTCTTCTCCTCTGTTTTGCGAGTTAAAGATATGCACTGTGGCTAAATTGTAATAAAATCTGATCTTTTCGAAGGAAGCATTCAATATGACTTAGAGAATACCCTTTTCTCGGGACCCTTTTCTTTGCCAAAAAATTATAAAATGCATTAGCTTCCGCTAATTATAATCATATATATATTATATAATAATTATATTATTATAATTTCCTCCATTTTATCCCTTTTTGTGCGTTCACAATCACTTTTGAAAACAAGGTTCAAAATCACAATAGAGTCAACTGAATTGGAGCTGATACAGGTACTAGAGACAAGAGAGACGGCTTCTTTTCATTTTAATTTATGAAACACCGAAAGCTTCGCGCGGGAGGGGGGAAACTCCCCCTCCCTGCACCCACCCCCGAGGGAGCGCGCTTCGCGCGCTCTGTAAGTGTTGGCATGTTTCGCGTGCATTTACCGCCCCCTCCAAAATGAAATCCTGGCTACGCGGTTGATGGGGCTTCCACAATGTGCCCATACCGCACGTTCCGGGTACGAATTTTGTGTTTCATTTTTAGCCACCGAACTTACATACATATATATATACATTGTTTAGCTCAAAATTTTACATTTTCTTGTCGTAAAATTATGAATTCCTCGATATATAATTTGCAAGAGAAGTTCAGTTGTTGAAATATCATATCGTATGCGATATAGCTCCCATCGTTTTGCCTGTAAAACGGGAAATCTACGCAGTTTCAGACTCGTAGCAAGAAGGATTGGCGATAGTACCATGACAAATCTGTGTGGTGGAATAGTGTATTCCATGGAGGGTGAAATCAAGCTCATACAACAACGGTCACCCTTCGCACCCATTGTTCACCCGACATGTATATGGTCAATTCCACACACTCAACTGTGACATGAATGCCAAAATTTCAAATTGATTGTATGTATTTTTCTCCTCTATGGTTGGTTAGGGGTATATCTATACTTAGGGAATCTGAAAAGATTTTACCTCAGAATGTTTGTTTTACTCGTTATATTGTCATCTGAATGTGGGTGTGTCAAAATACAATGTATCAAAAAATAATCAAGAAAATAATGGATGTCATAAAAATTCTTCATTTATCTCTTTAAAAGTGTCATATAGCTTGCTATTTGATGTTCGTGGATAAGAAAGCAAGCTTCAGATGAATGGAAAAAGAAAAAAAAAAAAATCTCATCTGCGAACCCCAATATGCGTAATTAACCTCCCGTTCCATTTTTCCATTGAACTGTGTAACGTCCGTAACAATAAATGCATTTTTCTTAGCTACAATGAAAAATAATTGACTGACTTTCATCATACCACATATTTACTGCCAACTTACCATGAGTGAACTAATAGAGTGAGAATTATTTAATTACGATAATTAGAAATAGGCTAACGAACGTTACGGACGTTACGTTACGGACGTTACAGCTTTACTTAACACACTACAGAGCTTTACTTTTATTTCCAAAATGAATGTATGAATGTTGAATACCTAGTATGTGGTGAGCTGCAGCTATTCAATGAAATGTTCACCCTCAAAGTTCCCCAAGAAAAGCTATTGGCACCAGTGGTTTGGAATGGGATACCTATGAAAGAAGGATGGTCAGAGTGGAGAAGACTGGAACAATTGCAGATCTGATAGTGGAATACAGTAATGAATTACCAAAGTTTCTCATCCACAGCTTTGTGAAACGTGAGCAGAGCAAGATATTTGAGGAGACAAAAGCTGATGCCAAAAATAATGAGACTGTTGCTGAACTACAAGTTGACTTTGCCGAGAACTTTGCAGCAGTGTTGCAAGATGACATACAGAGTGCCCATTGGCACCAAAAGCAGGTGACTGTTTTCACCGGAAAGTCTTGGGGTTATGAAGAGGACCAGGCATTTGCACTCATCTCTGACAGCCTTGACCATGATAACATCACTGTGAAGTGTTAAAAGACAAATCAGCTGTTTGAGATGAAAAGCATATCCAGAGCTCAAGGAAGTGCACATCTTCAGTGATGGTGCTGCATCGCAGTTCAAGAACAAGTTTGACTTTAAGCTATTGTGTGTCTTGAAGGAAAAGCTCCGGCTTGACTTGATGTAGCATTTCTTTGCCACATCCCATGGCAAGGGTGCTGTGGATGGGATAGGGGGCAGCATCAGGCGTAAGGCTCTCAATATGACAAAAGCAAGGAGGGCCACTATCACAAATGCTCAGTCCTTTGTGTGTGCTACAAAAGACACTGAGAAAATAAAAGTCATGCACATATCTGAGGAGCAAATCACCAAGACCTCTGAAGACAAGTTGACAGCTGTTTGGGAAAATGTACTAATATATTTTTTACACTGCAATTTTGTCCTAAATTGGTGGGGCTAAGGGGGGGGGGGGGGTCTTAGCCCCACCAATTTCCCGGGTTCAAGCTAAGCCCCTTCGTTTTCACACTACGTTTTAGCAAAGTGGGCTAGCACGGTAAATAGTACGGTACTATCTGGCCCTGCAAAAAAGCAGGGTTAGCCGGCTTATTGTGGTGCTAGCACCACAATTGCGGTGCTAAGAGATGCAGTGTGAAAACGAAACAGGGCTAAGGAAAGTGGGGCTAAGCATTAGCCAATCACAGAAGTCGAATTACACATTAATCACGCTCTGTATGGCAAAATCATCAATATTCATGAGCTGAGGGATAGTCCAGGGTTAAGGCATTAACCACGGTTGAGCAGAAAGTATGGGGTTTAAAAAAGACAGTGTGAATCGAAAAAAGGATAGTATGGGGTTAAGGATAGTCCGGGGTTAAGGAGAGTATGGGGTTATTAGGAAAAGCAGTATGAAAAGCATAGTATACTGGGCTCACTCTCATCTCACTACGCATCTCCACAGGGGGATGGTAAGATAGCCTTCAAACCATATTCCATGGCATCAAATGAAATGATAAGGCTGAAGCAAATGGTCACTGCAGAAGAGCAGCTTATTCTTCACCATCCTGCAGTGACAGCAAGTTCAGAAGCCAGTGACCAGCAGCAAGATGCATCCACAGACCAGCAAAATGAAGCTCAAGGAGCCCAACAAGATGCACCAACAGAACTGCAAAGTGGAACTGCAAGTACCCAGGGAGAAGCAACAGAACTGCAAATGGAGGCAGAAAACCAGCAGCAAGCTAGAAGAGACCAGGAGCAGAAGGCTGATGATGGGGATGACAACTCTGATGGAGTCGGAATGGAAGCAAACATCAACACGGATATAGATGTTCAAGATTTTGTGGCTGTGCGTGCAAAAGGGACCAGTAAAAAGGTATCAGACCAGTTGTTTGTTGCAAAGGTTTTCTCCAAGCCCGAGGGACAGTATGGTGTTTCATACATGATAAAGCAGAAAAATCTTTACACTTGGCCAGCAGGAGAAGAACAGATCTTTGTTCACCCGAAAGAAGACATCATTGCAGAATTGGACACACCCAAAATTGTCATGATAGGAAGCTGGCTTCTCTTTGATGTCGATATCAAGAAGGCTGAATTGGCATTTCATGGAGTTAAAATCAAAATCAGATTAAAAATCAAAACATTGTAAAATTACTTCTCTATCTTTCTGTTGTGGAGATAAGGAAAACTGATTCCACCAGTTGTACATACCTGATTTTGACCAAAAAGGGATTTACCTTTTTTCAAGAGCAAGGTGTGTCGGGTTGTGTATGAGGGGTGTGGCCGCATGGGGGAGTAGAATAACCTAAAACTGAAGCTATTCTTTCCCTGTCCTCATAGAATCACCACTTAACATTAATTAATTGGATGTATAGACAAATGTATGTTTAAAAGAAAGTTGTTAAAAGATGTTGTTCCCTTGCATTTTCATGCATGTAACGTCCGTAACACTAATATGTAACGTCCGTAACAACTTAATTTAGCCTAATTAGACAATATAAAGTGTTTATTTCAAACTTGCTGTTTATGATTACATAGAATGAACTAGAACCTATATGAGAATAGGTGGTAGGAAAAACTAAAGTAAGTAACTTCACAGAGTTTCACCATTATGTTCAATATGCAAAAAAGCCATGTCATAATGCGTAACGTCCGTAACGCTCGCTTCCAACGCTTGTGGTTAATGAATTAATTAAGCTAAAACAATGTAATTTTATTATTTTAAACTCTTAGATGTTTTCTACAAGTGCAGGAAGAAATAAGCTGTTTTTCCAACTGCAAATATTTTTTTTCATAAGTTAAATGTTTGAAGTTGCCTATGAATGTAACGTCCGTAACAGTGGAATTGCCCATATCTACAATGCACCCTTATTGATCTCAATCGACGTGTCTTTATGTATTATACGCTTATATGGTTATACGCTTAAGTGCACTCGAACGTTTGCTGTGAAAGGGAGAAGAAATTTGGGGTCTTATTTTTCGATATGCATGGCGGCCATCTTGGATTTCAAAATGGCGGCCGACCTGATGGTCAGATCACTTGGGGCCAGCAATATTTGAAATCAGAACCCCGAATTAAGCCTATATGCCAAATTTCAATACCACAGTCCACATAAATCTCGAAAAATTATTGCAATAATATATCATGGCGGCCATCTTGGATTTCAAGATGGCGGCCATTTTGCCGCCGGCCAAATGGTCAACCGTCAATATTTGAAATTAGTGCCTCAAAATACCGCTATATGCCAAATTACAGTGTCACATACCATGTAAAACTCAAGAAAATGACATTTAATGAGTTTTCATGGCGGCCATCTTGGATTTAAAAATGGCGGCCGACCTGGGGAGCGTTTCATGAAATGACTTGTCGGAAAAAATGTCCGACAAGTCCCATTTTATCAGACAGTTACTATAGTAACAGTGCCTCTCAGCCAATCAGAATCAAGAAAAGATATCAGATCTGACAACTTGTCAGACAAAAGTGTTGATGAAACGGTCCCCAGATGGTCAAATCACTTGGGGCCGGCAATTTTTGTCTCACCTGCATAGCAGAGTGAGACTATAGGCGCCGCTTTTCCGACGGCGGCGGCGGCGGCGTCAACACCAAATCTTAACCTGAGGTTAAGTTTTTGAAATGACAGCATAACTTAGAAAGTATATGGACCTAGTTCATGAAACTTGGCCATAAGGTTAATCAAGTATTACTGAACATCCTGCCTGAGTTTCATGTCACATGACTAAGGTCAAAGGTCATTTAGGGTCAATGAACTTAGACCATGTTGGGGGAATCAACATCAAAATCTTAACCTGAGGTTAAATTTTTGAAATGTCATCATAACTTAGAAAATATATGGACCTAGTTCATGAAACTTATACATAAGGTTAATCAAGTATCACTGAACATCCTGCAAGAGTTTCACGTCACATGATTAAGGTCAAAGGTCATTTAGGGTCAATGAACTTTGGCCGAATTGGGGGTATCTGTAGATCTGATTCATGAAACTTGGACATAATAGTAATCAAGTATTACTGAACATCCTGTGCAAGTTTCAGGTCACATGATCAAGGTCAAAGGTCATTTAGGGTCAATGAACTTTGGTCAAATTGGGGTATTTGTTGAATTACCGCCATAACTTTGAAAGTGTGTTGGTCTAGTTCATAAAACTTGGACATAAGAGTAATCAAGTATCACTGAACATCCTTTGTGCATTATAGGTCACATGACCAAGGTCAAAGGTCAATGAACTTTGGCCATAATGGGGGTATCTGTTGAATTACCATCATAACTTAGAAAATATATGGACCTAGTTCATGAAACTTATACATAAGGTTAATGAAGTATCACTGAACATCCTGCATGAGTTTCACGTCACATGACCAAGGTCAAAGGTCATTTAGGGTCAATGAACTTTGGCCGAATTGGGGGTATCTGTAGAATTACCATCATAACTCTAAAAGTTTATGGATCTAGTTCATAAAACGTGGAAATTAGAGTAACCAAGTATCACTGAACATCTTGTGCGAGTTATAGTAGTTTTCAAAATCAGCACTGCTGCTATATTGAATCGCGTGATGCAGGTGAGACGGCCAGAGGCATTCCACTTGTTAAAATCAGCACCCCAAATTAGGCCAATATGCCAAATTTCAATACCGCAGTTCATATTAAACTTGGGAAAATGATTGCAATAATATATCATGGTGGCCATCTTGGATTTCAAGATGGCGGCCATTTTGCCACCGGCCAAATGGTCAAATTGCTGGGGGCCGGCAATATTTGAAATCAGTGCCTCAAAATACCCATATATGCCAAATTTCAGTGTTACATGCCATTTTAAACTCAAGAAAATGACATTTAATGATTTTTCATGGCGGCCATCTTGGATTTCAAAATGGCGGCCGACCCGATGGTAAAATCGCTTGGGGCTGGCAATTTTTGAAATCAGCGCCCAAAAATACCCCTGTATGCCAAATTTCACACTTTCTGCCAGATTCGAGCATCTTGGCCATTTTTTGTCACATAAGCGCTCCACTATTAGAGAAAATCAAAATTTCCCAGCTGAAACAAGGCAAGCTAGACTATCTAGTATTTATCAAAGACTAGATATACGTTAGAGGTCTAACACCATCTGATCATCATCTCTAAACTTTAAGGTAGGCCTAGAGTCCATGTAAGTTTATAAGTTCATAAACTATTTTCCTATAGATTTATATGCATATGAATTTGGATCTAAGTTTTGAGTTAAATCTAGACTATAGATCTACACTGTAAGAAGAATTAGTCGCCATTGTGCCATATTTTCCAAAGGGAAAAATTAGTTAGCGTCAAGACTATGTAAGTCTGACTAGAAACACTGACCTGACACAGGAGGCCTACGTTAAGAATTAACTTTTAGAATAAGCAATATAAAACATTACAAGTTAACTTAACTTTATTCAAAGTCTTTATAAAAAATGATATGATAGCGATCCATCTTAGCTGAAACAAGGTAAGCTAGACTATCTAGTATTTATCAAAGACTAGATATACGACAGAGGTCTAACACCATCTGATCATCATCTCTAAACTTTAAGGTAGGCCTAGAGTCCATGTAAGTTTATAAGTTCATAAACTATTTTCCTATAGATTTATATGCATATGAATTTGGATCTAAGTTTTGAGTTAAATCTAGACTATAGATCTACACTGTAAGAAGAATTAGTCGCCATTGTGCCATATTTTCCAAAGGAAAAAATTAGTTAGCGTCAAGACTATGTAAGTTTGACTAGAAACACTGACCTGACACAGGAGGCCTACGTTAAGAATTAACTTTTAGAATAAGCAATTATATAAAACATTACAAGTTAACTTAACTTTATTCAAAGTCTTTATAAAAAATGATATGATAGCGATCCATCTTAGCTATGATTTTACTGTTAGATCTAGATCTATGACAAAGTAGATCTACTGAATCACTGATTTTGTTGCTTCAGTCTAAGTTTTTCCAGAGAAATCATGCATGCGGTAATATGACATCATTTTCAAGTGACCAAAATATGCGAAGGGGGTGCGATTGGAAGCTGACATTGTAAAAAAAAAGACAAACGGATTCAGCAATTTTTGCAACTTTTTTTTATTTGCGTATTTTTGGTGAAAGTTTGATGAATTTTATTAGAATATTTTGTTTGATATTGAATTCATAAGTGTTTGCTAATACCAGGGACTCCCTGGTAATACAGTCCTTCACGTTTATAATTTCGTGGAGCTCTATAAATCGCTCTCCTTATTTTTTTGAGGAGCTCAATTGAGCTTCTCAGAATCACTCTCCTTGAGGAGCTCAAATCAATTCAATACAATATGTATGATAAATTGTAGATTTTTCTTAACATCGTATATGCAATAGCTGTGTAGATATTTATTAATCTGTGGTTAAACTAGGCCTGAGTCAATACATTTACCAAATATATCGCGCACCTGCAAAAAAATAAAAATAAAAAAAAAAATTACTAAAATTTTCCATTTTACATTTTTAAATCCATGAAATGGCCATGTAGACTTCCATGGTGTTCAGGGCAGCACCATGGAAGTCTACATGTGGGACTTCAATATTTACTGAGTTTAAATTCAAATCAGAGTCGGGAAAGAGATGAATATTCTTCATTTTTCTGATAGTTTTCAACTAAATCCAAATAATTTCAAGGAATTATGGAAAATAGATGGCCATTTCATGGATTTAAAGATGTAAAATGTGAAATTTTAGCAATTTTTTATTTTTATTTTAGGAGCGCGATTTTTTGCTCTCCATATTTTTTTTTAGGAGCGCCGGCGCGATCGCACTCCTAAAAAATGAAGGTCTGGTAATACAATCCATTGTACCAAGTTTTGCCTGATAAAACTTTGCAATGCGCAGGACATACATGTACGTAGTTTTGCCTGATAAAACTTTGCAATGTGCAAGGACATACGTAGTTTTGCCTGATAAAACTTTGCAATGCGCAGGACATACGTAGTTTTGCCTGATAAAATTTTGCAATGCGCAAGGACATACGTAGTATTGCCTGATAAAACTTTGCAATACGCAGGACATACGTAGTTTTGCCTGATAAACTTTGCGATGTGCAGGACATACGTAGTTTTGCCTGATCAAAAGCTAGAAGTGTAGTCGTCGATTTAATCAGATAAAAGCTCGTAAGTTTTAAAAATTACAGAAAATTACAAGATTTAATGAGGAAATCAAATATTTTTTGGTCCCAATTCCTTGTATATGTTCCACTGGACAAAGGAAAACAAAAAAGTCTGATACATCATTCTCCATTTTTCAAAGAAAGCTGCAATGCGCAGGACATACGTAGTTTTGCCTGATAAAACTTGCAATGCGCAAGGACATACGTAGTATTGCCTGATAAAACTTTGCAATACGCAGGACATACATAGTTTTTCCTGATAAACTTTGCGATGTGCAGGAAAAGGTCCGATACATCATTCTCCATTTTTTTAAAGAAAGCTAAAGAACCAATTTTGAATTTTTAAGCTCGAATATCTCGGAATCGCATAAAAGGAGATACGTACATGTAGTTCTGCCAGATCACGGCCGAAAGGTCAATGAACTTTGGCCATGTTGGGGGTATTTGTTGAATTACCATCATAACTCTGTATTAAAAGTGTATTGGTCTAGTTCATAAAATTTGGACATAAAAGTAATCAAGTATCACTGAACATCCTGTGAGAGATTCAGGTCACATGACCAAGGTCAAAGGTCAATGGAATTTGGCCATATTTGGGGTATGTTGAATAACCATCATAACTCTAGAAATGTATGGATCTAGTTAAAAAAAACTTGGACATAGAGTAATCAAGTATTATTGAACATCTCATGTGAGTTTCAGGTCACATGACCAAAGTCAAAGGTTATTTAAGGTAATTAAACTTTGGCCATTGTGGGGGTAATTATTAGATTGC
The DNA here is from genome assembly GCF_037042905.1 of Lytechinus pictus. NCBI lineage: Eukaryota > Metazoa > Echinodermata > Echinoidea > Temnopleuroida > Toxopneustidae > Lytechinus > Lytechinus pictus. Next base: position 35,261,682 of record NC_087255.1, on the reverse strand, counting down.
TGTCATAACTTTCAAAGTTTATAGATTTAGTTTTGAAATGTTGATATACATGTATGGGTAATTAGGTATCACTGACAAGTCTTAGGTTGCATGATCAAGGTAAAATGTAATTTATTGTCAATGAATGTACATGTACATGTAGCAGTGTATTTACATGTATATGAATGGTGTTTTGTGAATAATTATTTTATAGTAGTTTTCAAAGTCAGCAGTGCTGCTACATGTACATGTATATTGAATTGCGTGATACAGGTGAGACTGCCAGAGGTGCTTTTTGGTGTGGGCGAAGACATGTTGCCATGGTAACGAGTTTTTGTGGAAATATAGATTTCCTTGTGAGTGCTCTACTGACTACATTTCTTCTCCAATTATCTTTAATTTGTCATGAAGGTCCATTATGGTAAAACAAAGCCGCCTAATGATTTTGGAGTGGGTGCAGACATGGTTACCATGGTAACCATATTTTTTGGAAAATTTGGTAAAAGCCGGTAACTTCTGCTTTTTTTCCAGTTTGTCATAACAGTTGGCACACAGAAGCAATATTAGAAGGTGAAGGGAAGATGGCTATCGTTTTTGCTGGGGGGGGGGGGGAGTCTTAGGGTCAGGTTTACAAAATATATCTAGATTAGTGTAGTAGGTTTCACGGTACACCATGTATCTTTCTTGGGCAGATGTTGGCCCTGAAAAGGAACAATCTCGACGTTTCGACAAGTGTGTTCTTGTCGTCCTCAGGAGGACGACAAGAACACACTTGTCGAAACGTCGAGATTGGGTGGTCATCTGCCCAAGAAAGATACATGGTGTACCGTGAAACCTACTACACTATTCTTCTTCGCCATGGAAACCTTCAGAAGTTATATCTAGATTACTCTAATATTGTATTCCCCAACAGGTGATACTGGACAATACTTTTATGTTCTGCAGAGTCACACTGCTATGTCATATTATAGTCATCAAATTTGGTACCCACAGGCAAAATGGGCTTATTATAATCACTCGCGTCGCGTTCGAAATCACTCAGGTTTTGGATTTTTGGCAATTTTTTTTTATTTCGGAGCAGTTTTTTTCTAACAGTGTCTTTAATGGGACAAACACACTGGGAAAATAAAATGAAATTGAAATTCGAGTTTTGTTTTTTAAGAAAATAAAATGAAATTGAAATTCGAGTTTCGTTTTAAGCCGGCAAGTGCCTTAGATAAAATGTACTCGACTACATGTATACTGTTTTAACATAACAATCAAGCAAATCAGCCATGTGGCTCAACTATTTTCTGGACTTCTACTGTGTCTTACATGTATACGAGGACTCCGAGTCGGAACTTGCCATATCTGTCACATCGATATTACATCGTATCATTCCTATATGCAGACATGCCTGCATGAAATGGACCTGGCCGCGGTCGGACACGATGTGCATCGGTAGCATGGAGCAAGCTAACGTGAGTCGAGCCGAGTTAGATCTCACGTTTACAGTGCCAGTCAGTTCGCACCTCGTCCGAAAGTATTTTGTTCAGCGGTATGCATAGCCAGCCATCCGTGATTTAATGCATATATACGTAATCAAACCAAAAGCTTCGGTCTCTGTTATGTTTGTTGTTCCGCTGAACTCCGTTGGCTTCACTCACCAAATACAGTGACCAACGTTCTATTTAGACGCAGGACAAATAATGCTCAAGAACCAAACTAACTTCTCATCAGCATTGGTAAAAATGTGAATGGGCATTTAAAACTTATACAAAAACTGATTTAAAATTGATCTTAGATCGATTTAAAATTGATTTTAAAAATCAATTTTAAATCAATTTTAAAATCGTAGTTGTACCTGTCCTAATTATTCCATCAACCCCTCTTTTCCCTCCTCTTCAAAACCACTCTGCCACTTTTTAATAGACAGTTATAATTTTGAAATCGATTTTATAATCGTATTTTAAATCGATTTTAAAAGCTCAAACATATTTAAGACAGTTGGCTAACCTCGATATCGCCTTATCAATCCCTATTATTTACTCCTCCTTAAGGGCTCTCCCTGTATTAAAAAACATTAAAATCCCATTGACGGAGCCCTAAAGGAGGACTAAATAGTAAGGATTGACAAGGCGATATCGTGGCTAGCCAACTGTCTGAAAGTGGCAGAGTGGTTTTGAAGAGGAGGGAAAAGAGGGGATGATGGAATATTTGGGACAGGTGTAATTACGATTTTAAAATTGATTTTAAAGTGGATTTTAAAATCAATTTCAAAGTCAATTTAAGTTCAATTTTAGATCAGTTTTAGTATTAGTTTCACAAGCCCATTCACATTTTTACTGATGCTGATGAGAAGTTAGTTTGGTTGTCAGAGCATTATTTGTCCTGCGTCTAAACTGTGTCCGAGGGTTAAAACGCCGATCGGAAAGATCGTCTTCACAGCTCATTACGTATATGCATTAAACCACGGATGGCTATGTATGCCGCTGAATAAACTACTTATGGACGGGCTGCGGACTGACTGGCACTGTATAACATACGTTGGATCTACCTCGGCTCGACTCACGTTAGCTTGCTCCATGCTACCGATGTACGTCGTGTCCGACCACGGCCGGGTTCCGCCTTGGGGCCATTGCATGCAGGCGTGTCCGCATATGGGAATGATGCGATGTAATATCGATGATGATTTCGAACGCGATTCGAGCGTGAGTGAATAAGGGTCATTGTCGCCATGATAATTCTATGTCAAATTTCTGTGTGAGCTCTATATATCGCAATGACGGATGACGCGATGGGGTTGGGGGATACATGTACATGTGCTCGGCCGTGCGACCTGCCGAGCATCTCTAGTTTTAATTGGTTTAATTAGACTAGAGTCTGTAATTAGAGGGTTTTGCATTCTGACATGAAATCTGCCTTCGTGTTGTGACTTTGATCACACTGAGTAACAAGTTGTCAAATGAAATTCCTTCAGAGAATTCTCAACTTGAAAAAAAAGTTTAAAACATTACCTTTTTCTGCGTCCAATGCATGTACATGTATGTAACAGCAGATGTTTTCTCTCTGAAAAGTCAAGGTCATGGTCATTTGTCACCATTTTTTACATGATTATTCTTCTCCCAGATATCAGCCATCATGTTGGTATTTATTAAATGTTATCCAAATCATTTAACAATATTCAGTATTTTTCAGGTCATTGTTAAAAAGTCTTTTGAATATCCCATGCGTAACGTGCACAAATTCTTGGACTTGCCCTAATAGTGTAATTCTATTTCTTCTTGATTTTTCTCATTTTCCATGTATGCACGCATTGAACTTATAACATTTTGTGTTCAGCACTTCTACATGTAAATAAATGTATTACGTGTATTATAGATGTTTATATAAAAAAAGAAAATCAATCCTTTCTTCAGGGTATCCATTAACTTTGTCAGAGGTCTGTTTCTTTTAAGTTTAACAACCACATGTAATTTTGACATTATGGTGGCAACTACCATTCGGCTTAGCATCCAATCACATGGTTTTGCATGGAAGCTGTCATCTGTAAATGAGTCCTAGAGTACCAAACATAGATTGACATCTTGCTAAACTGTATGCTTTGTTACCATGAGATTTGAATCCTGGACCTCAAGGGTTCAATGTCTAATGACAATTTGAGAGAATTAACCAATACAATATATTTTTTAAAAACTGTGCATGAGTTTGAAGATCCAAATTGTCTTCAAGGTATTTTCTGTTTGTGTTCTCGCACACGAATCTTGCAGGTTCTCTTGGACTGGTTGGTGGAAATTCTGATAATGAGGGCCGCTTGGAAGTCTTTTATAATGGAGAGTGGGGAACAGTGTGTGACAGGAATTGGGACATAACTGATGGAAGAGTAGCTTGTCACCAGCTTGGCTATGAGGGAGTGGAGAAGGTTGGTCTTGATTTTGGTGAAGGAACAGGAAAGATCTGGTTACAAAATGTCCACTGCACTGGTACAGAAGATATACTACAAGAGTGTCAAAAGGATGGTTGGGGAGTTCACAGTTGTGACCATTCCAGGGATGTTGGCATAAGGTGCTCTCTCCGTTATGGTAAATTGTTTGTATACAAATCAAAAATATTTTAAAATACAGGTGTTGGACTGCTCTGACAATTTCTATTTTACCCAATATTGCCAGTCCAATGGAGGATGATACATGTAAGCACAAGTACATGTACATGTACATGTACATGTTATTGCAGAGTGAGACTATATTCCAACAACAGAGGCGACGTCTACATTGAAATCTTAAAGGGATGGTTCAGGCTGAAGATATTTATATCTCAATAAATAGAATAAAATTCACAGAGCAAATTGCTGAAAATTTGATCAAAATTGGATAACATTTAAACAAAGTTATTGAATTTTAAAGATTTGCATTTTTCCAGTGAAACATTTCTAGGCCTGTCTTCATGAATATTCATTAGGTGGGCTGATGATGTCATATTCCCACTTGTTCTTTTGTACATATATGTATTTTATTTTATAAAGTTAGGTTTATTTTACTACCAAGAACTAAAACAATTGGATTGACAACTGATTAAGTGCATTAGTTATTTATTGCCACAACTTACATGTATCTCATCATAATGGAGATGTCATGATTTAATGTAATAAAAAGGAAAGTGGGGATGTGACATCAGCCCACCTACTGAATATTCATGGAGATATGCATGTAACTTGTTTCACAAAATATTGATTAACTTAACCTTAATTCTCCCGGGGGGGGGGGGGCCATAATGGCCCCCCCTTGACAATTTTCGCGATATATCTGCTGCGCGAAATTTTTTGACCTCGCAGCTCACTGACTTTTTACTTTCAAGTCTCGCGCAAATTTTGAGACCAAATTTGTGACGCCCGGGTACGCGGTTACGACATTACGCAACATTATGTAAGTGCATGTCAGACCCAAAATTGCTCATAAACGTGATTTCATGTACAAATCCAATGCAAATTGTGTATTTAGCCAAAATTCATAAATGTATCATTATTTCTACTTTTACTGATTAAACTGAATTAATTTTGCCTTGTTTATGATCAGAATTAAGTCTGGAACGATTCCCATTGAAAAAACAATAAAAAACAAAAAGTAAAAAAACAAAGAAATACATAAGAAATTCATAAAACAATAAAATACATAAGAAATTTATTTCCAAACCGATTTTTTTTAATTGCGATTGTTAAGAATGCTACAAAGAATATTTTTACCAAAAATTAGCATTCTAGGAGCTTTATTTAGTGAATTAGAGCAAAAAGTATGATTTATGCATAAATTAGCATAATTAATTCATATAAAATAAAATATCATCATTTTGGAAAATTTTACCATACAGCCTTGTAGATTACATCGCCCACTACCAGCGTGCAAATTTTTGCGTCGCTCGCGCGATCGGCGGCCGAGATCTTGGGGGGGGGCCATAATGGCCCCCCCCCCCCCCCCCCGGGAATGACAAGAATCAAAATACCCCGGGAGATTTAGGGTTAAACCCTAAAAGGGGATTTTGAAATGCCATCATAAATTTATTTAGATATGTCTATTTCATGAAACTTGGACATTAGAGTAATCAAGTATCACTGATCTTCTTGCATGTGTTTCAGGTCGAATGACCAAGATCAAAGGTCATTATAAAGCATCAATGAATTTGACCATGCTTTCAACACTGAAATCTTTAACGAATGTCATAATTTCAAGTAAATTTAAGTACATGCATTGTCCTTGTTCATACTATATTTGCTATAGTCATGGTGGACAATGCATGGATATAATGTATGCAGTGCAGTATGTACAGTGTATTATATACTATAGCCCCTATGGATAAATATGATAATAAATTTGTTTTATTATCAGATATGTTTCTCAAATACCCGTAAATCCAAAGTGGAGAAAAAAAGCAATATAGCTATATGAAACTGCTTGCTATTGTTCAACTTGATCTAATATCCAAGAGCCACATGAAGATGAAACCTAGTTTTGGGCCAAAAAAAAGGCTCTAGAAATTGGTAAATTTAGGTAAAATCACCTTTTAACTCTACAAATAATGGTTTAAAGGTACTAGTTTTAGGAAAAACAAATTGCCTGCCCCTCAAAACATATATGAATAGACATCAAAACCAGACAAAAAGACAATCAAATAAAGAAGTTGTGGCCAAAACTTTTTGTTGTTGAGGGGGGGGGGTGGTGGCCATTTTGGATTAACCCTTAAAAGCCCCCCCCCCCCCCCCCTGGATGCTTTGTGCATTATTTCCGAAAGTAGCATTGCAAAATTAAATGATTCTGCTTTGTTTTTCTTTGAAGTCTCGCGCAACGCGAGTTCAAATTTGCAACATGTATGGGTATAGCATTGCGACGCCACATGACTTTTTTTACGAGACAATGTCATGCTGAAAATAGCTTTTTAAAAAAATACTTTGTGTACAACGTCTATGGGAGATGAAATTCATAAAACTTTTTAGCATGATGATTTTGACTGCTTAATTAATTTTTGGTTTAATTTAGTTTCATGGTTTGTAATTATTTCCATTGAAAAAAAAAAACAATGAAAAAACAAATACGGTACATGTATGTAAATACATAAGAAATTCTAAAAACAAAGAAATGCATAAGGAAAAAAATTGGCTTTTGCATTTTTTTGTTTGGAAATCTTTAAATTAGATTACAAAGATGACATCTAGAAAAAAGAAAAAAAATTAAAGGGAAATTATAAGTTAAATTGGCAAATAATGATTTACATGAACAAATCTGCATATTTTATTAATAATAAATAAAAAAATTAATTATTTTCTGATTTTTGTTTATACCGGCTTGTACGATATGTGGTAAAGAATTTGCTAGCCTATGGCGCAAACGGGGGCTGCAATCAGAAGTTGGGCCATTATGCTGACCAAGCTAAAAACATTATTTCATCCAATATCAGTAGGTATTGTGTTTTCAGCCCAAATTCATAATTGCTTCTGCTTGTATCGATTTCTCTGCTAAATTTTAAATACACTGTAAGAGGGGAAAAAATTCATAAGACATTCATTTTTATACCATTTTTTTTTACAGTGTCTGTATTCAAAACATAAAAGAGAGTATCCAAACAATTTAAATTTAGGATATTTAGACCAATAAATATTAGCACATTTTAGTTTGAAAATATAGGACTGCATGAATATACATTTTGACATCTAGTTCTGATTTTCAGAAGTCAAATTTGAAGAAACTACTGAGAATTTGACTGGAAAATGTTTGAAATTAAATAAACATTGGAACTTTACCCAATTTTTTTTAACGTATAATGTAACAGACACTTTAATAGTTCCAGGAAATAGCATAATTTACATGTACAGTTGATCCTGTCTAATACTGTACCACTTGCCAATTAGATTATTCCATAGAGGGTCCATGTCCATAAGGGAACCAAAATGTACATCACATACTGTGCTGTATAGAGCCCATTTACTTGAACTAATAAACTGACTTAATAGTTCAAGTAACTTTACCCTATCTTAACTGGGCTATTTCAGACCAACATATACTTGGGTGAGGGAGTCAATTTGACCCCCCCCCCCCCCCCATCTCAGTCATTGCCGCAGAAATTTGCACGCGTTTGGGGAATATATAGATTTTTACATTTCTAACACAATTCTACAAAAAAGTTGCCAAAAAATAAATGATTTCCTATGTATCTTATTGTTTTTTAAAAGTTATGTATTTCTATGTTTTTTCAAACCTTTGTTTACTTCAATGAACCCTTTTGCAATCATACATAAAATAATTCTATCTAAACCAAAAACGTCGAAATAATCATACATTTGTGACTTTGTCTCGCCTGCATAGCAGAGCAAGACTAAAGGCGCCACTTTTCCAACGGCGACTGCGGTATCATCAACATTGAAATCTTAACCAAGGGTAAGTTTTTGAAATGTCATCATAACTTAGAAAGTATATGGACCTAGTTCATGAAACTTGGACATAAGGGTAATAAAGTATTACTGAACATCCTGCCTTAGTTTCAGGTCACATGACCAAGGTTAAAGGTAATTTAGGGTCAGTGGACTTACATGTAGACCATGTTGGGGGAATCAATATCGAATTCTTAACCAAGGTTAAGTTTTTGAAATGTTGTCATAACTTCATAAGCATATGGACCTTGGTCATAAAACTTAGACATATAAAGGTAATCGTGTATCACTGAATATCCTGCCTGAGTTTCACATCACATGATTAAGGTCACTTAGGGTCAACAAACTTTGGCCATGTTGGGGTTATTTGAGGAATCATCATCATAACTTTAAAAGTTTATGAATCTAGTTCATGAAACTTGGACATAAGAGCAACCATGTATTCCTGATTATCATGCGTGAGTTTCAGGTCACATGACCAAGGTCAAAGGTCACTTTGGGTCAACTAACTTTGGCCATATTGGGGGTAATTGAGGAATTGTCATCATAACTTTAATATTTTATGGATCTAGTTCATGAAACTTGGATATACATGTAATAGTAATCAAGTATGAATGATTGTTTTGTGAACATGTTTTAGGTCACATGATCATGGTCAATGGTAATTTTGGGTCAATGGACATAATATTTTAGTATCATATAAGTGTTTTCTTCTGTGAATAATTTTTCATTAGCTTTTTTTCAAAGGAAGCACTGCTGTTATATCGAATTGCGTAATGCAGGCGAGACTGCCAGAGGCGTTCCAATATTTGGTTGTAATACAGAATTTGCATTGACTTTGTACGTAATCACGTTTTTGAGCAATTTTGGGACTGACATACGCTTACAAAATATTGTGTAATTTTGGAACCGTATACCCAGGCATAGCAAATTTGCACAAGACTTGAAAGTAAAAACTCAGCAAGTGGCGCGGACAAAAGATTTTGTGTGGCGGTGTAGCGGCAAAATTTGTCGAGGGGGGAGGGTCAAATTGACCCCCGTCCCCAATATATACTGGTCCGAAATAGCCCAGTTAAGATAGGGTTTAGGTAAGCTTAGGTTTAGGCACGAAAGTCGGTGGAATCCAATTAGTGCCTGCCCAGTCCTATAACAGGACTTGCCCGAAAGAGATACCTCGCTTTCCGTAGTCTGTGACGCCAATAGCGCGCTATCCCATCAGTGATGTCGATGATGGAATGTTTCACTGCCTAGCAAATTTTCTTCATGAGTGTTTCGTTTTTAATACATGATAGCTAGAATATCTGTGGTTACATGATACTATTTCAACCAATCACTATAATAGCATTTGATATACATGTATGTAGAATATACACTGTACTGTGCAAATAACATCTAGTTAGAAATAATTTCTGGTGCCATAACAAGAAAACATATTTCATGTTAATGTATAAATGTTAAGGAATTAAAATTAACCGATAATTCCAGGGACAATCTACTGTACATGCCTATATGTATGAGTGCTGTAATGTTAAAAACTGTGCACTCTTATAAAAGAATAGATGTACGATTTCCATTTTTCTATTAGTGATTGTGATTCCATATTACTATGTACATTCTGTTTGGTACAGACGAAGGAGCCTTGAGACTCTCAGGTGGAACAATCGAAACTGAGGGTCGAGTTGAAATCTACCACAACGGTGAGTGGGGTACTGTGTGTGATGACCTATGGGATATGACTGATGGTGCAGTAGTTTGCAGACAGCTTGGTTACCCAGGGATACTGCTGTCATATGACGCAGCTCATTTTGGCAGAGGATCTGGGACCATTTGGCTTGATGATGTGCAGTGCAGAGGCACAGAAGAAAAGCTGACTGATTGTTCCCACAATGGTTGGGAAAACCACAATTGTCAGCATTCAGAAGATGCCGGTGTCAAATGTTCATCAACCTGTGAGTACTGTAGTTCCACATTATTCCTTGTAGCGATGACCACTCTAGTAATTGATGCATTTCTTAATATAAAAACAGATTTAAAAAAGAAATCCACCATATTAATGAATGTTTTATGTAAAGAAAAATTACAAATGATTACAGAATTGGGAAGTTTTAATAGTTTTATTCCCATGGGAGTTGCCTGCTTGTATGTGATGTATTGTTAATTCTAGAACTTGTGATTTGTATGCCTGAGCACACCAAAGCAGGAAGCATTGTTTGTGTCTGATTTATCAGTTGGTTTGTTCATCTACATGTATCCGTCCTGTTTTTTTATATAGCAGATCAACGTAGGAGTGAAGATGGTCAAAGTACATGTATGTGTATCAAGGTCAAAGGCCACAGAAAACACAGAAATGGCACATTCATGTAATAAGTGAACAGTGTTTGACAGACCAACTTCAAGTGTGGCATACGCATGGATATGGGATTGATGATCTTATCTGTTCATATTTTAATTGGTAATAAGATTTAAGGGCCCAGTAGACACATGCATTAACCCTAATGATACCTGGAGGCAGCTGTATATGCCCCCCTCAACATTTTTTTGCGATAAATCTGCTGCACATTTTTTACCATGCCGCTCGCCGACTTTTTAATTAAAAATTTTGCAAATTTGCGACCCCCAGGTAGGCAGTTATGAAATTTTGTATAAGTGTAATATGAGACTCTAAATTGCTAAAAAACGTGAACTTGTGCACAAATCTGATGGAAATTGTTTCATTTCTATTTTTTAGTGATTAAATTTAATTAATTTGATCCTACTTATGGTCAGAATAAAGTCACTGAAGATTTGTATGGAAAAAACAATAAAAAACAAAGATGAGCAACAATGAAATACATGTAAAAAAAATTGAAAAATGTTGTATTGATTTTTTGAAAGCTTATTTGATCAGAATTCTACAAAGAGTCTGTTAATAAACAAAATGTAGTAGTTTGGGGGCCTAAAATTTTTTTTTTTTTTTTTACTAGACCAGATGTTTAATTTTATGCATGAAATGGCATAATTAATCCTTAGCAATATTTTGGGAAGACTTTGGTCAGGCGGTTTTGTAGATTATGGCACAGGTTTTTTTCATCTGTTTTTTCATTGTTTTTTGATGGACATTATTAGAGACTATTGAACAATTTAAAACCCTAATTAAGCAGACCAAAGAGAACAAAAAATAAATCACCCTTTTATTGATTTCATCTCCCATAGACTTTATACACAAAGTATAAAAATGAGCAATTTTCAACATGACATTGTCTCATAAAAAGTCATGTGACATCGCGATGCTATACCCATATGTCTCAAAAGTTGCCCCCCCCCCCAGTCCTTTTAGGGTGAATGTTTTAACGGCAATGATGGAGGCATAAATTTTGACTAAACACTGTTGAGAATCTATCTAGTTGGTGTATTCAATTAGATCAACTTCATGTTTAATGAATACAACTGTTTTCATCGACATTACACCCCATTTCAAAATGACAAGCTCCACAGCGGTGCATCCACAGTCGTTTCCGGGGGTTTTCAAGCTAGTTCGCGCCATATGTGTGTGGTGTGGAATCTCCCTCATGCTGAAATGAATGAAGTTACTCGCGAGAGAGGCGATACCAGCATCATACCGCACTTCGGATGTGGACTATTAAAACATTGTAAAACCTTTCTTCTCAAAATGGGTTGAGTACTGCGCTTTAAATCAGTATCAAAATAATCCTAGAGTTTTCATACTACCCTCCAATGTGGAGTAACTCCCTCTGGATTCCGGAGTAACTCCACTTTGGCTGTTAGTATGAAAGTAGTATAATATATTTTATTGTTCAATTGAACATGTGGATTACATTGCATGTAATTTGATTTGAAACTGTTTCCCCGCAAACATAAAAATAATGATTGTTCTGAGATTTAAAAAAGGCATCAGTGGATAAGCCACTGAACTTTGAACCACAAGATCTGAGGTACCTTGGCACGTTTCTTGGCAAGGAGTCTACACTTGCCAATCTCCACTCAGGTTTATGTTTCTGATCTTGTAAATTTTATACTAAAGCTGGGGTTATCAGCACCTAGAATACCATATTAAAATTAATGATGATTAATAGTAATTGCCTGATCAGCACTTAATACCCTGCATTATGGATTTGAAATATTTATATCAAGTGCTATAATGTTGTTTAATTTTTTAAATATTTTTCACTTCTGTCTGGTATTAATCACTCCCGTAGATACTGCAGAAGTGCGATTGGTCAATGGCCCTACAGAACAAGAAGGACTCCTCAAAATCTTCTATAATGGTCAGTGGGGGAGTGTTTGTGATGATGACTGGGATGATGTGGATAGTCAGGTTGTTTGCAGACAGTTAGGATTCTCAGGGAAAGCAGGCTACTTCACTGCTGATACAAGAGGGTACACGACAGGTACAGGAGAGATATGGCTTGATTCTGTGACCTGTTCTGGAGATGAAGAGAAATTGGAGTTCTGCAATCACAACGGATGGGGAAACCATGACTGTACTCATATAGAAGATGTTGGTGTATCATGCTCAGTTTCAGGTGAAGATAAATTACTGTACAGAGCGTCAAAAAAAAAAATTATACACTTTTGAAATGGTTGCCAAATAAAAAAATATATCACTTTGGGAGAAAAACACCTACATGTAGAAAATATGGATGCCAATAAAGTCAACTTTCAAATGACACCAAAAAGTTGGATAACTATTCATGCTTGAGCGAGCACTACCCACTTAAAGGACAAGTCCACCCCAACAAAAAGTTGATTTGAACAAAAAGAGAAAAATCCAACAAATATAAAACTGAAAATTTTATCAAAATTGGATGTAAAATAAGAAAGTTATGACATTTTTAAGTTTCACTTAATTTTACAAAACAGTGATACGCACATCCCGGTCAGTATGCAAATGAGAGAACTAATGACATCACTCACTCACTATTTCTTTTGTATTTTATCATATGAAGTATGAAATATTTTAATTTTCTCCCCATTGTCCTGTGAAACAAAGTTTAATTTCTCCCTGAACATATGGAATTACCATTGTTCAACATTTTATGGTTTAGTCAAGTTGTCAAATCTGTAAAAATTGAAATATTGTATAATTCAAACAATAAAAAAACAAAAGAAATAGTGAGTGAGGGACATCATTGATTCTCTAATTTGCATGTGACTAAATTTTGCATATAACTATTTTGTGAAAAATAAGCGATACTTTAAAATGTAATAACTTTCTTATTTTACATCCGATTTTGATGAAATTTTCAGCATTATGCTTGTATGATTTTTCGCTAATGATTCATATCTACATTTTTCTGAAGTGGACTTGGCCTTTGAATAAAGGATCATGAAAATTATGCTGGACAGGAATTAGCCTTCCAGTTTCTGTCAGTTTTTGAGAGGCGAATCCTTTGGAACTTAACAAGTTAAGGGCGTTGTGATAGATTAACCCTAAGAAGACTGGGGGGGGGGGGGCTGATTCAGCCCCCCCCCCACATTTTTCGCGATAAATCCGCCTCAGGGAATTTTTTGACTGCGTCACTTTTTTACTTTTAAGTCAAGCGCAACTTTTGAGACCAAAATTGTGACCCCCGGGTACGCGGTTCCGAAATTACACAACGTTTTGTAAGTGCATGCAGACCCAAAATTACTCAAAAACGTGAATTTGTGTACAAATCCAATGCAATTTAGCCAAAATTCATAAATATATCGTTATTTTTCCTTTTACTGCATAAAATCAATTAATTTTATCTTTTTTATGGTCAAAATAAAGTCCCTGACAATTTCCATTGAAAAAACAATAAAAAACAAAAGTAAAAAAACAAAGAAATGCATAAGAAATTTAGAAAACAATAGAATACATCAGAAAATAAATGTGATGTTGAAATTTTAGAAAAAATAAATTTGATCAGATGCCTATCTAGAGTATGTGAAACATAAATTAGCATTTTAGGGGCATAATTTTATGAATTAGAGCAAACTTATGATTTTACGCATAAATTAGCATAATTAATGAGCAATGAGATTTTTCGCAGAATTTGATATTATAGTTTTGTAGATAATGCCATGGTTAACCCTAAATAGCATTACGTCTTACCCCCGTTTGAAAACGGACCGCAGATCAGATGGCAAACTGCGGTATTTCACCCCATTTTGCATTTGAAAATCTAAAACATCATTTCCAAGCCCTGGGGGTCGTTTCATAAAGCTGTTCGTAAGTTAAGAGCGACTTTAACAACGACTGGTGATCATCGCCAATGGTTTGTACCATTTACCGCAAGACATGATCACCATGCAGTCGCTCTTAACTCACGAACAGCTTTATGAAACACCCGCCTGATCAACCCCGCTTGGCCAGGTAATCCCCACAGGCCAGATTATGAGCGTTGAGCCAAGGACGAAATGATAAACAACAGCTGTGTATTACGTAAGTCTTCTCTGCCTGTAGAAGGACCTTCGGAATTAAATTATTGTATTCGATATTTAATCATGTTTTCAAAGGCATATTGTATTCAGAAATTCAATGCTAGACCATTTTCAATTTCGAACGAAGAAAATCAACCTCGAAATAAGGAAAGTAAGTGAATAAAAATGGCGACATGTTTTCTCGGACCGCACTCGGGCTGTTGTGTTATCTTCGGACCGAGGTCAAGAAACAGGTGTTTTGATAATTACATTGCATGCCTGTGGCAGTATGGTTTTCGTATTCGGAGAAGAGAATTCATTGAGAAAAAATGGGGTATAGTGTCATCAAATGGAGGTATTTCGTCATGGACTGAGCTATTTCGACGCCTAAGAAGACTGGGGGGGGGGGGCTGATTCAGCCCCCCCTTATGATCTCGGCCATCGACCGCTCGATTGCGACGAAAATTGGCACGCGTGTTACCCATGGCATTATCTGCAAAACTATAACATCAAATTCCGCAAAAAATCTCATTATTCATTAATTATGCTAATTTATGCGTAAAATCATAAGTTTGCTCTAATTAATAAAATAATGCCCCTAAAATGCTAATTTTTGTTTCACATACTCTAGATAGGCATCTGATCAAATTCATTTAAAAAAAAATTCAACATCACATTTATTTTCTTATGTATTCTATTGTTTTCTTAATTTCTTATGTATTTCTGTGTTTTTTTTTACTTTTTGTTTTTTATTGTTTTTTCAATGGAAATTGTTGGGGACTTTATTTTGACCATAAAAAAGATAAAATTAATTGATTTTAAGCAGTAAAAGGAAAAATAATGATACATGTATGAATTTTGGCAAAAAACACTATTTGCATTGGATTTGTACACAAATTCACGTTTTTGAGTAATTTTGGGTCTGCATGCACTTACAAACTGTTGCGTAATTTCGGAACCAGGTACCCGGGGGTCACAATTTTGGTCTCAAAAGTTGCGCGAGACTTGAAAGTAAAAAGTCAGCGAGCGACGCGGTCAAAAAAATTTGCACGGCGGATTTATCGCGAAAAATGTCGAGGGGGGGCTGAATCAGCCCCCCCAGTCTTTTTAGGGTTAACTCGCGTGCTAATTTTCGTCGCGATTGCGTGATCGACGGCCGAGATCATAAGGGGGGGGGGCTGAATCAGCCCCCCCCCATCTTCTTAGGCGTCAAAATAGCCCAGTCTATTTAGGGTTAATATCAATCATGAACAGCTTTGGTTGTTTAAGTAAATTTCATGAATTATTAGATTAAATTTTAATGCATGAGTGAACACAAATTGCACTTTTTTTGGCAGCATTTTAACTTTGTCATGCAGATCTCAGCAATGTGCTCATGGGAGTCGGGAGAATAGGGGGTGAGATAGGACTTAAAGTGGGAGGAGTTGTTTTATGGAATAAGCGTCAACAAATCATTTAGCCCCCCCCCCTCCTGTTGAGAGACTGATTGCTATTCATGTATGCATGAAGTCAAGAGCAGAATGTTGATTTAAATATCAATTCTGAAAATCAATCATTTAATTAACGATTTATCAATAAATCAACTCCATCAATGTGCAATGTGATCAATCAAACATTCATTTTTTTTAAATGAATTATTTTATAAATCATCGTAATCAGTCAATTTCTTGTTAATTATTTAATGAAAAAAAATGACCATCAGCCACCAGTCACTTGGCAGTTAAGTTTTGAATACTGTTAATATGGCTACAATCCAGGAAGTGAGGCAGAGAGAGGGAGCCAGGGAAATGGAGGTTGAGGGGATAGGTGTACAAATCACTTGTAATTTGTAAAAGCACACAAAGAAGAGGAATCCTCTTTTAACCAAGTCTTACCATATCTTGCCATCTTGCTTGTAACAGGTACCATCACATTACTCTGACTCTCACAAACACACTGCTGAGGTCCACAAGATGAATTTCAGTTTGTCACATCGTGAGACAACAGACTATCTCTTACTTTGATTTCAACCTACCACGATGATTAACATCTTCCGTACTAAGATGAATATGCTACACTAAAATTACAATTCCTGTTCACCCATGCATTAAATTTCAATTTTATTAACTCATGTATCTCACTCATTAATTTAGCCGTCTCACCTGCATCACGCGATTCAATATAGCAGCAGTGCTGATTTTGAAAACTACTATAGCTCGCACAAGATGTTCAGTGATACTTGGTTACTCTTATTTCCACGTTTTATGAACTAGATCCATAAACTTTTAGAGTTATGATGGTAATTCTACAGATACCCCCAATTCGGCCAAAGTTCATTGACCGTAAATGACCTTTGACCTTGGTCATGTGACGTGAAACTCATGCAGGATGTTCAGTGATACTTGATTAACCTTATGTATAAGTTTCATGAACTAGGTCCATATATTTTCTAAGTTATGATGGTAATTCAACAGATACCCCCATTATGGCCAAAGTTCATTGACCTTTGACCTTGGTCATGTGACCTAAAATGCGCAAAGGATGTTCAGTGATACTTTATTACTCTTATGTCCAAGTTTTATGAACTAGACCAACACACTTTCAAAGTTATGGCGGTAATTCAACAAATACCCCAATTTGACCAAAGTTCATTGACCCTAAATGACCTTTGACCTTGATCATGTGACCTAAAACTCGCACAGGATGTTCAGTAATACTTGATTACTATTATGTCCAAGTTTCATGAATCAGATCCATAAACTTTTAAAGTTATGAAGGTAATTCTACAGATACCCCCAATTCGGCCAAAGTTCATTGACCCTAAATGACCTTTGACCTTGGTCATGTGACGTGAAACTCATGCAGGATGTTCAGTGATACTTGATTAACCTTATGTATAAGTTTCATGAACTAGGTTCATATATTTTTTAAGTTATGATGACATTTCAAAAACTTAACCTTAGGTTAAGATTTTGATGTTGATTCCCCCAACATGGTCTAAGTTCATTGACCCTAAATGACCTTTGACCTTAGTCATGTGACATTAAACTCAGGCAGGATCTTCAGTAATACTTGATTAACCTTATGGCCAAGTTTCATGAACAAGGTCCATATACTTTCTAAGTTATGCTGTCATTTCAAAAACTTAACCTCAGGTTAAGATTTGGTGTTGACGCCGCCGTCGAAAAAGCGGCGCCTATAGTCTCACTCTGCTATGCAGGTGAGACAAAAAATGGAAGGCTAATTCCTGCCCAGCCTAGCCAAGCTTAGTCTCTCAGGAGGAGAGAAGTGTGGGGGAGGAAGGGGGTAGAGATGCAGGGAGGGGTGGCTAAATGACCTTTATCCCATCAGCCTACTTCACTTACTTAACCCTAAAAGGCCCGGGAGGCGGATTCCGCCACCCCCCCCCCCCCCCCCCCCTCTACATTTTTCACAATAAATCTACCGGGTGAAATTTTTCAGTCGCGCCGCTCACCGACCTATTTTTGTCTCACCTGCATAGCAGTGTGAGACTATAGGCGCCGCTTTTCCAACGGCGGCGGCGTCAACACCAAATCTTAATCGAAGGTTAAGTTTTTGAAATGACAGCAAAACTTAGAAATTATATGGACCTAGTTAATGAAACTTGGCCATAAGGTAATACAGTTTAATGTCACATGACCAAGGTCAAAGGTCATTTAGGGTCAATGAACTTAGACCATGTTGGGGGAATCAACATCAAAATCTTAACCTGAGGTTAAGTTTTTTAAATGTCATCATAACTAATAAAATATATGGACCTAGTGTATGAAAATTGAACATTAGGTTAATCAAGTATCACTGAACATCCTGCATGAGTTCTGAGTTCCAGATCACATGACCAAGGTCAAAGGTCATTTAGGGTCAATGAACTTTGGCCGAATTGGGGGTACATGCTTCTGTTGAATTACCATCATAACTTTGAAAGTTTATGGATCTGATTCATGAAACTTGGACGTAATAGTAATCAAGTATCACTGAACATCCTGTGCGCATTTCAGGTCACATGACCAAGGTCAAAGGTCAATGAACTTTGGCCAAATGGGGGTATCTGTTGAATTACCATAACTTTGAAAGTTTATGGATCTGATTCATGAAACTTGGACATAACAGTAATCAGGTATCACTGAACATCCTGTGTGAGTTTCAGTTCACATGATCAAGGTCAAAGGTCATGTAAGGTCAATGAACTTTGGCCATGTTGGGGGTATTTGTTGAATTACCATCATATCTCTGTAAGTGTATTGGTCTAGTTCATAAAACGTGGACATAAGAGTAACCAAGTATCACTGAACATCTTGTGCAAGTTATAGTAGTTTTCAAAGTCAGCACTGCTGCTATATTGAATCGCGTGATGCAGGTGAGACTGCCAGAGGCATTCCACTTGTTTTTTAAATCTCGCCCAACTTTTGAGACCAAATTTGTTATGCCTGGGGGATGGGCTCTCTGCACATGTAGGTCTGTGGTCAAGGGTACATGTATACTGAGTGCCCCCCCCCCCCTCCCACCAATCATAATATTATATAAGTTCACATGACTCCACAGTTTCCCCTGTTCTTGTATATTGAACCTTATACATGTAGAGTTATTGTGGAAAATGTGGATGGGCCAAGATGGCCCATGTACTAGTACTAGGGTTGATTCAAATGAATGAATTGGTCTAACCCTGCGCATGAATTTAGTAGATTTGAACAGAAGTATGTATTCATTATTGAACTTTTCCTCAATCAAGACTGAATAAAAGATAAGTGCTAATCATCTGAATAAGATAAAAGTGCTAATCAAATTAAAAATCAGTTAGTATTAGGGCAAAAACGTTAATACAGTATTTAAGTTCAATATCAGTAATAATATCAGTAATCTGGGCCCTGTTGCACAAAAGTTACCATTCTGTTGAATTTGCCATTCAATGGTAATGATAATCAACAGCCAATCAAAATCAAGGATTCCATTCAATAAGTAATAGTGAAGTTGTATTTTGCTTGGCAAAAAGTGGCATATTCTTGACTCTCATGTATATATTCATGCTGGTATATTTTAGTTTGACATAAACAAACATGATCTTGATAGTCAGGAAAGCAGAGAATGTTGTTAATTTTCTTGATAGTTTCAAACCAGATCAAAATAATTTCAAGGAAATGGATGTAAAGATGTGAAATTTGAAATTTTATCAACTACAGAATTAGCAAAATAAGCATGAAATTGGAGCACTTCTGATCATTTTTCAGCTTGGATTTTTGTGATTTTATGAAGTTTATTTTATTTGTACCAGCTCTAGACCCACAGGTATATAGTGATAATTATTTGTTAAATACAGACTTTCTCATGAAATCTGTCTTAACTGTAATCACAATTATTGGTGAGATTGCCCCCAGTATTTTGTTCCAGAGAATGAGAGGTTCATCATTCATCCAATCAGTAGTGTACTTTCAAAAATACAAAGATATTGACAATGATATATTTTTTTTATTACAGGTGGTGGTCTATCTGGTGGTGCAATAGCTGGAATCGTCATTGGTTCTTTAGTTGGATTATGTTGCTTCTATTGCTGTTGCTTAAGAAAAGAGAAGAAGAAACCTCCAAATGTGGTGTTAGTGAGCAACACAAGAATTGAAGGACCATTGGAATTGGGGAATATCACAAGAGCAACCGATGAGGACACTGCTCAATCCAATGGGACATCCATTCCTGAGAATCCCACCAATCTGGATGCAAGTTTACCTGAGCTCCCACCTCCATCGTACGATGACATTGGGAAATATTCATCATATGGTGACCCAGATATTGCCTACCCTTCAGCACCCCCTTCCATGCTATACCCAGATTCTGCCCAATACTCTTCTAGTGATGTGACCCCATCTGCACCCCCTGCTTACTCAGACAGCTAATCCTTCAAGATACATCAAAATAGATTTTACTCTACATTTTATGCAAAAATAAATTCTTATCACAAAATGCCCAACTATTAGGTTGTTTTAATTACTTGATATCTATAATTTATGTACATGTTATCTGTCAATATTGAGAACTTGAAGGAAAATGTAATTTTTATGTGGGATTTACTCATTTATTTAATGGATTTTAAAGCCTCTGCCCGCCACAGGTGGTTATTCGTATTAGTAATCATGTTGATTACCGGTACTATATTTTTTGGTATATATTATTTTTCATATTTGAATTTATGTTATATTTAATTGATTTCAAAATATGTGAATGAATATTATATAGGTTGCAAAAAATACTCCAATTTCAATTTCCTCTAAACAGGAAAAAGTAAATACCATTTGTCTTCGGCTGTTGCTGGGGAAACCAACTTCACAACTTATAAATAATCATGAATGATGGGAGAATATTTTAATGAACTTAAAGTGACTTTAACTGACAGTCAAAGCATTATAATTTATTGTTGTACTTTTTGCTGTCGGATTTTGATTACCTTTGAGAGACTAGTTCATAAATGATATTTCTTGGTTTGTGTCAAGTAGGGTAAGGCCTGTTAAGCAACTGGATCATGAATGGTGATGCTGTGCTTCAAGTTGTTGACATAATGAGTGACTTGCTGTTATAGACAGAGATGAGCCTTGTCTATAAGCATAGAAAGTTTTTAGGTTTGACTGCATTGATATTGACACAGAATCCCATGTGATGCTTCTCTTTGGTGTTTTTTGCCTGTAGATTTGAAATCTTGCATAGTTTCTGTGACATTTTGTCAGGAAAATTTGGATGGGCTGTGCATTGCATTTGTGCTGAGTGACCTGTGTTGCTTTGGCTTGAATATGCAGATCAGTTGGTTAATATCCATTATTATTAAAATGTTTTAAATCTTTGTGATAAGTAAAATTTAATCTTTTGCTCTCAAAGAAAAATCCAAAGAGTTACCTCAACAATTTTGGCTGCTAACAGCTGCCTTCTTCAGCGAAGACCGAAGTCACCCCATTTGACCTAGTTATATAGTGATCGATTAATTGGGTCGTAAACTAGAGTATGCAGCTACAGATGGTTGAGATTTTCTTGAATGATCATCATAATGAAGATGAATTGAGATTGAGCTGACATCATTTACTTTTATCATTAACTCTTTGTGCGCTAGACCATTTGCAGTAATGGAAACCATGCATTGCATGTCAGACCCAAAATTGCCCACAAAACATGATCGTGTATAAAAATCCTATGCAATTCTGGAAATAGCTAAAATTGAGAAATGTATCATTTTTGTCTCACCTGCATAGCAGAGTGAGACTATTTGCGTCGCTTTTCCAACGGCAGCGAGACGGCGACGGCGTCAACACCAAATCTTAACCTGAGGTTAAGTTTTTGAAATGGCAGCATTACTTAGAAAGTATATAGACCTAGTTCATGAAACTTGGCCATAAGGTTAATCACGTATTACTGAACATCCTGCCTGAGTTTCATGTCACATGACCAAGGTCAAAGGTCATTTAGGGTCAATGAACTTAGACCATGTTGGGGGAATCAACATCAAAATCTTAACCTAAGGTTAAATTTTTGAAATGTCATCATAACATAGAAAATGTATGGACTTAGTTCATGAAACTTATACATAAAATTAATAAAGTATCACTGAACATCCTGCATGAGTTTCACGTCACATGACCAAGGTCAAAGGTCATTAAGGGTCAATGAACTTTGGCCGAATTGGGGGGTACATGTATCTGTTGAATTACCATCATAACTTTGAAGGTTTATGGATCTGATTCATGAAACTTGGACATAATAGTAATCAAGTATTACTGGACATCCTGTGTAAGTTTCAGGTCACATTATCAAGGTCAAAGGTCATTTAGGGTCAATGAACTTTGGCCAAATTTGGGTATTTGTTGAATTACCATAACTTTGAAAGTGTGTTGGTCTAGTTCATAAAACTTGGACATAAGAGTAATCAAGTATCACTGAACATCCTATGCGCATTTTAGGTCACATGACCAAGGTCAAAAGTCAATGAACTTTGGCCATAATGGGGGTATCTGTAGAATTACCATCATAACTTTGAAAGTTTATGGATCTGACTCGTGAAACTTGGACATGTAAGAGTAATCAAGTATCACTGAACATCCTGTGCGAGTGTCAGGTCACATGATCAAGGTCAAAGGTCATGTAAGGTCAATGAACTTTGGCCACGTTTGGGGTATTTGTTGAATTACCATCATATCTCTGTAAGGGTATTGGTCTAGTTCATAAAACGTGGAAATAAGAGTAACCAAGTATCACTGAACATCTTGTGTGAGTTATAGTGGTTTTCAAAATCAGCACTGCTGCTATATTGAATCGCGTGATGCAGGTGAGAACGCCAGAGGCATTCCACTTTTTATTTTTACCGATTAAATGAAATAGATGGCATGTTAGTTTTAACTGAAACAGTGTTGCCCACGATTTTCATCAAAAAAAGAAATGATGAAAAGCACAAAGTCGAAAAAAACAAGGAAATACATAAAGAAATAAAAAAACAAAGTACATAATAAAAAGAAGGAAACTGACATTTTCTTGGTATACCTTTGACAATTTTCTCATGTCCAGACCAAAATTTAGCAGTTCTGGGGCTATACATGTAAAGATAAACTGCCAAATTATGATTTTGTGCAATGATTATGATAATTAAAAATGAATTTTAATAATATAGGTACAATTGAAATCTAGAGGTTACATGTACGTCATGGGTGTGGGTAACGTGCATCCCAATTTTCGTTCCGATCGTCCAATAAACGACCAAGATCTGGAGGGAGGGGCTGATTTTGACCCCCCTCCCCCCCGATATGCATCTTTAAAACAGCCCAGCTATGTAGGGTTAAGGTACTCCTGCAGTATGTATTGTTGGGCATAAGCTTGGTAATGTTTCACAAAGATATTAGGCTTGTAGTCTCTCTCTGTAGTAGTCTTTCACTACAATGTTTTATTCTATGAAAATATTTTTGGTTGGTATTTGAGTTGTCAGTGAACATTGTTGAAATATAAAACTGTGCAAGCCATTTGAGGTAATCTTTGTTGTGTGTCGGGGTAGATAAACAAAATATGTGCAATTTTAAACATCCTGATCATAAAATGAATCGTCATGTTTATGTATACTCATGCTGTAGTCACTGCTGACCTGAGACAGATCAAAGCTTCATGAATCACTTTATTTTGAATAGCATATTGTCTATTGGTTTGTAGTTGCTATGCTTTAGTCACTACTGATTCAGGACAATCCGATCCATCCTCGTGATAATTCTGCAACGCAAAAAGCTGGTGCCACATTATTCCATAACTCTCACACATTTGAGATCGGTGTGACGATCTGAAATTGAGCAACATTTCTTAAGATGTAAGAGATATAGGCCTCTGTCTGACCCAAGATTACTTTTAAATATATTAATTCAAGTACAAAATCCAATGCAAAATGTGTTTCATAAATGAGGTAATGTTTATACTTTTGTTGATTAAACTCAATTACTTTGTCTAATTAATAATCAAAATAAAGACGACCCACCCCCCCCCAAAAAAAAAAAATGAATGAATAAAAAAAGTAAAAATGATAAAAAAAGACAAAGAACAAGTTAATATATAAGAAAAAAAAACCAAAATATTGTACCACTGCAATTTTTTGTGGCGTTTGCGTGATTGGCAGTGATGGGGGGGGGGGGGGATCCAACCCTGTGAGATACAACCTGGCTCTCGTAGGGTTAAAATAAAGTACACTTGAATAGGATTTTGATAGCCTGGATGATCTTGTGTAAAGTTTCAAGTTTATTTTTATTGATTTCAAATCCAAACATAAAGATAAATGAAATTGTCAGACCAAGCAAACTTGAGAAGTATGGCAGCAAAAAAAAAAAAAAAGGAAAGTTCCTTGCGAATGGATTTTTATGTTCTAGGAAAGAAAAGTTGTTTTTTACTGTTGAGAGTAATACTTACTGTCGTGGGGAATGTATGTGTAAACAAAAGCTTTTCACATACATGGACAAAAAATTGTTTCACCAAAATAATGCCACATTTTGAAATTGGGGAAGTGTTTTTACTGACCAGGGTGGTGTTTCACAAAGATTTAAGTATGACTTAGAGTCGCACTTAAATACCGAGTTGCGTACAGTATAAAAGGCTGGACCGCTCTGGTAGATCGTGTCATGAGGACGTGCACCACTGCATATCTATCAATAAGATCGTACGTTGCATATCATGTAGCGCCGCCATTTAAGTGCGACTTAAAGTCATACTTAAATCTTTATGAACATGTAATGTACCTCTTATTTTAAAGTGGAACAGATTTCTTTGGTCCTTAAAGATTCTGATTTAGGCAATATATTATCAGCTTGAGGTGCTCTTTACAAAGAACAAATTTGTTGATGTAATAATCATTGTCATATTACAGATTCAATTTTTTCTCTCTTGCCACCTCTTTGAATTTAGTAGCTTTGGAAAGTGACTTTAAAGTCGGATTAATACACTGTGAGATAGAAAGTGTATTTCAACTTGTAATTTTGTAAACTTTTTCAACTCGTTTCAAACCATTCTTGCCCATATAATTTGCCTTTTCATTATATTGCCCAAATTTACATTGTAATGGGGGGGGGGGGATTGACCCCCTCAACAATTTTTGTGACTACACCACTGCGCAAATTTTGTTTACCACACCACTCACTAATTTCTACTTTCAATTCTTGCGCAACTTTTAAAGACCAAATTCGCGACGACTGGGAAAGCGGTTTCAATTGCAAATTGCTCAGATATGTAATTTCTTGTATAAAGTCAATGCAAATTGTGTTTTTAACCACAAATCATAAAGGTATGATTTTAATAATGCTGGATTTTATTGAATTTATATTGGGCTATTTATAATCACAAAAGAGTCCTTAACAAATTCATCAAAAACAATGAAAAACAAAAAAGTAAAAAAAGAAAAAGATTTTTGTCAGAAATTTAAACATTGATATTTTCATCAAAGATTAGCATTGTACTAGCTATTAAAAAGTGAGTTAAAGGCAAAAACAAAATTTCAGACACTAATGTGCATCATAAAGTTTTTTGCATGATTGCTCAATCAGTGGGGTTAAATCGACCCCTCCCACCCCCCCCCTCTAGAATATGCTGGTCTGAAATAGTCCAATTAAATTAGGGTTACATTTTTTTAGTTCTCTTTAGGGATACCATTATTGTGATTATCATATATACATGATATTAGATCTACCTCTTTTTCCCTCTCTCTCTCTTCACAAATCAAAATCTATATTATCCATCGTAGATTGTGGCAATTATATTATTGAGTAAATGTTATATTTTTATATGAATGTACTTTTCATTGTTTGTACTTTATATATTAAGATTTTCTGTGTAATATATACATATATATATATATATATGCGTAAAAAATTTTCATGAAAATTATTAACAGTAATCTTAAGCTGCTTTTATGGTACTTAAAGTTTTTGGATATGCTTATACTACAAACAAGTATTTTGACTTTATTTATATTTTCATATTTAGGGGCTTGTCATTAAAGGCTGTGTAAGTTTCAGGTAAATTTGTATGGGCAGCCATGAGGCAAAAATTAAACCACTGAGATAGTGGAGTGTATTAAAGCTACCTACATGTAATAGCTGGCTAATTTTTATGAGTCAAAGAACAAAGCGACCAAGATATTACACAAGTGATAGAGATTACCAAATGTTCAAAATGTGTCGTAACAGGAAGCCGGATAAAGCGGGTTAATTTCATCTCAACTTTTACAAGCCTGTTTCATTGCGCAGGCTTTAGGAAGACAACATTAGGATGTCCGCCCATACACATGTATAGCAGGGGCGTCGAAATGTAGGGCGAATGCCTTCCTTCGCTTGGTAAAGTAGTACAAAACAAAAACAGAGGAGAAAATGATGACAAAGAAAAAGAGAAGGAGAAAATGAATAGAGACTAGGTCCTATCAAGAAGTCAGATATGGATTGTGTGTGTATACAGTGCGTCCCACAAAAAACGAAACCAAGATTTATCGAAGATTTATCATAACTTAATCACAAGTACAATAGACAAATGACCTACCATTTTAAAGCTTAGAATCTCCTCTTTCATCTGAAATTACTTAGATTTACTTAGATTTTTTCTCAGTCATGCATGAGTGAGCAAAAACAATTTGAAAAGGGGATACCAAAAAGTCACTTGGCGGGCTGTATCTAGGTATTAAAAAGAAAACACAATTTTTAAAAAGTTCAATATCTACTCTTTAATTTGATACCTCAATTACAGAAAATGATCAAGAAATAACAAAGTTCGGGTTATTTGAAATAAGGCTTGAATTTCAATAATTTCATAAAATGAAGAGGTTTTACAGGCTGGCGTTCAAACTCACTCGACACTCTGTTTTGTTGACGATCAGCCATGCATTTAGTCTTTTGTTACCGTGCGATAGCCTCTGTGGGAAACCAGAGAAAACATGTTTATTTAATGAAATTATGGAAATGCAAGCATTGTTTCGAGGGATCATAACTTTTCTACTTCTTGACCATTTTCTGTATTTAAGTTTAAAAGAAAAGAGCAGATATTGAACTTTTTAGTCATGTGATTTTCTTTTTGAAATTCAGATACCCCCCGCCAAATGAGTTTTTGGCATCCTTTCTTCGAGTTGTTTCTGCTCACTCATGCGTGAATGAGGAATAATCTAAGTAATACCAGATGAAAGAGGAGATTCTAAGCTTTACATTGAAAGGTCATTTGTCTTTTTTATTTATGATTAAGTTATGATAAATCATCGCTAAATCTTGGTTTCGTTTTTTCTGGGACGCACTGTATAACCCATATTATTGAACAAAATGACATCCCCCTTGGTCATTTTGCACGGTCCCCCATTAAAAATTCCTGATGCCTCCCTTTGCATTTTTACACATGTATAATTTGAAATTTAGAGTTTAAAACTGAAACCATTCAGTTCAAATTTTATGACTTTTTTTTTTGGGGGGGGGGGGAATTTGGAAAAATTATTGTGCTGTCCTCTGGAATTCATTTATAAAAGTAATAAAACAAATTGTTTCTCATCTGATATTACTCTGATTCAAATAATCTGTTTCAATATTACTGAATCTTATCTTTCATGGATCTCTGTCTCTTGATTTATTGGTAGCTTTATACTTTAAAAGAAACCATAGGAAAAATTGGCTGGTTGGCTCCACTTAACCTGGCGGTTTAATTTTAGCCATTACCGCTGCCCATAGAAATTTACCCAATGCGCAACTGCCATATTTGGGTAGTACTAGGCCAGTTTTTGTGATATACCGGTACTGTAATCAAATTTCATCCATTTGTATTTATGGAGAACCTGGACATGAATGATACATGTTATCGTGATTTTTTGTGTGTGTAGTTTACTGTTTGGGCAAAAAAGGTATTACTTGACCTGGGGCCCGTTGCAGAAAGAGTTGCTTAAAAATGCAAATCAAAAAATCAATCGCAAGTCCCAAATGCACGCCGTTGGTTGGTTGAAAATCAAGCTGCGCATGATTTTTAGCGTTGCGATTGATTGCAACTCTTACTGCAACTCTTACTGCAACGGGCCCTTGGTTAGATAAAGTAAAAAGATGATATTATTATTGTTGTTTTTGCTTTATTATTTCATTTAACCTTAAGAATATAAGAGGTATAAAATAATGACAAAGAAAGACATGGTGTCATGTGGGTTCCTAATAGAGAAGTTCTGCCTTGTTGACCATAGTCATGTCAAATGTCGTAGTCAAATTTATCAAAATCTGATAACAAATAATGAAGTTATTGAAGGTTAAGATTCAGCAATATTTTATGAGAACAGTCATATGGATGCCATCATGAATACGCAATAGATACGCTGATGATTTAATATCTTCATTTCCATTTTTCTTTTATTATTACATGAAATCAACATTACATGTATTTCATATTTGCATATGTGTTTGTAAAAACATGTCATATTTGGAAAAGAAAATAGCATATATTTAATTATTTCACACATTAAATCAGTAATCAATCATATTTATACTTCCTTGGGGGAAAATTTGAACAAACATACTGTATATGTACATGTACATGCATAATAAACTACCAACTGAAAAGTGGTGAAGATGCCATTATTAGCTAGCTCATTGCATATTCATGAAGACATTCATATAAATGTCTCACCGAAATAATGCGAAACTCTGAATCATCATAACTTTATCATTCTTCATCCAACAATGAAAAAAATCAGTGTTGTTTGATGATCTGACCATATCACATAATTGTCAGCCTGGAGTAGCCATTTAATATTTCTAGCCTGGTCATCATAATTTACAAATGATAAGGACAAAATTGGCAAGATATATCTCTTCATATTTGGATTATTGGTGGGCCTGGAGAGCCCAGAAAGGAATAGCTGTTACTTTTCCCGCTAAATTAATGGGGCTCAGCATCCAGTCAAAATAAAGGATTCCATTGGAAGCGACTATTGGATTGTACATGTAAACATCACCATCTTGGTCAAACATCATCATCATAAATGTAATTGCCATTATCACTTCTTTCCTCAATAAAGGCTATGTTAATGTTGACTCCACTGAGGGGCATGATTTAAACACTTACAAAGAATAGGATATTATATGCCCGAAGACTTTGGCCCCCATTAGACATGCATGGGGGTTTGAAGCCGCCTTAAAGCCCCTTTCACAATTGACGTACGACCTGTTTACGACCACCTGCAACAGTTTTTTCTTGTTGTTGCACGATCGATCCCTTGGTGTCTTGCGAGCACTCGCAGTCGTTGTAGACGATCGCACAAACTCGAGGTGGTCGGAGGTGATCGTGACTGGTCGCATCTGAACTTTGAACATGTTCTAAAACCCAAACGCGATCAAATACGATTGATTCACTCGCAACAGGTCGTACCATCGGTCGGGCGATCATCGTGTGAGTGTTGTTCAACGTTGTACGACTTGGTGCGAGAGGTGGCACAACTAAGTATAGTCGCATTTAGTCGACTGGAGGTCGTACAACACTTGCACATGTGCTGGAGACCTACAGAGACCAGTCTTGCGACTGGGTGCGATAATATGAGACTGTTGCAAGACCGATCGAAATTACGGCTTACTACATTCCACTACCGTTGCATTCGCATGTATGCGACCGTTCAGCCCCTTTCACAATTGACGTCCGACCAGTTTACGACCGCCTGCAACAGTTTTTTTCTTGTTGTTGCACGATCGATCTCTTGGTGTCTTGCGAGCACTCGCAGTCGTTGTAGACGGTCGCACGAACTCGAGGTGGTCGTGACTGGTCACATCTGAACTTTGAACATGTTCAAAATCCGAACGCGATCAAACACGATCGATTCACTCGCATCAGGCCGTACCCGGGGTCGTACCATCGGTCGGGCGATCATCGTGCGAGTGTTGTTCAACGTTGTACGACTTGGTGCGAGAGGTGGCACAACTAAGTAGTCGCATTTACTTGACTGGAGGTCGTGCAACACTTGCA
Source organism: Lytechinus pictus (assembly GCF_037042905.1). Taxonomy (NCBI): domain Eukaryota; kingdom Metazoa; phylum Echinodermata; class Echinoidea; order Temnopleuroida; family Toxopneustidae; genus Lytechinus; species Lytechinus pictus. The sequence goes on along the minus strand of NC_087255.1, from coordinate 35,231,972 downwards.
CATATGCAAGCGACCTACATGTACAGAGACCTGTCTTGCGACTGGTTGCGATAATAATATGGGCCATAAGACTGTTGCAAGACCGATCGCAACGGCTTACAACATTGCACTACCGTTTCATTCGCATGTATGCGACCGTTCCACTCGCAATCCCTCGTGCAACACTCGCATGTGATCGTACGAGCACAATAAGAGCATATGCGACTTACTCGTGCAACGGGGTTTACTGGTTGTTTTTGTTGTACGACAGCTGTTGCAACTGTGAAAGCCTCTGTGCGATCTTATGAGATGACTAGCGATTGATGCCTGTTGCAGCCTGTCGCACGACCAAAAGGTCGCAAATGGTCGTACGTCAATTGTGAAAGGGGCTTTAGATGATAATCCCCCTAGTAATAATGGTTTAACCCTAATTCTCCAGGGGGGGGGAGGGCATAATTGCACCCCTCGACAATTTTCGCAATCTATCTGCTGCGCAACATTTTTGTCTCACCTGCATAGCAGAGTGAGACTACATGTAAAGGCGCCGCTTTTCCGACGGCGGCGGCGGCGTCAACACCAAATCTTAACCTGAGGTTAAGTTTTTGAAATGACAACATAACTTAGAAAATATATGGACCTAGTTCATGAAACTTGGCCATAAGGTTAATCAAGTATTACTGAACATCCTGCCTGAGTTCCATGTCACATGACCAAGGTCAGAGGTCATTAGGGTCAATGAACTTAGACCATGTTGGGGGAATCAACATCAAAATCTTAACCTAAGGTTAAGTTTTTGAAATGTCATCATACCTTAGAAAATATATGGACCTAGTTCATGAAACTTATACATAAGGTTAATCAAGTATCACTGAACATCCTGCATGAGTTTCACGTCACATGACCAAGGTCAAAGGTCATTTAAGGTCAATGAACTTTGGCCGAATTGGGGGTATCTGTTGAATTACCATCATAACTTTGAAAGTTTATGGATCTGATTCATGAAACTTGGACATAATAGTAATCAAGTATTACTGAACATCCTGTGCAAGTTTCAGGTCACATGATCAAGGTCAAAGGTCATTTAGGGTCAATGAACTTTGGCCGAATTGGGGGTATCTGTTGAATTACCATCATAACTTTGAAAGTGTGATGGTCTAGTTCATAAAACTTGGACATAAGAGTAATCAAGTATCACTGAACATCCTGTGCACATTTTAGGTCACATGACCAAGGTCAAAGGTCAATGAACTTTGGCCATAATGGGGATATCTGTTGAATTACCATCATAACTTTGAAAGTTTATGGATCTGATTCATGGAACTTGGACATAAGACTAATCAAGTATCACGGAACATCCTGTGCGAGTTTCAGGTCACATGATCAAGGTCAAAGAACTTTGGCCACGTTGGGGGTATTTGTTGAATTGCCATCATATCTCTTTAAGTGTATTGGTCTAGTTCATAAAACGTGGAAATAAGAGTAACCAAGTTTTCACTGAACATCTTGTGCGAGTTACAGTATAGTAGTTATCAAAATCAGCACTGCTGCTATATTGAATCACGTGATGCAGGCGAGACAGCTAGAGGCATTCCACTTGTTTTACCTCGCCGCTCTCTGACTTTTTACTTTCAAGTCTCGCACAAATTTTGAGATCAAATTTGTGACACCGCGGTACGCGGTTACCACATTATGCTACATTATGTAAGTGCGTGTCAGACCCCAAATTGCTCATAAACGTGATTTTATGTACAAATCCAATGCAGATTGTGTATGTATTAGCCACAATTCATAAATGTATCACTTTATTTCTACTTTTACTGATTAAACTTAATTAATTTTGCCTTGTTTATGATCAGAATTAAGTCTGGAATGATTTCCATTGAAAAAAACAAAGAAATACATAAGAAATAAAAAAAAACAATAAAATACAGAAGAAATCGGTCTTGTTACCAGAATTCTTTTCATTCACAATTGTTAGGAATGCTATAAAGAATATTTTCACCAGCATTTTAGGAGCATTTAGTGAATCAGAGCAAAAAGTATGATTTCATGTATAAAATAGTATAAGTAATTCATATAAAATCAAAAGATATGAATTCAGTGAAATTTACCAATGCAACTGGGTAGATTATGTCATTCTCTACCATCATGCAAATTTTCGTTGTGATCGCGCAATCCGCAGCTGAGATCTTAAGGGGGGCCATAATGCCCCCCCCCCCCTCCCCCTCCGGAATGACAAGAATCAAAATACCCCAGGAGATTTAGGGTTAAGGCCTTGATGATGCCTATTCATGTGACACAAGTCACCTGCCTTTTCATGTCAACATGTGATATTATTCACTCCCACCATGTGCATGGTTCTTAACTATTGTTCACCATTTCTAGTTAAGTGGTCAAGCCAGCCTGAATCCACTTGCGGGATTGTTGCTAGCCTGATGCCGGCTTCAAACCATATCCAAAGGGTAGAATCAGTCCGAGCCGGTGTCGGTTCGGCTTTCCCAAAAAAGGGGGGGGGGGTGAATATACACGTCGTATATACATGTCTGGCGTATATTGTGTGTCACCATCCATACATGTAAATGAATAAACAGTAAAACATGAATGAATTATCAATTCAATGGATTCCAAGAGTAACACCAAGACCAAGTTGACTTTGGTATCCAATGGTAACTTCTGTGCCATCAAGGATTCAATGTAAGACACCCATGAGTGGTAAGCTTACCATTATACTGTGAATCAGGGCCCTTATCTTCACCCTAGTAAACAAACCTCAAATATTTTCTTGGGGCAAGTAATCCATTTGGGCTGAGTAGCTATTCCATTATTTTAACTACTGTACCATGATATTTGATTTCTCTAGGCAGAAGAGTGTTTCATCCATATTTTGTTTCTCTGACAAGTCCGTTCTGACAACTCTCCTTGATTTTTATTTGCTGATAAGCACATATTACTATACTATGGCAATTCCTTTCATAAAACTCTCCCCAGGTCTCCCTAAGTGTATTTTTTAATTGTGATATATTTATTTCAAATAAACAACTCAAATTATTGTTTTTCTTTTCTTTTTATAGAAATAGGAATCTGTGTGTTTTGTGTCTCTTTATCATGTCTTAAGTCTTAGTATGTTGTTATACATGTGTATTGTAAACTGTATTAGTACTTAATACAAATTGTTCCTGAAACCAAAATGAAAGTTGTTTTCCTGTTGATGATGTTGGTGAAACTGATGTCAGAGATGATGATAACTGTCGGAGATGGTGATGAGTGTCATTAACGAACGTGGACTCCACACATTTCTACCGAACACCTGATTTCATTTACTTTTTTATCAAAAATTTAATTCTTTATGAAATTGTCACCCAAATTTACGATACTAAACTCGAGTAGCAAAACTTGTATCAAGTACATGTATTTTCAAGCATATCAAACACTGAAGTCAAGTACTTCATGATATACAGTGCGTATCAAAAAAAGTTTACACTTTGAAAAAGCCCTGCAAATTAAAAAGTATACAACATGTGGGTAATTTTTTCACATATAATCGGGTTTGGGTCTCATCTATCCAATGAAAGTAAAAGTTTTGACACAATGTTTCACTTGAGTGAGCACTGTCCATTTAAGTAAAGCTCGCAGAAATCTGTTTGCACAGAAATGCTTGTTTTCACGCTGTGTCAAGGGGAAAGGGCGAAATCCAACTTACCCTGCGAAACATTTCTTATACATTTCCCTTGCACCTTTAGTGAATTGAAATAAAACGGATAAATTCAAGCATTTTGTAACAATTTGCCACCCAAATTGAAATATCAACACTTAGTAAGCACAACCTTTACCCTTTTTGTGCCAGCTGGATCTGAGGACATAACTGAATCTGAACAAAAGTTTATATCAGGCATCTCCAGCATTTTTTTTACTAAGTTTCCATCATTTAAAGTTGGTTTACATTTCATTTTTCATTTAATACTTGTTTCTCCACACTTTTTCAAAGCTTGACAATGATTAACAAAATGAAAATCAAGCCTAAGCCATTTCATGTAAATCACAGCTCGTGGGGCGTAATGCGCTTTTTGAAGTGTTTTGGGCAAGGAAACAAGTCAAAAACAAAATCTTCAAATCAGTTTTACTAACTAAATTCCATGTGTTCTTCATGATTAAGGTCTACTTTTATTCGCATAACTATTTCAAATTTCTGAGCAAATCATTTTCACTAACTTTTCAAAAGTAAGTGGTGCTCACTCAAGCAGAAATATTTTTCCAGAGTTTTATCGTCATTTGCTTAAATGGATCTATACCAATGTTAACCCTAAATCTCCCGGGGTATTTTGATTCTTGTCATTCCCGGTGGGGGGGGGGGCATTATGGCCCCCCCCCCTTAAGATCTCGGCCGCTGATGGCGCGAGCGACGCAAAAATTTGCACGCTGGTAGTGTGCGATGTAATCTACAAGGCTGTATGGTAAAATTTTCCAAAATAATGAGATTTTATTTTATATGAATTAATTATGCTAATTTATGTATAAATCGTACTTTTTGCTCTATTTCACTAATAAAGCTCCTAGAATGCTAATTTTTGGTAAAAATATTCTTTGTAGCATTCTTACCAATCGCAATTTTAAAAAAATTCGGTTTGGAAATAAATTTCTTATGTATTTTATCGTTTTATGAATTTCCTTTTATTTCATTGTTTTTTTTACTTTTTGCTTTTTATTGTTTTTTCAATGGAAATCATTCCAGACTTAATTCTGATCATAAACAAGGCAAAATTAATAAAGTTTAATCAGTAAAAGTAGAAATAATGATACATTTATGAATTTTGGCTAAATACACAATTTGCACTTACATAATGTTGCGTAATGTCGTAACCGCGTACCCGGGCGTCACAAATTTGGTCTCAAAATTTGTGTGAGACTCGAAAGTAAAAAGTCAGTGAGCGGCGAGGTCAAAAAATTTCGCACATCAGATATATCGCGAAAATTGTTAAAGGAAACAAAAATTTAAATTCAATTTTGTTTTTCAAAGGAAAAACTAAAAATTAAAATATGTGAAACAGTAAACGGAAAATTAACCATTTTTCTGTTTTCCCAATTTTACATATTTCATTCTTGAATCAAAACATTGAAAATGACTGTTTTTCTGTTTTAAATCTTGAAAATAGAATCAATTTTCACTCAATATTTCTTTTTTTGCTTTTTCATTTTGAAATCAGACAAACAAATTATATAACATTTCCTTGATTTTGAATGCACCACCCAAGCTTGTTAAAGGGTCAGGTACATGTATGCTAGCTGGTAAGATCACATCCATCTTGTTAAAGGGTCAGACACATGCACGCCTACTGGTAAGATCACATCCATCTTAAATGAACCCTCTGTAATAATAATATAAGCAACTTTTACCATAATGATAGCATAAACAATGATTAACATACAAGTATTATAGCAGACTCAAATCTAGACTACAGGCTTAGATCTTGATGCCCGATATAACAAAACAATACTTCAGATTTATCTTACTAATTAATATTTGCTACGAGCTTTGTATAAATAAACATTTTCTTAAAGATAAATGTGACTTCTTTTCAGATTAATTGTATTTAGATTAAACACACAAATTACAAGCTTTCTTTTCTCCAACAGAACTGATATTCCTTCTATAATCTATACTCTTAATATATTAAGGTACAGAAATAATAAGCTACATAATGACTTTAGAGTTTTGAAAATTATCCTAGCCAGCAAATGGCTGAGATAGCCATTACCAAAAAAGCTGGAGTGAGTGTCACTACAAACCAACAGACCTCTTACTCTCACATGCCCAGGCATTACAATATCATTTATTCACATTCATGTTCACTCAGCCCCTCACTCTCTTAACAATTGTCATTGTAGCTCCCCATACAGAGGAAAAGGTGATAATCTGACAATGAGGATACACAACATTTACTCCTAGCTGTGACAATTGCTCTGGGCTTAATTTCATCTAAGATGAAGGGTTGCAATAGGGTTTTGTGTTACATGTAGTTACATCACAACCACCAGAACCATCATTATCACTACCATAACCTCTCCTTCTTGATTGTAAATTGCCCCTGAAACAACTTCAATAAAGGTCACTCTTCACTACGTTAACGTGGATGTGTCTCTCAACGCTAACTCAGCTATTTAGATTCAGATAGGTGGGGTATGGTGTTAAACCCAGGGTTAAAGTTGGTCTAATGTGTGGATTTAGAGTTAACCCTAAACTGACCGGGGGGGGGGTTGAATCAACCCCCCCCCCTCAACATTTTCTGCGATCATTCCGCCGCGCGAAATTTTTTGACCGCGCCACTCACAGAGTTTATACTTTCAAGTCTTGCGCATCTTTTGAGACCAAATTTGCGATGCCCGGGTACGTGGTTCCGAAATTACGCAACATTTCGTAAGTGCATGTCAGACCAAAAATTGTTCCAAAACGTGATTTTGTGTGCAAAGTCAATGCAAATTGAGTTTTCTCATCTTATTCATAAAGATATGATTATTTTTGCTTTAAACAGCTGAAATCAATTGATTTAAGCATAATTATGCTTCAAAAAGGTTGTGCAATAAATCTGGTGAAAAAAACAAAGAAAAACAAAAGGTTGAAAAACAAGGAAATACATAAGAAATTCATAAAACAATAAAATACATAAGAAATTGATTTCCAAACCGAAGTTTTTTTCAATTGCTATTGTTAAGAATGCTACAAAGAATATTTTTTACCAAAAATTAGCATTCTAGGAGCTTTATTTAGTGAATTAGAGCAAAAAGTATGATTTATGCATAAATTAGCATAATTAATTCATATAAAATAAATCTCATTATTTAGGAAAATTTTACCATACAGCCTTGTAGATTACATCGCACACTACCAGCGTGCAAATTTTTGCGGCGCTCGCGCGATCGGCGGCCGAGATCTCAGGGGGGGGGGTTGAATCAACCCCCCCCCCCCCCCCCCCCGGCCACAGAACAGCCAAAAAAGCCCGGCCTAGTTAGGGTTAAGCAATTGCCACCGGAGCAAATGTCATGGAACCATTGGTGATGGTGATTGTGCTGATTATAATGAAAATGATGGTTATGATCATGGCGGTGGTGATGGTGGTGATGATGATGGTCATGATAGTGATGATGGTGATGATGATGATTGTGCTGGTGGTGGAGATGATGATGATGACGATGGCAGTGGTGATGGTGATGATAATGATAGTGACAAATGATGATGATGATAGTGGTTGTGATGATGGTGATGAAGATGATATTATGTTTTAGCAGTGCGTTCTGCATTTCTATTTTAACCCCTCTAAACTGTAGATGCAAGCTTAAATCTGATTTCTGTAGCAACACAATGTTCAACTAACATTAGACAAATTGTACAAGGTGTGTACTCTTTAATTAACATGATAGCAAGTCCTTATTTCATTTCTGAAGCAACACATCTTTCTACCTCCATGATTCAACTAACAGACAAGTTTTTATTTTAACAAGTGTATATAACTCTCTAATAATCAACATAATGCAGATAGAGGCCAGTCACATTAAAGATACAATTGATTTTGAATAAGCCTGTGTGAAAGAATGTACAAAAAATAATTCAAATTCATACATTTCCACATCTGAATCTATTGTACGTTTTTGAAAACTCGTTACTTCAAAATTTTTCATACTGAAATCCAAAACTAGATTTCATAGAAAATATTAAAGTCATGAAGATTCCACAGTCAGACCGCAGGTCCCTATGCTAATGAGCAAACAGGCCAGATTCATCCAAATCCTCTTGTGGCTCAATCCTCCTCCCTGCAAAATCTTGTGAATCATTGGTATGGTTTATTGAAACAAATATCAAACAGGCAGCTCGCAGGCTGAAAATGTTCAATTTACAAACAAAAAATCAACAGAGATAGTAAAATTATACAATGGGGAAAGATAAAACATAAATTAAATTAACATTGATAAAATGCCAAATGCAAATTATGGAAATAGCAATAAATCAACTTTCTAATATAATGTTTGAATTAAAATACAGAAACCAACAAATAGGGCTAAACGAACAACAATGAACAAAAGCAGAAAAATAGTTGTGTAGTTGACGCAAGAGTCAACTGATTGAAATTTAAATAAAGCAAGTCTGTTGCGTACACAAAAACAGAATCAATATTTTTTCAGGCCAAAATAATATGAAAAGAAACAGTAAGCCTGTGTGCAGCAAGGTGTCAAGGTTAAAGAAAATTTGATAAATTTTAACTGTTTCGAATTATTGCAAATTAATTGATAGATAAATAGGATTGAACACGGGGTGACAATTAACTTAAGTTCAGTATAATTAAACAAAATAAGAAAATATCGCAGGATATAAATATGTTTTCTACAGAAATCAACAGAATATTCTATTTTCAAATAATGAACGATGAATTATTTAAGTGACTGATATTGTGACAATATGTGTCAATTATTGCACAAATATAAAAAACATTACGGAGAGAGTAATAGAAAGTTAAAACACACAAAAATAGAGTGGAAAGCATTATCAAATCATAAGATTTTACCTGCTTTATCCTTAACTCAAATTAAATATCTTTGCAACAATTAGACAGAGTAAATGTTTCTCTTTCATATATAAGTAAGCAAATAAATAGGCAAATTCAGGCATGAAAATGTGCATCAAAACTGATTTTTTTTTTTCCCTCTGTTTTCTGTCGCAAATTGTGCAAAAGTTTTTACTTTGAGCCTCAAAGATGTCTATATCACCACAAAGCTGAATTTTTGTATCTTCTCACAATGTCACTCTTAATATGTGGCATCTTTTAATCTGGTCAAGAACACACTTTTCCCACCAAGGTACAAGACGAGCTTTCAACAATTTTGGAGTAGCATGGAATCTAGAGTTCAGATTGGCTGGATAAGGCTTTTAAAACAACAACTCGGATAATTTTATGAGATAACCACATGGGGAGTGTGACCTAAATATGAACACAGCACTGGAACCGTTGAGTGTGTTCTCTTTGACCAATCAGAGTGCAGTATTCTTGTTTTCAAGCTGCTTTATGTACTTGACCAATGAAAAGTGTGATCTTAACCCGATTAAACCGATTCTTGTTTGAAAACCTACACCATTTTAAAGCCTAGATATTCAGCATTATCATGATTTAAAAATCATTTGGGCTCAAACAAAAAAAAGTGCAAAAATAACAACTTTTGTCAGGTGAAAATAATTATTTTGAAGCCCACCCGGCCTAGACAGGGTTAAGCATCTTATGAAAATCCTGTAGTACTGTTTACCTACACATGCATCTGCCTTTAACAGGCCACTGCCATGCAAATCTGCAATCATTTACCTTTGCTGAGTCTATCCAAATTTTGTCAAGGTCATTCGTGTACAATCCACATTTTATTTGTCTCTGGTTTGTGCCAAGAAAATGCAATCATCTTTCTTTCAAAACTCTTAGTTTTCTTTCATCTCATCATATCCTAAACCATCCAATTTAGGAAATCTACAATAATTGATCTTTACTGACTTTCCTGTCCTGTCCTGTTCCACCTTTTACCTATCTCACTCAATTCAATGCCAAGTGAATCAACCGTCGTCTCTCTCTGCTGGCTTTCCATAAACCATCTCATGGACTGTTCTGTAGCATCCTCTATCTATCTCCATGGCAACAGATTTAAAGCACTCCCTTGCTAGCTCCTGTTGTACTACATCTTCTGATGCCATCATCTCCCCATAAAGAAAGACACCCATTGCCTACAAACAGGACAGACATACAGAGAGATAGAAAAAAAAAAAAAAGAAGAGAAATACACACAAGAAAAAAAGGAAGAGAGACAATGACAAGGGAATTTAATATTTCAATGTGAGTAAACAAATCCTCGATATAGACCTGTTTCAACATTTCCAGTTTACAGGGTGGCCGTGATCTGGCATAACTATGTAAGTCATTTATTAGCATTTAGAATTTCTTATAGTTTTGAATATGCTCTTTCATCAAATTTTCCCAACTGAAACAAGGTAGGCAAGAGTAGATTTTCTAGTATACGCACTATTCTATATTATAATTTATTGTTCATCTGACAAACATGAGATCTTATAAAAGGCTATTAAAGTTGGAGGTCCAACTATCATCATCATCTCTCCAAACTTTTCTTAATCCTTATTTGAAACATGTACATACATGCCTTGCATTGTGTATGTTAACCAGTTTCTTTCACAATTAATTAATTCACATAAGTTTTACATGGGGATATTATATTTGCTGGACGCAATGCCGATTTGTTAATGGAGAAAATTTGTTAGATTGCAAAGATGTATGCATGTGCACACAATTTAAGAAAATATTGCAGTTATGGCCGTCAAACGACCACATACGTAGAAAGGTACTAAAATTATCCTTTAGTACAAGGATTTGGGTCATACAATTCTTATCCTGATTTAACACTTAATATGAAGTGTTTGCATGGATATCAGAAAATTACCCACTCAGGCACCGCATGTGTGGCAGTCAAATGCTATCTAGAGTTTTATACATGTACATGAAATAATTATTGGCATTGAGAATGGTGTTATATCCTTATATTGCATCCTGCTTTGTAAAATATGTTCAATCCGGTCTTTGGGGTGCGATGGATATTACTTTCATTAAAATCATTTTCGATTAAAACGTTTTTCAATTTTATTCCAAGAGAAAGTCTAGAAGATGCATGTATCAAAAGTATTGAGAACCAAACAAATTCTGGAGACAGCTCAATTGCATCTTGAGAAGGCTCAACAGATACCCAAGACAGCTCGTCAGATTCTCAAGACAACCCAGCAGATTCATCTGACACCCGAGATAATCAAAAGTATTCCTGTGACAGAAAAGATGGGCATCACAAAACCACTGCAGACACAAGGGATTCCTGAGATGGCTCAGGTGATCTACGAGAAGGCCCAAGACATTCCTGAGATGGCTCAGGTGATCTACGAGAAGGCCCAAGACATTCCTGAGATGGCTCAGGTGATCTACGAGAAGGCCCAAGACATTCCTGAGATGGCTCAGGTGATCTACGAGAAGGCCCAAGACATTCCTGAGATGGCTCAGGTGATCTACGAGAAGGCCCAAGACATTCCTGAGATGGCTCAGGTGATCTACGAGAAGGCCCAAGACATTCCTGAGATGGCACAAGGAATCCATATTCATTCAATTGTAACTCTACTGAGTTACACACATTCAAGTCACAAAAACTTTTATCTAGAATTCCATTTATTTTGCCATGAATACCAGGCATAACCAAGAATTGTAGAGACTAAACCCAATACAAAATTATACTTGTATTACATCACATCCATGAACCTTTTATATCATAAAGAGTTATTAAAGAATGTATGTTAATATATTGTTTATCAATGTATCTCCTCAATTATGCATGAAAAGTACTCATGATAGTAAAACATGTAGCTATTATGTTTTAAGCTGTACTGTGCTCATTGCATTTTCTACACACAAAAAAGCGATGCAGGTTAAAAGATCAAGGTTTGGAGAAAAACGTGGCCAATCATGCTTCATGTTGCCACCATGTTCATGCAAACGCAAATGCATTCACAGGATATCAATGACAGAGCATTAATATAATATTTGGAATGTTTTGGAGCAGATGCTAAAATGATAGACGGTACTTCTTTGTAAGGAGCGTCAACCAAAAACAAATGCGAAGACGAAAATGAGAGGCGAAATATCATTGTTTGTAAAAAAAAATTCTTCCTTCACACTCATGGTTTTAAGAATGATGATTTTGTGATATCTTTCCTCAACAGCAACAGTATGAATGCAGAGCTGCCAACCTGAACATGTACATTTCAGTATTTTAAAAGCTGAAAATCAGTATTTTGGTGAGGAAATCAGTATTTTCAAAGATATGCCATAGGACAAAACATAAAACTGAACTTTAGAAATTAGCATTTTGTATGAAACCATCGGTATTCCTCTCATTTTTCAGTACTAAATACGGAAAATCAGTACTACTTGGCAACTATGTGAATGGTAAGAGGATGACACGCACCAGCAAAAAAGTATAGACTGCACAAACTGAGGCAGAGCTACAACACACAAAATCATGTAGACTATGTGTATCACACTAGAAGCTAGCTCCTCACAGGAAATACTTCCCATCGTCCTTATCGGTTACAAAACTACACAAAGAGTTTAGTGAGAAGAATGAACAATTGAAGGTTTCGTATCAAACCTTTCATCAAATATTCAAGACATTGAACCTATCTTTCAGAAAGCCTAGTTTTGATGAATGTACTCATTGTACATCACATGATAATGCTCATCCACTTCTTGAAGGATATAGTTGTGCAACCTCTGGATGTGCAACTTGCAAGAAATATCCTGCACATCTTACCCATGCAAGAGAAGAGAGAGGCTCTCCATACTGATAAAGAGCATATGACAAATAATTATCGCAAAAAAAAGGATATTACACTTTTCACAGACAATTGTTCCTCTCAAAAAACAAGAATAGGAAACTATAAGGTTTACTCATAAGATATGTGAACGATAAGTCGTCTGCCACACAAAGACTCACTATGAAATATTTTGAACCTGGCTATACCTACATGTCCCCTGATAGCAATCATTTTAACAGCTATCAACAAGGAAAATCAACTTCATGAATTTGAGAGTCCTGTACAAATCATAAATCAGAGTAAAAGAAATATGGTAGGAAAGGTCACCAACTTCAGCTTGTTTGAGCCTGAAGTAAAGGCCATGTAGTACATACCCATATCAAAAGTGAAAGTTGCTCAGTTTAGGTGGTCACTTATTGTGTTTGTAAAGATCAGTTACCCAACTGAGTTTGAGGAGCAATGCGTGCTAACCAAGAATGTCACTGGATAGCTGCACCAGCTCATCCGAGCACATAAAAACCTCATCCATGAGGGATCTAAAAATATGGAAGCAATGGGCATCACTGAGGCTAAGAATAGAGAACTTCTGAAGCTCGCGAGCATGATGACTCTATGGAAGAAGGTACTTTTAGACAATTTGATTGTTTGTGATGTACAAAAACTGGAAATCAAAAGTATTCTCAAATAATCATCTTGACTTGGCATGGCTGAGAAGCAGCACCATGCAGCTCATCCATGAACACAAGAATCTCATCAATGAGGTATGGAAGAAGATGGAAGAAATAGCCCATCACTGATCTTAACAAGAATTACTTTTGAAGCAAAATAGCAGGATGCCTCTATAGAAGAGCAGTTTTTGATGGATCTAAACAGATTTGAAAATCATATCTTGAATTTATTATTTATCTTTATTTATGCATGGCCATGAATAAAGAATCGGTGAAGCTCTTAAACTCTGACTCTTCCATTATGAGGATACAAGGCAAACATGTTAATCATATATTCCATGTCAATTTACCTTTTGCCTACAGCATGAATCATATGTATATGTTGCTGGGTTTTTTTACTATTGCTTTTAGAGAGTGGAGAATGGAAGGATGCAGACATTGTCCTCTAAAAATACTGAAAATACTTTATGAAGAATATCTGATGGTGTAATTGCATTTCAGTAATTAGAAAGAGAGAGCTAGAATGTAATATTGTGCATCATGAGCTAATGTATAGAGATAGAAAGATAATGTATCACACAATGTTAGGTAGACACATGTACTGTACCAAACAGAATGTTAGCTGTGTTGATTAGAATGCATTCACAAATATTAAATTTAGTAAATCAGATACAAGCCTTGGCATTATTCTACTGGCATACAAATATATTCTAGTCTAATAACTTTGTGTATCCCATAGACACTGTATGGACAATTGGTGTAAATAATTGGTGTAAAAAGTGACCTCTTGGGTAATTTCTCACAATATATATATTTCATCTATATTTAACATCTGAACACACTGTGTTTGATTATAAAAAATGACTGCTCTATGGAAATGGTAATCGTCATTACATTTGGAACACTTCAATACCGCGATATTTCAGCTCAATATTGATGCGTTTCAATCCATAAAAACAGCAAATAAAATGTTGAATTTTTATGCCTCTGCTACAAAGTGGCTGGAGGCATTATGTTTTCTGGTTGTTTGTCTGTCCACACATCCCGTTCTTATGATTGCATATCTCAAGAACAGTTTGGCAGATTTTCACCAAACTTGGTACGTGTATGTATCCTGAGGAGCCAATAAACTGATTAGATTTGGGGGTTATGGAAAGAGACACAAGAAAGATAGTATGTAGCATTTGCATCTCAAAATATTTTGTTGACTAGAAAGAACAATTTTAGAGATTCCCTCAAAGCATCATCAGACAAATTTGGTTTTCATAAAGAAATGCAGACGATTTGCTTAAAACTTATTTGTCACACCTGTTAGCAAAATATAGTTAACTGTGCAAGACCATTGTACTGTACGGCTGTATATGTTCTCTCTGTTCACAATAATGAGCAATTCAACTTCAATTTGGGCATTCTGCCTAAATGAAATCAAAACTAATTTGAATTATGATTATGCAAAAAGAGATCAGATAGGGCCTATACTAATATATTTCATGTGGTATTACAAATAAAATTAAAATGGCCTGAAAAGAGCCTATAAAATGAACGGTTTTCCATTTATCATTTCATTGAATACTAGACTACTGCATACTTTCAAATTTCAGAGATAGAAACATATTCTTGATTCATGGGAAGCCTTACAAAATTTGATATTTGCAAATGTGATATGGCCGACACCCTAACCCTTACATTTAAAGCACTTTACGATTTCTAAGACATACATGTACATAGTTTTGCCTGATAAAACTTTGCAATACTTAGGAAATACACTCTTTTCCCTGATAAACCAGTCATTTGCAATGTCTAGGACATACATAGTTTTGCTTGATAGCTTTGCAATGTATAAGACATACACAGTTTTGCCTGATAAAACTTTGCAATTCATAAGTAGTTTTGCCAGATAAAACTTTGCAACGAGCAAGACACACATAGTTTTGCCTGATAATCCTTTGCCATGTTGAAGACATACATAGTTTTGCCTGATCAAAAGCTACAAGTGTAGTCATCGGGTAAAAACATGTTTTTAAATGAAGACAATTACAAGATTAAATGAGGAAATACAAAACACATATTGACCCCAGTTCTGTATGTTCCACAGGTCAAAGGAAAACAAAATCTGATAAACCATTCTCCATTTTTCCAAAGAAAGCAAAAGAAGCAATTTTGAATTTTTAAGCTCGAAAATCTCGGAATCGTAGTTCTGCCAGTTCAGGGCCGAGGAAGGGATGTATACAAACGCATACAAAAGGCAGATTTTCATATATTTACTTTCTACATTGTGTATAAAAAAAAAAAACATATTTTACAGGTAACTATCTATATGACTTGGGAGAATGGAAGCATGTAACACATGGTTCAAACTATCTGACCCAATTTACCTAATGAAAGGATTATAGGGTTGGTCGTACCTGTTCTTCTTTCAAAAAGAGACACACATCAGGATATGATTTAGTGAGCTTGTGTTTGATGACCAGCTCACACCAACGATGTCGTACCTCTGCATTCTGATCTTTGAGGCAGTAGGTTGTATCAAGATCAACCAGAGTTTCTTTTGCCATGGTTTCCACATCTAAGATTCCTTCTAAGAGGAGGATCAGCTGATCTGGAGTAAGCTGAAAAATAAAAATCTTTTCTTCAATTTTAAAACATGTAGACCTGAATTCACAAAGGTAGTGTTTAATACATAATGTGAAACCATGATTTATATTTACATAAAAAGTGGGCGGGTTAATGCAGTAAACTTAGTGACAAGTGTGGAGTTAGAAACCTTGTTAAAGGGGAATCCAGCCTTGGTCATAAACTGTTGTGTTGGGAAGGAGAAAAATTAATTAAACAGAATGGTGAAAGTTTGAAAGAAATCGGACAACCAACAAGAAAGTTATAGCTGCTTTAAAATTGAGATCACTAATACTATGTAGATTTCAAATTGGCAACTGGGTAAGTAAATTATGACAAGGGGCAAGGACAACTTTCCCATAGGCCGAGTACTTTATCATCAGGGATTTGTGGTTTTCTCCTAAGTACCCATTCTCCTGGGGTAGTAATCTAAATATAATCCAGGTAGTATATTGTTTTATGTCCTCATGATAGAAAAATATAATTTGAAATAAAACTTTTTGGAAAAATGACATTTTAGCCATAATATGTATTGGAGTACATGGAAAAGTAGTCCTTGCCTTACATCACTATGACATCCCATATGCGGCCAATTTGAAGTCTCCATGGGTATAGTGATTACCAATATTTACAACTTTTAAAAATTCATTACTTTCTTGTTGTTTGTCCAATATTGTTCAAACTTTCACCTATCATCTTGTTTGATTTTTCTTTTCCTTATAAAAACAAGTTTTTATTTGGGTTGGATTCCCCTTTAATAGTCTATGCCAAGCTCTTTGGCGGTTTTGCTGTATTCATTAGTTTACACTGGAATTGCCCCGTGCCTGAACATGAAAAAATAACAAAACTTGTTAGCTGAACCTGTCTACACATAAATAAAAACCTTGGATAGAAAGCTTTCCTGATGCGTATTGGAAAAAATGCTTATATGCTTGTGATTATTGGACCATATCAATTAAAGTTTCATCCAGATGTAGAAAGTGAATAGTGGATTACTGGTGTAAAGGTACATGTATGAAAATATAATGCTGTAGTAAGTTATACCCATTTACAGTGCCATTAAAGAGGGAGTTAACTGTGTGTGTTCTCTCATTGACTGTGTTTTATAAATACATAGTCTTAAAATATACATTTTCAGATATCTACTAATACTACAGAGAATAAATTGACCTATTGTATTTGTATAGAGAAACTAAAATGATTTGAGAGGAAAAGTAATCGTTTTGCTACTTGGTAACATAATTATTGCGGTATGAATGTATTGAGAAGTTAATTAGCATGTTATCATTCAAATGGGTCTATATTACTAGACTACACCAGCATTATGGGTAAGGAAACTGGCCAGGTATGAGTAGTTGAGGACTCGAGATGGCACTATTGGTTCGTATCTGCTTTAAAACTTTTTGTTGGACATGCTGTATTACAGCTATTTCCAGTGCTTTTCACATCTGGGGTCAGCAAATTTTAATTGTCTCCTAACGAAAGTTCACGACAGAACGATTTAAATTCTTCTTATTGCTTAAAGCCGATACTGAGTTAGGCCCGGTTTGAAAGTCCATTTTTGATGCACGTGTACACGGCGTGTTTTTCGGTCGTGTACACGTTGTAAACACTGAGAGTGAGTTACGGTATATTTTCAGTGATTCTTACATGTCGACATTCACGGACCCGCATCCACCTGTCAATGTAACATAAACGGGGCCTATGTAGCCTAAGTCACGGTTTTAAAGCTTACCTTAGAAGTTAGAAGTATCAAAAGTTTACTCAGGTTAGCAGCGCATTAAATTAATAAAGAATGCAAAAGTAAATCAGTGCAGGGCCCTAGTTAGCGCAGATGTTCGTTGGATGCGCATTTTACATACTGTACCGTACATGCATGCACAGATCGCTGCAGAATTAAGTGTAACTGAAGTTATCGATTGATTTTCATTATTATATTGCCAATTTGAGGAGCGTGTGTTTGTAGGCTTGTAGCACATGTGTATGAGCGTATAACACGTAACTGGAGCAATGATCGCTGTCGCAATTGGTGATTCTCAAATTGTGACAGCAATCATTGCTCCAGTTACGTGTTATACGCTCATACATATGCGCTACAAGCCTACAAACACACGCTCCTCAAATTGGCAATAAAATAATGAAAATCAATCGATAACTTCAGTTACACTTAATTCTGCAGCGATCTGTGCATGCATGTACGGTACAGTATGCAAAATGCGCATCCAACGAACGTCGGCGCTAACTAGGGCCCTGCACTGACCGAAGCATACCCATTTCGTGTGGTACAAAAACTTGAGTCTCCAGAATAAATGTTGATTAAATCGGCGATTTTGGAAGTAAACTCACTTTAGGTTAATTGAAATATATTGACATATTAGTGATTAAAACATGTGCAGTGTCTGACAACTAAGAATTAATGTGAAGCTGTGAGCTTGTTCACTGACTTTACAGTCCCACGCAAGCTTTATGCAGATGCTACCGTGTACATGGTGATGAAATTTAGTACACGTGCACTGACTTGACCGTGCGTGTACACGTGTATCCGAAACGGGCCTAATACTGAGTAATATGAACTTCCATGTCAAAAATTTCCTTCCAAGTACTCTGATGTGCTGGGATGGGTACTTCCAGTGCAAACAGCTGATCATTGTTTCCCAGCAACACACAACTGTTCATAAACCCTCTCAGTTGTCAAACTGTTGGCATTTTTTTTATTTGGTAGAGCTAGAGAAACAATGAAATGTATACTTTCACCATCAATTGAGTAAGCAGATGTAAATGGTAGTGTTGATCAGCTGCTGCATGAACAGCTGTCAGAAGAGCAGGTGCCAACAGCATTACCCTAGATTTTCATACCACTGAGTGTATGCAATGAGAAGAATTGTGCATAACTTGCTAGATTATCAAATTAAACATTTCAATGAGACCTGGCACATTTCATTTAAAGGATGCATAAACTAACACCAATTTTCTAATTGTCAACCTGGTATAATGAATAAATACTGATTTATCATAAAAATATCAAAATGTTACATCCTAGATAATGACGCATGGTTGTCCTGAGATTTGTCAAGGTGGCCATGATTTCAAGAATGGTTATTACCTCTAAAGCAGGATTATTTTGAAACAAAGGAGACATCATTCTTCTCCTCTTCTTTTTCTTCTTTGTCTTCTTGGATTTCTGATGAAACTTGTCATAAGCTTTCCATCTTTCAACCTGTAAAATATCAGAACATTTATTCGATCAGATATCATTACCATATTTGTGAAAGCTTATACAGCCTATAAAATTGTTTGCTAATGACATTTCAGATCATTAAAAGCTGCAATATTCAAAATATGCCCAGGAAGGAAAGCAGCAAGCTCAAATGCCCTGTGAATGTTGTTGTCCTATCCCTAGGGAACAGCCTTTAAGAAGAATCTAAACAATTTAGCCTAAAACTGTTTTGAATTTGCAGAAAGATGGGAATATTGAAGTGATTTTATATCCATCATCACAATCATCAATTCATCATCCACCATCATCATCATCACCATCATCATCATCACCATCATCATCATCACCATCTTCATCATCATCATCATCATTATCATCATCATCATCATCATCATCACCACCACAACCAAAATTATCATAATCATCATAATCAGCACCATCATCACAATAATCAATTCATTATCACCATCATCATCATCATCACCACCATAATCATCACCATCAACATCACCAGCATCATCATCATCATCATCATCATCATCATCATCACCACCACAACCAAAATTATCATCAGCAGCAGCAGCAGCAGCAGCATCATCATCATCAATTCCAATCATAACATTCACCAACATCATCATAATCACAAATGGAAATTTAGCAGAATATTTAATGAATTCCATACCTCAGACAGTACACTAGAAACAAGAGTATTGTCATGCTGGTAAATCTGTGGATCCAACTCATCTGGCATTCCTGGTTTATCCAACCACTCCGAATAGATAGTTTCCATGGTGATGCCTCTATGTCTATAAAAGATGAAGATACAAGATTTGTATTCCACAGGAAGTGATTTGATCTCATAAAGTACATGAATAATACAGAAACATGACAGAAAGAAGAATGAGACAATTCATACATGTACAGACACAAAGTCATAGTACATGTATTTCTTTATTTAAACAACTTTTAATCTAAATATCCATAACTTGCATTTTGCACCTTATAACCAAATGCAAAACTTAATTAACATTTATATATGGATATGAACATATACACAAGGATCGTACAATTATGTTTTTGGCTATGTTAATAATTATAAAAACATAAGAAACCCAAGCACTGAAGGGCATATATACAACTGCAAACTGATCTTTGCCAGTGATAATGGGACCAAATTCCCTTCAACGGCAATAGGTAGGGGAAGGTGGGGTAAGTTGAGCATAGGGGCAAGTTGAGCCACCACCCCAAGGCCAATAATGAATGAGTCACACATTGTGGTGGTGTCATGTGTTGATGACCCATTACATAACCCTTTAATACCCGACCATATTGTTTTCGACTTTGAAACAAAAAGTACTTTTTTTGACGGAAAAATACAAATTTCAGCCAAAAAAGTAAAAAAGGGTGTCAAATATAGGAGTGCTTTTTACCCACACATGTCTTTGAATACAATAAAGAAATAGGAACAATATTGTTAGTCCAGGTATGGATCTTCATTCTTGTCATAGTCTTTTAAATGATGGATGCATAAGAAATGTGTGCAGGCAGAAAGGTGTAAATTCATAAGACAGTTATTTTAATTTTAGAGGATGTTAGTATTTATAGAGAATTAGCAAGTGAAAAGAACTGAAATACAAAATTTGACATGCTGCTTCTTCCCATATACATTTTGTACGTAGTTTTTGTGGCTCAACTTACCCCAGAAGGTGGCACAACTTACCCCACATATGGAGCAAGTTGAGCTATTCGACATCGTCTTTTTCAAAGGTCACAATGAATTTCAGCGTGGGGGTATACCGTAAGGGCACTAGTATTCAACCCGTTTGGAGAGTTTCCTCAAATATATAGAAATATAGAATTTACCTGAATTTCAGACCCGTCTTATTTGCAAGAGCAAATACTGGTTATTCTTTTTCCGTTATTTTTTTCTTCAACCAGTTGACTGTGTGCGCGGGCGATCGAATTATACGGCGACGGATTTTGGTCCTAGTATTCAACCCGTCGGCACTAGTATTCAACCTAGCGATGAAAGATGGCCCTGTCTCTCAATCTGCCCTTGTCCCATCCGACTATGGACTAGACCATTTGAGATGAGACCAAACAGGGAATTAATCAAAGCCAGAGACTTACATAGATCTAGATCTAATTTAGCAATCTAAACCCTTTTGAGATTTGCTATCAATCCTCACTAGGTTGAATACTAGTACCATTCAGTGCAAAAGGCCATCGCCGCATAATTCGATCCTCCGCGCATACAGTCGACAGATTGACAAAGAAAATATCAACAACAGATTACCCTGGAAATAACAAAGGTGTGAAATTAAGATAAATTCCCTATTTCTAAATATTTTGGGGAATATGTCAAAATCTTTGAATTATGCCGGGTTGAATACTAGTACCCATACGGTATAGGTGAAAAATATTTTCTAAGAATTAAATTTAACCCTAAAATGGCCTGGGGGGGGTTGAATCAACCCCCCCCCTCAACATTTTCTGCGATCATTCTGCCGCGCAAATTTTTTTGACCGCGCCACTCGCAGAGTTTATACTTTTAAGTCTTGCGCATCTTTTGAGACCAAATTTACGACGCCCGGGTACGCGGTTCTGAAATTACGCAACATTTTGTAAGTGCATGTCAGACCAAAAATTGTTCCAAAACGTGATTTTGTGTACAAAGTCAATGCAAATTGAGTTTTCTCATCTTATTCATAAAGATATGATTATTTTTACTTTAAACAGCTGAAAGCAATTGATTTTAGCACAATTATGCTTCAAAAAGGTTGTGCACTAAATCTGGTGAAAAAAACAAAGAAAAACAAAAGGTTGAAAAACAAAGAAATACATAAGAAATTCATAAAACAATAAAATACATAAGAAATTGATTTCCAAACCAAAGTTTTTTTCAATTGCCATTGTTAAGAATGCTACAAACAGTATTTTCACCAAAAATTAGCATTCTAGGAGCTTTATTTAGTGAATTAGAGCAAAAAGTATGATTTATGCATAAATTAGCATAATTAATTCATATAAAATAAAATCTCATTATTTTGAAAAATTTTACCATACAGCCTTGTAGATTACATCACACACTACCAGCGTGCAAATTTTTGCGGCGCTCGCGCGATCGGCGGCCGAGATCTCAAGGGGGGGTTGAATCAACCCCCCCCCCCCCGGCCACAGAACAGCCAAAAAAGCCCGGCCTAGTTAGGGTTAAAGGCAAGGTACTTATTTCTACAATATTATCAGTCATATCAATTCTAACATGCAAAATGGAAAAAGTGTCACAACTTACCCCTCCTTCCCCTACAGTGTATATTTCAATATAATACTTCAGCAATGATTATGTGATATTTGTGAATACATGTCCAGTATTAAATTCGGTCTAAGATATCAATAACGTTGCTTCATATCCCCTGCTTCACTGAGTACATAATATATCTGTAGACTTCATTATTTTTCTATATAAAAGTAGATAATTTGAAAATGGACCATGCACTCACTTTAACTCAGGGTACTCTTCAAACAAAAGGCTGAATATGTCTTTTGACAGGACCAAGTTTCCATGGTAATGCATCACATAATGATTAATGAAGCACAGGGTTTTCTCCATGGTAAGGTGCCTAGTTATGTGATGTAAGAGAAAATATCCCTGTTTAGAAAAAAAAAAGAAAAAAAAGGACAAATGTTAAATCATACCTACAGATTTGTTTTATTTCATAACACTAAGGCTGCCGGGCCATAAAGTTGGTTTAAAAAAAGCAGAAGATTTCAACGAAGATTGAAATATGAATTTTCAAAGTTTGACTTTGTGATGTCTGCTACATTGGTGATATGTTGGCTTCCAAAGGAGATGAGTCAGTAG
Organism: Lytechinus pictus; assembly: GCF_037042905.1. Classification (NCBI taxonomy): domain Eukaryota; kingdom Metazoa; phylum Echinodermata; class Echinoidea; order Temnopleuroida; family Toxopneustidae; genus Lytechinus; species Lytechinus pictus. The sequence continues at coordinate 35,209,245 of NC_087255.1, read as the reverse complement.
CTGTGACAGCAAGGATTAGCAGTGTCTGGAAGAGAATTCTCTCCCTTCCTCACCTCAAGGGCAGCCCCACCAAAAGGGAATGATGCAAGTGTGTGGAAATGCGTGACCTCTGGTAGCTGTTGGCTCCCACTGTAGGGCATTGGGAAGTATACCCAAAGAAGAACAGGAAAGTAACATAAGTCGGTGGCTGGGACGGGGGAAGGGGCAAGAGCCAAAAATTTCCCGGTCATATCAGAGTATAATGACGCAAACATTTTGAGGGGTGGCCCCCTCAAAATTCTTATGGCGTAAAATTTTTATATTTTTATTTTAAAACAAATCAAATTTTGTGATGGATTTTGACATAATATTCAGGAAATGAAAATGAATGCCCTCCCCCATCCTGCCCGTTACTCACTGAAGATGGAGTCACTGGCAACAAATAAATCCAGCATGGAGCAAATTGTAAAGGCCGAGAAGAGGATGGTCAGATGGAAGTACAATGTATTATCATGTGAGAGAATGAGACCTCTTCCAGTCCATGGGTCTGGTAAGGATAATACAGGTAGGTTGATATGGTATGGTCATGTGGTTAGGAGAGAAGACACCCATTGGCTCCAGAGATTTATACTAAGGGTGTGTTCAATGTCGATTTTCAAATTCGAACAGCAGCATAAATCATGATTGAAAACACAATGCCAAAAGACCAAACACAAACACAATCAGCATTGCACATTTAGTGTCGAAAATATAAAACTGTTTATATGTTGATCGTCTTTAAATTTCCCGCTTTTGTTAGTGCAAATAACAATATGATGGATGATGTACCGTTGCACAGCCTTAGAAGGTGACGTCACAATACGTTTCAATTCTTTGCGTTCAGTAAAACTGAAGGTTAAATAAGCGCATAGCTTGCTGGCTACATGCACAATGCTGTCCCAGGTCATGTGTGCTTGTGGGATTTGCTTTTTGCTTCCAACATTTTTCCTCCCTTTTCATAGAATACTGCAGGAAAAAACTTGTTTTTTCATATTTTCGCTAAGCCCCGAGGCACTGTACAACACAAATAGCGAATATTCTTATTTGTACAATGGTGCGAGATTTCGCATTCAGTAAAAGAAAGAGATGCTCTATTCAACTCCGCTAACGCCTCGTTGAATAGAGCATCTTTCTTTCACCTCCTGCATAATCTTGTACCATCGCTCTCATGGCTATTCACTATCTGTAATAAGTAGGTATAAATAAAGATTATTTTACCTTCAAATAATGCACCTGCAGAAACCACTTGTCTGGATTTAGACCATTCTTAACAAATCCAACATCACTTCCTTCACTAGTTCCTGGTCCATCTGTCATAGGTCTAAGGATTTGTAGTTCTGATTCTGTGTTCTCTATCTCTCCTTTCAATGCTTGGTACCTAAGTAGGGCCTTGAGATTGGAGTAGTCCTTGTACTCTTTCCATGACCACTTTGGCAAGAAAAATAAGTTTAGAAGATTTGAATCCATTACTATCTTCTTCTCAGATTGTATATTTAAACATCATCATGGCTGAACTCACTTGGTACATATCATCCAACCACTTACTGGGTTTGTCATTTAGTCTAATGTTTGGTCGTTACCCAGGGGTGGTATTCTGAGATCCATTTTATCTCACATAATTTTGTTTTCTCCACTTAAAATCAGTGAGATAAAAAAATACCCTTAAAATCTTTGCAAATTGGTATAATGAGAAACTTTTTTTTTTCTAAAGCAATGTCCAAAGATAAAGGCTGTGCAATCATATATGCCACTTAGAATTTATCAGTCTGAGAATCATCTAGAATGACACCTTTCTTACATGAAAAGGCCTTTTCTATGGCCAATATCTACACCGTAGGTTAATGTTTAGTCTGAAAAGTGGCATCCCTGTTTAGTAGTACAGTCACATATTATCAATGAGATTGATACAGAAACATAATAGCCCCCATCCTATGTCAAGTTTATTTACTTTCTTTTTAAATATACATGGGTGCAAGCACATTACCTGTGTTCTAATGATAAGGACAAATCTATGTAGGCACTGCTCTGCCGCTTATTATCTTCAGACATGGAATATACAAATTCACCTCAGATAAAATTCAATATATCATCTAAGAGATAAAAAGTGATTTCAGAATACAATTTCATTACAAAGGTAAAACTAAGATATAAATCAATACAAAATAAAATGACATAAAAAAAAAATTGATCTAATAATACTGCCCAAAATGTTCCAATTCCACTTCATATGCTACATGAACATGTATTTCACACATGTAGAAATAAAGATTTGGCTCATAAACAAATGATTCTAACAATAAAGTAGTGACAGACTGAGTGGATATGACAAAATGGATATAATACCCAATAAACTGGAAATGCTTAAGGCTTTCTGACAATTAGAGTAGATAGTAAGTAGATGAAATGGTTGAAAGCTAAGGAGGATTAAATCACAAGAGACAAAAGTAAAGAGGAGTAGACAGAAAGGGTGTAAACTTTGACATGAATACAGCAATACAGACATAATCTACGCAGTTGCATTGGTAAATTTCACTGAATTCATATATTATTATTTTATATGAATTAATTATGCTAATTTATTCATGAAATCATACTTTTTTATCTGATTCACTAAATAAAGCTCCTAGAATGCTATTTTGGGGTGAAAATATTCTTAATAGCATTCCTAACAATTGTGAATGAAAAAAAATCTGGTACCAAGACCGATTTCTTATGTATTTTATTGTTTTTTTTTTTATTTCTTACGTATTTCTTTGTTTTTTTACTTTTTGTTTTTTATTGTTTTTTCAATGGAAATCGTTCCAGACTTAATTCTGATCATAAACAAGGCAAAATTAATTAAGTTTAATCAGTAAAAGTAGAAATAATGATATATTTATGAATTTTGGCTAAATACACAATTTGCATTGGATTTGTACATGAAATCATCTTTAAGAGCAATTTTGGGTCTGACATGCACTTATATAATGTTGCATAATGTCGTAACCGCGTACCCGGGCGTCACAAATTTGGTCTCAAAATTTGCGCGAGACTTGAAAGTAAAAAGTTGGTGAGCAGTGAGGTCAAAAAATTTCTTGCAGCGGATATATCGTGAAAATTGTCAAGGGGGACCATTATGCCCCCCCCCCCGGGAAAATTAGGGTTAATGAACCTACATGTAATAATGAAATTTATGCAAGTTCATACTGATGCATCTATTACATAACTTAGACTAACAATTAGTTTAAGCTTACGTAATATTTGACAAAGGAGGAATATTCAATATCAAACACAAATTTTTCTTTAAAGAGAAATTCCAGTAGTTGCAGTAAACACTGATTTCATGAGAAAGTCTGTAAAACAAGGCTTAATTGTCAGTATATCATCGAGGATCTAGATCTGGTACAGTTACATAAACTGAACTTCGTGAAATCTTGAAATCTTCGCTGAAAAATGTTCAGACTGAAAATCCCCAACACAGACAAGCGCACGTGGGACAGTGTATAATTATTGCTTTGAATGTCGTGCCCGACGCTCTACCCGAATCCTGTGCTTATTTGCTGATTTCTCAGCAATTACACAATTTCTTCCAGAATCCTTTGGCACATACGTTTTATTTATACAAACAGACACTTTGGTGGTCATTTCATTGGATTCTGTACGAACTCATTTTGATATCGTTACCAAAACTAGCATTTACCTTTAATATTCCCCATTAATTAACCCCTTGCAACTTATTCAAAACTACCTTTAACATAATACTATCGTTTGCAATGATCAAACACTAATTCATACATTCTCTGTGATTGCATGAATTGGATCCTCCATGAATGTTGCAAATCCTTCACTCAACCATTCTTCTGTCCAATCACGAGCTCCGATCAGGATTCCAAACCACGAATGACTGATTTCATGAGCGAGACGAGAAAGAAAACTTCCGTCACCAGATAACAGGGTTTGAGAGAGGAAGATCAGACTTGGGCTGTTAGACAATAAACAAGAACTAGTAAGCTTCATGGAAAACTGTTAACCCCAGAACAAAGTAAAACTTTTCCTGCCATAGGCCGAGAATAATCATTTTTATCATCAAACAATCAGACATGTATTGTGAAGTTTGGGTTTAAAAAATATGATTACACAAGAATCCATGGCAGAATACTTAAAACATTTATTTTCTTGGCAAATATAATGTGGTATAGAATGTTGTACTGTAGATAGGAAGGAAATTATTGTCTATTGTCTCTTTCGGTTCTATTTCACATTGTTGCACTCTAGCATTCTATTTATTCATGTGATTTTACTCCAATGAGTGCATGTAGAAAAGCTTTGTATGTCAATTTTTAAGGCTATTTTAAGATATTGAATTCAAGCTAAGTATATTAAAATATAGAATTTTGGATAAGGATATACATTTTTTATTTGCTGCGTATTAATACATACTTTCCTATGTATTAAATTTTATATGTCTTGGACGCATGTAAGCAAGATGAAGTTTCACTTGGATAACAACAATATAGATAAATAACGGACTTGAATTAAGGTATCCAAACAAAAACAAAAATAAACAAGACGGCCACTGCTACTTCTACTACTAATACTATTACCACTACGTAATACCAAAAATACTACTATTTCTACTACTGCAGTCAAGTTAACACTATTTTAACTGGGCTATTTCAGACCAGGATATGCTGGGGGGGGGGTCAATTGAGACCACCCCCCCCCCGATCTCGGCCGCTGATTACGATAATTTGCACACGCATAAAGCCGAATGTAAACTACAAGCGTGACTACATGTATAAGAGCCGCTTTTGCGACGGTGGTGTCAACATCAAATCTTAACCGAATCTTAAGTTTTTTAAATGGCATAACATAGAAAGTATATAGACCCACATGTAGTTCATGAAACTTGAACATACACTCGTCAAAAAAAGTTCTTGGACACTTATAAAAGTTAAAATGTTCCATATAGATATTTGATTAAAGGCAAATTATTGTATGTCAACATGACCAGACAATATTCCTCTTCCAGTATGACATGACATTTTCATGTGAACAGTCATGCATGGGCGCTTAAAGAGAAATGCCAGTAGTTGCAGTAAACACTGATTTCATGAGAAAGTCTGTAAAACCAGGCTTAATTGTCAGTATATCATCGAGGATCTAGATCTGGTACAGTTACATGAACTGAACTTTGTGAAATCTTAAAATCTACGCTGAAAAATGTTCACACTGAAGATCACAAACACAGATAGGCACACGTGGGACAGTGTATTCTTATTGCTGGAATAAAGACCCAACGGAAGTGACCGAATCCGCGCTTATTTTGCTTATTTCTCAGCAATTACACAATTTCTTCCAGAATCATATGGCACAAATTTTTTATTCATACAAACAGACACTTGGATGGTCATTATATTAGATTCTGTAAAAAGTCATTTTGAGATCGTTACCAAAACTGGAATTTATCTTTAAATGCTTTCAAACATTTCTTGAAAATCTGACTAACGGGAATATTTATACTGATTTAGAAGGGCATTCAATCGCCGGGGGCACCATACCACCCCACATACTCACAACCACTTTGCGCCCAGATTTAGTAATTTTACGGGAGGATCAGAAAGAGATAATTATCACCGAATTAACAATCCCATTTGAAACCAACATCGAAGATGCACACCAAAGGAAAAGCACAAAGTACGAGTCAATCGTTAGGGATATCAAAGACAAGGGGTACATGGTGTCATTCTACGCCGTAGAAATCGGGGCAAGGGGCCTAGTAGACCGGAATAATAAACACCGCCTTAAAAAACTCCTCAGAACAACAAGCTCGAAAGTCCGACCAACCGAATTTTTCCATACCCTTTCTAAACTCGCCATACTCTCCTCTTTTTCGATATTCTACGCAAGAAAAGAGCGAACCTGGGGGGTGGTACGTCACTTGGACCCGTAACTATCCCCAAGGGCCCAAGATAATTTTCTTAACTATGTTTTCTGCGTAAGGCAAATGTACTTTACTAATATTACTTTCATAAATTTGTGATGTCAGTAGCTAATTATATTAATTTTAATACACAAAAACTTATAATGTAGTTGATTAATTCCATTTACACATCCAGCTCTGATTTAGAAGACTGATTGAGTGCTTTTCTTTTTTTTTTACAACGTGATATCAACGACAGCTTTAACTAATTATTTTCCTGCATTACGTATTACTTGTCTTGTAATCCATGTACTGACCTGCCATTTGTTTGGAATGGAAACGATGGACCTGGTCTCTTTATGTATATATTGTATATCAGTGTCTTTGAACTTGAATAAAGTCATGATGAAACAACAACTATAGCAATGTCAGTAAAAGAAAATTGCAAGAAATGGATGTCAGTGCATGGCTGGTTACAGGCATTAAACAATAGCAATGTCAGTAAAAGAAAATTGCAGGAAAACGATCAGTAATTCTTTCAGTTGTGAAAGTTTGTGTGGCATAAATATCCATTAACGATAAAAGCAAACTTAAAAGTCAAATACCAGTCTAAAAGTGAAGAGAAAGTTATCCACATTGGATGCATCACTATTCCACTGGAATTTTAAGTAAAAGTTAGTCGATGAAAAACATGTCAAATTTCAGTATCTTGGCATAAGCAAAAGAAAATTATCCTTATCCTCCTATCTTCTGCAGGGGTGGTGGCCCTAGGTCAACCACTCCTAGGGCGGTCTCTAACTTCATCAGTAGCCAAATACTGCTGGTTCAAATTTGAAATTGTTGTTGGTGAAACTTGGAAATATCTAGCCACTTGTCTAAATGACTGCCCAGACTGCAACATTCCTATTGCTCTTGCACGCTCTTGGTTGGAAAGCTTCATCTTGAAAGTGAGTGTCCAAATGATCCATCTCATTATGCATCTCATGATGCATCCCTAAGCATTCAATTCAAATGATAACCACAATCTGTTGAAATTGTAAATTGTTGAATGTATGCCTACAGGATGGCCATGATCATTAGCATTTGAATGGTCCATTTCTTGCCATTTTCTTTTACTGACATTGCTATTGTTTAAAGCATTTAACCACCCATGCATGACTGTTCACATGAAAATGTCATGTCATACTGGAAGAGGAATATTGTCTGGGTATGTTGACGTACAATAATTTGCCTTTAATCAAATATCGATATGGAATATTTTAACTTTTTTCAGTGTCCAAGAACTTATTTTGCTGAGTGTACATAATAATAATAATAATAGCTGGATTTATAAAGCACTTTTTGCCAGAGGATACAAAGCGCTGCTATTATTACCCCGGCTTTAGCTCACGCTACCATCACCGGTGCTCAGTGCATGCAAGGAATTACTCCTGCCGGGTACCCATTCACCTCACCTGGGTTGAGTGCAGCACAGTGTGGATAAATTTCTTGCTGAAGGAAAATACACCATGGCTATGATTCAAACACACGACCCTCTGTTTCAAAGGCGAGAGTCAGAACCACTAGACCACGACGCACCCACATGTAAGGGTAAGGAAGTACTAAATCTCCTGCCCAAGTTTCAGGTGACTTGACAAAGGTCAAAGGTCATTTAATGTCAATGAACTTTGAATAATTATCTAATAAAAGATTTCAGGGTCAGCACTGCTGCTATATTGAATCACGTAAAGCAGGTGAGACTGCCAGAAGTGCTCCACTTATCTGCCTTTAACTTACTTTATATTAGAATGCTATTTTTTGTAAAATATTACATTTCTAACAAATATCTGAAAAAAATTGCCATAACACAATTAATTTCCTATGTATTTTATTGTTTGTTTAATTCTTATGTATCTCTTTGTTTTTTGAACCATTGTTTTTATTGTTTTTTCAATGAATTTTGTCAGGGACCCTTTTGCGATCATCAATAGTATGAAATAAATCCATTAAAACCAACAAAAGTTAAAATAATCATGCATTCATGATAATTTTGGTTGAAAACACAATTTGTATTGGCTTTGTACACGGAATCCTGTTTTGAAGCACATTTTTGATGTGCAAAATTTGTCGAGGGGGGGGGGGTCAAACTGACCCCCCCCCCCCCCAGTTTATTAAGGGGCCTTGAGTAAATACCTAGCCAATCCAAGACTTGCAAAGCAGCGAGGTAAGATAAGCAGATCAAGACGTGAAAATGGATGTGGTCCAAGGAGACTGAAGACAGCATACAGACACTTTGGTAAATAAGAGGCAAACTCTTTTACAGCAGCTTCATAGAGTGAGGGTGGGGCTATGATGCGGGATGGAATAATTGGTTGGTTGTAACATCCTATACGACATGGCCACTCGTCATGATTGCATCTTTCTTGACGAATCTTCCTGCAGAAACAGAGTGTGATAGAAACATATAAAAGGTGACACATTAATAATTCATAAAATAATGACTAAATAATTAATAGAGCTAATGTGACCCTTTCTAAAAATATCAGTCTTAAAAGGCTGACATCACAAGACGTACATGCATGTTACATTATATATTAATGCATAAATTTCAATTTTGTAATGGTATGTGATGACTAATTTTCTTTCTTTCAGGTATAAAATACATGCAATTTGTTTGTTGATACCTGAAGTTACAATAACAACCATTTACAATTTTTTGAGAAAATGATGTTTCTTTGATTTTTTTACTACACAATGAATGGTGAAGCTGCTCCCATATGATGTCCCAAATCAAAAAAATTAAGCTTCAAGTATATATTTTTCAATCTGATGGATTTTCCTCAAACCTTCAGCAGTATTTTATTTTGCTATTTTAACCATAAATATTTGTCAGGGTGAACTTCCCCTGTAAATTTTGGATCGGCGGATCTAGCAATGATTCAGGGGATCTTGGTTGATTTCAGAGATAACATTGGCAATATTGTAGAAACCAGACTGAATAAATATCGTAAACTAAAACCTCTGATGAACTCTAGTACTTTTTATAAGCAGATACACAAGTATAAAGGATGAGATATTCCTCCGCCTGACAAATCAAGCCAGGCATTACATAAATGAATTGGAAATGGCAGTAAAGAGGACCCACAACTAGCTTGTATTAACTTGATTTTCTAGCAGATGGTCTAATTATCACATCCTCTATCATAGCTAAACCAAATTAGTCTACTATTATTTTGCTCCAATTGCCACTTGGTCTAATATTCACTTGGATATCTTATTTCCACTAGATACCTACTTTGCCCACTTTTTCACTCTGTTATGTCACGTGAATATATGATTCATAAAATGGAAGTAGACCAAATGGCTTACCCTTCATTTTCAACTTTTCTTTCCGCTAATGAAAACAAATGCTTTCGATTTGATCTCCATTCATCTACATCTTGTGGGACTGGTACATTATAACATCTCCAAACTCCAATGGCAAGAGTAACAATGGAGCTAGGTTGCAGCATATCTGTGAAGTGGAGAGTGGACACCATCCCTGAGAAGTGGATACAAAGAATAAATATAGCACTTGTTTATACTCAATTCAATGGCATGGTTTTTCATCCCAACATTGCTACCGATTCATATCATTTGAGTGTTGTAAAGACATCCCAATGCTGCCTCCATGTGTAGGCTGTAGAAATGCTACGAAAATCACACTATTTGTTATGATAAGATAATGTAATATAATATGGTTAAGTATTTGAAAGTGTATGCTTGCATTCCAATGTTACATGGAGGAAGAGAGAGAGAGAGACTGAAAATAGACTTCATCAAAATAAAGAGGTAAAATACCAAGATGGATGTACCTTGTTTCTTCTGTAACACATCACCTTCTTCATCTCCGCTCATGATAACCATACAATCTTCTGGAGCATGGATGATAGCTTGCCAGGTTGCCATAGCACCAGGGGGTTCCTGGCATGGAAAGAGAGACCGGTTGTTGATCCATGCTCCTTGGGTAAATACACATGGCCTAAATAATCATAAAGGCAGAATTAGTTATTGTGATATCAATCTTTATTTCCTTTATGATGAAGAAATGATAATGGCAGTGACAAGGCTAGATACATGTAGCTATTGAGTTTATGTTTTAATTTTGTTATTTTGTCATCAACTTCATCAGAAAGGATGACATGTACCAGAAACTTTGAGGATGATGCTGATTACATGTACATCAATGTACAAGATTTTGCTTGGTATACACACAGGAAACTTGCTTGTCAAAGTATCGACCTGACATGATTAATACTGATAATAAATGTTGAACATTGCATAACTGTGAGGAAGAAGAATGATACAATTCCCTTTCAAGTATTGAAAGTGGCTTTTGAACTGTTGACAGAATCAAATCACTCCAAACATGGTTTGTTGCTATTATAGGACAGGCCATTCATACCCCAAATGCTGATTTATACTTTCATTAATGGATCATCAAATTGATGGGGGGGTGGGAGATACAAATCTAGATCAGATGTGTGTATTAAACTCTATCACTTAATAAAGTTTATCAACAGAGGACAATACTCACCTACCATCTTGATCAACAGCCCAAGTTAATGACCTTCCAGAAGGTCGGGTTCTGTAGGTTATACATACAGCTGCAGGAAAGTCATCTGGTTTCTTCACTCCTCTCTTCCAAACTTTGAGGCTCCAAGGTTCCACTTTAAATTCAAGAGAAATCCTCTGCATTGATTGACAAGTCAAAAATCGTTTTCTTCTGACGCTGTATTCGTTTGGAGTATAACACAAATTTTCTGTGAGGGGATTCTGGGCAGTTCCATGACATGGTGAGTTTTTAACTGGTTCCCTTTCACTATCCAAAGAAAATTCTCTTTCATTTTCCAAAGGCAAGTCCTGATTTTCAACTACCAATTGTTCTGATGACATTGTATTTATAGGATTTAGTCCAAACTTTTTTTCATCTATAATTATTTCTTCCACTGCATGAATGTCAATATCACAACAATCAAGTATCAAGGCAAAGTCATTATCATCACAATGAGACAAATGCAATGAACTCTGTTCAGGACTGGTGTTGATCGTTTGTTTGGCATCCTGTCCCCTTAGACATGGAGAAGGATATCCAATTCCTTCATTTAGACTGGTAAAAGAATCAAGAACCTTGCCTGGCCTTTCATGGCATGATTTACTTTCTGAAGATGCAATGTCCTTCAATATTTTCATGTTTTCCATTAGTTTTGGATTGACGCTAGTACATGTATTGGCAGGGTCAATTTCATCAGAGTCCTCATTAGAAACTATTAAATTCCTGTCAAGACCCACAGTTGGCAAAATAAATCCAGTTACCTCTGTAGAATCTACATGAACAGAGCCTGCACCAAACTCTTCAAAATTACATGTAGACATAGAGCATGATTTGGTCCTCAAAACATTGTAACTTTCCAGAGGTTCTTGACAAGCAGGACCACTGGGAGACCTAGCATCCTTTGCAGAAGACATTTTCTCATCAACATCTTCAGAAGATGAATATGAATGAGACAGGTCGTCATCTTGTCTTTGCAGACTTGATGTACACATCTTAGAGGAAGCTGGCTGTTCTAGGAAGAGAGTTGTACTTCCAGTGAAGACCCTGTCATTGAAGTTGACCTTGAGATTTAGAAGGTAATGCCTGACCCTTATATCATGAATGTTTGACATCAAGGGCAAGTCATTTGAAGTTGCCTCCATCCCACCAGGGTCAAAGTTCCACATTGTAAATGGATTACTTTACTAGATGTCCACGAATCAAATGTTCAAGATCTACAATTCAAAAAAAAAATTGAAGGAGAAAAGGGGAAGCAAATAAAAATCTATGAAGTCTTTAGGGCAAGCATGAATTCTTGATTATATGCCAACTGTTAGCCTTAAATACAATAGTCCTTAGCCATAAAAATCACACAACAGATGTTCAGTTTATTCTAATATTCTAATAGTGAGAGATGCACACAATGGCTTGACCTACCAGACCCAATGTATGTGCAGTGCACACATCTTGAGCGAGATTCGAGAGTAAGGGGGGGGGGTGGTCATTTTTTCCCCAAGGGAAAAGAATGAACTACCAGTTTTCATTTCATGAGAAATGTTTTTCCTAGTACAGAAAAGCGGAGCCGTATCTATATAATACCTTAAGATGACCCCCCTCGAAGCCGTCCGCGCCCGAATAGGAATTACATCGTACAAAAAACGTGACTGCATATAGATTTCCCACTTTACCCCAGAGATCGTCTTTTGATGCATCGTAGCCAGTTATCTGCTTGCACTAATGGAACGCTCTTTATGAGAGCTGAATTTGTCTTATTTTTGAGAATTTGACTATGTTTCTCATGCCCCAACGCCATTGACTTGCATGATTTACGTCATTTTTAAGTATTGCGGACGATAAACGCGTACATAAATGCGCAGCACATACTACAAATGCAAAGCATAATCTACGCTATTGTCACTACATAGTACAACAAATTTACAATAAAGTACTGTGGCATGCTGTATACATGTTTTGTCACCGAACAAACTGTCAGTAATTCAAATAAGATGACGTGGGTTCAACTTCGAGTCCAATTTCTTTTTTCTTTTCTTTTTTCCAGGAAGTTTTTTTTCTTATTCTTAAAAACAATTTTCCTCCCCATTCCAACCACAGTCAGGATAACTTTTAATCACTCTTTCCTCCTCACTCTTAGCTGTTATCAATCCTATATTTTAATAATTATAGGTTCATTTTTTTCTTCAGTAATCTTTTTTTTTTAGGAACGAGAGAAATTCTTGTTATGACACACTATCAATTCATATCAATTTCCCCCCAATCCAATTCCTTGTCTCTTCATCACATTTTTCCTTCTCCGCCTTTAGCTTATAATACACTGCATACATTTTTAAAAGAACAGACACTGATCATCCCTAAAAATACTAATAAGTATTTAATGAGATTGTGAGAAAGAGAATATTAATTATGCAATCATCTTTGGTCCACAAAAAGCCGTTTTTTATCACAAAGATGGCAATAACTTGACTTCTAGATGTCGGAATTTGAAAATTCAAACAGTTTTGTGAATTGTAGATATTCATATTGAGTCTCATTGTGAGCATATAAAATTAAAACATGGTGGAACAGCCTTTCCTAATTTTCAACTGAACTTATACATATAAGCACCCATGGGCTCATATCATCTCGCGTGCTAAGGAATATCATTCATAATAACGCTACACACACGACACATCCATATACTACTGGGCTTTCGCCCACATAAAACATCAAACATAATTAGGGATTTCACATTCTGCTATGACACTTACCCAATCATTTAGATCCTTCCGTGACTTCTCCTTGAAGTTTCTTCTAAAAAATATGTATATTTTCTTGATCTTTAGTGAAGATTTCACGGAGATAAAATTTGGTCAGCGCCGATATCAATTTTTTTCTAAAGAGGGCGCGCGATTTATATTCATATCAAAGACACGACAAGGGAAAGACTAGGCACCTACACTATTTTACACGCAAATTGACGCAGGTCATTACGCAAAGTCCGTGAAGTGTCCAATCTTTTCATTGTAAAGACTTTGGTATACCGTATTATTGATGTTCGTTAAAGCCTGTACTGCTGGTTTCGTTCCAGGCACGTATATTTTTTTCAATTTTTCTTTATTAGTCATCGTTTTAAATTAATTGCAGAAAAGTGTTATCATCGCCAATAATAATCTTGAATTATGTTTTTGACATGTTTGAAGGTTTTTCATTTATTGGTGCCCATAATTAGTAAATTAATCATAAGAATTGCGCATTCAAAGAATTTAGACACAGTTATAAAATTACCGAGGAGCTGAATCAAGGTTGTGAAATTTATTAGCGCCACCAACGGGCCTCCTTGTATTTCCGTAGAAGAGACAAGCGAAGTTACTTTCCAGGCCAAGGTAAGCGAAATTTGCTCTTTTTGACCGATTATTATATTCAAATTACATTTTTAATTTTTTAATGTATTGCTACTTACCGGAAAGAGCCCCGGTGAGTAGCGAGAAGGAGTTTCGGCAAATATTACTTCAGCAATGAAGCGATGTTTGCGGACTACTTCGAAATCAAGGGTCAAACACGGTTTGGTGTACGAGGTTAGTATATATACTAACCTCGTACTAGTGTGAGTGACATATAAGTGCCTACTTCTACTTTTACATTTGATTTAGAAGGAAAGTAGAAATCTCGGAGTCGGAGGCGAAAGTTTGAGGTTTTTTGGCGGTACGTGTAGATGAATGCAATAGAATCCCTGGCTCTGTGGAGAATAAGCATACATAAGTAAACGATTATGGCATTATCGTGATATTGGGAACCACCGTTCACTCATACAGCAGCGCTTAATCATGTCAATGTGATAATGTTATTGTTAATTCAGTCACACGAACGGTTCCCTATTTCCACCACTCTAGGCAACACCGCAATACTTACCCGTGTTAATATACTGGGACTCCACTCACGCGCATTTGGGCCGCCCTAGCTTAGAACTAAAGTTTATTATCTAGAAATTGTTAAACTATACTGATAAAATATATTTCATTAAATAGCTTGATACTGTTTGATCGGTACTCACCGGTTCTTTTGTTGCATTTTCAGCCCAATTCTCACAATTCTTGGGAAATATTCGCGACAAATCTTGTCGCCATAGACAGCTACATGTCCATCTTTATTTATAAATGGAGCGCCCTTTACGATAGTTGTTAATGCCGCGGAGAAATCGTTAGGCATTTTGGCCTGTGTTCAAGGCGTAGCTGTTCTATTTTTTTTTATAGGTATGAGATCGAAATCACAGCGAGTATTTACACTCTTCCATAATGATTCCGAAAGGGAGGCGCAACACCCCCCACCCACATGGGCGCAAATTCCAGGGGGACATGTCCCCCTCACCTAGAATAGTAGGGGGGCACATTATGAAATGTCATCCCCCTACTATTTTTGGTCTTTTCATTCAAAATCGAAATAAAATATGTATTTTGGAAGAGCTAGACGATCTTACTTTTGGGGTGCCCTTTTTTTTGCTTGTTTGCTTATCAAATTTCTTTTGGTCAAGATGACCTTCTTTTGGGGGTGATAAACCTTCTTTTTTGTTTTTGTTTGTTTGTTTTTTTCTTGTCAAATTTTCCAGCCCCTGGTCCCGGCTACCTTTGGGGAGAGATTTCCGCCCTTGCCTAACAGTACACTTGATATTGTTTGCGAATCTGCGTGGGCGTCGGGGGCTGGGGGATGAGGAAAAGCGGTGAGACGAGAAAAAAAAATAGAAGGAAAAAGAGGACAGAAAAAAAGTGAACGAAAGATAAATTAATGGAAAATAAAAGGGAGGAGAAAATAGTGAGAAAAGTGATGGGTAGGTCGAGATTTTATGTGTCCGTGCAAAAAGAAATGAGCAGAGGTTAAGATGTTGTCTGTTTGGGCAAATGTCTGTCTGTTTGTTGGACTGGCGCCTGTTGCAAAAATTATTAAGCTGATGGAATCAGAAAGTTCCAACTGCTTCATGTCATACCGACAGTGACAGGATATTAAGCGGTTGTAGGTATAAATCACGCTCTAAAACTGTGTTCTTTATTAAAAAGTTGTCCTTCATATTCATTTTCGCAAAAGAATATCAAGTTTTCAATTAATTGTCTATAGTTATCCTGTTTATGATAAAAATACTTAGAAATTGGGTTAGGTTAGGGTTATCAAATTATCGGGGCAGAAAATATATTTTTTCAGTTCGCGCGTCGAGCTGGCATTAGTGATTATGTTTTTAATGACATTCATTCTATTCACAGCAATATATTATTAAACATAGCCACTACCACCATCATTATCATCATCATCATTATCATCATCACCGCCACCATCACCACCACCATCATCATCACCAAGATAATTTTCATCATCATCATCTTTCTTTCTTTTTTCTTATTTTTTCCCCTTCCCTTCTTCTTTTTTTCCTTCCTATTTTCCTCCCTTTTTAGAGGGGCACACCACCAAATAAATATGTTTGTTGTTGTTGTATATAAGTTGGCGGATGCCTCATGAAATGAAATAAAAGAGAAAATAAGGAAATGGAAAAAGTAAGAAGAAGGATAAGAAGAAAAAAAGAAAGCCAAACAAACAAGACAAAATAATATCAAAATTTTCGTAATAAAGTCAGTCAGTTTAATAATTATGTTTTCAATGAAATGAGACATAAAAGAATTGAAACAAGTAAAAAGGGCTACATCATAGTTAAAAGAAATAGAGGGAAGCTCCGAGACAATAAAAAGTGTAAAAAAAATCAGAAAAGACTTTGAAACACTCTGAACACGAGTATAATATAAAAAAAATTGGGAATAAGCGAGGACAAGTAGCTGAGGGACCCCCCCCCCCCCCTCTCTCTCTAGTTATTTACTCAAACTCGCATATACAAGAGAAGAAATTCTTACTAATCAAAATATTGCGAGCAAATAGCATGAGCTGACATTTTTTTTTATATTCAAAATTGATAGAGAGACACATTTTGAACAATTCATGATACATAATAATCATTCATTATAGCTACCAATCGGATTGCGACAAGATCTGAGAATTAGAAATTCATTAAAAGCATAAAATTGTATAACATTAAAATAAGACGGGCGCAACGCATGAGCTAAAGCTTTATATACCAATTAAAAATTTGGACATTTTTAGCGCTTTCAGTAGTCATGAAAAAGATTCATATTTCATGAAAGCTCAAATCCCGAGGAGGAATATTTTTTATTAATTGACTTAAAAAAGGCTGTTCTAATTAAGCCCCATTTAATATTTGATTACAAGTCTCGTTAAACAGTAAAAGAGGAAAAAATAAAGCATATTGTGTTCCTTAATTCTCTTTCTCTTTAACCTTATTTTTTTTTTTTTTTTTTTTTTTTGGGGGGGAGGTATTTTGGTTTTAAAAAAAAAGAGAAAAAACGATAATTGCTGGCTAGTGGGTGTATAGTGGTAGGGACACCCCGCCCCACCCCCCCCCCCCCCGTAGTTACGCAAACATGGGACCAAATGATCCTACTTGTTCCAAGGCGAAACTTGTGCAATCAATTAAATGTTATTTTTGAGAAAATTAAAGCTTGCGCTGTTTAAATTCAATCTCTTTCACCTAAATTTGCGATGAATGCTAGCATTATGAAATATATAATTATCGTCTGGCGAAAAGAATAACCAACCGATCAGCTGACGAGAACGCGTATCACGTGATCTGCATATCAGCTTCGATCGCGAGTCAGAAGTGAAGAGCAACTGGCAATAAAATCTGGAAAAAGTCGTCAAAATGTAAGTTCCCCTTCATTTCTTTCAATTTTTTTTTATTGCTAACAATGCTTTAACTTTCTTAAACAAAAATTTAATGAATAGACAGTACGATAGCTCGTACTTGTGTTATAATACACAAATAATCATCTTCACAAAGATTTCTGACACAAAATACTACAGATGTCGCCTATGAGGTCCATACATGTAATGTTTGGACCTCATTGATTGGTACTACTACTAGGAGTGATTTCCACCTCCATTCACTTTGTACACAAGTGCGCGTATACAAATCGACGAGTGGTTCCCGAAACCACGATTTGGCCATGACGATTATAATATTACTCTCTAACTAAGTTAAGAGTCTCCTGGCTACCGCGAAGATTTCTTTTCCGTCTTCCGCCAATCTTCGCCGAAGTATGGACACACGCGAATTTTGAACTCACTATAGTCTATACAGCAACAAATTTATTCACATATGGGACTGATTAGTGATGTGAGTGTGACTGCAGAACCAGACTCCCAGAGTCAGATTTTTTTTTTAAGTTTGAGCACAAGTCACTACCGGTACAGTACAAAATTATATATCGAATATTAGGCCTAATTTCAATGGAATGCTCTTATTAGAAGTTTTGAACCAAACTTAAATACCTGGAAGTAAAAAATGTGATGGGACACACCGAAGATTCCTCACTCCGACCGACCATGTCCATGGACTAATAGTGATGGCCAAGTTGCCGAACTAATGGCAATGTGCTCTAGAGCGCGCGCTGCGCTATAGCTAGCTAGAGAGCTAGAGAGCTCGGATCACATCGCATGCTAGCAACAACGAATACGGGGATTTCCCCCAATGGTTCCACGACCAAACCCTCCCCTTTTTTACCTGCCGTAAAAATAATCCGATGGTTCATCTTGAATCTTCTTCTTTTTCTTGGTACTGCAGACAAACCAGATCAAGCGGACTATAATTGCTACAGGCGTGCATGACTATAAATGAATTTGAATTAATGTGCCCCCGAATGAGTATATAGACATTTTAATTTTGCTTAACCTTTTTTATGTTGACGTTATATATATATACGAGTTGGGTCACAAACAAACATAAATAATCAAGTTATAAGCGTAGGGCCTATGTAACAGATAATAATACATAAATGAAAACTATATTATCTACAATACGATAAAACATACAGTACGTCTGCACACACAACTTCTGATAAATAGAATTGAATCAGCGGCGATCGAGCTACCGTACCGCTTCTCAAGCAAATAGACACCAACAATATTATTGAGCTATAATTATGATGATCGAATGCAGCTCTTGAATTGGGACCTTTCGCACTCCTCACGGACGCTAATATTAGGGTCCCCTAACACAAAAGTTAACGCTTAATCATACACTTGATTTTTAAGATTGATTGTACATTATAGTCAATAGAATCAAACGTAGAAAACTGCTCTACAATCAATGCTAATTAAGCTTTGTGTTACAGGGTAGTCCTTTGCCAGGACTGTTCTGCTTTTCAGTTGATCAATGGCGCGCAGAGGAGAATAAAGCAAGGGGAGAGAAATAACAAGTACACCGACGTCTAGAATCTAGACTAGTTACAGGGGGGTTACAGCACTGAACTAGAGATACGTATCTCTAGTTCAGTGGGTTACAGGCCCTACAGATCTGCTTTTCGTGTGCAAAATCCTTTCCCGCGACACCCGCACCAGACATATACATGTGTATTACGACTAATGGCTGGAGATATTCGAAATGCAGGACCTAAATAGATTATGACATGGATAAGAAAGTGGTTTTTCAAACAAATCGAGTACATATTGAGTGAGGAAAAACTTACTGAATGAAGGCTTAGATATAGATCATTACAGTCCATCGAATCGATATTGCATTTAATGTGGATTATTGGTGGATCACTGCATGGCAATTGATTTCATGGGTCAGATCAACCTCTCTAGCCGAAACCATTTCTGTACACAGCATATGCAATACGTTTGCTTACGGGTTTCTTTTGTTCTATTGTTTACTCCTTCTACACAAACGATAAGCCTCTAGCACACGATGTAATGAGCATTATGTTTTACTTTCCCCAGAAATGGGGGATTAGATTCAAATTCCGGGGGGACCACTTCCATTGATGAGTGGATACCAGGCACGACCAATATGCATGGGGTTTCGAAAAGTACCCTAAACAAGGGAAGCAAGTCTTTTCCAGATTATGAAAATGCATCTCTTAACAAATATTTGGCTTGTGAAACCCTACAAGTATTGGATATATATCCCTTTTTCAGCATTTTAAACATCGTTTTGACACCCTTAAAACGTTACATAGGCCTTTACGTAACGTACTTGCCCACTCTGCAGGGGCGGATCCAGCTTTTTATAAAGGGGGGGGGTTGGGGTGGTATGCGAGGGAGCGTAGCGACCGAGTCCAAGCGAGCGGAGCGAGCGAGGGGGGAGAGTGTGGGAGGGGGGTGTCCCCCCTCCCACAGTAGGGAAAATTTTTGAAAATCTGTGTGTGAAAATGGCGTTTTCTTGCATCTAAAAAAGATAAAATTTAAAAAATGGTCCCCGGATTTTTTTTTTGGGGGGGGGTTGCAACCCCCCCAACCCCCCCTCTAGATCCGCTTCTGCTCTGTCCCCTTTTATACGCGTGGTCGCTCCTGGTATCCACTAATCAATCATAGTGGGCCCCCGGGCGGCCTCTCGAGCTCTAGGAGGAGTCAAATGTGGCTTTGGAAAGTCGTCCTCAATCGGATTTATCGCTGTTACCATAGTAGCAACCAGAATTTTGCACACGAAACGCATATTGAATGTTTCCGTCGCAGATGCGAAACGAAAAAAAAATATTATGTCACACAATTTGCATTGCAGGACAGAGTTTTACGACCATGATGACGGGCCCAAAAAGTCTTCCAAAATCAACTACCGTACGTTGTAAATAAGCGTGCGCGTCCTCAAACGAAAGGTCGGGAATGTCTTCTATCTCGCCGTAAATATACCCCATCTCTTATGTAGTCAAGTAATGGGTCAGATGCATAAGAAGTAGCAATTGCTTTTGCTATGCTTTGCTTGATTCCGTATGCAAAAAAATGAGCGAGCAAATGCTTTTGCTAGTAATTTCAAGCAATCGCTAACTGAGTGCCGAGCACTTTCATGACGATTAAGCTGTCGCTAAAAAGTGTATGCATAAATGGGCTTTCATATTTTATCGTGCGATCGTGGTGTGCCGCATGGGACAGTACTTGGACCCTTAATTGTCTATGCCACATCAACAACATCCCTGATATTGTCCAGTCACAGGTTCGCTTATTCGCAGATGACTGTGTGCTGTACGTATAGACAGATCATAAGCTGCAGCAGGACCTTACTGCATTAGAAAACTGGGCATCCACCTGGGGAATGAGGTTCAATGCTGGCAAGTGCCAAGTTATATATGAGCATAAATGCCAAAACCTCATACTTTTACACCATAAATGACTGTATATAGGGCCTACTTAAACATGTATCTCAACATTCATATCTTGGAGTGACTAGCTGACAATCTGAAGTGGTCACCCCAGATCAACAAAGCTGTGAGGAAGGCAAACTCTGTCCTTGCTTTACTCAGAAGGAACCTAAGTTTCTGCCCAGAGAACTGCAAGCGCACAGCATACATTGCACTAGTCAGATCTATCCTGGAATATGGTGCATGTGTGTGGGATCCCTATCTTCAGAAGGATATTCAATATCTGGAAAAAACACAGCGTATATACGGTTCATATGTGGGGACTACAGCTCTCGAGAACCAGGTTCGATTACCAAGATGAGAGAGAATTCTCAACCTGCCTACCCTTGCTTCAAGACGCCAAGTCCTGAAACTTACATCCTACTTCAAAGTGATCGAGGGGTTGGTTCCTGCCCTTCCTGTTGATAAATTTCTAATTAAAGCAAGACCTAAACGTAATATCAAAGCTAAGAAATTTGTAAACTTTGATGCTACTAATGTGGTAGAGAAACAAGTAACAAATAACTCCAAGTGTTTCTCAATAAGACATTGTAACACAGAGCAGTTAAGAAATTCTTTTTTGTGAATACAACGTTGGCCTGGAATCAACTCCCTAACGAAGTTGTCAGCAGTACATCACCAGAGGTGTTTGCGCCCTCTCCTAACCCGGTGCATTATACCTGACGGTCCTGCACTGTATTACATCCAGATCCAGATCGTTTGCGATAATTTGGTCACAATGTTGCACAGAATCGCAAAGGTTGTAAGCACTCGCACCACCAGTTGTGAAAGGGGCTTAAAGTAAACATTTCGCGCCATGCACAGCAGCTTGAGCATTTGCTTGATCAGGATATTCGCGTTTTTTAAATCATGTTTATGCACTGAGAGAGAACCCCAAGGTGTACCGTAACCTACATGTACTTGTTTTCTACCTAATAAGTACAAGAAACTAGTTTGACCAAGGAGGTTTCAAATGAGATGGAGTAACAGCATAATCTCTTTGAACAAGGTTAAAAGCCGCCAGCAGAAAGTATGTCAGGCATGCACTTTGCTCAACATCTCTTGCAATTGTGTAGACAAATGATTCTCGCATGACTCGCAGCTATAGGTCATACATAAAGGGAAATATGCTTTTGTGATGATAATTACTTTTTCGCGGCATCTTCATGATCTTGGTCTGGTTATATGTGTAGTACATAATTCGGAGGCGTGCGAAAATAAACTATGCAATATATCCTGAAATATGACTCAAATTTGCTCGACTGGGCATGTGCGGGCACTCATCTGGCATATACAGTAATGAACAATAATATTCCACCGACCACATTTGACATTTTTATTCGCCGCAAACGATCGGAAAAGTGTTAAAATCTGGTTTCAGTAAAGGTCATATTCTTTCTTTTTTCACCAATTAAAGGTTAATTGATATAGTCTGGGCAAATATCTTGTAGCAGGGACCTGGGAACGATGTTTTCAGTGGGGGTGCTGAAATCTCTCCTCAGAGGTGGGGGGGGGGACAGACACAATTGAATTTTCCATAATTACACACACACACATACCACACACACACACACCCACCCTCACACACACACACATGCATATATATATATATATATATACATATATATGACAGTCACTTCTTAGCTTTCTTCTTATAAAAGAACATAGATATATAATTAGGTAATTCGAGCGCGAAGCGCGAGCTATTTTTTTTATAGAAATTTCATGTATTTTGTCCTGAAAATTGAACATTATGAGCAATGTTTGTGGTCCAAGATGCGTATGTAACAAATAATAATAATTATGAGCGCGATCAGCGCGAGCAGATATTTTTTTTATATACGCTCTGGCCTGATCGAAAGGGACGTGTTATAAGGACTGTTTGCAGTTACCCATGAAGACGATACATATATCAACAATCAAATAATGCGAGCGCGAAGCGCGAGCTGAAAATTTGACATTCCGACCTAAATACTGGACATTCTAAGCACGTTTTAAAATTATGAACAGGATAGGTATATATACAATTGATGCGAGCGCAAAGCGCGAACGGAAACAAAATTGAGATTTCAGACCCAAAAAACGAGAGATTCTAAGTACTTTTCTAATCATGATGAGGATAGGTATAAACTATACAATTGATGCGAGCGCGAAGCGCGAGCGGAAATAAAAATGAGATTTCAAACCTAAAAACGAGACATCTTATGCACTTTTCTAATATAGGTATATAACTATACAATTGATGCGAGCGGAAACAAAATTGAGATTTCAGACCTGAAAACGGGACATTCTATTCATGTTTTGTAAATCAAGAAATTGATGGGTAATTGGATATATTCTTAAATTAATAATGTGAGCGCGAAGCGCGAGCAGAAAAAAATTGATATTCTGATCTGAAACTCCACACTGAATGTAAAATGGTTTGAGAAAACTCAGACGAACATAAGAATAAAGATTTGATCAAAATCAGACAAGGAATATCACAGTTATTGCATTTTAAAGATTAGCATTATTCCCCACTTGTTCTTTTGTATTTTATTATATAAAATTAGGTTTATTCAATATTTTCCTTTCAAGACCCAAAACAATGGACTAAAACTGATTTAGTCCATTAGATATTCTTTGCTGCAACTTATTTCATTATAAGGGAGACATGTCGTTCATTCTGGTATAAAAAAATGAAACAATTTTGATTCCACAAGGAACAGCTAGGATAGTGGGGATGTGACAGCATCAGCCCACCTATTAAATATCCATGACGACATGCATACCACCATTTTCATAAAATATTGCTAAACTTTAGAATTATCAGATTTTGATGAAATTTATTCATTTTTATAAAATGTATTTGAAATAAATATTTTCAGCCCGGAGTACCCCCCCCCCCCCCCAATCAAGCTGCGTTTCTGAATAAACATGCGTGCGCGTGTTTAGAGTTAGACCCAGTTTCTGGGCATTCTAAATACATTTTTTATTAAAATCAATAATGCGAGCGCGAAGCGCGAGCAGAAAATATTTGATATTCCGATCTGAAAGAGGGTGAATTTAAACACTATTTCAAGTAATGTGTCGGAAAATTCTGAAATGGGGGGGGGGGTTCTACAAAAGGTCGTTCATTTTCATTACATTTCTGTCATTTATCATACCTACCACTAGATTTCCAGGAGGTACTTGCGCTGCCTATGGAAAATAACAAACGCAGCACCCCAAAAATTTTGGGGGTACTTCATCCCCAGGGCCCCCGCTTCCCAGCCCGTAGGGCCATGGCGAAAAAGACTGTGACATTTGATTTCTATTGTCTGACTTGTAATTTTTGTATACAATACACGGGCGGTCGGGCGCGCGCTCACTTGATTCGACATAAAACCTGGAAGTTTCAAGTGCACCCCATGTCCCTCCCTGCTATTGAAGAGTGTGTATGGTTATCATGTATTGCGCGCGACCACGTCTGTATTGGAGTGCTGCCCCGCTGGAGCTTAATTGAGTCGCGCTATAGGAGGGATGTTATTGGAATATCTATGTAAATGATTTGCGATTGTCGGATGTGATAATTAATATGTACATTATAACATATTTAAAAAAAAATACAGGGGGAACCTGATTTCGTGGGGGTGCTGTCTATGGAAAATAATACACGCAGCACCCCCAGGATAATTTCTGGGGGTGCTTCAGCACCCCCAGCACCCCCGCTTCCCAGGTCCTGAGACTTGTCGTAATAGTGCTTGGTTATTGATGTTTTGTCATGCATTCAAATTTCAGTTGGTTAATATGAAAGATGGAAAATTGATACAAATGGATATTCGTTAAATTTCACCCCTCGGATTTCTTCGCTGAAACTGGCGGCTTCGAAGGCGGACATCAAAATCCTTATTGCCGTTCTTTCTTTTGTGCTTCTTTAGAAATGAACATATGCTTGAATAAATTTGTTGCCTGTTGGAACGGCCAGTCATAGAATCTTCTTGATCTGACCCATTGTTCCATGGGTGTCGATCCCGGGGGCCCGGGCGGCACTTCCACGAGTGGATGTCTGACCATGGGGTTTCGAAAAGCACCCTAAACAAGTAGGCCTATTTTCCATGTTCTAAAAATGCACCCCGAATCGATATTGCATCTAACGTGGATTATTGGTGGATCGCTGGCAATTAAATCCATTGGTCACATTATGAACCTCTCCAGATAAACCATTTTGCATGCGTTATCAGCACAGCAAATCTGTCTTTTTTTTTCTTTTGCTGGCTCAAACGGCAGCCCATCTCGCGCACAAAGTAAAGGATCGACTTTGCCCCGTGTGCATATGGCCGGCATCATGTTTCTTTCCCCCGAAATGGGAGATTAGATTTCAAATTCCCGGGAAAGGGGCACTTCCATTGACGAGTGGATACCAGGCGCGACCACCGGGTTTCGAAAAGCACCCTAAACAAGTCTTCTCCATAATGCATCCCTAACAAGTATTAGCGTGTAAAACCATACCCTTAAAGGAGAATGAAACCTTTGGAACAAAATAGCTTGTGTGAAAACAGACAAATCAAAGAAACAGATCAACGAAAGTTTGAGAAAAATCGGACTAATAATGATATAGTTATAAGCATTTGAATATTGCGATATCACTAATGCTATGGAGATCCTCACATTGGCAATGCGACAAAGATGTGTGATAACACTTGTGAACAACTCTCCCCATTACTTTAGTATTTATTTCACTTAAACTGCCTCTTTTATCGCATCCATCAGTACATCATGTATTCTTTCTATAGGAGGGCATGTAATACAGAAGTTTAAAGAATACATCATGGATAAAGAGTTTGTATCACCATAAAAAAAGCAAAAAGAAACATTTTGGGGTTATTTTATAGTCCATCAAAGGGAAAGTTGCCGGAAAGTTGTTCACATGTGACATCACACATCCTTGTCGCATTGCCAATGGGAAGATCTCCATATCATTAGTGATTGCAATTAATATTCATATGCTCATAACTTTCTCATTATTTGTCCGATTTTTCTCAAACTTTCTTTGTTCTTATCCTTAGATTTTCTGTTTCGTCATAAGCTT
Organism: Lytechinus pictus; assembly: GCF_037042905.1. Taxonomy (NCBI): domain Eukaryota; kingdom Metazoa; phylum Echinodermata; class Echinoidea; order Temnopleuroida; family Toxopneustidae; genus Lytechinus; species Lytechinus pictus. Next base: position 35,183,503 of record NC_087255.1, on the reverse strand, counting down.
AATTGTTCCGAAGGTTTCATTCCCCTTTAACAAGTATTAAAAATTTGACTGTAAACAAGTAGCTTTCCTAACGAAATATATACCCCTTTTTCAGTATCTTAAATAGCGTTTTTGACACCCTTATTACGTTACGTAACGTGCCCACTTTTGAAACAGAAATTCCTTTTTACGTGTGGTATAGCACCTGGTATCCACTCGTCAATGAAAGCGGAACCCCCCCCCCCCCTCTTGAGGCTACCTCCAGCTCTAGGATGAACCAAATATATGTCGCTCTTGAAACTCGTCCTAAATTTGATATGTCGCTGTTACCATTGTTAGTAACCAGAATTTTGCACACGAGCCGCTTATTGATGTTTCCGTTGTGGAATATGCGAAAAGTAACACATTCTCATGTCACACAACTTGCATTACAGGACAGTCTTTTACGACAGGCCCAAAGGTCTCTTCCAAAATCAACTATACCGACGTAAAGGTATGTCCGCGTCGTGCAGCGAAAGGTTTGGTTGTTGATACTGAAACATTACGAGCTTGGATAATACTGGCGGCGGACACGCATTATACCCTATTATCTCTTAAATCTTCACTGAACTCGCATCATAAAGTGTAAGCGTTATAGGTTTCTCGTCCTGTACCACTGTGGTCAGAAATATTAATGCGTCAAGAGTAAAATAAATCAATTGCGATTGGATGAAGGCGACGACCGTAGGAAGAGCTGTGAACGTAGTAACAATTAACCAATAGGGTTTAGTTCAGTGACCGAATTTCCACGGATATAATGAGCACTTCTTCGAACTCTTGTCATCTTCGTTCAAGTATAATGGTAATGACCAGGATTTTTCTACCATAAATGTATTTCATCGAGGGCCAATGGCAAACCATTCTTAGTCTTCTTTACTGTGAATACATCACATCGTTTGCATCTTCAGCAGTGGGACCAAATACTTTACTTTAAAAACAGGCTCGAAATGTCTCAAGTTATTTTATGGTATAGTTTTATGACAAGTGCTGTGCCTTTTCTCCTTATCATCTTCGGTGTTGGGAAAAGTTTTCTTTTTCTGTGAATTTCCTTTCATGAATGACAACAGGACTTTTTTGTTCTTTCAAATCATTCGAGTGTTAAACGTCGAGGAATATAATCTTTTTAACATTGGCCTTATTTTTACCGTTGTACAGTAACTCGAAAGTCGTTCTCGGATAAAAAAAAAATTGAAAAAAAAATATTTAAAAAGATTTTATCCAATTTGTAAGCTTGAATTTAGCCTTTCGAGTTCTCTGTAATGGCTCAATGGTCTACGAGAAGATTTTGGCTCGGACTCATCAGGGGCTTTGCGTCTCAGGCCTCATTCAATGAACCTTGCCACTTGCTCAGTGCCTCCAAGACTTCAGCATCATCGTCATCACCATCATCACCAAAGTCGATGTTAACTTCGGATAGAAGGAGATGGTCCTCCCCTCTCCATGTGTCCACCCGAAGTATTCTAACTATTCATCGTGAAAACCCCAACATAGATAGAGAAGAATCAGCAAGAAAACAACTGACAGGTATCTAAATTATTTTTATTCAACTATGGAGTTGAGCTAGCCTTTGTGATAAATTTTTGAAACAATATTTCCTTTCCGTCTTCCGCCATTCTTGACCACAGTAATTCAAATGCAGTTCTTCCTATTTTCGTAATGCGGCTCTCGTTGTAATCAAACGTAATTTTTGTTACCCATCTGATATTACCGAACAATAAAATTTTGACTGAGTTTCCTTCAGTCACTTCTGAACTGACCCAACAAAGTTTTTTTTTTCATTATGTATCAAAAGAAAATATGGTTGTTAATTACAGTTCATTCTAATCGTGTTGATCGATGAGGTCTATTGCTTGATATGATGGTAAATTTGAGCTATATTTTGTGTTTATTTTTGTTGAAATAGTTGGTAACGAGTTATATTCCTCCTGCATGTAATGTGGGTTTTCACGGTTATAAGCTCCTTGATATTTTGCTGACGTCTTCACTGCGTAAGAAAGGCCTGTTGCAGAGTGTTTATTCTGTTTTCTTTGAGAAAGATCGATTTTTTTAAGTTGTCTTCGACTCTCGTTCATCGGTCTTTTGACAAACTATCGAACCATTTTGACCAGAATCCATTGTGACCGATCTTTAAAAAAGTAATCCTATTGTAATAGTTCAATAAAATGGCGCTGGTTCTGAAGGGGGTCAATTAATTCTTTCCCCATAATAACATGTCTATAACCGAAAGCTCCTTATTATGTTCAGTGTCAATTGAGACAGACCCCGTCCGAACAAATTAAACGGTCTTTAAGATTGTTGTTAATTTTGCTCAGGATGATAATGGATTAATGATTCTGAGTAACCAATTAATTCAATCCTAAGAGGGGGGGGGTTATGGAGGAAGTGGCTTCATTGACATGATTTAATGTAATGGGGGGAAGGGGACCATTATTCATCTATAATAATAATAATAATACATTGTATTTATATAGCGCTTAATACATGATGTTTCTAAGCGCTTTACAAAACGATTAAATAGCATACATTAATATGAATATCTATTAGGGGTTGTGTTCTCATACGACGATATGGGATAAAGATAATCTGGTAAAAATAGAGCTCTATATAAAGATAAAAGCATATTATGGGGCAAAAGATGTAATGTACTTTTTGGTGGTTTGTTCTTGTGTGCGAAGGGCAAGGGCAAACTGTTTTCGATGTTTGTGGGTGTGTATGTGTATTCTAGGGGGGGGGGGGTATATTTCGTTTCATCCTTTCTTATTATTAAGGTCTAGTCGGCTATGCTACTCTGTGATAATTCACAACATTAAAAACATGGCAGGTTTGATTAATTGTGTTTTTAACAAATTTTCAATCGAGTTTAAAATGTTTCCTTCATATTTGTTTCTGTTTCTAGAAGTTGATTCTCTATGGGCATGATACAAAATTGATCGCATCATATACACAGGTGTGGATTGCCTGGGGACAGAGGGAGTGAGTGGGCATTATGTTACTTTTCAAAAAGGAAAAGAAAAGGACTCCTGGTAAATCCTAGATGCACTATTGGTATAAAAATTGATTCCATGACCATTATATAGGGCCTAATAAGTTTTGATGAGACTAATAATGAACAAATATAGTCAAAAGGCAGATTTTCTCAACATTCCTTCATCGCCATGACAACATAAGAATTACATTTATCCATCGTTCCGATCGTATTCATCGCGGAAACTAGGTTTTGATGCACTCAGTATCGGATGTTTATGAAGATGAAGGTCGTCACCTTGGTAACTAGATTTGACATTTCACCACCTCTTCAGCTTTACCTTACCCATGAGTCCAATTTAGAAAAAATATTATCTTTCTTTACAAAGACACAAATCCTTATCATGAGTTTTAGAATTGAGAAGAAATCTTTCCTTATATAATTTGTTTGTTTTTCCATAACGTTGAGGCCTATACTTACCGTTTAACGTTTCGTGTCCATGTTTATTTTTAACGAAAACGTTTTGTTTCCCGTGAAAGAATCTCAGAGACAGTCATACCCCTTATATTAGAACCCCTCCCCCGTTATTAAAGTGAGACAAAAAAAATTTTTTTTGCTACTTTGCTTTGTATAAGGTAATTTGGGGTTTCAGTAAGCGATATTATTTTGAAATGAACACGATTAAAGTTCTCCATCATAGCTGTTATAAAGGAAGTCAATTTGTTAAGTATATTTTAGGTTTTTTTTTTTTAGATCTCAACTTCCACCAGTATGCTAGCTAGTAGAGCAGGATATATTGTGGATTATATGGTTTTCTATCTTTCTGTACCTTGTTATTTTTCACCTTCCGGTCGATATATTTCTTTTGCAAAGTGTGGGCACATTTTCAAGTTTATGCATGGTCACCGTTTTACATTATTTGGCATGACTTTTTTATTTGATATCTTTTGAGAGCAACTTTATCATAAAACATCGTTTTAAAGTTTCAACCCTATTTTTAAGTTTCGGGATATGGAACGAATTCATGTGAAGAACTAGGACTACAGCTTCTAGTTGAAGGGGAACGAGTGGTCATTCTTCGAGAAACATTCTTTTTTTCTAGATGCTACAATGCAGAAAATATTTGTAGAAATCACTTTAAAAATGTAATTTTGATCGTGTGGAATGCTGGTAGTTTCATTATTTAGGACATATTATAACTCATAGCATATATTTTATTGGTATTACGATTTCTCATTAAATGTTATTGACCAATATCATTCTGTATTCCCGTTACGACAATTTTCCTTAATGTTACAATATAGTCGTTACGGGGTTCGTTGGCCAACAATGTAGTTGATCAATTTGGACGAGTTCTGTTTTAGAGAAAGCTTAAAAACCTATCTTTCCGAAAGAGATTTCCTATACCACCTTACCAATTAAGGGTAAACGTGCACGGAATCTATGTCAACGTCTCGGGAACGGTTTCACCAAACCCCCAATGTAACGGGTTCATTTCGACTTCTCGTCTAATCTCTATACGCCCTTCAATCAGGGTTAATTACGTTCTTTCTTTCGTCGATTTTGTGAAACGGACCAACGGTGTCTGAATGATTAACTCAACAATCAGTACTCATGGTGCATGTGTAGCATGAATGCTTCGCTAGCATATACTGTTAATCATTATTTGTTGTGTCTGAATATTTCACATGTCGTTAATGATAGATGTTTTTTTTTTACTGAATTTGATTTTGGTGTGTCATTGTATTGTATTGTATTGTATTTATTTTCCATTCATAAAAACATGCAAAATACAAACTAAATACATCAGATATAATTACAAAATAAAATAAATACATATGAATGGCTGGATTGCCCATTCAGAGTGGTAATTATTACCACTCTGTTCTTCCTAGGGGTCCAGATAATAAAATAGATCAAATTGTACTACAAACATAATTAAAACAGAAAAGAACATTGTTAAACAAAATATAAAGTAATGAAAACTAGACAATTATGAGTTCAAGCTACAAGCAAATACACCCCCCTCCCGGCAAAACAACGCGTTGCTCAGAGATCAATGTAATTTGAAATCTTAGAGCTCAAAGAAGTAATAAATGTAGTTAAGTTTTTGATAAATTTCATATCTAAAGGTAAGTCATTATAGGCGTGAACCACTACAGTGCGTATCAAAAAAAGTTTACACTTTGAAAAAGCCCAGGGAATTAAAAAATATACAACATGTGGGTAATTTTTTCACATATAATCTTGGGTTTGGGTCTCATCTATCCAATGAAAGTAAAAGCTTTGACAGAATGTTACACTTGAATGAGCACGGTCCATTTTTGTAAAGCTCGCAGAAATCTGTTTGCGCAGAAATGCTCGTTTTCACGATGTGTGAAGGGGAAAGGGCGAATCAAACTTACCCTGCAAAACATTTCTCATACATTTCCCTTACACTTTTAGTCAATTGAAATAAAACGGATACATTCAAGCATTTTGTAACAATTATTTTGCCACCCAAATTGAAATTTCAACACTTTGTAAGCACAACCTTTACCCTTTTTGTGCCAGCTGGATCTGAGGACATAACTGAATCTGAACAAAAGTTTATATCAGACATCTCCAGCATTTTTTTCACTAAGTTTTTTCATTTAAAGTGGGTTTACATTTCATTTTTCATTTAATACTTGTTTCTCCACACATTTCCTAAGCTCGAGAATGATTAACAAAATGAAAATCAAGACTAAGCCATTTCATGTAAATCACAGCTCGGTATAAAGCAAATATCGTCACGGTGGCCTCGGTGTGTGGGGGAGTGGGGTGGGGTGCAATGCACTCTTCGAAGTATTTTGGGCAAGGAACCAAATTAAAAAGGGTAAAAGATATCTTCAAATCAATTTACTAGCTAAATTCTACGTGTTCTTAATGAATAAGGTCTACTTTTATTCGCATAACTATTTCAAAGTTCTGCGCAAATTATTTTTCACTAACTTTTCAAAAGTAAGTGGTGCTCATTCACGCGGAAATATTTTTTGACAGTTATATCGTCATTTGCTTAAATGGATCTGTACCAATGTTAAAATGTGGAAAAATCCTCAGGATATTACAAATATATAATTTTACAAAAAAAATTATAAGTGTAAACGTTTTTTTGATATGCACTGGATATATCAAACATTCTACGGCAATTTTCTTTATTTGGTTTGGGCATAATTACATTACCTACGGTTCTTAAATTATATGAGTAATTACAATATTTAAATGAATCTGCTAAGTATAATGGAGCCAGGCCGTTCAATGATTTGAACACCATTGTATAAACATGGATATTATTTTCTTTGTGATTGTAATGACCTCCATTCGAGTCGTTGGTGTATTTCCCTATTTGATATTCGATTTTGCGGTTTAACATTCAAAATAATACGGCCAGCTCTGTTCTGAATTTTTTGAAGACGTTCAGTATATTTCTTATTTGTGGATTCGTATACAATATCGGCGTAATCAAATAAGGGAAGTATAACTGAATTATACAATAATTTTAGAGTACTTTCAGTTACGAAATGTCTTAGACGTGCTAAATATTTGACAAACTTATTAGTTTTCTTACACAGTTCTTCAATATGGGTATCCCACTTTAATTTTGGATCGAGATACATGCCTGAATATTTAACAGTTAGATTGCTTAATAGTTTTATCAGATATTTTAACATTTATATTTGCACATTTTGATAACATAATATAGTTCCAAAAAAAGCATAGAATTCGTTTTATCAACATTAAGGCTTAGTTTGTTGTGGCACAGCCGATCATATATGTTATGTAAATCAACATTTATTTAGTATTCTATCTCACTGATATTTTTTCCAGAAAAATAAACAACTGTGTCGTCTGCATACAGATGCAGTTTACAATATTTTACGTGTTTATTGATATCGTTTATATATAACGTAAAGAGAATTGGCCCTAGGGTTGAACCCTGTGGAATCCCATACTCTATACTTGAGACGTTTGATGTAATATTATCGATACATGTACATATATTCCGGTTGTATAAATAACTCTCAAACCAGTGCAAAGCATCTTCTGAAACACCAATCTTCGCTAGCTTCTTTACAAGTATTTTAACATCCACAGTGTCGAAGGCCTTTTTCAGGTCGATGAATACTGCCCCCGTATAAAGACCCTCGTCCATTGCCTTGAGCCAGTCATCTGTGACTTTCAAAAGAGAAGTCATTGTTGAGTGTTTCTTTCTAAATCCGGACTAGCTGTTCCACACAGAGTATATCATTTTCTTTCATGTACAATTTAAGTTGGTTGGATACAAGTCTTTCCATGATTTTTGAAATAGAAGATAAAATGGAGATTGGTCTATAGTTACAAGGTTCATTTTATCACCTGATTTGTACACTGGAATAACTTTTGCTATCTTGTATTTATGTAGGAACGTACTATCTAGTAGTGATTTATTGATCAAATAAGTGATGGAAGTATGATGACAGGTGCAGACATTTTTAGTATTTGAGCAGTAATACCACCTATACCAGAAGGTTTTTTTTATAATTTAATCTCTTTTGAAACATTCTCTTCTTTTACTGCTGTAAAATTAAAAGATGAATCCAGGTTACATTGTTCCGGCACTATTCCAGAACTTGAGAGATAGGAATCTTGGATGCTAAATCAGCCCCGATATTTGCAAAATAATTATTAAAACTCTAACTTTGCTCAAATATTTGTTCTTTGTCAGTTTTAAACATAGAATTTAATTTCTTAGAAAGTAATGATTTCATAACAGTCCATATATTACCAGCATTTACTTTTACTTTTGTTATTTGATAATTATAATATTTTTTCTTGTTTTTCCTTATTTGGTAAGTGATTTTATTCCTGATCTTTGTATATTCTATCAATTTAATTTTATCTTTACTTTTCCAGGCTTTTTTCTTAATTTCTCCCTTTCTCGAATCAATTTAAGTATTTCTGATTTCATCCAGGGCGATGTTTTACTCCGAATTCTCCTACTTCTGATAAGCATACAATAGTCAACAACTGACATTAACATTTCTTCCCATTTGATAAATGCTTTTTCTCATGCCAGGACTGGTTATTCAATCTTTCCATGTACGCTTCTAGATCAATACCAGATAGTTTTCTGAAGTTCATCATTCGAGAAGCGTCTTCATGTTTTGATTTCCATATCATATATGTAACTCAATGAGTGGTCACTGATACCAATGTGAATAACACCATATTTATTTATATTTTCAAGTGAATTAGTAATATGATCTATGAGAGTCATTGAATTGCATGTGACCCTTGTGTAGTCGGTTCTATTAATTTGTTCTAAAGAATATAAGTTATGAATTTCTTGTAAACGTTTAGTGTCAGTCGATAATGGAGTCTTTAAGATGTCACAGTTGGTATCAGGGTCGGAATTACACGGGGGCGACGGGCGATTTTGCCCCCATGACAGTCCAAATCGCCCCTAAAAATCCTCAAAACCCAATGCTTTGGGGCGACTATTTATTTCAGAATCGCCCCAATAAAATACCATCGACAATGTAAAAAATACTTCACATAATTACGTTCTCCGGCGGCGGAGCAAGCGCATCTTTTATATCGCCCTTGCCAGCTGTAAGTTGAACGGTCGATGCAATATCCGAGCCTTCCGTAACACCGGGAGCTTCGCGATTGTAAATAAACGCGCAATGCAATATGGGATGCGGAGTACGCATAGTCTTTAACACGGGTTTTTTTAGAATTGTTGACGCACTTGCCGCATGGCTTATGAACATGTACGCGTGCACGATTAGACTGCACAGCTGGTAACGAGACCACATGCATCGTACATGTCGTACGGTATATTATGTGTACTAAGGTGTCACGCGCGTAAAACATTCCCCATAGACTTGTGTGTTAAAATGGCAGATAAGAAAAATTCATAAAAAATAAATGTGAAATTAGAGGGTCGAATGTTTACTACCTTTGGATAGGATATATATCTGACATTCCATATCTGACCAGAGAAGGGTATCGTTGCCAGCTCATTTTAAAAATAAATCGCCATTTATGAAGATAACTATGATGGGATCAAATTCATCAACTGAAACAGTAAAATAGCCCCAATTCTTCCGCCAGTCAAAAAATAGTTCCAAATCATTGATATATCTTCCCAATTTGTGCAAAGGAAGTTCAGTAGTTACCATTTCTAGAATCAGTGTTAGATTTTGAATCATATTCATACACTTTGTCAATCAGCAATATCAAATTGAAAAAATTGAATGGGTCGGGTCGAACGAATATCTTTAGCCCTCCTGATGTAATTAGGCTCATGGCACCTATATTATATGACCCATGAATTTTTTTTTTAAATAGCTACTTTGCTATTCTTTTATATCTGTACACTCACACTAGCACAAAGAAATGCATTGAAAATGCCTATTTTCTATGCAATGACCCATTTTAATGTGTTCCTCATACATGTTACATTCACTATATGGATGTCTACATATCCTACCTGCATATAGCCCATCAGTGAATGCAATTACAATATATATAGGCCCCTATTCTCCTTGTAATATAAAGGTGTATGTAAATTTTGTGTAGATATCAGGATACCAGAACTGCCCCAAACATAATTACCAGATATACATGAGATTGAATGAGGAAACAATAAAAGAATGAGAACATATTACTTTAGTACATTTGCATTTGACCTATTATATCAAAATCTTCCTAGGGCTATTGCCCATCATATGTAAGAAGGAAGAGATACATAAATAGATAGAAAGAGAGAGAGAGAGAAAGAAAGAAAGATAATTTTATAGATGGCATGGCTTATAAAGAGGGGGGGGGAGGGCTAGACTAAGATTTGAGCACACAGCCACCCCCTCCTTATAGTTGAGCACTATTAGATACCTTACCTTACTCTGTGCCTTTTTCTAAATACCTTCTTGAAGGTACCACTCTAGTTCTCTTCAGTAAAGTTCACAAAGCTCTGTCTCCTCTCTACCCCAATCCAAAGAACAATTTTAACATGAGCAATTTGTAAAGGTCTTTCTAACATAAAGTAGGTGATCATACACTTGCACAAACCAATGATGAATCAGAACATAAAGAGGCATAGACTCTCATTGACTAGTCTATATGCATTCCTAGGCTTACATGCACATACCTACTAACTTTACCTGATATATAGCCTTGCTAAGCCATTAAATCTTTTTTTGCACCACTTGATGACTAAACATATTGATATCAGTTAGAAATTGTTTGCTACTGAGGAGTTTGGGCAGGTATTCCATCCACTATAGGGAATTTGCCTGTATTACCTATATTATATGACCTATGAATTTTATTTTTTTAAATAGCTTCTTTGCTATGCTTTTATATCTGTACACTCACACTAACACAAAGAAATGCATTGAAAATGCCTATTTTCTATGCAATGACCCATTTTAATGTGTTCCTCATACATGTTATATTCACTTTATGGATGTTTACATATCCTACCTGCATATAGCCCATCAGTGAATGCAATGACAATATATATAGGCCCCTATTCTCCTTGTAATATAAAGGTGTATGTAAATTTTGTGTAGATATCAGGATACCAGAACTGCCCCAAACATAATTACCAGATATACATGAGATTGAATGAGGAAACAATAAAAGAATGAGAACATATTACTTTAGTACATTTGCATTTGACCTATCATATCAAAATCTTCCTAGGGCTATGCCTATCAGATGTAAGAAGGAAGAGATACATAAATAGATAGAAAGAGAGAGAGAGAAAGAAAGAAAGATAAATTTATAGATGGCATGGCTTATAAAGGGGGGGGGGGCTAGACTAAGATTGGAGCACACAGCCACCCCCTCCTTATAGTTGAGCACTATTAGATACCTAACCTTACTCTGTGCCTTTTTCTAAATACCTTCTTGAAGGTACCACTCTAGTTCTCATTGATTCATTTTATGGTTTATTTATTTCCAGTAAAAACAGTCATACACATACTGCAGCTAAAAAGCTGAAATGTGTGTATTTACAAAGGTATAACAATTGCACATGTAGCATAAAACAATTATGTAATAATGATAAAACTAATGGTACATTAAAAAAATTCCAGTATACAATTAAATTACAATGAAAATATACACTTTACGAGTTATTAAGAAGATCAATAAAATACGGTATTGCACTATGTTTAAAACGGGAGGTCCTACATTTGTATTGCATATACTTTTGTTTATTGCGTAAAGTCATGCCAACAACGTTCCTTTCCGGTAACCAGTTTTTACAATGTGGATTTTTGCTTACAGATACTGCAAAATCAGAGCATAATTGTTCACGTCTATCTTTTAGTGTAACCAGTTTGCATCGTTTTAAAGCATCTTCATAAGTTGAATAACTTTTGCCTAAGATAATTTTACAAACTCTTTTCTGGATTCTTTTCAGTAAAGTTCTTCTCTTCAGTAAAGTTCACAAAGTTCTATTTCCTCTCTACCCCAATCCAAAGAACAATTTTAACATGAGCAATTTGTAAAGGTCTTTCTAACATTAAGTAGGTGATCATACACTAGCACAAACCAATGTTGAATCAGAACATAACGAGGCATAGACTCTCATCGACCAGTCTATATGTATTCCTAGGCTTACATACACATACCTACTAACTTTAGCTGATATATAGCCTTAATTGCTAAGCCATTAAATCCTTTTTTTGCACCACTTGATGTCATGACTTAACATATTGATATCAGTTAGAAATTGTTTGCTACTGAGGAGTTTGGGCAGGTATTCCATCCACCTAAAGGGAATTTGCCTGTATTACCTATAGGTGTCACGCGCGTAAAACATTCCCCATAGACTTGTGTGTTAAAATGGCACATAAGAAAAATTCATAAAAAAATAAATGTGAAATTAGAGGGTCGAATGTTTACTACCTTTGGATAAGATATATATCTGACATTCCATATCTGACCAGAGAAGGGTATCGTTGCCAGCTCATTTTAAAAATAAATCGCCATTTATGAAGATATAACTATGATGGGATCAAATTCATCAACTGAAACAGTAAAATAGCCCCAATTCTTCCGCCAGTCAAAAAATAGTTCCAAATCATTGATATATCTTCCCAATTTAGGCAAAGGAAGTTCAGTAGTTACCATTTCTAGAATCAGTGTTAGATTTTGAATCGTATTTATACTCTTTTGTCAATCAGCAATATCAAATTGAAAAAATTTGAATGGGTCGGGTCGAACGAATATCTTTAGACCTCCTGATGTAATTAGCCTCATGGCACCACTAGGCATGCACAGAATTGTATGCGATCAGCTGGTGATTGTGACAGCGCTGATTATCGACATCGTCGAGTCGGAGTGCGAGACGGATAAGTTTCTAATTCGTGTTCGATTCCCATTCATAATTCCATCAATGCTGCCAATTGTTAAACATTGGCAGCATTGTGCAGCACTGCAGCTTGATTGGGTGTGCCTTAACACTAATAAAATATTAACAGCATCATTGTCATTGATCTGCTCAGCTGGATATGTTACTCAATAGCCACTCATTCAACTGCTCATCACTATATCACTCAGGGCTGATATCACTATTCAAAGTTGAGACAAAACTAAAGAATAAACAAGCCTGGACATTCATATATGGTGAACACCTTTCTTTAATATCTTTGAGTCTATTTGAACAAATAATCCTCAACCAAAATGCAAACTTACATGTAGTAATTACAGTTAAAAATGTTCTGAGCTTTTAGGCGTCACAGTGAGTCTCGGAATGTCAAAAGGTAATTGCTGATATGCGATAAAAAAAAAGTAGCCCCATGAATTAGAAAATAGCCCCAAGATATTCAGTGGTAGCCCCAATGTAAAAAAAAATTATCCCTAAAAAAATAATTAATTCCTACCCTGGTTGGTATCACCCATTATGACAATACACTTGTTAAAAGGGTCAAGATATTATAGTTTTCATATTGCTGGAATATATCAAGATGACAGTTTGGTGGTAGATACCAGGTACTAAAAATAACTGGGTTTGAAAACTTTGGACGTATCATTAACGAGATTATTTCTAATGAGTTATCTACTTTATAATCAATTTCTTCAAAAGATAACGAGTTTTGGATATAAACAGCCACTCCACCTCCGTGTCGATTTCTATCACTACGGATAAGGAGATAATTGTCAATATTTAATTCACTATTGAATATTGATTCATCTAAGAACGTTTCATTCAGTGCTAGTACATGTATTTTGTTACATTCTAATAATAATTATATTTCATCAATGTTTCGAAGGAGGCTTCGAATATTTAAGTGTACAAATCTAAGACCTTTACTTTGTAAGCAATCAAATTGCAACGGGTTTTCAATTTCTGATAAGCAAGAAGTGTTGACATTCACATTACTTTTAGTGTGAGTGGTACATGAAATGTTATCAAATTCACCAGTTAAAAAAGGTAAGGAATTGAAAAAGCATTTCGTACTTTGCCAGTCTAAAAACAATTGAGTAGGATCATCATATAAATCATTACTTATTTTAACACATTTTGTGTGAACCCATTTTTACAGACAGTACATTGTAAAGCTCTTTGAGTATTTTTTACACTTTTAAGGCAACTGACGCAAGGAAATTGTTTCACCATTAGTTAAAAACTACATAAAAGTAGAAAAAAAGTTAAAAACACTATTCAATATGAAAAGAATACAGTAGTAAAGTTAATACTATGAGTTCTAGTTGTAGATAACTAAGGATTACATCAGGTCCATGATAATTAATGATGAATATGTAATCAACCCTGCATTTATTGAAATCCTCATTAGTAATGTCAGTCCTGTTTAATCAGGGATACATCAAGAGATTATACATTGATATAGTGTCCAAATCACTCTCAGCCCTGATCAAACGTTTGACAGTTTTCCCTCCGCTTGCTGGAAGTAAGGCTATTATTCTGCCATCCGATGACCAGGCAGATATGACTTTCGAAGTTGCTTTGGTCTCTTTCAAAAGGTCTACACTGACCCTCGTCAAATCCTCATCAATGCCCATCTTCTTTCCTTTTAGTTCACTGCGTTTAGAAAGGACAGCACGTCGCACTCGATACGACACGAACTTCGCGATTATCACCCGAGGCTTTGTCTTCGACGACTCGTGAGGATCTTTTGATCTACTTCGTGTAACTCTCGTGTGACGTAACTCAGCCGAATCTATATTTTCCAAATATTATTTCTTTGCGCCCAATCGGTGTGACCGCTCGATGTCATTCTTTGAAATGGACAGATTTAGATGTTCCCTTGCAATCTTGCAGATTAGCTCATCAGTGTCTTCTCCGTCAGCTTCTGGAATTTCATAGAAACGTAAACAGTTGCGTCGACTATATTGCTCTTGATCGTTTGAGATCCGTCGGAGCGATTGTAACGATTCATGATGTTTAGTAATTGTTTGCGATAGGGACCTTAACTCATTCTCCTTTGCTGCTAATTTGCATTCCAAATCCAAAAGTTTGCCTCCGTTGACGTCAATCCGATTAGTGATCTTGTTGAATGCATCTTTCACTGCGTCATGCACTGATTGACGTATTATTTTTCGAAAGGCGTCACCATCAACAAACTTCTTCATGACGTCATCAGCAATATATTCCGCTATGGTCTCTACTTCGCTACGTGTAATTGCCTCAGGCATACTGAACCAGTATACCTTGTATAATAAAAATGGCGCCAATATTCAATACAACGTACCAAAGGCTCGCAATAGTACAAATCACAGTCAATTGAAGAACAGTTGAACATAGAAAATATTAAAATGTCATGTTTTTTGCAAAGAGTTCAGCAGAATGATAAAGTGTTTAGAAACGATGTGTATAATGTCACAGATCACAGTATATAGATTCTGACGGTGCAATGTTGACTACAACATAATTATGAAGTCTCGTCTTAAAAGAGATTCATGTTCAAATTCATGTTTAAATCAAAATGATGCACTCCTTCGAATGGTGATTATAACCATAAATTTAGCACATCTTCGAAGGAACGAAAAAGTTATCAATGGAGTTACAGTTCATTTGTCACTCCTGTAAAGTGTTAAGTGACGTGGAGATTTTCAAGACACAAGCATATATGTGTTCGGGACTACAGTAGTGTTTCAGTTCCTCACTGGTAAGTTAATGATCAGGACATGTAGACTGGGTGATAAATATCGTTTAAAAGTACTTATCCTTACTTGAAGATCAGCAATTGTCCAGATGTTACACTCTCACGTATCATATGTAGGATTTCTTCCGATTTAACGACATTTCCTTATAGTAATTTCAAGAAAAAATCTCCGTAGTTGATATATAACTCTCCGTAGTCCTTGTGCTTGTTTGGCTTATTTTTCACTTATTTCACTTTCACTTATTTTCCACTTTTAGCTTGATTCTTATCATTATAATGAACAATAGCTGCGTTAATGGTAACCACTTAGAACGACGAGTTGCCAGTGGAGCTCTCTGACTGCGGATAATGATCATAAGAGCATGAACGTTTTACGTTGTTCATAGAGTGCTCGTATATCTTGTATACGACTTTCATTAGGCTTTCCCCAAAGATTTTCCCAGGGGGTGCTGCGTGTATTATTCTCCATAGGGCAGCACCCCATGGAATTCTGGTTGGTGTGTCAACTTAGATAAATGTATATAAATTGACCAACATTTCGTGTTGAAACCCTTTTTTCTTTTTTTTTGTTCTTTTTTTTGTTTTGCTTGTCAGATTTCTTTGGATCAAATGACCTTCATTTTGTAGTGAACCCCCTTTTTTTACTTGTCAAATTTACTTCAGCACCATAGGAGTCGATCACTGCCTAGCTCCCCCAATAAATTCCGGAAGTACAAAAAATGAAATAAAATTGTAATGTTACACACAAATTGGCAAATTAACCAAATACAATATAAAATTTGGTTTCTAAATCTATATTACAGTTCAAAATTCCCGCACATCGCGGGAAATGATTCCATCTATAATTGGGCATAAACAAATTTTCTGCCCATGAATAAACAAGAAAATGGCAAACCCTTTTTTCATAGGCGGATGCAGGTGAGTTATAATACTTCTATTGATTCCAACGAACTAAACTTAACATTTCCTTTTCAAGACAGTTTATCAGAAATTTCGGCTAGCGATTTGTGCGTTCGCATTAAATGTTTAAAATGTATTAACTCTTGCATCCTATTTATGATTACAAAAGTGCTTGAAATGTCCAATTTTCAAGCCTTAATTTTCAACAAATTTCACGATCTTAGGATTATAGATTAACAGATAAGATAGTAACATATTCCTGAATTCCTAATATTGAAATTTTCCTTTTTTCAGAATGGAATGTTGACAAGTTTCATCTCGAGCTTAGAAAGAGGAATAATTTTCATATGATGACAAAATGTCCTTCAAACGTCCCGGTCCAATGTCAAAATAATGATTAAAAAATCAGCTCGCGTTTTGCGCTCGTGTTATTCATTAAGTGCGATCCACATCCACTTTACAATTTTCATAACCAATGCTTGAAATAATGCTTAAATAGACCCTTCTCCAGATCGGAATGTCATTTTTTCAGCTCGCCCTTCGCGCTCGCATTATTGATTGTCATAATAACAGAAATGTATTTAGAATGCCCAGGATCTAGGTCTGAATCTAAAACACGCACACGCATGTTTACTGAGATACGCAGCTTGTTCTTATTTAAAACGTGATTGAATTATCAAGTTTCAGATCAAAATATTAAAAAACTTTGCTCGCGCTTCTCACTCGCATTTTTGATGAAGGAAGATACCTAATTACACATTCACTCCATGATTCACAAAACATGAATCGAGTGTCCTGTTTTATAGGTCTGAATTTTTGTTTTAGTTATATACCTATCCCGCTCATAATTACAAAAAAGTGCTTAGAATTTCCATCGTTTACAATGGTTTAGGTCGGAATGTCAAAAATTTTCAGCTCGCGCTTCGCGCTCGCATTGTTGTTGAAATATGTATCGTCTTGATGGCTAATTGTTAAAAAAAAAAGTCCTTAAAAGGTCCCTTTAATATCAGACCAGATCATTCTATCAAAAATTTCCGCTCGCGCTCGCGGTAATTCCCGACCTTTCGTTTGAGGACGCGCACGCTTATTTACGACTGTAGTTGATTTTGGAAGAGACTTTTTGGGCCCGTCATCATGGTCGTAAAATTCTGTCCTGCAATGCAAATTGTGTGACATGAGATTTTTTTATTCGTTTCGCATCTGCGACGGAAACATTCAATATGCGTTTCGTGTGCAAAATTCTGGTTACTACTATGGTAACAGCGATTTATCCGATTGAGGACGACTTTCCAAATCCACTTTTGGTTCCTCCCAGAGCTCGAGAAGCCGCCCGGGAGGCCCACTCCCATTGAATAGTGGATACCAGGCGCGACCATACGTAAAAAGGGAAAGAGTGGGTAAGTACGTTACGTATAGGCATATGTAGCGTTATAAGGGTGTCAAATACGATGATTAAAATACTGAAAAACGGGATATATTTCCAATACTTGTAGGGTGTCACAACCCAAATACTTAAGAGATGCATTTTCATAATCTGGAAAAGACTTACTTCCATTGTTTAGGGTGCTTTTCAAAACCCCATGGTCGCGCCTGGTATCCACTCATCAACGGAAGTGTACCCCCCCCCCCGGGAAATCCCCCATTTCTGCGGAAAGTAAAACATACTGCCCATTACATTGTGTGCTAGAGGCATATCGTTTGTGTATGGGGAGCGGAAAATGAAGAAAACCCCGCAAATTTAGATGTTTTTTCAGACGGTTTATGGCCTATTGCATGCTGTGTATATGTCAACGCATGCGAAAATGGTTCCGGCTGGAGAGGTGATCTGACTCATGGAATCAATTGCCAGTGATCCACCAATAATGTACATTAAATGCAATATCGATTCGATGGACTGTAATGATCTATATCTAAGCCTTAATTCGGTAAGTTTTTACTTACTCAATATGTACTCGATTTGTCTGAAAAACCACTTTCTTATCCATGTCAAAATCTACATTTCGCATGTCTCCAGCCAGCTGGAGTCATAGCCATGATACAGGTAAAGTCCCGCCCCGAGCCCATGCAGGCAAATGACATGGCATGCTGGTATCATAGAGCTATTATAGCTCCATGCTGGTATCGTGTGAAAGAGCTTTGCACACGAAAAGCAAAATCTATAGGGCCTGTAACACAAAGCTTAGCAATGATTGTAGAACAGTTTTCCACGTTTGATTGTATTGACTGTAATGTACAATCAATCTGAAAATCGAGTCTATGATTAATCATTAACTTTTGAGTTACCCGACTCTAATCTCGCGTTGTAGAGGATTGCGAAAGGTGCCTTTGTCTAGTTACATACGAATCTTGCTCAAGATCTTAAATTTTGCCCAGAATGTTAAATTTTCAGGACAAAATGCATAAAATTTGAAGAAAAAATAATTAAGCTCGCTCTTCGCGCTCGCACTATTCAAATAGGGCTCATGAGATTATCACATATTCATGTTGTTTTATAAGAATAAAGCTAAAAAGTGAGCGTTAGGACTACCCCTTCAAAGAAAGAAACAAAAACTTTGAGCCGACGATCGGGGAAAATATGGGTGATATTTTTTAGCCCCCCCCCCCCCCTACTGGCGAAAGCTGGATCCGCCCCTGAATAAATAATATGTGTGTGTGTGCGTTTGTGAGAGTTTGTTTGTTTGTGTGATCGAGCGCCTTTAGAAAGTTAATTCATGATTTTGCCCCCAATCTGATCGACGCCCCTGTTCAGCACCCCCAGCGAAAAAAAAATCGTTCCCAGTGCCCTGTTCATAACCTACTCGTAAGGCGTAGGTACATAGCATTTTGTGTAAATTTTTAGTAAAAACATGAAGCACTTCTTACGAATGACATGGGAGCACTGTCGTGAGTTGCACGTACAACCATTTTGCGACTACAGAAATCCTTAAATGGCCGTAATATAAGTCTGGTGAAATAATAACTCAAGGCAGTTTATAAAGAACGTTCGAATCCCTGGACCATTGTATAACCGAATTTTATTTCGTTTCTCAAGAACGTTTTGAGTTGTTCTTAAGAAGCCAGTCAGAATCTATGCTCCATCTACAATACAAACTCCAGAATACGGACAGTGAGATTCATACGAACAATATGAAACGATGCATCCATGCAATCCTTTCTTACCAAAGCCTTATTATTTTTCAGCAACACTTTGTAATTTTCCCCTCACTTTACCAATATATGCATTGGTGTCGATCGGTGTTCATGATGGAAAGGGGGGAGGGGGGAATGACTGACACAAAATTGGGGGCCTTTTTTCTTATTTTAGTTTAGGGGCGGGGGAGGGGGTCCGTTGCTTTGCTAGTCTAACATTTTTAGGGAGCCAGACATGGCGTATAGGGCAGAATTTATTGTTAAGAAAAAAAACTGCGAGCGGGCGAAGCTATAGCAAGCAAAAAATGACAATTTTTTACAAATTAAAGTTTTGTGGTAGATTTTGGCATACAGTATTTTAAGATTATATGGGGGGAGGGAGATGATAACACATGTTACCCCCTGAAATATATAGGCCTATAGATCAATAGATGCACAGTGTTCATGGGCATGGTACGTTCATACTTCTACTTACCAAATAACGTTTCTTTATTAGGCTGCATGGCTATTAGAGCGTCACTTTCATACAGATTTTCAGGAAAATTTGGTTTCCGCGGCGTGAATTAGTAAACAACTGAGCTTTGATAATTAGGGGTATTTAAAACTCCATTTGGTGATTATTGTTTAATGTATATAGCACTAGTGAACATGATAGTCGGGGTAGAGGATACAAACTTTTCCTAAATGTGGTATAGAGGCGGGGAAGCAGTAAGAGAAGGAAATACACATGATAGATGGGGGGGGGGGGGGTGAGGCTGCATGGTTGAATATGATTCAATCAATGAGAGCTTATAAGATCACTTAAACCATTCCAATGAAAATAACCACGCATCGTTTGACCCCAAAGATATGCAAGTTATGAAATATGCTTTCGTTTTGATGGTTCTTCTTATAAATATTGCGTGCACAGTGTACATGTTAGAGTAATGATTGGTGTTTGTATTGGAAACGAAAGGAGTACCCCCCCCCCCCATGATTTAAATTTCTTGCAAGTTCAGAAGTGATTGGACTCCCCAATAGTATCCTTAACTTGAACAGGTATTTACCTTGATAATTACTATTAGAGGAACTGATTGCCAGAGCTCCACAAAGGTTAATCAGTGACCACTTATTCAAGTTCATGATTTGAGGGTTGAATTCAATTATGATAAACTGCATAATTAGGGTTAAAGGAATAATACAAATTATCTAATATACACGTGTATTGGAGAAATGGAGACGACAGCAATGGAGACGGGGTAGTGGATTATTTTTAAATTTCAAAGCAATGCTTAAATTAAAAAATATAAAAAAATAAATAAGTACAAGATATTCTGGAAACATTGAATGAGAGAGGACATTCCTGACAGTAGAGTCTTTAGTTTGTAACCCGTTGGTCCATATTCTTAAAGGCCAGGAACAAAACATCCCGAACAAAAAAAAATGACTACAATAAAAATAGAAAAATCCAATAAGCATAAGATTAAAAATGTCATCAAATAACAAAATTATAACATTTTGAAATTTCATTCACTATTATAAAACATTTATATGCACATCCTGGCAAGTATGTAAATGAAAGGAATGGTGACGTAATCCACTCATTATTTATTTTGTATACTATTATGTGAAATAATAATAAGAATTTTATTCTTCCCTGAAAATGTGGAATTACCATTGTTTCAACATTATATGGTTCAGACAGGTTGTTCCTTATTGCCGTTTCTTTAAAAAAATGAAATACTGTATAACTCAAACAACGAGAACAAAAAAAGAAATACGAGTAAGGGACATCACCGACCCTCTCATTTGCATATATATGCATGTAACTGGTTTGTGAAAAAAACATTTAAATTATCATAACTTTCTTATTTTTACATCTGATTTTGATAAAATTTTCACGGTGAGGCCTTTTTTTCCCCTCTCTCTCTATTCAAATTCAAATTCAAATTCATTTATTTCACTTCCATCAAACAAAAACAAATTGTATACCATATATAAAACATAAATATTTGTATCCGTTGCAAACAAAATTAATTATACATATGGATTCAAATAAAAAATTATCTGATGTTAATCTGGTTTAAATTTAACTCTGTGCTCGAATTGTGGGAGAGCATAAATGTCAAAATTTTATGGTGTATTTTTTATGTTCACTTGCCTCTTTCATCATGCTTTTTACGGTTAAGAAAACAATTTTATTTATTATTTCATAAGAGTTGATAATAATTTGTTTGTCAAATGAGCTAATAAATTATTGGATTTGTATACTGCTATATATTTGTATCATAATTGAATCTCAATAGATTACTAGTACTCAAATTCACCCACATTGCACTGCAATCAGCAAATATAGGGCGACGGGTACCCGACAGGATGAATACTTTCCTAAAATTCACTGAGCGCTGGATATAAATATATATATATAAATATATATATATATATATATATGTAATAAGACATCAGAAATGCGAAACAAATTCACGAGTAATGCAGTTTTTGAAGTGCCAACAATTAAGTTCTTTTATTCACTCTCCAAATTTTCGGTAGACATCTACCTTCTTCAGGGAAGATTCGTGAATTGTGACAAGTTTGAATGACAGTTGTTTTTATTAAAGCGTGCGCGATCTCAGCGGGACTAGGGTAACTGCTGCTAGGTGCGCAAAATGCTGTTATGAATGTATATAGCGCGCTTTTGGGTAATAGACCATTAATGACGTAAGTTACGTAATAATAAAAGAGTATGATTTAGGTTTCGTAACAATACAAATATTTCGTGATAATAATAATATATATTTATATATATTTATATATATATTTATATATATATCCAGCACTCAGTGAATTCTAGGAATTTATTAATCCTGTCGGGTACCCATCACCTTACATTGGTTGATAATAATGATAATGCATTATAATAAGTATTATTGTTACTACTGTATTATTATCATTATCATCACCATCAAGTTTATAGTTTTACCAAAACTTTCAACCATATTTTTAATCAAACCTGAATTTAGAAACGGAAATTTGTCTTGAAAGGAAACCAGAGATGAAAAGGAAGGTCATTGTGAATCATTATTCGACTACATTATTTTATTTCCTCTGCTTCACTTTTCTAATCCTAACACTAGAGTCGAGTATTTTGAGTCCAGAGCAAGCCACCAAAATTAGTCTCCGGTCAGCCAGACCTGACGATTGTGGCGGAATAATGAAATTACTTCGTGACTTCGCCGCATGGGAGGACAGTCTGGATAACCTAGAAATAACAGAAGAAGGTAAATTCTTATGTTTTGATTAAAATGGAATTCAAGATCTGGCAATTGCTACATTGCAAAAATGTACAGTATAAGTAAGAATTTACCTGATTAATAACGAGTTGAAAATCTGAACTGGTTGCGCCACTAGTTAGGCAAGTCATAGTCGCCGGTGAGTCAAAATAATCAAAGGTCACGCTTCTATAAAATAAACTATTACAGAAGGCAACAAATCCTGCAGGAGACGTTATTGTGAATGAAAAAAAAATCCACCCAACATAATGTATAATGATACCCAATCCAATAAATTAATCAAAATCAATCAACCAATCAGTTGCCACAGAGGGATATTCAAAATAATTATATAGTTATACAAAATTTGCATTTTGGATAATATACATCAGTAAATTTGGAAGCAGTCTGTCTATATTTTTTCTTGTGCAAATCTCAAGAGCATTAATCTGTGAAGTTTGAATTCATTGCAAGATTTTGATAGAGTGACTATCATAAAACGGAACCCACCCTTTTCTTGTTATTATTATTATGGATTGGACTAAAATTTCAAGATACCTTTTGAAGTCTTAGTATAGTTTTCACGATAATCTATACAAATACATAAAATCTAAGATTTAGAAGTTTTGGGGGCCTTGTAATAAAATAATTAGGTCACAAAGAATGAGAGAGGGGCGCTAAAGCTGATATAATAGGAAAATTCAAATGTTAACAAAAAATGATAATGATGATTGAAATGCCAAACTTAACTCAAAATTTAAGAATGATAGTCCATATATTCGCATATTCAAATACTCACCAATATTTAAGGAATTTGACAAGAATAGATAACCATATGACTTAGGCATAGCCAAGAATTTTAAATAAAAACAGAATCCCTATTATTATGTTTTATGCAATACAAGCGGTTTATTCTTTTGTTAATTCCAATATCTTTAGACCTTCTTCGTGATGGTTTCGGTGATTTGCCATTTTACCGATGTGTGGTAGCCGAAGCACAGGGAAGGGATGACATGACGTCACTCGTAGCTTATGGAATGTACAACTTCATCTACTGTGCTTGGAAAGGGAGGATGGTTACATTTGAAGATATCTATGTTCACCAAGCCTATCGAGGTAATTTTCTAAACAAATTGAAATGGAAAAAATGAAAGATATGAATACAGACTGAGGCAGCTTTCACAAAATTGTCTGAAGTCCAATATTCTCTCATCCATACGAGAGTGCTCTTGCATCGATATGCGGCGTTTACCTGTTTACGACGAAGAATGCATGTACTCGATACGTTTAGATATACAACGCGTCTGGATGATTTTGATAAGCTGTTTTAATAAGGGCGTGGTCGTAGGCAGCGGGAAGCACTACCTCCACCCCAAATATTTGAAATCAACAATTTTTCACTGAAAATTTTGACAAAATTCAAAGTGAGCACATAATCCTTTAATTTCACTTTAGAAATTGCAAAACGCCCCCAAGAAAGCTCGGGCGAGCTTCAGTTTCTCACTTTTTGAGTTTCTTCGAAAACTGTTAGCGTACAATTGCCCCCCCCCCCCCGTAAAGAAAAAAAATATGACAAACCATGTGTAATAGCGTTTAATCTGTTCTAACGATGTGACTGTGACGTTACGAAGATGAATATATTCAACAACTTCCCGTGGATGGGATGTCGAAGAAGTTCGTTAAAAAAGACCCTGTGACACTTATGACCATATAACGAGTCTGACCTTTCAGTCAACTTGTGACGTTGTCAGTTATCAACAATTTTTTTTAAAGGCAAGAACATATATGCAAACTGAGCACAGGTCCCATTTTGCTTATATTTTATCCTTTGTATCTTTTGTGCATAGCGATTTTCTAAAGAGAGTATATTTTTTAACAATTTCTTGATTTTGTACTTGCTCTTTAGTACCATTTTTTTTAATTCATTGTTCATCATCGTCAGGTCATAATCAAATCCTAAATCAACTCTCCATTAAAGCTATATTTACACCTTCTTCAATGTTATTCTATGCTATCCTCGCTGTGAAACTAGTTGAAATTTCAAATACCTTCACACTTTTGTAATGAGATCTTAAGAGATCATTTACCACTTCTGGATGAAAAAAAGTCCTATGAGCTATTACACTATTACTAGAAGTGTCACTTAATTAGAATAATATATCGGATAGTGTTTGGGGAATTACCATATAGACGCAAAACCTTTTTGAAAGAAAATGGATGGTGGATTCAGAACCATTTTTTTTTAGGTGGACAATTATTAGCTAAAAGTGTTAGGACAAAGAGAACCGTATCATAGATCGATAACCCTCCTAATAATGACGTGTATGTCAAGGTGATTAGATGAATGAATAATAAGGAAGGCTATAGTGTTTGTTATATATTTAAGTTTTGGTAATCAACTACAGAAAAGAAATGAAGGCCTTGTAAAAGTGCCTATTGCTATAGGTATGTACTACATATCATATTAATAAAACTCGATAGTAAACGAGATATCCACAGCAAACTAATAGAGACAGTCTGACGAAAATAATCACTGGTGATCGGAAATATCTTCTCCATTTATTCTTCTCTTTCAAAATAATAATTTCCTCTGAATTTAAAATATTGAAAGCGGAGCGACTATAGATTGATAACACGCTAACATTTATCGGTCATCGTTGCTTTTTTAACGAAGCGTAGAAACCCTGTCCACTCAGTAAATCTGACCATTTATCTGGATAAAATCCATCCATTCACTTAGCTAACTCAGGGACAAGGGGAAAGAAAGAGAGAGAGAAAATAAAATTATCACTAATCTATTAACGGTGACGGGAAAAGTTATTAGGTATAAATGGGAATAATGGGATATAGTACGCGAGCAACAAGGTTAATTTGGATGTTTGTTTTATGATCAATGTTAATTTCTGAAATTAGTGGCGAATGAGGAAGGGGCGGGCACTTGGGGTACCGGATCCCCCCAAACAAAAGAGGTTTCACTACCAAGAAAACAAATTTAAAAAGAAGGGGAACACAGAAAAAAAAAAGGAAAGGAAGAAATGTTGTTCTGTATTTGGTATTATATCAAAGTCTGTCAAAAATCAAATTTTTATTTGAAAAAAGTAAAACAATTTTATATCTCGCTTCACTCGCTCATGAATTTTCAAAAGAAAAAAAAATCCCAATACGCTATTTTCTGGCTCGCCCCCTCAATCTTTTGCTCATTACGTTATTGTCTAAACCAATCGGGGTCATCACACGTTGTAGAGATATCTTGGCCGCGTCGTAGTATAGTCTTGGTGGAGACTTGCCCTTGATTAGAGATGTCTTTTTGTAGACCTGTCCTTGATAAGAGATGTCTTGGTGGAGACTTGCCCTTGATTAGAGATGTCTTGTTGTAGACCTGCCCTTGATTAGAGATGTCTTGGTGGAGACTTGCCCTTGATTAGAGATGTCTTGTTGTAGACCTGCCCTTGATTAGAGATGTCTTGTTGTAGACCTGCCCTTGATTAGAGATGTCTTGTTGTAGACCTGCCCTTGATTAGGGATGTCTTGTTGTAGACTTGCCCTTCATTAGAGATGTCTTGTTGTAGACTTGCCCTTGATTGGAGATGTCTTGTTGTAGACCTGCCCTTGATTAGAGATGTCCTGTTGTAGACTTGCCTTTGATTAGAGATGTCTTGTTGTAGACTTGCCCTTGATTAGAGATGTCTTGTTGTAGACTTGCCCTTGATTAGAAATGTCTTGTTGTAGACCTGCCCTTGATTAGAGATGTCTTGTTGTAAACTTGCCCTTGATTAGAGATGTCTTGTTGTAGACTTGCCCTTGATTAGAGATGTCTTGTTGTAAACTTGCCCTTGATTAGAGATGTCTTGTTGTAGACTTGCCCTTGATTAGAGATGTCTTGCTGTAGACTTGCCCTTGATTAGAGATGTCTTGTTGTAGACCTGTCCTTGATTAGAGATGTCTTATTGTAGACTTGCCCTTGATTAGAGATGTCTTGTTGTAGAATTGCCCTTGATTAGAGATGTCTTGTTGTAGACTTGCCCTTGATTAGAGATGTCTTGTTGTAGACCTGTCCTTGATTAGAGATGTCTTATTGTAGACTTGCCCTTGATTAGAGATGTCTTGTTGTAGAATTGCCCTTGATTAGAGATGTCTTGTTGTAGACTTGCCCTTGATTAGAGATGTATTGTTGTAGACCTGCCCTTGCTTAGAGATGTCTTATTGTAGACCTGCCCTTGATTAGAGATGTCTTGTTGTAGATTTGCCCTTGATTAGTGATGTCTTGTTGTAGACTTGCCTTTGATTAGATATGTCTTGTTGTAGACCTGCCCTTGATTAGAGATGTCACGTTGTAGACCTGTCCTTGATTAGAGATGTCTTGTTGTAGACTTGCCCTTGATTAGAGATGTCTTGTTGTAGACTTGCCCTTGATTAGAGATGTCTTGTTGTAGACCTGCCCTTCATTAGAGATGTCTTGTTGTAGGCTTGCCCTTGATTAGAAATGTCTTGTTGTAGACTTGCCCTTGATTAGAGATGTCTTGTTGTAGACTTGCCCTTGATTAGAGATGTCTTGTTGTAGACCTGCCCTTGATTAGAGATGTCTTGTTGTAGACTTGCCCTTGATTAGAAATGTCTTGTTGTAGACTTGCCCTTGATTAGAGATGTCTTGTTGTAGACTTGCCCTTGATCAGTGATGTCTTGTTGTAGACCTGTCCTTGTTTAGAGATGTCTTGTTGTAGACCTGCCCTTGATTAGAGATGTCTTGTTGTAGACTTGCCCTTGGTATAGATTAGATTTTTCTATGTTAAATTTCAGACTTCCTTTATATTTAATTATACACTGCATTTACTCAATATACATGCATGCATGTTCTTTCGTAATCAAGTTTGTGTTTTGTTAGATATACATATATTATCAAATATAAAATAGAATAATATGAAATGTCTTTCATGGACTTCCGGTCCGGATACAGGATCTATCATTCAAATTCAGTCTGGGAAAACACCCTTCATTAAAACAAATGGTAAGATGAGCAAATATGCCCACCGTTTATGCATCATTACGGCATTTAGTGACATTAAGCTAATGACTGGTCGTGCGTCAAACCCTGAGGACACTTTTCCATGAAGTCATGATGAATTTCCGAAGAACATTGATTACCCGTAGATCCTTGTGTCTCTTGTTCCCCCCCCCCCCTGCCCTCCTCTCAATCTCTTACACCTCCCACTCCCTTCCTCATTTCTCTCATATCATACTTGTATGCTGCATTGTAGATAGGCGTACAATATTTAAATTTTAATTGTAAAAAGAAGGTTTTCTGAGAGTGCTGATATCGTATTAGCTGTTGCTTGAAAAGGGCGTAGAGTCGTGATCATGGTGATTTTATCAATCAATCAATCAATAAATAAATAAATCTATCAATCAATCGATGAATCTATCTATCTATCTATATGTCTGTCTGTCTATCTATCTATCCATCTGTCTGTCTGACTATCTGACTGTCTGCCTATCAATCATGTTCACTCTATCGAACTTTGTATGTATTCTATTTTGTCATTTATCATGTTTGTATTATATCCTTCTTTTTTAATGTTTGTGTCATCAGTATATTCACTTTCATATGGAAAGATAATTATGTGATGTGGATCTAATTTGGTGTATACAGTATCCATGCAGCAACTAGGGTGATCAATGGAATTACTTCTAAATTGACAAAAAGATTTGTAAGGTACAGTAAATTATTCCCAAGTCACATATTCCTGCTCATGCCAACGATTAGATTGATATGGACTCGTTTTGGGGATGTTTTTTAAGAAAAAAAGAGCATCCATTAGGTAATTGAGTTCTCTCGTATGATTGGAAGACACAACGCCAAACGACAAACCAGTGCATCAGCATCGTTGGCCATTAACATCATCTGATGATATGGAAAGATTACTGCTTTCGTGTAATCACTATTTTACTAACCTACAGGACCTAGCTAGCCGTGTGTAATGATATAAGGTTCAGAATGATATATGGGAGAGGTGGGGGGAGGGGTGAAGCGGTGAGTTGTTGGTTATTTCATGTATTCTAATGATTAACATTGTGTAGGGCTACGTGTGGCTATTTTCAAATATTGGTTGTGTTTGTCTCTAAGAAAATCAACATATTTTCTGAATGAAATGAGACCAAAGCGAGTTGGAAGTTATAAGGGAAGTCTCCATTACCATTAAAATCACGAAAAAGGGGAGAATAAGTGAAGAAGAAAAAGAAGAAGAAAAAGAAGAAATAGTTTAAGAAGAAGGGTTACAAAATCAGGGGCCAAACTTGGTAAATGGAGGAAAAATTGCTAAAAGGTCGCTCTCGAGCGAAATAAACGATCAAAAGTCTTGGTTCTCTTAAGACGAAAGGCTAATTTTTTGACATATCTTGACAATATGATGAGAACAGAATACTATGCTTCACTCGTCTACCTTGCATTATCTATTTTCTCTTGGTTGATGATATGGGATTAAACAAATAGGGGGGGGGGGGGCATGTGGCCCCAAACCTTCAATATTTACAGTAGCCTGACACAATTAATGACAATGGTTATCAAATGCTTTTATATGTTTTACTAAATTTCCTTCTGGTAAAACGAAATCCTCCTTGCTCAGTCCCATGCATATGTGCAGCACTATCTTTGAGTGAACGTTCTGATTATGCATCCCTTTATAAGTTCATTACTCAATCAAGTAGTTTGCCATCAATCCCTTTCACTGATGCATCTTCCTTCCTAATGATGTATTTCGCAATTACCTCCTAACCTGTTAAGTGGTGAGGGGGGCCCTTTACGTGTCCGAAAAATCCAACCGAATAGGCTTGCCTAAGTGGCATCATCAAACACGGAGTGCAGTATTAACA
The DNA here is from genome assembly GCF_037042905.1 of Lytechinus pictus. Classification (NCBI taxonomy): domain Eukaryota; kingdom Metazoa; phylum Echinodermata; class Echinoidea; order Temnopleuroida; family Toxopneustidae; genus Lytechinus; species Lytechinus pictus. The sequence goes on along the minus strand of NC_087255.1, from coordinate 35,154,233 downwards.
CTGATTAATTAACTAAAGATAAAGTCCTTTAATTAGTACGCATCGTTGCTGACACAGCATCTAAACCATCGGATCAAATATTTTGGTATTGTAATTGAACTTAGTAGTTAATATCGATTAGCTTTCACTTGTACTATCTGATGCACTTAATAGTATAATGGGTCGGGATCTTGTTTAAACTTAATATTCTAAACATGGTAAACGTGAAGGCCTAAAGCTGTTGAAATACATGGCTTCATGGATAAATATTCTCGCAGATAGAGCAATACGAGCACTTTATGTATAGATACATAAATATGATACATAAATATTATAACGAGTTAAGGAAATGGGCACATACACGAAATTGATTCATAACAATTCAATAAATAAAAGGATTGAAAAAGATAGTAAAGAGACAGGAGTTCATCAAAAATATGAAAATATTATAATCATTAACATTTTGAATTTCAAAAATATGAATGTGCATGCAGGGATATGCCCGAGGATGGCGTGTAACCTTCAGTTTCTTTTTCTTTCTTTTATCTGTGTAAGATTTTGAATTTGTTTAAAAAAAACAAAGTTTGCTTTCAATCGAACAATGACCAATTCCTTTATAAAAACATCATCCATTTGACAACGCTCGTGGATGATATAAACACTAATATCCCTAATAAGAAGACTTTTATAAAATGTGCCATTTTACGAATCAATTAATTTTCAAGCAACATAGACTAAAGAGGATGTTTGTATCATCGTGATTAAGGCGAACTTCCACAAATGTGACATATTTTTGTTGGTCATATATCATTCAGCTTCCGCTAATACAACCGTCACACCTCACAACCGACACCTTACCGGATACAAACCTATCCGTATTCGTAATGCTATATCCATCGACCGGTCTGGTGTTCTGCTTCTTTGATGTGACTGGGATCTTCAACAGTGTTTAAGATTTTCCACAGGTATATCAAGATTGAGGATAATACATTCGATGTAATAGCCGATGCATCAATATATTAATGGTCTTAACCTGGTGCACGAACCAACTGCCATCTCCTATAGGGAGATTGAAGGAGACGAGTTTACTCCTGTGGCCTGAATGTAAATGTTCCTAAAATTGGTTTCATCGTAATCAAACTAATATAAGATTAAGAGGGTGATAATACGAGAGAGAAGAGAAATAGAGAGGGGGGGGGGGTGGGGGAAGAAATTAATTTGACTATAAGCAATCTTGCACAGAATACTTGACATTGGTCAGGTTGAACATCTCCTACAAATTTATTTTTTTCCCTTTCTTTTCGCGCCCTTCCTCTCTTTCTTTCTTTCCTTTTCTCGTTGTCCCCACTTCTGTTCCTTTTCACACCAGTGACGTTAGTGATATACAATAATTGATGCTTATTTCACACTCATCAAGTGGAAATTACATCACCATCCCAATGAAAGTCGTTCACTAATAATACATAATAATTGTATAAGATATTCGACTTCATTATAATTATCAACGAAACATCCATTATCATATTGCTTCACCAATAATACATGTTTATATACCCACCGGATCTAGTTACTTTATATCATTACATGGAAAATGCATTCATTAAGAGAAAGAAGAGAAAGAATCATTCCAGTGATACGATGACATTAATTTCTTCATCAGATATAGCCATGGTTATTTTGATGGGAAAGAAATAAACTTTGTTGGCATTTGACTTTAGTTTTGGATTTATGCGTGTATTGAAGTCTTATCTTTTCCATACTAATATATCTTAAAATAATAATAATTTCAAAATTTACAAAGCAGTTTAATTGGCATAAATCAGTGAATAGATTACAAATAAGTCAACATTATAATCATGAACGAGGTATATAATGTTGACTCATAGATTTGATAGATATTAGCTGGATTTCCAGGTTCATCGAGTTTGAGGGCCTTTTTAAGCACTAAAAGTGCCCCTTTTACAAAACAAAAGTATATTCCAAACGTGTTTAGTGCCCGTTTCATCTCATAAGAACCTATTTAGTGTTCTGGCAAGCGCAAATTTGCCTTCTTATAATCGCCCATTTTCGGATTAAATAAGTTGCCCTTCTGAAAACCGCAACTTTTCACGCCCGATCAGAGCCCGTTCTCCTAATTTATCATGACTTGTGTATACATAGTTTAATTGAATTATATCTTTTTTAGCTCCCCTTCTCAGTAGTGTGCTACTTTTCACTTCTGATCAAGTGCACCGTTTGAAAAGTGAATATGCCTTTTTTACTTCTGATAAATGACCCTTTTCTTTTTTAGTTACTTCAAAGTGTCCAGTTTGTTAATCTTATAATCTATAGGGTAATTTCAACAAGAGCTGAACAGGGGGCACGCACTACTTGGACCATAAAAATATATTATTTTTCAAAAAGAAATGTGCCCTTTCTAAAGTAAACTGTAAATTCGTCTACTACCAACTCGTTCACTGTCCACATGGTCTACTTTCATTTAGCCTAATGCCATTCCGTCCATCAACATATCTGTTATGACCATTTCGTCTGATAACCAGTTGGTCTATATAATATCCATTCCCTTTTAATTCATTTTGCACAATTTAACACTTAGTCTAATTAGACCAAATGGTATATGGACTAAATGGCTATTCGACCAACTGGTTATTAGACGGAATGGCATTAGACTAAATGAAAGTAGACCATGTGGTAAGTGAACGAACTGATGGTAGACCAAATGATAGTAGACGAGTTGGCAAATGGACGATTGACATTATTCGAATTAGAAATGAACCCTTTCTAAGGCAACACTTTATAATTTGCACATTTTCGGAACTGAAGATGATCCTCTTTTTTATGTGTTATGAATCTTACATTTGTGAAATTTTGCCTTCCCCTTTTTATCCTTTTTTCACCCCTTAATAGGCACAGCGTAGATATAACTTGGTGAATTCTACTCAACGAATCATGATTTGTGAATGCTCAATGCATTGTTTGTTTGTTTTTTACAATCAGTGCCCATTAACATTCGATTTGAATCAATCATAACGAATCTAATATTTTTACAGATTTTGTGGAACTTCATTTACACGTGTCATTTACCTGTCTGCTTTTATATTTAACTAACTTCACGTCAGATTGGATATTTTCCTTTCATGACTTAAACTAGAAATGTTTAAATGAAATAAAATATTAGATTTTTTGTTCTTTCTGTAGGTTTCGGACTCGGTGCAATAGTACTACATCAAGTTAGTAAGGTATGTAGATGTAAAATACATAGTCCCGTATAATTCAGAAGTCCATTTACGTCATGGTGTAACTAAAATTATTAGAGGTCAAAAAGTTTAAAATCTTGTTCACATTGTATGTTTTCTATATTTACTTTGTTTTTCTCTTATGTTTTTATGATGTAGACAGCTATTATAGTTATTATTCCCAGACAGATCCGAATAGTTTGAGTGTCAAACATGTTAAATGAACTGGTAAATTTATCCTAATACTGCGAGAGATTTCACTCACAATTTGCTTCACATAGATAGATCACAGCTTTAGACCAGGGTTAAAATTAAACCCGAGTTCAGACTATACGATCTATTGAGATCAATAACGTTTTTATTAATGGGGTGTAGATATAAAAGAGACTGAAAACTCCTTCAAATTTTACTATCGCGAAAGCACGAGAGAGCACAGTGAGTGATCCTTTTGAAAAAAAAATGGTTCAAGTCCTTTATTATGATAGACACAAACCTAATATCAAAATAAGGAGTCACTCAATAATTGAATGACTTTTCAGAAATAAAATGGAATAAAACATGATATATCAAAACGAGTAATTGAGGATGGAACATTCCATATATTTTCAAATTAACTCAATACAGAAGCGAGATGAGAATTGAAGAAAGTCGTTATTTAAAAAAAGAATGAATATATTATTTTTTAGGATGAAGGCTTATGTCTTGTACTTGGGTTGTGGCTCACTAAAAACCAAAACATAAATTTGCAAAGCAAACAAACAAACCAACCAATGATAAATGAAAAAAAAAAAAAAAGACCACTAAACTGGGAGGTTGACTAGGGCTAGTACCACGTCAAGAGATAATGGTAGAGAGAGTTTATTGTTTAGAAGACACTTAACGCAATTGATTACTCTGGTACATATTTACAGCTGATAAAATCGTCAAAATTATGAAAATAAGGATTTATTCAAATTATTTATAGAAAAATGTAACTCTTCATCAAATGACCATTTGAGGCAAACATGATTATGCCTCACTCGAAGCCCCCGGGGGGGGGGGGGCACTTCCATTGACGAGTGGATACCATGAGCGACCATGGGGTCTCGAAAAGCACCCTAAACACGTATTTTCAATTTTCTGGAAATGCACCCCTTAACAAGTATTGGCGTGTAAAACCATACCCTTAACAAGTATTGGAAACAAAACGATACTCTTGGCAAGTTCCCTGAATTGACCCCCTAAACAAGTACAGCGATATTTTTATTGTTGTCACGGACGTCGGTCGTCGGCCTACCTTCACCCACATCATTGGGTTTAGTTCAGCCCCACCTCCCACATCTCGCCCAAATCGAACTCTAAACACGTAGTGTTGACTCTTGGGGCAAAGTACATCCTTTATATTACATTTTAGTCTTAATTTCTTACACCCTCGCAAATTTGACCCTAAACACGTAGCTTTCCTAGCGAAAATAGATACCCTTTTTTCATTATTTTAGTGTTTTTGACACCCTTATCACGTTACGTACGTAACGTGCCCTATCTTGAAAAAGACATCCTTTTACGTGCTTTTTGGGTCGCGCATGGTATCCTCTCGTCAATGTAAGTGGCCCCCCTGGCTCGAAGCAGACATCGATGTTTATGATTTATTTATCAGCATTTCCAGCGAGCTAATAATGTCATTTAATATGTTTATCGTTAATACAGCACGCATACAACCTCGGTTGCCGTCGGGTAACCGGCTACGTAGACGACAACGACCCCAACCTACCCCGGTGGTACCAGGGATATGGCTTCGTTGATTTCTCTCGTCAGTTCGACTACCATATCTACTCGCTCTCTGACGACCCCCTGGAAAAGTTTGTTCACAACCATGACCCATTTACGAAACCAAACAATCTAGGGCTGGACATCGATTCCTTGTTATGAAATTAAATATTTAGAGACGGATCCAGGTGGGGGCACATCCTACCCACCCCCCCCCCCTCTCCCTTGAGAGCCCCAATTATACATTTTCTAGTGGAAAATGTCGTGCAAAATTGAGATTTTTTTTCATCTCGAAAAGTTTTTTTGTTGCATAAATCACCATCATTCAGGAGTTAAGACCCTTATCTTTTCTATTATTTTTCTTGCCCTGTTTTTTTTCTGAACAAAAATACCCCCCCTGGAAAATCATGGATCCGCCTCTAAAATTATTTAAGAGGAACTAAATTATAAAAGCGTCATTTATCTGGATACAGACCTACATTTACACCAATGAAACCAACCCCTGATTGACCAGACCTATTACATTATTTCCAAGGACAAACCATCGGTCAGTTTGGAGTCGGTTTCACGAGGGTAACTGTGATAAAGAGCACAGAAATAACAAGGTTATTAGACAAGAAGATGAAAAAATACAAGACGAAAATACGAAATAAAACTAATGGGTCTCGTCATACTTTGTGGGGACGCAAAATAAGAAGAAAATCATGAAAATTTATCGCAGTTCTTGTCAATTCAAGACGACAGTCAGGAGAAGAGAAATTAACATATACTTGGTTCCTTATTAAGGAACCAAGAATATGTTGATTTCTGTTAAGGAACCAAGAATGTGCTAATTTCTCTTATCTTATTTGTCATCTTGAATTGACAAGAAATGGGATTAATTTTCATGAACCTTAATATTAATTGACTTGCCCAATGAGCAAGGGTTTTAATTATTTCTGTTTTGTGAAGTCGTCCTTGGAAGAACAATGAAGATGGGTTTTTTTGTCCGTTCCATTTCTGACTTCGTTGACTCAATGAAATCCAAAGTCTTGCCTTCTCGAATTTTGACAAAATCTTCATTCTTCTTGTCTTTCAGTTGCCAGTCGAAATCATCATGACACGCCCCATAATTTTGTTTATAAGATTTGTCTGTTAGCAAGTATCGCAAGCTTTTGTTTGCCCTTTCAGTTTCGCGGGTCGAAGCATATATTTCTACAGACTTGCTTGTGTTCATATTGTGATCAGTATATTTTCCATGCAGAAGTTATTGTGAATTATCTTCAAACATCATTATTTGATTGGTAGAAAGTAAACGTGTTAAACTAAGTATTATAAAAAGAGTCTTTTGAAAATTATTTTTTTAAGACCACGATTTGTATATTTGAATTCTTAAATGCATACATTTCTATGTGGATTGGTTGGACAGAATCACAAATAGAAATACTTTATTTTCATGTTTTATATGTCTTCATAATTCAATACAAACTGACAATATCATGAATATGAGTGTGCGTGCATTTTTTTTTTTTTTTTTTTTTTTGGGGGGGAGTCTTTGGATTATGAATATCCTTTCTCGTTCGGCATCTTGCTAATTTGTTTATTCATTAAATTAATCAATTATACAGCATGCCTTTAAATATAGATATATTAGTGTAACTAATCAAATAATTGATTGTTGTTTTAATTTGTTTTGATCCAACACTTCGACTCATCTTCTGCTTAGTTAAGCCCTCATCTATTCATATTTTTTTGTTAAATAGATAAGTCAAATAACTGAATAAGATCGTAGATTCACCCCTCCTTTGAATTTCATTTTTAATTTCAACTCGGGACCTCACGGTAAAATGGCTGAAGCACTTATGAATGAGGTGTGCGTTGTGACGACTTCGTAACTCGATCATTTTGAAGAGGTCAAGGGTAGGCTTACGTTATTTGATATACAACAAGTTTTCGTTTCATTTTTGTACTGGTCTGTGACCTATAATGCGACGATGCCAAGGATATCTAACCAGATTTGTGTATTAATAACAAAAAATCTTTAATCGCTAGAGGGTATTCATTTGTCTCGCAATCTACTATGGTCAACAAGGAAATTCGTGATCACTCTCGCAAAAAGTGTTCCCTAGCTTACAAGTTCACGAGCTTTCGAGTGCCGCTGCAACTCTTTATCAACTCTTTATCAACTCTTTATCAACTCTTTATCAACTCTTTATCAACTCTTTATCACTTGATAAAGAGTTGCAGCGACACTCGAAAGCTCGTGAACTTGTAAGCTAGTGAACACTTTTTGCGAGAGTGATCACGAATTTCCTTGTTGACCATTATAGTAGATTGCGAGACAAATGAATACCCTCTAGCGATTATTTCAGTCCGCAATAATGAACATATTTAGTAAAAAAAATCTTTATGCATATTCGCCTTGATACACTAAACATGGTGATATGATCATATGAGAAATATATGCTCCTATATACACCCGGATGTTTTCTACTATAATCTTGATAGATGATTTCACCATCGTTCCCTCCAAAATAATTTAGAATTGATACTGCACACTAAAAACTACCGTGCATGTAAGTTTAAACCGGACGTAGATGTAAATAAGATTGCTCAACGGAAGTTATTTTATTTTAAAATGTTGCAGATAATTACCATGAGATATCTTGTATCCGATTCTTCTCTTTGGCGCAAGAGATCTGAGTGTCTGATTGCAATTTTATTAGTCAGGGTGTTTCTACCTGAAAAATGTCAAATGAGATGCACGTACCGCCGCTTTTGGAGATCATTTGAACCCCTTTTCTAATTTTCGAGTTGTAGGCTTGCACACTTCCGTATGAGTAAAGCAAATTTAAGGAGAAAATATGCCATGAAGGCATAATTATTATAGACGGCCTGAAATAGTATGTTCTCCCAAATAAATTTGATTATTTGATACCATATTTATGTGGTAAGTGTTAACGCTTGGATGACCAGGAGGTATATTTCGATTTGTGCCAAATTACGGCATGACTGCGATTAATAATTCCAGATGTCAATGATGTCTTAATCCTACAAGTATTGCATTAAAATTCATTTCAATACACCTTTTCAATAATATATATTATAGCGTTTAATAAACACATTTTAGTATCGATTCTCAAGTTAATTTCATTGAAAATGGACTAGCAAATATGTTTACTAACTCATGTAGGATTATGACATCATCGGGCATCTGGATTCATTCATTGCAGTCATTACCCCTTTCATAAACCCAATTATGCGGCTAATAGCAGCATAATTTGGTCGTAAAATCGGAGGAGGACCAGAGTTATCCGCATTATTTTGATGCTGCAATTATCCGCATATTAGCGGCATCGGGACCAGATTTTGACTTTATGAACGCATTTCCAAAGTAATGCGGATAATTGCCATGGTGCGGTCACAAGTTCACCCTTTTCCAACACAACCGCATCGGAGGGGGTATGTGCGGTTGCCATGACGATTATCCGCCTTTTTCAGGACGGGCGCTTGTAAAAATAGTGCGGATTATTTTTGAAGTTTGTGAACGTAATTTTTATTGAATTATCCGCATTACTCTTAGGCGGCTAATTGGAGGATGGGTTTATGAAAGGGGTTATAGCCTTACTATGGCTCAAGTCCATTTTTACATCACTGCAATTACCTACTGATTATCCAAGCATGAAGGCTTTCAACCTAAATATGGTATCAAATTATTTTGGAGAAGATACCTTTTCCAGACATATTTAATGATTATGCATTTATGACATAATTTTCCTTCAATTCGGGATTTGTGAGGTGACATTTTTTTTTTCTTCTAAGGCCATAAACCCTATAAAGATTGAATTCATATTAACAAGTGGTTTTAATTACGTTTATACTTCATGGTTTGACATAAATTACAATAATAATTAATTGCATACAATGGCTGATTAAAAAACTGTTTTAACTATACGAATGATTGGAATAGACTTGTGGTAAACCAAATATAGATGTCTTATTCTTAGTCGCATTTAGTTAAAAATACAGCACCTTATGTAATTAACATTTTCACTCTTAAAACACGTTTTCAGAACAACATGATCAATGTATATACTTTGTCTTTAACCGATTCCTTTTTGAAATACAATCAGTGTTTAACAATACCTCGCGAGAAAACCTTTTGACACCAACTCAAATTATTTTCCAGTCATTTGAATTCAATACTGCCATATTGCAGAATTTATGAAAGCAACATACATAACTTCAAGTTTAAGTGGGTATCTAGGTCAAAATAAATCTCACTGATTCTAATCTTCACTGATATTTATCAATACCGGATTCTGCATTATTTTACTTTGGCGCTGCCACTTTCGGTCTTGAAATTGTCAAGAAATAAAATAAAAGGAATATAGTAACAACAGCATGGCCTTACGTAGGGGGGGGGGGGGGGCAGGGCAGGGAATTTGATCCCCCCCGAAATTTTCTGAAAACTACAAATTTTTTAATGAAAACTTTTACAAAATTCACCCAAAGTATACACAAAACCCTTCAATTTCATTTTACAAAATGCAAAAGCGCCCAACTGACCAGTTCGTTCGCTTTGCTCCCTCGCTTTTTATTTTTATTTTCTAAACTTCATGCGTTCTCCCCCAACAAAAGAAAAAAAATGTACGGCCATGTAGATCAGTGATGCACCCTTGACCTTTTAAGACACTTTCAGAGTTACGAATGACAGATGAATTTGGAGAGAAAATATACTGTGATGAAATATAAAATAAATTTGGAAATAGCAAGGGATGTGGTAAGTTTGATTCCACCAACCAATCAGATAATGGGAAGTCAATGATCATTGCTTCACAGCCAATCAAGAGCTGGTATTCACTGATCTCATCATTGCAGACAATTATTTCAGTTGATGATGGTATGCGTAAATTATGATTATATGATGGTAATGTCAGCAAAGTCCTTCATCGACCGAGAACCGCTGATCTTTAACTGTTACCATGGTAACTACCTGAGAATAAAAATTGTCCAGCACTGATAAACCTCATAAAATATTGCCCTGGGGACCGTTTCAAGAAAGTCGTCTAGACTGACTGAGCATGGCTCTGGGAAGCGGGGGTGCTGAGGGTGCTGAAGCACCCCCCAAAAAAAATTCATTGGGGTGCTGTGTGGATTATTCTCCATTGGTAGCACCCCAGGCAATTTAAAAATTGACAAATGTAACCAAAATGATTTCCATTTTGTAGTGAAAACTATCTAGGCCAGGGTATTTTGGGAGTTCATATGGCTGGGGGGGGGGGCCTCCCAGCCCCCCTCCCCTTGAGATCTCGGCCGGTGACCGCGCGATCGCGCCGAAAATCGGCAAACGCAGGTTGTCTGAGACATAGTCTACAAAATTGTATAGTAATTTATTTCATGCAAATTAAGTGATTATGCTAATTTAATGCGTAATAAGTATGCAAAATCATACTTTTCCCTCTATCTCCATAATTAAAGGTCCAAATGTTCTAATTTTAGGTATAAAAACTCTTTGGGGTGTTCTTAGCAAGTGTACATGAAAAAAATTGCGATATCTGATCAATTTCTTATGTATTATATTGCCTTTTTGCGATTAAAAAAAAATGTATTTTCTTGTTTTTTTTGCTCTTTTGTTTTTCATTATTTTTTCAATGAAATTTGTTTGGGACTCTTCTGAGATCATAAACATCATAAAAATACATTTAGACCAGCAAAACTAAAAACAAGCATACATATATGATATTTGGTTGAAAACACAATTTGCATTGACTCTGTACACGAAATCACGTTTTTGAGCAATTATTGGTCTGACATGCACTTACATAATGTTGCGTAATTTTGGAACCGCGTACCCGGGTGAGGCAAAACTGGTCTCAAAAATTGCGCAAGACTTGAAATTGAAAGTAAAAGTCAGCGAGCGGCGCGGTCAAACAAATTCGCGCGGCGAAAATATTGCGCGAATCGTTAAGGGCTCCGAGCCCCCCCCCCCCCCCCCCGGCCTGGATATGGTTAAGAAATCGTGGCCAGGGCCCTGTGACCATGTCTTTTATGAATTGGGACAATGTCATTAAACACATCAGTTTTGATTGGACGTGAAACACTGTTCAGTTACCCTATTATCTCAGTCACGTTTCCCCTTCGGCGGCTGTATGGCGAGTCGAAACAGCCGTTTTATTAAGTTTTATTCAAACCATCTATGTAGCTGGTACAATGTAAAAAAACACGATTTCGACTCGGAGGGGAAATGTGACTCCCCCCATAATTTGTTTAGATCACAGAATCAAATATTGCAACGATCAAATAGATAACGTTTTCTCTTTGTTTTATCATAGCTTTTTCATGTCTATGTTTAAGCACACTTATCACAAGACTACATAAAATTATATTTAACTGTCGCATTGTTAACAAAAATGTTGAATATAGACAAAAAATTAAACTTCTGTATGTTACTTAAGACTATAAATAGTTTACACTATTGAAATATTTTTTTCAATGTAGCCTATCATTGATGTTAACAATAATGAAATGTTATATCACCTTGGAAGATTGTTTTGTTTATAAATTGTAGAACAATGTGATTATCACTGCAGGTATGAAGTACTGTCAACAACGAATTACTGCTGCATGTGCTTTGAATGTTATGCATTTTAAAAGTATTTATGGAAGACATGCCTTGGTATCTTAGATAAGATACAAATAAATGTAGACATTGGACAGAAGATTGAGCAAAGCCAAGTACTACCGAAATACTATATTTGACAAATTTCTGAAAGTGTTTTGTCGGTAAAAGTTTTTTTTTTTGTGACAGAAGTGCACAATAAACAAAAAGTTGTAAAAGTTTATGACTTGCTTCAAAACCCAGCAAATACAGTTGCTAAATCCATTTTTGAGCAGTCATTAAATAACCAGTCAATTTTGAGCAACTCTGTGTTCTGAAAGTCAGACAAAGCTTGCGCTTCTGTCAGTCTGTAAAGATTAATAAAACATTCCAGGTATTTATCATTTCATGTTCTTTGAGTTTATTTACTGTGTTTCGTGTGCTTTTAATTTGTTTCATTAATTCATTTTACATGTGGGGGTGTGAGGAGTGTGTGCACTGTCCACATGGCCTGCTACACACACGTGTCCAGTAAATACAAAATATTGTCGAATATTGCCTGTCTCAGGCACTCTAGCGTCGTCGACGACTTTGGAAAAAAAGCTACTTGATTAGCATATTTTCATTTGTCATGCAATTGATAGGGATCTAAATGGATTCTGTATATTACGCTATTTAGAGATATCATATAGTTTTATTCATTAGAAATATTATTTTTGAATTATCAAGATAAAGATGAGACGATCAGTTTGGTACGGTATCGGAGTAGTCCATATAGTTTATTTTGTACCTAAATCAATAATTTATTTTTTCCAATTAATTGCAAATTTGCTTCTTGAAGCAAGGAGTCTAATCTAGTTGGCTACAGTTAAAATTTAATTGCAACAGCATAATATATCGTGCAATACCCCTTGAGAGACTCTAATTAAATATTTCCCTGTCCACTCAATATCATATTATTATCATTATTATTAAACAGGGTATCAGATTTAGTGAATTTCGTTTTTCATGCCATTATGTAAATTTAAGATGTATTTCTGAGAAAGTAAGGCGGGTAAAGCACGGGCACAACCTGCAATAGGCCTAATTGAAATATGCAGCTTTTGATGTATCACGCACCCCCTAAAATGAGCGATGGCACTTTTTTTGGTTCGTTTTTTTATTGTCAAAGTTTACTGGGATGAAAAGTTCACCAATTTTATTGATGACCATTGTTTGTTTTTTAAGCAGTGACGTAATGAGCAAATAATATGTAAAGCGGGCTAGATATGGCGGTTAGCGTAAAATTAATAAAAAGTTCCAAGCGAGCGAGCAAAAATTTCGGCAATTTTATTTCAATAATCCAATTTTGTGATAGATTTTGACATAATACTATCTTTCTCTCTTTCCTTTGCTTTCGTTTTTTTTTTTTTGGGGGGGGGGGTGGAGCAAGAGCCCCAAGCCCCCAGCTGTACGCCAGTGTTTTCAGGCACATTCGTACCCCGTTAAAGTATGACTCTATATTTGCTCCTCACAGTCATGGTAATTGAAGACGGGAAGGTGGCGACCCGGGTGGGTAGTGGAGCAGGATAATGCGGAGACCTCGAATTTGACACTTTAACTTACGGATAGCTAATGTGGTTTTTTGTCAAAAGACACACACACACAAAATCCCATATTTACTCATATCCAGTTGCTGTCTAGCTAACACAAACATCAGATGAATGTAATTACGAATAAACACACGATATATTTGTTTATTAACGTATGCAACAAGAAAATACGAAAGTAAATTAAAGCTTAATTAAGTTTGTCACGTTCCAGAGCCCACTGCAATTGGAAGTAATAACACTGAATAATAATAATTATGAATAATTCATCATCTTCAGCAAAAGAGTTGTTAAGGTGCCAGGTGCGAAATCGACTACTGGTGTATAATGAAGCACATGATTCTTACTAAATACATGCACCCCCAACAAACAATATATTCATGGGAAGCTTATGAGCTAATATATACAAATATTTGCTTTGGAGCATGTTTGTTTTAAGCATAATAAAAATATGGTCATTTAAAATCATGACTTTGAAAATAACGACTTTTAATAAATGAACTTTCTACCGTCTAATTCCACAACAATTTTCTTACTTCTTTCTTAAATCTATGATGGTTTTAAGAAAAATTCCGAGTAGATTATTTTTAGAAATTATGGAATTAACAAGAAATTAGCGGGAAATTCAGGAAAGAATTTGATACACAACTCCACCTGTGGGGGTACCATGCACAAATAATATTTGAAATTAAATTATGTAGCTCATAATAGTCAAGACACTCTCTGAGAGCCCTAAACTATCATTATTTATATGTACTCTTCAAGATACACATTTCCTTAAAATATCATGCAAATCCAATAATTAGATCTGAAGTTACTACATTTTCCTGGACAGAAACCTCATTTTGTGCAACTTTACAGTAAATAAATAGCTAAATTACTATTTAAACTGACATTTGTTAAATCCCATATCTTTTACATAGTAACACTCCTTGGGTCGTTTCTGAATTTTATTATGCTACGTTTTATCCCCCTTCCCCCTCTTAAAAAATAGGTGGGATATTGAAAGATGATAAGTTGCATGACGAAGTACATATTTTTACATAAAACTAGCCAAGGAGAAAAAAATAAAAAAATAATTAAGATTTTTTTTCAAAGCACCTGACATTAAAATGTCTAAGCTGATGCCTGGATTATCACGGTTTTTTTTTTCTTTGTAAATCTTTTTGAAGTAACAAACGTCCTTTAACAAATTATCGATAAATCTTATATGGGTATTATGATGAAAGAAGAGGAAAGGAAAATAATCTGCATTCAAAATCGTAACGAAAGTTAATGTTTTAACGTCCGAATTCTAGTCATACCCCCTCTATCGACAATATTGAATACATGGTTCGGTTGTACTTAAAATGAGCTGTGTTTTTTTTTCAGGAGTTTCTGTATTTTATTTATAAATCGATAATACATGTAAATCAACATATTCATATATTAACAAACATATAATGAATACAATTAAAATGTAACAATTCTCCACTACATTGTAAATAATTCTAAAAATACTGATAATTAAATTAAACATAATCATGTGATATACAGTAGTGAGTTCGGTGAAATACAGGGGCCAGTTGTTATATTTTTTGGAAGATTAATATGGCAGTTTTGAATATACCAGATTATCTGAATTATTATTGCTTATTAAGTTGTCTTTAAAAAATGGGGTCATTTTTTTCACCGAAATCATTGTTTTTCTTTAAAAAGAAAGTTTCCACATGCGTATGGTCCAAATAAGTCCCCTCATATGCTTGCTATACTGGAATTTAGTTAGCTCCAATATTTTCTGATATATTTTCTGAGGTGATATTTTCATATTTAGAAAATTCTCAATGCAAACATTCGTATACAGTATTGTGTCTAATTCAAACTCACAAGCTATATCATGTATCTTAATAGCTAGTTCTTATACAACTGCATTTTCATTGAAGTTGTTAGGCCTAGTGTAGATCAAGTGATTCCGGTCTGTTACCGGTCTAAGCCCAACCTTAATCAAGTGGTTGGGTTTTTTTATGTCGTCGTTCATCCCTACAAGGCATCCCGATGTATACTTCAAATTAGTTCATAGATAGACACCAACATCTTGGCCTGATAATCATCTAAATTCACCCAGTGATAATGATTACTTAATATAATTTGGAAATTTTGGAATATATCTATAGATCTAGATATGCCCAGTAAAAGGTTAATTATTGGTATCTCTAGCGTATAGACTAAATCTAGATCTAGAGTAGATGTAAAGCTAGGCAGTTGATTATTCATCGCTCCTACTTCCATCAGAATCCATCTCCCGGATTCATCATTAAAGCCTTGTTATAAGAAAGTGTATCGTTGATCAGCATTAGGGGATGTCACTTAATGTAGAGAAAAAATGTAAGATATTGTGATGAGAGTTTGAATGTATAATGAGAGTCTGAAAAAGGCCTTAGGTAATGTGTAAGGTTTACATTTGAGAAGGAAAATTAATTTATCAGGGAAATCCTCATTATAAGAGGATAAGGTATATAATTAATAAAGCGTAATTTGGATTTATAAAAATTGATAGGAAGTAAATCCATTTATGTAATAAAATTGAAAGAAACAAACACAACAACTTAATATAAATCATACGTCATGATGGATTAAAAATAATGTTCCCTTTTCTTATCTGTTAATCATGTTATTCTTATATATGCTATTGTTGGCCTTGTCCTTTCTTGTCTCTTGTTTTGTCATGTCATATATATCTTGTCTTTCATTTTTTCTTATATGTCTCTATTGAGTACTGTCTTATCCGCATTATGGCGGAGACCTATCTGTGTTACTGAACTTGTATCTACCTGGTCTGCAATTCAAAGTACACCTCAGTCCTATCTCCACCATTTTCACTTCTTCCTTTTTTGTTCTTTCTTATTATAATGCATGTGTAACATTAAGATCCCAATCAATTCAACATTTTCAAGGGGAATCTACACAATCATCTCATTAAGTGGACCCCCCACTCATTTCCATGTGTTTGTTTCACAGTACTTTACCTTATCTGATTTATATTACTTGGTATTATTTTTGCATGAACATGTGGGAAAGAGGGAGGGGGAGAGAGAGGGAGAGAAGGGAAGAGAGAGGGTGGCGGAATGGGAGAGGGAGAGAGTTGGAATAGGGGGTCGGAGAGGCAGATATGAATAATTTCTTGGATGCGGACAACCATTGATTAGCACACCAAGAACGCAAGTACCCGTACACTATCTTGCACTATAAAGAGTCTGCAGTGAATGTCTAAAAGATGACACCGGTAAAATCATGAGCGCTATGGAAAAATATGGAAATGGTCTTCTGAAATGTATATGACTTATTTGACAGTGGAGCGCTCATTGTTGACGCACGGCTGATGAAACCGGTGATTGCTTCCTACTTCGAGAAGACGGTTAAACATTTATGATATATTTTGTTTTTATCTTGGAGGAAAAATAGCTATAGAGGTTTATAGTGAAAATGGTTTATATGCCTTGCTATTTATGGACCATTGATCGTCTTGATTACTCTGAAATTATCTGGGAGTAAAACTCCAAATCGATGGTAAGTTAAATTCTCTATCTCGTCGTTGTTATTTTAAAGACAGTTGACAAGGATATAACTCTTTTGTTTGTCCTTGCAAGTTCAGTCATTGAGTCAAATCATATTTTTTGTAGTCATACTTAAGATTCTGGTGTAGAACATGAAATAACACCATGTCCTGATATTGTAGTGATAAAAACATTGATAAATTCGTGGAATATACGATTTTCTGTGTGGAGGAAGAGGGGGGGGGGGACATTTGTTATCAAATATAAATATGAACTTAATTGCCTGCAAAAGTACTGTTGGATCTTACAAAATAAAATGTATTAATATTCCGTCTATTTCTACTCCAATGTTCAATGTATTTTAATCCTAACTAGGGTTATTAATAATGATACTACAACTGCGTAAACTAGTACCACTACTACTTTTACTACTACTACTACTACTACTACTACTACTACTACTACTACTACTACTACTACTACTACTATACTACTACTACTATACTTCTACTACTACTACTACTATACTACTACTGCTACTACTGCTACTACTGCTACTACTGCTACTACTACAACTACTTCTACTACTACTACTACTACTACTACTACTACTACTACTTCTACTACTACTACTAAACTACTACTGCTACTAATGCTACTACTGCTACTACTACTACTACTACTACTACTACTACTACTACTACTATTACTAAATACTACCACTTATACAACAACTACTGCTACTATTTTTATATTTATATAGTTGTCAATAATAACGTTAATATCGGTACCACTTTATTTAAAAGCTTAAAATGAAGTTAAACTGCAAAACCTCTTATCTTGAGAGAATACATAACCTAATGAAACTATATACTCCTCACCGTAATCATTCGTTAAAAAAATGTCAAGTTTTATTTAATCGAAAAAAAAAATTATAATGAACAAACTCATAGGAGGCAGATAGGAAAATAGTATAATCGATTATCAAAAGACAGGTGCATTTGAGAGGTGTGCTCGTATGAAATGATTATAGGATAACCGTCATTATTAGATTCTCATAAAAATAGCTGTTATTGATCCAAACAATCTCAACTATGGTAATCCGCAGGGTCATAACTTTGCATGTGCCTTTTTAAAACAAAGATGAGCGCACAGAACTGTCTAGACAACGATGCATGTATGGATAAATATCATATTTAGAAAACGAAACGTTATAACATTAGATGTTAGTGTTGCTGGTTCTCCATAGTAAGTTTTGTTGGATTTGATCAGTCGAAACTAAATTCTAATTCAAATTCAATTCGGTTTTATTAAACAATACTCATCAAATAGTCCGAAGACTAACAATGTGAGTTTACAATAAAAAGAAATACATAACAGCGAAATAAATAAATACATAACATGCAGTGACCATTCAAGAAGAAAAAAAATATACTATAATATATTATGTGTAAAATGCAATAATAGTATAACAAGAAATAGAATGAGCAGATGCATGTAATGAGACAGATTTAATTTATATATTTATTTATATAATATTTATATATAAAAAAAGCAGATGAGGAGCAAGAAAGGGGAGCAAGCATGGCAAGAGGAAGCATGTGAAAAGGTGAGAATAGAGAGGGGGATGTAGCAAAAATAAAGGAAAGAGTGAAAAAAGACCCACAAGTAAACAATGAATTTGATACAGATATTACAAATTTTATAAGAATTATGTGTAACAAAAATAAAACAGAGAAGAAAGTTACATGATGGCGATCATAATAGACGAGATGGTGTGAAAGAGCAAAATGGAGATAGAGAGGAGGGAGAAAGACAGAAAGAGAGAATTAGAAAGTTCACACAGAGTCTGAAAGAAGGACATCATATCTAATCATAAGTTACATAAGTAAACAAGATATTACATATAAAAAAGGTAAGCATCAATTATTAATACTGGTCAGACACCAAATAAAAGTAAGAAATGCAAAAATATACCATTAATGATTTGCATAACTAATTTACATTACATTACAACGCTGTCCAAAGTGAATGAAACAAGTGGGAGTTTGATGCACTGATGAAAGGAAAACTATAGAAAAGGAGAAAGAAGCAAGAGAGAAAAAAAGATAGAGAAAGAGATAAAAGGGAGAAAAAAGGGGGAGAGAGAGACAGGAAAAGAAAAAAAAATACATCACCTCCAGTTAGGGAATATTGCACAACAGGTACATGCAAATGTTAAAATGCAATCACAAAACTTGTACAATACATGTGAGAGATAGCTGTTTAAAAAAATTACATTTTGAATACATTTGGGCAAACATTAAAATCAAAAATCAAAATCAAAATCAAAAATCATCCCCAAGATGAGCAAAATGACAAGCACATGTGTAAATAGAGCTATCTGAAGACTTATATACATGATAGCAGATAACAGTGTGATGAAATCAGAAAAGATAAGTTGTAGAAAAGTGAAAGAAAGGGGGAGAGATCAAGGGAACAAGGAAAAAGAGAGGAGAAAAAGTGAGAGAGAGGAGAGAAAAAGAAAACATCACAAAGGAATATTGCACATCAAATGAGAGAAAATTAATTAATGCATACAAATATAGTCTTAGATTAGACATACATGTATTCAATAAGCTAACAGGAATAACAATATAACTGAATAAATTGCACACACTATTTATGAGACCTGACTCTGATATTCACAGCTATTCTATATCATACAAACATGTTTCAAATTACCCACGTCTTTTAATAATCGATTATAATACATTCACATCTAACTCTGATTAACTTGTTTATTATAAAAAACTTATTTCAACTATTATAAATTATTTTAACTTGACATAGGGCAACAGTTTGCCATTTACAACGCGCAAATTGTACTGATTCCATTATATACGAAGTATATGTGTTTCGTGGTCTATAGGGCAGTTGCCCGGTATATCACCTCGCTGTGTTCTGTTTTGAAATCACCTAAAGGTGATTACGTTGTTTTTATATCATTTCAATTTCATACTTACTACACTCAATGTTAGGCAACATTCTGTCCACACAACAATTGGTTAAACAATTTATCCAACTCTGGAAAGTTTTTAACCAATACTGTGTAGTTTTCACCCAAAACACACATTATTGGTTTGAAACTACCCAGAATTGGATTAAGTTTTAACCAATTGTTGTGTGGACAGAATCTTGCTTAACATTTTAAGGGTGTAGTGGAGTTGACTTTGGGCCATTTGACCATATTTTACACCAAAAAGCTAACCAAACATACGAGATAATGGATGCATTAGAGGTACCATGGCAACAGATTATTGATGAATTTATTTTTCACATTTAAAACATAAAGAAAGAAAAGTTCAAACCTTAAGAATCCCATCAATGCAGACTTAGAAAAAGTTCTCCGATGAGATGTTCTATAGAAGCGGGTAAAAAGTATTGGATTTAAATTCTAGATTAGAGCGATCGTTAATGCTATTACTAACGATCTTTCTGGGGATGGAAGGAGGAACTTAGGACTAGAAGCAAAATCACGTTCAACACGGGTATTTCATTGCTTCGTAAAACATCTGTATAAACAAACACTAGTGATATTGTATGATAGTATGGCACATCACACAGCTTGGAAGGGGAGGGGGAGTAGCATGGAGTTAGGCAACAATACTTTATGCATGTCGGTATGTCGGACAAAAAACGAATGATGATCGTGATTTTTAACTACGAGGAGGAAAAAGAGGAGGCAGGGGGGGAGAGGTTTTGCGAAATAATGATGATGATGATGGTAATGATGATGATGATGATAATAATAATAATACTAATAATTATAATGCATCAAAAATACCTATGATGATGATGATAATAATAATGATAATAATAATATTAATAATAATGATTATATTAGTAATGATAACAAGTGTTATAACTGTCATCAGAATCGACGTCGTCATCGTGATAAGAGATTATATTGTGTAGGACGGTGTTCGGTTTATTTATTTATTTATTTTTACTGCAATCTGGAAGGCAGACAGGAAAAGAGTGCAATATCTTCCCCATTTTATTTCACACCCCCTGGTAGTATACTAATCGCGTTTCCATTAACAACTGTGTGTTGTGGCATGCAATCTAAGCTACATTGGGGGAAGCATGCGGGAATTATGGTGGCTCGAAGTGCAAATTCGCGATTTAGTCGCGGAGTTCTTGACTTCCGCTGCAAAACACGAAGTTTTAATCTCGAGGTTCGCGATTTTTCGTTGCCGACTTCGCAAATGGAGTCACCAGGTTCTCGACATTTGTTGCAAAATACGCAAATGTAGTCGCGACGTTTGCGATTTAGCTGCGAACTCCGAAATTGTAGTCGCGATGTTCCTGATTTGTATATAAAGTGAAACAGTCCACCGAATTAGATTTTTTAAAGAGGAATACAGAATAAGAAAAAATAAGAAATTAAATCTCGATAATACCCGTTAGAATTCAAAAAAGAAAAATGACGTCCCTCTTACGTAATTTTGCCCCTTTAAAATTTCATTACGCCTCCCTTACGAACATAACAATAATGTCAATAATGGCTGACTTGATATGAAGAAGATGCATGGCAGTGAGTACGGACCATTTTTCTGAGCTGACACATTTAATAATACTTTGATCAGAGTCGAGTTTGCCTTATGTGACCGCGGGGTATCTTGACTTTCTGTGGTAGTCACCATTCAAGCCATTAAACGCTGAAGAGGGTGATACATCCAATGGGGAAGACAATCAAAAAATGGTTCCAGATGTCGGAAGAACGCCATTTATATTTACCCTTTTGAAAATTTATTCTCAAGCATTTAGGTTTTTTGGCCACCATTAACCCTCTTTCGATTTTCAACTGTTTTTGATAGCGTACTTTCGCAATCTCGAGGACGCAGACATTAGGGTCCCGTAACACAATGGTTAACGATTAATCATACACTCGATTTTTAAGATTGATTTTACATTATAGTCAATAGAATAAAACGTAAAAAACTGTTTTGCAATCATTGCTAAGCTTTGTGTTACAGGCCCTATAGATCTTTTTTTCGCGTGCAAAGTTCTTTCATGCGACACCATGCATGCCATTCCAAGTTGTGAGATTAAATCCAGATTTTATGCATGTACGACTGGTCATCATAGCATATGCCCGCCTGACAACGCTTGGCTGTGATCTGGCAGCTGGCTGGAGATATAGGAAATGCTAGGCGTACATGGTGGACTATGACATGGATAAGAAAGTGGTTTTTCAAACAAATCGAGTGCATACTGAGTGAGGAAAAACTTACTGAATAAAGGCTTAGAAATGTAAATCATTACAGTACATCGAATCGATATGTTACCAAATGTGGATTATTGGTAGATCACTTGCGATTGATTCCATGGGTCGGATCACCTCTCCAGCTAAACCATTTCGCATGCGTTGATTATGCGCACATCATGCAATAGGCCTATCCGTCTGAAAACCATTCGAATTTGCGCGTGTTTTTTTTTTTTCGTTTGCTCGCTCCTCCTACACAAACGGTAAGCCATCTAGCACACAATACGATGAGCATTATATGTTTTACTTTCCCCCTTGATGGGGATTAGAGTTCAGATTCCCGGGGGACCACTTCCATTGACGAGTGGATACCATTCGCGACCACGGGTTTCCAGATTTTCCAGATTATGAAAATGCATCCCTTAAGTATTTGGCGTGCAAAACCCTACCCTTAACAAGTATTGGAAATTTGACCGAAAAGACGTAGCTTTTCTAACAAAATATATACCTTTTCAGTATTTAAGATATCGTTTTTGACACCCTTTCAACGTTACATATAGTTACGTAATGTACCCACTCTTGATCCCTTTCTACGCGTGGTCGCGCCTGGTATCCACTCGTCAATGGAAGTGCCCCTCCCCCGGGTGCCCCCCCCCCCCCGCGGCCTCTCTAGCTCTGGGATGAACCAAATGTGGCTCTTGAAACTCGTCCTAAATCGGATATATCGCTGTTACCGTAGTATAAAAGAACTAGAATTTTGCACACGAAACGCAGATTGAACGTTTCCGTTGTGGATGCGAAACGTACAAAAGTTCTCATGTCACACAACTTGAATTGCTGGACAGTGTTTTATGACGGGCCCAAAAGTCCATTCCAAAATCAATATACTATCGCAAAGTCCGTCCGCGATGTACAGCGAAAAGTCGGGACTGGCTTATAGATGACACTCCAAACATAATAATTCTCGTCTTGTAGGATTAACGCCACTGTGCGTGCTCCCTTTACCAAAAACTTCAACGCAATAATGCCATAGTCACACGGGGAAAACACTTACCAAATGACAAAAGTTATTACGAGTGTTTCTAATCACATCCCATTAAATTTTTTGGAGTAGGTTCCTTTGGTGTGACTGCAATCAATGTCACACCAACCAAACCAAAAACAACTACGTAATGATCGGTCTGAAGGTGGTTTCATTTATTGTGCACTGATGGTAGCAGTACGTAATGGCAGTCATGCGAGCTTAGTTTGGATAATATTAGTAGTAGTACAGTAAACAATCATAGAATCATCATAATATTTTCAACAATAAGGGCGCCAATTTGCACCTCCCTTCATTGTAAAAAAAAATAAGTTTACCCAATATTGGGTAAAACGGGAACATGCATATTGGTAGGTAAAAAGATACCAAATATTTTGTAAATTTCATTCAATAAAGCGTTGAAATTTAACTTTATAACATGCATTTTGCCCAATATGGAGTAAAAATTACCCAGCTAACATGCATGTTCCCTTTCTACCCAATATTGGGTAAAATTTTACTCCGTGTTTTTAAGAGTGTTTACATCGAGTCAATCCGGTGCAATGTCTTTTGTTGGTTGCAGTTTCACCCAACAAGGTTTGAATATTTAACCCGAAGCGTGTTACGGACACAATTTCATGCAATTGTAATTATCATCTATGCAATCATCATAATTAATTTCTCTTTAATGCTAACGGTACAGACTTTGCAAAAGAATAATACTCATTACATTGTGTTTGTATATTAATTTTCAGTCATTCACATGAAGTAAGCTTTTTTTTCATATTACCTTAAACATGTTAAAGTTAAAAAAAGAAAAGAGATTGCACTTTTTTTCAAAACAAATTAACGTTGCATGTTAAGAGTTAAGGAGAGAAAATTGAGCTCCCGCATGTTAAGGCGTGGGGGTGTATGGAGGAAGTACTATAGGTTTTTTTTTCAATTCAATGGGCCATAATCCCCAAAAGGTGCCAACACCCTATCTTAAGAATATATAAAAGCAACTGGGGAAAAACATGAAAACCCCATCGGAGATTCTAACGGATTTGCGGTAGCTGTCTCGTATCAGCATAACAAAATCACCTAAATGTCGATTTGCTTCCTTTACTATAACATTTGCATTTTTCTGTGACAATGCTATGGAAACGCAAATCTCTTGAAGATCTCGGTGTGGTAAATAAGATCTTTAAGTTTAATTCCATAATTTTAAAATGAGAACGTTTTTTTTTTCTTTTGTAAGCGGCGCTGGAGTTGCAGCATCTTATGGTTCGTAATTTGAAGGAAAATTTACAAGAATAAAAGGGAACAGAAAGAAAGAAAGAAAGTGAAAAGCAGATACTGTGTAATGGAGTTATTCCCTGTTGTTTCAAAATAGGTTTTCACATGAACATAGGCCAAAATTAAAATCCATTCGAAAATTTATCATTAATGATTACGACAAAGTGGTACAGCATCACTGATTCGAAGACTAATACCATATTCCCGATATTTGACCCAAAAAAGTTTGAAGTGAAGAGGGAAATCATATACATCCTCCCGCCTATAGTTTTATCCGCTTATTGCTTGAAGTAAACCTTTTTTTATTTTTTTTCTACCAAGAGCTGCAAAAAATTGGATTGACAATTGATTAAGTGCATTAGAAATTCATTGCTGCAACTTATTTCATTATAAAGAAGACACATTATTCACACATAATTATGTACTAACATAAGAAAAAGGAAAATGGGGATGTGACATCATTAGCCCACCTAATGAATATTCATGATGCCATGCATATAAATATTTAACAAAAAATATTGCCAAACTTTAAAATTCAATAATTTCGTTATTTTGTTATCCGATTTTAAAGAATTTTCGGCATCTGAATGCTCTGTGAATCTTACTCTATTTATTTAGATATGAATATTTTAAGCCCGGAGTACCCCTTTAAACTGTATTCATATGATGTACAGAGCTGTTACCCCATACATAAAACAATAAATTGCAATAATGGTAAGATGCATTTATATACTTTATTAAAAATTTCAATGCTAATGCGAGTACTAATTTTCATCAATGTGAACATCTTATTTCATTAAATATCTTAACAAATATTTGATATGAACATCTAAGCACAATTCGTAATCTGTTACGATATCTTAATATCTGTTACTTTGAAATTGTTCAATTTTGTCATTATTGATGCATGTACCTTCGAACTAAGATCATTGTTTTTCCGTATGTTACTCGTCAGAAAGCATGATGAAAGATTAATGAAAAAGACTGCCCTATATATGTCATTATGTATTTTTTATTTTATTTTTTTTTGCATGGCAATAAAATTGAAATTAAATTCTTGTAAAACAAGTATTTAGGAACCAACTAAATTTGATGCATCAAAACCTATTCACACTTTTTAAAAATAATTTGTCCAAAGGGTGTCAAGCGGGGATTGACGTGCTCCTTGAAGCGTCTTGTTGTCATGACGATATGGATCGGGATCGGATGTCTTGCTATCAGTGTGTTTCGCGCCCCTTCCGAATATGACATGTCACGTGACCCGTCCAGATCACAGCTCCTCCCACTTTTAAGGGCCGATGTTAGCAGACAAATAAACATGCATCCTGATACGACATCTTCTCGAGACAAGTAAGTAACTAGCACGTCCCTTTTTCGCTTTGTTTTTTGAGAATTTGCGTCTGAAATACATCGAGAATCGAGCTAAGGGTATTGTGGTCCTGTATTGATCCGGGCTAAAAATATTTATATATCTGAATAAATTTAAATAGGGTAAGATTCACAGAGCAAAATGCTGAAAATTTTATCGAAATCTGATAACAAATAGAACGACTGATTATTCTTTCCTATCCACTTTCAATTTATATATACATATATTTTTTTCCCCTCAGCTCTATTGAATAGTTACATAACAGTTTCTTCCTCTACTTTCCTCCCATATCTCGTACTAGCTCAGCTCCAATTTTTCCTTCCTTATTCAGGCGATATAATAATTATTATATATTTTTTTTTTTCTCCACTCACCTCTTTTAGATTTACCACATTAGCTTATTTAAATGTATACTATGGTTTCTTCATAATACACCCCCTCTCTTCTATATTTGCTTTCTCCTTTTTAGGCAATTTGCTTCCTCCTTTTCACATATACAGGTTTTTTTTTTCCCTCTGTTTTTTGTTTTTTCCCCTACTATATAGTCTTATGTTTTTTTCCCGTCACACCTATATAGCGGATTACAATATCAGTTACACCATATGTGTATTTATATTTTTTAATATACATTTCTTTTTTGGATATATTTATAAACATATCACTCATAGATACATCTTTACACTTACCTTCTTCTCTTAGTTTGTTTAATGCTTCATCATATATACTTATATGTCTTTTGCACATTATCAGTTGTTCCCCATTCTTTTCCTTTTTTCCCCACTCTTATGCACCAGTTTATTATGCCTTTCTTTGTAACCTGTTTGACCCACCTCTCACTAATTCTCTTGTTATTCATCTCTTCCTCATACCCTCTATCACTGTTTTGTTCCAGATCCTGTTTGATGTTGCCTGCCTCATTATCTTAATCCCTCTTGGCTTGAGGTCTTTTACTGGCCTTACTTACACTAACTTCCCTTTGTGTCTGCCTACTCCTTTTCTTTCATCCCCTTCACTAACCTGATTGGTCTTCTCTACTCACTAATGCCCCTTTTGTCTCCTTGTTTCTAGTGTTGCTGTAGCTTGTCTGTGGTCTATATTATGGTTGTTCCACTTTATATGTTTGTCATTTTGCCTCCGACGAAGATTCTGCTAGGATCGAAAGCTTAGGCCCTTTTGACTTTCTAATTTACTCCATTGGCTCTCTTTTATTAGATAAGCAGTTTTCAGCAGCTTCTTTTTGCCAATTTTGAATTTTAGCAACATATTGTGAAAAAGTTATATGCACGTCTTCATGAAAATTCATTAGATGGACTGATGATGTCTCATCCCCAATTTCATTTTTCTTATGTTTTTACATGAAATCATAATTGTTTCATTTTGTCTTATGTGAATGATATGTCTCCTTTGCAATGAAATAAGCTGCAGCAATGAATCTCTAATGCACTATACATGTATCAGTTGATATTCCAATAGTTTGGGTTCTTGAAGAAAAAAAAATGAATAAACCTAATTTCGTATAATAAAATACAAAACAAGAAGTGGGGATATGACATCAGTTTGCTTAATTGACATGATTGATATTCATAAACACATGCCTCGAACCGTTTTAACCGAATAATGCAAATTTTTAAAGTGCTATAAAGTTGTCATTCCCTATCCGATTTTGATCATATTTTCAATTGTTTGTTTTGTTTGCCTGATTTTTCTTAATATATTCAAATTATATTATTTTCAGCCTAGAGAACCCCCCTTTAAAGCTCTTCCCAATCGGTCTCTGAAGTGTTTGGATTAAGATTCATGATATTCAAGGGTTCCCGACTGAGTCATTCCATTCGGATGAAAAGGGTTCCTGGGACGAGCTACCACTTCATCAAACATTTTCTTTCGATCCCTGGCTACTATTTGCTTTCTTTTAATGTAAAAAGTATATGTAAATGAGTGAAATCACAAAGGATGCATTCCACTGGGAAAGAAGAGATAGATTGCCAAAAAGTGCGAGCGGAAGTCTTTTCTCTTTGGTGCACGAGTGTTTTAAAAAGGGGGAAAACCCACTTTCCGAAATCGATAGAAAAAAATGAGAGTACTGTCATTAATGTAAATGAAATTTATCAAAATCAAAATCCGTATTGACATCCAGTCAACTTTTTAAGGGAGCTTTTCCCCATCATCACCTTTTAAGGAGAATTATTTTTTCAGGGTAGGCCATAATTATCGTAAAGTTTAAGAAAAGAGATAAACCCAATCTATGACGATTTTGACGAGTAAGCATCCATATAGGAATATAAGATGACACAGCACTGGGAAAAATAATTCAATTTCGGGATCTATGAAAATGAATGTATTTTCCTGCTAGCTATGGACTGAGAATAGTGTTAGTAATCCGTTATGGAAAAAACCTGGTATACATGCCCCTAGTTACGAATCACCTTGTATTAATGATTTTACTTATTCCTACTCGCATCTCTCTCACCCCCTTCTCTCTCTTATCCTAATGCTCTTACTCTTCTTGTGCATATCTGTATCTTTATCCTTGTGCCCCCACACCACCCCCACCGTCTTCCCTTTCTCTCACCCCCCAACGTTCTCTCAACCCCTCTCCTTCTGTACCATCTTCTATAGACGTAGACATGGCAGAGGCGATTCCTTATTCCCTGTGTTGTCAAGCAAAAACACTGAAGGTCGCAGTATCGACATGATCGATTTGTTACAAAAATTGACTCGAAGGTTTCATTGTACACTACTACTCAATTCATTATAACTTAGACTTCAAGTGGACAGATTACCCAATTCATATTTGTATTTCTCAATAAAATAACCAAAAACTTTTCGGGTAATTATCAGTGATATGCCATCTTATTAAGAATTATTTCTCGGATTGATTTTCTTCATGTGAAATAGAATAAAAAAAAGTGTGCAACATTTTCTCTAGCGCAAATTGCGAATCGTGTTTCACGTATGCAAGGATCATGGTTAAGTAGAAGCATAAGCATAGTTTACTCTAGTATTTGTTGTAGTGGACTTGACCTTTAAAGTCAGCTTGTGACAACGTATTATTACTTGGATCGATAGAGAGCTTGGTATGCCTAGTGTCACAGATCTAAATATAATAAAACCATGGTATTCTTATTGACAGAGAGCAGGAGTAGAGGGAAGGGTATGGGGAGTGGATTGTTTGCCAAATAGTCACGGAAAGTAAAACAAAAAATGAATTCATTATCTCCGTAAAGTAATTTCCATTAAAACAAGAAGACATCAAATCAAATGAATTATGTTTATGATCATCAATAAATCAACCTAATCTGCCTGCGCCAAGAGAGCGATCGATTTTTTTTTACAGTTATATTGCCATTTTAGCATGAGACCAATGCGTCAATGTTTTCTTACTGTGGTGCATGTCCTCTTTCACAGAAGACTGTAATAGAATATAATAAAAACAGGTGGATCGGCTATAGAACCATGTCGTGCTATATATCTTAAAATGATTTTTGAAAACATAATAAAAAGCTTAGAATCTGATCGCAGGTAAAGTTTATTGTAGCGCCATACGTCCGAAAAAACCCTCAGACAAGATTTCACAATAAGAATTTGCAATGCATAATTATCGCACAAAGGCAACTCTCAACAGTGTTCGACATCATTGATCGTTTATCAAAATTGTGTAATACGAATGTTGTTTTGTGTCCATTATTTTCTTAGTACATAACCGTTTTATTAGAAACTAATCATGTTAATTCCTAAAATAATACATAATAATAATTATATTATATTTTGCTTTACTTTGTAACTTTGTTGAAATTTTGGAATGAATAAATTCGTTGTCAATCAATCAATCAATAATACACAAATTTTTTATATTTAGTCTATTAATCATTGTCCTAACTCAACTCCACTTCACTTGCCTATTTTTCATTCTCCTCTCTCTTCATACATCAAATTCACCTTTTCCCACTATCATTTTATCACTCTCTCATGTTGAACATGCATTACAAACAATATTATTAAGCTTGTTTACTCTCTCTCCGATTCCTGTCTAACATTCTTTTCTTTCCCCCTCGTAGAAACAATGAAAAAAAAGTAGCATTCAAAGAAAAGAAATGAGCAGGCTACATAGTGCCTTTATTTGTATTAAAACATGCAATTAGCTAGTTTCCATGGTGATTTATGCGATAACGATGCATAGAAACACTACGGGAAGGCCATTCTTCAATTTGTAATAACGAGAATAATCATGTTGACAATTTTCAGGGAAGCGAAAACTGCACGCCTCTCTTCTACCCCCCCCCCCCTCTCCGTCTCTTTCCATCTGTCTCTCTCTCTTTTCTCTGTCTCTCTCCCTCTCTTTCTCTCCTGCTTGTGTCTTTCGTACGCAAACTGTGTTCTTGTGTACATGCAGTTCAGGCAAACGAAATTCACATTACATTGCTATGAAATCTGCCACTATAATCTTTAAAAAAAGGTTTAACCATAAATAATGAGCATAGTAATGCTGGTTAAAAAATCTTAACCAATCATAATTATAATCACCAGGAGGCCATCACTTCGCTTTGTTAAAGTTTAACCAACTAAGTTATGGTTGCAGTTTATAAGAGATTACCAAACAGAGAGTCGTTGTCACGAATTGTTTCATAGAACGGATGGTTAAAAGGGTAATTCTTTTAAAAAATTTGATTTTATTCTTTCCAAGCTGAAAGTAAAACAATACATAATTATATACCAAGCAGGAATTGAAGTGAATTTTCCCTATCTACATAACATTAGACGACTTTTAACAAATTAATTAATAATCAGCGAAATTTTCTCTGGTGCTCAGAGAGTGTTACTTATCCATCAAAACTTGTTCCTGCTAATATTGGGGAGGAAGTTGTAGATTGATGGATATGAACCCCGATATCATGTTGTCCAAAGTCTGAAAATCTTCATAAAACACCTTACCAGTTATCAGTTCTGTGTGCGCGCCCTTCTAGGCGACCCAGATTGGTTGGCTCCTCCAATGCGCCTTTGAATGTCTTTGACAGATATATGGTGCTATACAAATGCTGTGCATCATCATCATCACCTCCATATCACAATATGGAAACATACTAACTAATCAATGTAGGCACCTGGGGAGCTTTTGGTGAAAGGACTTGTCACACGTTTCATCCGACAAATCCTGTTTTATCGGACAGTTACCATAGTAACGATGCCTTTCAGTCAATCAGAATCGAGGAACGATATCAGATCTGACAACATGTCGGACAAAAATGTTGATGAAACGTTCACAAGGTCTTACTTCTATCATGTCTATAGATGACGGTGTACTTCCTTCCAAACAAAGGATTTGCCCCAGAGCCATCCTAACTGCCAACATAGACTGATAGTCGACGTTGATGATTAATTCTAGACAAAAGAGAAATACCTTAAATTTCTACCTCAAAGCAATACTCATTCTTGAATATTCCCTAGTCAGAGAAAGTTTACGACTGTACGCTGTCGGAAACTTCTCACCATTAAATTCTTGCAGGAGAATTGTGCCGATGACCTTATTTGATGCATCTTTCCGACGGATAAACTCGTTGTTCACATCAGGCACATGCATCGCCTACAGGCAGTTGAATATGTTCTAATACACCTCATCCACTTCAAGCCAGTTTGGTTTACCGTTTTTGAGAAAAAAAGAGATAAAATCAAAGATATAGCATTTGGAGCTATTTAAACTTTCCATCTTTCCAACCCTAAGAATGGCTACAGCTCTTTCTTGGTAGTTTGATCCGGTACCAAGGGTATCGTACCGATGTCTTCTACCTTTGAGAAGAGTGGTCTGATATACATTCTGCTCAACTGGTGACCAAAAATGTCGACTTTGGAAAAGCCAACAAAGCACTTTTTTAATTTGTCTTTAGGTTTTACCCCTTCGCCAGTAAACGCAGAGATGTCAGATACTGATACCATGTTTGTGTACACGGGAATGATGTCTGATTGACGTTCCTATTAAAGCTATTAAGCTAGAGCCCTGTCCTCGTTACCCAACTGCTGATGCCGACAGTGCATCCATGAATCCAAAGCACATTGTCCAGAATAGAGTCAGCCTTGGCTAAAATATGCAGTTCTATATGCTTTGCAAGCTCTGTGAGTGGCAATTGCTATTAGCCCATAATGATATCTCCTGGATACCTTCTCCAGGTCTGGAATGGCTTTGTCCCTGGCACAGTGACGTAATAGAATCACAGCAAACTTGCTCCTGCCATTTTTTTTCCTGGGGGGGGGGGGGGCTTACCAAAATGATCTGAGAAGCGAAAGGAGACCGAACAGTCCACTTAAACATATTTTACCTCATCCTGGAACACTTGCTTCTTGCTTCGTCACTAGTCTACAAATGTAGACCCACATCTGCAGTGTGTGTACCTCAGCTGATTCAACGAGTCTGCATAGCAGACTATGTCTTACTGAGGCTGAAATGGCTCGCTTCGCTCGCCCTTTCAGCCTGGTTTGCTTCGCAAACCAGCAGATCCCACCTCACGAGCCATTCAGAGTCTGCATAGCAGACTACTTCGTCACCGTACTCCTGAAGTAGAGAGGACACTTGTGATTGCTGTTTCTCTGAGAGCTAGGGTACTTGGACGTTGGCGCATGTTGAGTTGTTATTGCAGGAGAGAGTCTGGGGAAGTTCTGTGTAGCTAACGTTTCATGAAAGAACTTGTCAGACGTTTCTTCTGACAAATCCTGTTTTATCCGACAGTTACTATAGTAACAGTGCCTCTCAGCCAATCATAATCTAGGAAGGATGTCAGATCTGACAACTTGTTGGACAAAAATATTGATGGAATGCTCCCCTGATCTCACCTACATCCTTGTCCCGATTTGTGGTCCTTCCTACAACGGATTCATTGCAACTTCATCATTGATGATGTTATTTACCTGCATTACGGTTGTATAGCAGGTAAATGTTGTTTGTTTCGTTAATGTTTGTATATTCTGCAGGAATGCATATTCAGTAGGGTTCAAAGCCTCCGTGGGATGTAATTAAAAGTGCATTGGTGCACTAGAGCGCGGAAAGAAAGAATAACGCGCGGTAAGGATACGTTGGGTTTATCATTCTAGCTTGTTCTCTTCGTCACGACAAATTTACATAATTTTGAATTAGCAAAGCGAAAATGTTCAAATTCTTACAGTTTATGGTAATTTGATAAATAGATTTAGAGGGTGTTTTATGCAAAAGTCTCTCACAGTTTTCCAGACTCTTTTTGCTCATCGAGTTTCTGGTCTGACTTGTCGCATAATATAGGGCAAGATATCGGCTCATGTGTCATTGTTACCATACAATAAATGGTGTATGTTATGTCATTATATAGATTCCTAAGCCTCTCAAGAACGGTGTTCTGCAAGTTTGATATTTGTTTTATCATTTATAATAAAAAATGGTCGGTCGGCTCCTAGTCGTCGGGCAAGCTATATCCATGATATTTGTTTTAACAAAGAGTCTATGTTATGTATAAAGTGAATGAACGAATAAATTTAAGAGGGGTGATGGTTTTAGAAAAATTATAGAACAGACCCGATGGCTCAACCAAATCGATTAATACTCTAATAATGACTTCCTCAGTTTCGCGCCTAAGGTACTAATTTGGGTGAAGTTTATTATTTCTGAATATAATTTTTATGACGAATATAAAAAAAAAGATGAATGAGTCTTTATTTTATAAAATTCACGTTTGGTGTTGTTTTTGCAGGAACAGTGACCAGCTGGCTGGTATGAAAGGAAAAGAGGAGAAGAAGTCAGGTGACGAACCTAAACGGGTGGTTAAGGTGGTTAGGGTCATACGTCGAGTTGTTCAGAAAGTGGTCACCTCCGATGCTGACCAAACCTCAACGAAGGACGTCCTCAAATTCTTTAGTCACGCCTCTAAGCTTCACCCAGTATCAGCATCCAACAACGAGAACAGGTTAGTTTTACTTGCAGTGAACTGGATTAATAATCAAACCAATCCACCATTATTGCAATCATTAGTATCATAATTGACACCGCTTAATGATTCTATATTGTTGTTATTATCAAGCACCACCATTACTACCACTGCCAACACTGCTATATAAAACACACAACACTATTTGCTTACTAGTATATTTAATTGAACTACATGTCCTACTAGTATATCTTCTCTTACTACTACTACTACTACTACTACTTCTGTGACTACTACTACTACTACTACTACTACTATTACTACTACTACTACTACTACTACGACAACTATTACTACTACTACTACTACTACTACTAATTCTACTACTACTACTACTACTACTACTACTACTACTACTACTACTACTACTACTACTACCACTACTACTACCACTAGTACCACTACTACTACTTCTACTACTACTACTACTACTACTACTACTACTACTACTACTACTACTACTATTACTACTACTAATCATACTATTACTACTACTTCTACTACTACTACTACTACTACTACTACTATACTACTACTACTACTACTACTACTACTACTAAATACTACTACTACTACTACTACTACTACTACTACCACTCCTACCTACTAATACTGCTACTTCTTCTACTACTACTACTTCTACTACTACTACTACTACTACTACTACTACTATTACTACTACTACTACTACTAAACTACTTCTCCTTCGTCTTCTTCTTTTTTTTTCTTCTTCTTCTTTTTCTTCTTCCTCTTCTTTTTTTTCCTTCTTCTTCTTCGTCTACTATGACTAACTACTACTATTACCACCACTACTGTTTCTACTATTCTACCCAATCTTACTACCTTCAATACTTTACTGCCACTATAACATCTGCTGCTACTACCACTTGTTCTTTTCATTTTTCATATTACTGTGACTATTAATACGGCAATCCTTATATCATTGTTGCAAATACAAGTTGGAACACACTGAGGGGAATAAAACTGCATGAATATCATAGAAAAAAAACACAAAAACTGTAAATTGCTTTTTTTATTATTTATATTATTTGCATTTGTCTTCTTAAAACTCCAACGTTATATTAGGTTTGCAATCATATGGGGGGGGGGAGAATTGAAATCTTTCTAAAATTTGAACGGACGATTGAAATATAGGGGACTAGAGACTGCCGAACTGTGGCTTTTCTATTTCCGGTGACTGTATATGTAATAGTGAAACATTGGTAGGAGGAAGATTATGGGGATTCGGATTGTTGGGAATAAGAAACAAATACAGCGAGTAGAGATATTGGAGAACGAATGAGAACGGGAGAAGAAAAGGGTGAATTCATTAAAGATGAATCCGCAGCGAACTCTGGCTCTTCTCTCAGCCCGGGTGTAGGGGAAGGATGTTTAAAACGTTAAATATCATTTTCAATTTCATCTCATTTTATTTTTAATTTAGGCGTGACGAGTTCCAAATTGCATTATGGTGTATTAGGTTAAATTTGATTGTTTTTCTTTTTTCTCATTCTACCTTTTCAGAGCGCATAGAGAATTAACTGTAATTTTCGCTATACAAAAAATGAATATTATTATTATCATCAAAAGTTTAATAAACATTGTCTGCCACAATATAGCTATCATTGTGCTTCCCCCTGCAATTGAATTTAATGCATAAGAAAAAAGGGGGAGGCTGAACATTTCTATGCAAAGGGGGGGGGGGGGGGCTCTGTCAGTTTCATGAGTATGTATTTTTCTATTTTAATACGTTACATGCATGTAGAGTAGAGGTGACTAGTAATTGTTGGAATAACCCCCCCCCCCCGAAATGGACATACATAAAAGAGAACGAATAGATCCCTTGATCACGTTGATAACATGCAAAGGACGATGGGGTGGTTTCAAACAGGCGGGATGCCTAAAGTGGAGCTGATGAAACCATAGCGTTTGGAAAATAAAATAGAACAAGTGTTGCATTATTTACTTACGTGAAAGGGTTCAAGCTGCTGGAATACTTAAGTCTTCGCGTAATATTCCATGCATGTTCAATTTTAAGTGATCGTATTACCCCAAACGGAATTGATACCTGAAAACAAACGGAAAACCAGGCAAAATAAATTGATACTAAGTTAAGTGTAATTGAATCGAGACGATTCCTTGCAGCGATCACACATAGAAAGCCATTTTTGTATTTTTTTTTTTTTTTTGGGGGGGGGGGCGACTCAAGGCGTGCAGAAAGAGAGAGAGATACAAACAGACATACAGAGGGAGGAGGGGAGGGGGGAGTGGGGGCAAAAACGTGGGAATTGGATGTTGAGTCCTCCATGTTTGTCTCATACCCTTGTAAATCATTATTTCCGCATAATTCATAGTGTGGTTTGGATATTATAGAGAAAGTGGGCGATGTCTCCATCACATGAGAAGAGAGAGAGAGAGAGAGCACACCACGTTGTCGGGCATCTTAGTCTCCATGGCAACCGAGGGCATCTAGCTTAGATGCAGTGAAGAGTAATGCAATTACAGGGAATAAGGAAGGTTATAAGAACTATTCATCACCGGGGGGGGGGGGGACTATGCATTGCAATGCATAGAATATTGCTCACGGAGCAAGAAGTGGGTCACTCTGCTATATGCATTATACAAAGATCGATTTATTTCATTCTAATGAAATCGGCAAGGCATTTTTTTTTCTTCAGCTTCATGGAAATTAATAATTGTGAAGGCAGTTTTCGAGCCATTCTATAATCATAACCCAGCCATGGCGTAATTTCCTTCAGATAGAAACTGATCCACAGTGTGCTGCACTCAACCCAGGTGAGGTAAATGGGTACCGGTAGGAAGTAATTCCTTAAAAAGCTGTGTGCGCTATGAACGCCTAGCTTAGCCGGGTAATATAGGAGCGCCTTGAGCACCTAACAAGGTGGATATGTGCGCAATATAAATACCCTATATTATCATTATTATTATAACAGATTAAAACTCTCCATATAGGGTTTAACCAATTCGTGGAGGTAGATTGTAACGGTGC
This sequence comes from Lytechinus pictus, assembly GCF_037042905.1. NCBI lineage: Eukaryota > Metazoa > Echinodermata > Echinoidea > Temnopleuroida > Toxopneustidae > Lytechinus > Lytechinus pictus. The sequence continues at coordinate 35,117,698 of NC_087255.1, read as the reverse complement.
TTAGAATGACTGCTTGCCCGACAAAGCACATACAAAAAAACATGAGGCAAACAATTTCATCAAAATACCACCCAAACCTATATTACGCACTCCTTGGATCCCGAATGAAAAAAAAATCATGAGAAAGAATATATTCATAGTATCAACCCCATCAACCTCCCCCCCCCCCCTTGGGAGCACTCCGACTCACACAGTAGCTTAATATTACCGACTCAAAACGCTAGATAGATAACACCCTCACCTTGACACCAACATCCACGCCTTTCCCACTCACACAGTGGCTTACCATTACACCCTCAATACACTATACAGATAACACCCTCATCTTGACACCAACACACACACCCACCCCACTCACGCAGTGGCTTACCATTAAACACTCAAAACACTTGATATATAACACTCTCACATTGACACCCAATACACATTCCTCCTACCCTCACATCCACATACACAACCCTGCATCCACGCCCCCCCCCCAAAAAAAAAAACCAAACAAACACCAAAACACACATTTACACACACCCACAATGACATACGCACAAACCCCTCGCAATTAAGTATATTAACCATCAGTTATTAGGGTCGTTAAAAAACCTCTTGAATTTCCTGTATATGGTGTTAGTGTGTTACTTTAATATTCTAATTAGAAAGATTATCCGATTAAAGACATGATCAATACAGTTTTCACATTATATTAAAGCTTTGATACTCATAGTGATTTTTTAAAAAGCCCGGGTATGTCGATCTTCCGTATTATCAGTCCTCTTGCCTTATAAGCTGGTAAAAAATGAAATTGGCCATTCAATATGAATCGCTCATAGCCGGTTTCAGTTGAAGCCTCATTTCGCTTGCGTTACTGCTTATTTCTCATTAACCTTCTAAGAGCTTTCGCATCATTACTGCTGATGTGGTTCACTACTATCATATTCCTTTCGACTTCTCTAAAAGGTTGTATTCAGGAATATGGATTATCAGATGTTCATTTCATGGTATTAGTTTGCTGCACCCAAATATCATTCCTAGATCGTAATTTGGTTAATATGGGGTCAACATGGTTAAATTATCCTAAAGTATTACAATTCCACGCATTTGAAACGTTAAGACTGATCTTATCTTATAATACTCTTGGAATATATGGATTCTCACTTACACATTCTATGAAGAAAAAAAATCAAATTCAAGTCCACTTGGGAAAACCCTCCAAATCAAATCCAATCAGAGAAAGTGAAAATAGGAACGGGTATCAAGTGAAATAAAATAAATGGAAGTATATAAGATCAGCCAGATTTATAGAAATTCGATTAAAAGTCAACACGATGATGAAAAATTGTATCAACTCATTCAACCATAGGACAACATAAATTTGCTATGATATTGAGGGTTCTCAAGCCGCCAAATCTCCACAAGTCCACTCTTGTTTCATGTTTTCCTTTTCGAATCCATTATTATTCATGTTTATTCGTCCATCGTGACAACATACGAAGCGATTGCTCAACGCAGATATTATTACAGACTCTGAGGCCTCGTTAATTTCATTTCTGTTATCGTAGTCAGACGAATTTCATTTTGAGGTTGTTGGTGGACTTGCTTAAGGGGACGGAAGAGGGATGGACGTTCTATAAACCTCGTCTTCATCTTTTCCATTTTATCCTGAAAAGATGTGGGGAGGGGCTATATTACTTAATGGACTTCAAAAAAGAAAGAAGGTAGAGAGCTACTCCACCCCCAAGTTAAAATATGCTAGTTTGTGATTGGCTAAAACAAAACTTGTTATAAAATTTCATTGGTACTGATAATCATGAACAAAAGCTTTGTGCGACAGGATTGAATATAAAGCATGTACTTCCCCCCATGTTTTTGGGATGCTAACATCCCAACTCCGCAAAAGATCAACCCTATCAAAACGAAAACACGAACACAACAATTGCATTAAAAAATATATAAGATTTGTTCAACGTGCTACCCATGATATTTCTCTGTTTCCCGACAGATTGCCTCAACCTGAACACAGTCTCTCTTTATTCACTCTCTATCAGAAATTTTCCAGTCACGGACAAGTTATGGAAATTCAGTAAGATGGAGGCAGAGAAGATCTACCTCTTTAGGCAGCTACTATCAAAACCTTGGAAACCTAACCCAGAGCATCTTCGTCAATTCAGGTAATGAATATATCCCCGTACGATTGTCCTACGAACCAATTTAATACGAGACGAAGTTCTTTCAAATGATAGTATGCCAATGTATCCAACCATTTTATATCATCTTTGTAATGAATACTAGAAAAGTGAATATTTTTCGAATTGAGACAAAACGTTTATGATGCATGGATGTAGATCTGAATCTTCTTCCGATTGCAGGCAATGTAATGGTATCCCAGGAAATTGAGTGTTTGTGCGTTGTACTTAATAATCAATATATTATTGTGGTAAGCTATGGTAAAATCTTGTAAATAATTTATTAGGTTTATAATAGTGTGCAGATTTTCGCCATTTTCCAAAATGTAGATGCAGTATATGATATGAATGGAGAGAGTAAGAGAGGGGGGGGGGGGGGAGATGACCATACCTGTCATATCATTGTACCTTCATAAGGAATTTTCGTTCTGTACTAGGGTGATTGGAAAATATGCATAAGATGCGCTTCCTCTTTGGTTTAATCCATCCACCACTTTCTACCAGCGGCGTAATGTGCAAAAAAAAAAATGAGGGGCCAGATATGGAGTATCGGGCAAAATTTATAAAAAGTTGCGAGCGAGCAAAAAAATTCACAATTTTTACTACAAAACTGCAATTTTGTAATGGATTTTGACATAACGTTTTGAAAATAATGTCATAATTCACCCTTCTCTTTTTTTTCTTGATCACTAAAAATTTGGGATGTCCATGGTGTCCAAATCCCCCCCCCATCTGTACGTCAGACTAATAACATAACCCTGCTCAAATTGATCACCTGTTACCTTTCAGGACGCCGACACAACTACTTTCTAGTCTTACAAATCTTAACGATATATTCGTAGGACGGAAACACTTATCACACCCAATGAAAGAATTATATATAGTTTTCAACCTTCGTAAAAGCATCCGTCGTCCTAAACGAAATTCGGAGTTTTAGCATCCTAAAGTATATGGCAACAATAGATCTTCGGTTCGTGTGCAAATTCTTGTTAATACTACATGCATGGAGTAGCTCCATATATGCTACCTGTATGGAAAGAGCGACATGTCTATATCACCGCATGCGACACCATTATCATGCATGCATGCATAACCATTTCGCAAGTTGTGACATGAGAAAATCCCGTTCTTTGACAAGCAAAAAAAAAAAGAAAAAAGGTTCACGTCTGTTTGTATTGCATTTTTACATTACAAATTATTAATTTGGCTTCTCAAGGGGGGCACGTTCCCTGTATCAGTTGTGACTCGTCAGGGGGGGGGGCAGTCTGCCCCCCCCCTTAGGTACGCTAGTGCTGCTCAGCACATCACGCCCGCCTGTTCCCGGGATGAGCTAGACACATTGGCGGCGGAAGCCTAACAATTTAGGGGGGGGGGACCACCAAAATTTGTTGACAAGCAAAAAAAAAAGGTTATATATCAACCAACATTTTTTTGGGGACCGACACAAATTTTTGACAAGCAAAAAAAAAAAAAAAAAAAAAAAAAAAAAAAGGTCATCAACGAACAACGAAATTTTTTTTGGGGGACCGTCCCCCACGCCCCCCCCGCTTCCGCCGCCTATGGCTAGACATGTCATGAGAAGTGCTAGGCCTACATGGTTATGCCATGGATAAGAAAGTGGTTCTTCAAACAAATCGAGTGCATATTAAGGGAGGAAAAGAAACTGACTGAATTAAGGCTTAGGTAATCATCATTACACTCCGTCCAATAATTGATATTGCATCTAACGTGGATTATTGGTGGATCGCTGGCATTAAATCCGTGGGTAATATTCACCTCTCCAGCTAAACCATTTCGCATGCGTTGATATCTGCCCGGATTTTTTTTCTTTTGCTGAGTTCCTCATACACAAACGGCAAGCCATCTCGCACACAATATGAATGATATGCCACGTGGGCATTACGTTTTACTTCCCCCGAAATAATAATAATAATTGTCAATTTTTATAAAGCGCTTTTCCCAGAATGGCTCAAAGCGCGTTACAGCATATTATTACCCCGGTCATTGGATTCATTTCAATCCCGCACGAAAAGTGCACAATTTCCACAATAGGATTAGATTCAAATTATTCTTACATTGTTAGGAAATTATACCGAGGTGAATGATGATTATCAGCTTCTATTTATTTTAAGAACCTGAATCCATTATAGTAATTTTTTAAAATGAAAATCTTGTTTTAATCTTGTTTTTCCCAAATCGGAGATTGCATTGTTACCATAGTAGCAACTAGAATTTTGCACATACACCGAAAATCTAATGATCCCCGTTGCTGTTGCGAAAGTCAAAATCTTCACTTATCACACGAAATGTGTTGCAGGACAAGTTTTTACGACGGTGCTAAAAGCGGGGCTAAAATTCTCCTCTAAAATCAACTAGCGTCGCAAAAGTCTGTTTCCGTCGTTGAGCGAAAAGTGTCTATTTTCGGTTTCTGTCAACTTCTAGAGATACGTCAAAAGTATATATAGTCAGGCAGCATATGTCATGATTTACCGGCTACTTCGAAAAATTGGCTAAGTCTGATTTTTCACTTTTATGTGATTGGTGACATCACAAGGAACAACTTTCAACTTGGTGACAAATTTCTAATGGTCATCTTGACCATGTTAGTGGTCAATATGGGGTCAGTAAGGGTCAATTTTTGAAATTGCCCCAATTCTGTCGAGTGACACATCAAATTCCTTGTCTTGTTATACTGAACAAGAAAATGTACACAATCATATACTCTTGACCTCCCGTTAAAAAGTTGAGACCGGAAATGTCAAAAGGTCAACGAACTTTTGGTAAATTCGGCATATTACACTGAAATTGTTAAAAAAGCCCTTTTCCGTGTTTTTATGCATGTGTGTACTTTTTTATTTTCGATTTTGATACGTCCATCGTCAGAAGTCCTTATCCAGAAGATATAAAGGGTCAAGACAAGGTCAGGGAAAGGTCAAAAGGTCAACAAACTTTCATTTGAATCCAAAATACACTAAAAGCGGTTAGAATCTTAGAAGTCTTATTTTTTGTGGGTTCTTTATTTTGAAAAGTCTCTATCTAAGAAGACATTATACATAAAGGGGTCAAATATGCTTATTCAGGAACAAAATAGATAAACAGAGATAGACGTCGAATACATATAATGTGGTATCATGGTATTGCATGAATACCTTAAAACGACTTGACAAACCCTTACACCCTTAAATCTTATCATCTTCATGATGTGATTAGTGCAACCAGCTCTTCCCGAGTTTTTTTTTATTTAGGAATTCAATTCAAGTTCAATTCATTTTCAATTTACTAGTCTTTGATATGTAAAAAAGTATTTCCTTCGTTTGCTTTGTACAGAATATTTTAATTAGCAGAAATTATTGTAATGTATTGGGGTATAAGTATAATACTATGTTAACAGAATAAACACATCGATTGATCAGTGCTCCAGCTCCTAAGAAAGATGCCTAACATTTCATTTGGATAAACTTGCGAATAAGATAATGAGATTAGGAATGAGGATGATAAGTTGCTCCTCAATTATAATTCTAATGTTTGACGGTTATATTATTTATGTCAAAGAGGCAACATCGTGCAGGCATGCTCATAGTAGTCATGGGTGTCCATTATGCTCTTATTATATATTCTGACCATTACTCGATCATGACTGTTAACATAGTATTACACATATACCCCAATACATTACAATAATTTCTGTTGATACAAATATTTTGTACAAAGCAAATGGATGAAATTTTTCTTTACAAAGTCATGTCAAAGACTAGTAAATTGAAAATGAATTGATCTTGAATTGAATTCCTAAATCAAGAAACTCGGAAAGAGCAGATTGCACTTATAACATCATGAAGATAATACGATTTTAAGGGCATTAGGGTTTGTCAAGACGTTTCGAGGTATTCCTGCAATACTATGATACCACGCCGAATTAATTCGACGTCTATCTCTGTTTATGTATTTTCTTCCTATAAGTGAGCACATTTGACCCCTTTTTTATCTAATGGATAATGTCTTCTTAGATAGAGATTTTTTTCAAAATAAAGAACCAACTTCTAAGATTCTTACCGCTTTTAGTGTATTTTGGCTACCAATGAAAGTTTGTTGACCTTTTGACCTTTCCCTGACCTTGTCTTGACCCTTTATATCTTCTGGATAAGGATTTCTAAAGATGAACTTATCAAAATCGAAATAAAAAAATGTACACACATGCATAAAACACGGAAAAGGAGCTTTCTTAACACGTTCAGTGTAATTTGCCATTTACCGAAAGTTCGTTGATCTTTTGACATTTCCGGTCATAACTTTTTAACGGGACGTCAAGAGTATATGCTTGTGTACACTTTCTTGTTCAGTATAACAAGACAAGGAATTTGATGTATGACTCGACACAGTCGGGGCAATTTCAAAAATTGACCCTTATTGACCCCTTTTTGACCCCTCACATGGTCAAGATGACCATTAGAAATTTGTCACCAAGTTGAAAGTTGTTCCTCGTAATGTCACCAATCACATAAAAGTGAAAAATCAGACTTAGCCAATTTGTCGAAGTAGATGACATATGCTGCCTGACTAATAGTCCAGCTGAAGAACAAATAAATGACTCAAAATTGGTCGGATGCTCTTGGTTCTTCCAAATGTGTCTTTAAACAATGTTATGTGATACACGCTTCGTTGGGTGAGAAGGGCGCATTCAAGGAAATGCATTATCGCTAATATAAATCGATATTCATGATTGCCATGAAACGGATGTAACTATAGCCGCGTTAAACACGTTAATATTTGGTTGGTTTAAAGGAGAGAGGGACGCGAAACCATCATGATCCTTGTCTGTTTCAGATGGTAAGTAGATGACCTTCAACATGGAACATGCCTTACCCCATTCATGACCTTTGAAGTATCTTTTTTCGTAACAGGTTCTTGCTATCCTGTAATTTATTTTGAATATTGACTGTCGTGATGGCAAGGTGCGACGTTGACGGCTGTTTTGCATTTTTTCCGTCGATTTTAAACTGTTGAAGGTAACAACTAAAATAAAGTATAGATTGAAACGCGCAAAATAGTAGAAAAAGGGGGGAAAATAGAATAAATGATGAATACTACGGGCCTACTACAAAATGACGCAAAAACAAGAAAGAGCCGAGATGCATACAAAAATTATCACTCAATGACGTATTATGAGCTATATTGCTGAATTGTGTTGATCCGTCAGTATATAACACAAGGTTTAAAATAATGAGGAAGCTTCGACACCCTACATTCTTTCTCACTCAAACACCTTACTTCATGGCAGCCCGAAAAGGACATGATTCACTAAAATCTAATTTGTCACCCGACACCCGGCCATATTCCCTTCTACCCTAGGTGTAATATCTTATGCAAACTTCACTTCATTTTCCTATATAACCCGAGGACAGTAAATGACACGTGTGTTGTCCTCTAACATGGACGTTCCTTTCTTCCCTCATGATTTTATAATTGCTCTGATGGTGCGAGGATATTGAATTCTGAAACGTTTCGCTTACTGTATACAGTCATCTGCATGTGGTGGAATTGAACAGGGCTGTCACATACATGTATATATTGCTTTACACACGAGGTAACGCACGAAGTAACGCACGGAGAAGTACGTATACCAAGACGTTTCATCGTCTAATCCAATTTCTGAACGGATACTTGATAGCAAGAATGTGCATCATCTAATGATGTCCATGCACTGGCTGAAATATCTATGACAACACCTCATTGGGTGGGAACACTCGCATGACTGCACTGTCACAGAAGATTTTACAGAAATAAATAACAAAATCATTCTGCAAATTGTTATTACAGGAAAGAGTTTCCATGACTTTGTTTTTTACAATTTTACAGAACAGGTCTGTTTAAAAAAAAGGGGTAAACAGTTTTATAACAATAAATTTGTAAGGTTACATGCACCAAATACCAGTTTTCTGTAATTTTACACAAATGCATGTAAAATTACACAGTGTCGTAAGATTACAGGTGTTCTTGAGACTCTGCTGCAGGAATTTTTGTTTTTAAGTAGAAATATTATAACAGTGTGGTACAACAAGTAGCCTGTCTCATGAAAAAGTAAAATTTGAAAAAAAAAATGAAAAGCTGTTTAATGGCGCTGAATAAAGACAAGCTTCAAATTGTAATCAGAGCAATGACGAGAATGAACAGAAAGTAAAATCCAACAACGCGAAACGGGCACGGTAATAAAAAAAAACAGCACGGAAGTTTCTGATCTTTGATCGGTCTGTGATTGGTAACAAGTATGATATATAATTATTGTCATCATATCATCCTAGATCTAGATCTGGTAAAGTTACATAAACTGAACTTTGTGTAATCATGAATTCTATGCAAAAAAAAACAATAATCACAGAGAAGATCGCCAACACATTTAAGCACACTTTGGGGCAGTGTATTATTATTATTATTGCTGGGAAGATGATCCGATATTTTGGTAAATTACATGCTTATTTTGATTTTCTCAGTTATTAAACAATCTCTATACCTGAATCCAATGGAGCACATAATTATTTTAATTTATGTAAAAAATTGGGCGATTATTTTATTGGCTTTTGTACGAACTCATTTTGAAATCGTTCCCATAACTGGCCTTTATCTTAAATAACACCGAGCGTCCACCGATGAAGGATTATATAGGGGGAGGCTTGGATGCACTTTCCCCTGAAAAGTTGAAAGACCCAGAAACAAAATACAACAATGGAAAGAAATTGAAAAGAAAGGTGACGAAATAATACTATATGATTTTGTTGAATATTGATACGTCAAAATCTATCACAAAAAATAAATTCATTTTTATTAGTTCACTTTTTTTTCGCTCGTGAGTTTTTAGAAATTTTGCTTCATATACACCATGTTCTGCATGCCCCTCAAAATTGTTGGCTCAGTATACGCCTAGACTCTGTACCAGATGAGGTGGCAGTGGTTACCGGAAAGATGAATGGAGAAATACAGGAGAAGAAGGATCGTTGGAATTAATGAGCCTATTCCTTTTTATGATGACCTCACCTATCAGTCGATGGCAATAGATTATCAAAATAAAATGAGTTCAACCACGTTTAATCAGCTGGCTATACACACACACACACACACACACACACATATATATATATATATATATATATATATATATATATATATATATGTATATATATGGATTTCAACATCTCCGTCATTCCGTACCTCCATTATCTCATCCATTCCAGTATTCAGTATCTCCGTAATTTCAGTATTTCGATATCTCAGGAATTTCAGTACTTTCAGTATTTTCACTCATCTCAGTATTTTCAGTATTCTCATTATTTTCAGTATCTCGGTAAATTCAGTATTTCGGTATCTCAGTAAATTCAGTATTTTCGGTATCTCAGTAAATTCAGTACTTTCGGTATTTTCAGTATTCTCATTATTTTCAGTATTTTCAGTATTCTCATTATTTTCAGTATCTCGTTAAATTCAGTATTTCGGTATCTCAGTAAAGTCAGTATTGTCACTCCTAGTCAGTACTTCCAATACTTTCGTACTTCTGCTTTTCCGACCATGCAATCTTGTAGCTCCGTACAAGAGAAACAATGAAAGCAAAGTTCTAATTTCTTATCACTTTACTACAGAAGTTATGCTCATTCGGTCGCAGTAGGTACCATTAAAAGTTGGACAGAATTTCGTGAATCAACCTCTAATTGCCAAGCACATAGCATGGCTCATAATCGAGCATGTTGCGTGATTAGATTGTACAGTCATATGGGAGATTGTCAAGCAGTAAATTTAATCTTCTTTTAAAAACAATTAAAGTCTTTAACAAAAATTGAAAACAGTAATGGTAATTGTTACTACTTTTTATATTCATACAGCAAAGAACAAATAAAGTTACATATCTTAAATAATCATACAGTTGTAAAATAGTTATTTCTCAGCAAAAAGTAATAAATGCATATTAAAAGAAATCCTTAAATAATCGATTACAAACGATTACTGAATTTCCCTATGCTACTACATAAATGGCTTCAAAACCATGCTGAATACTAAATGAACTTTTAATTTTGTTGTATATATTTATTTATTTATGTGTGTGTGTGAAATTACACATATGGAAGGGTATTTCGTCCCTGAATTTGTTTCCTCCCCTCTTTTTCTGGATTTTTATTTAAATTTTTTTTGGGGGGTCGATCGACCCTTCCCCGGCTACGGGGACGAAATATCCTACAATTTAGAATGATGAACCTCCCCCTTTTTTTTTTGCATGTCAATTTTGCTAGTTAGGGAAAAGAAGGGATCTAACCATGGCTGAAAACCCTGGCTATTTGGTGTATCATGTCAATGACCATTGGTGCGTCTGTGTTAAAAGTATTTTATTCTTTACCCTTTGACTGTAATTTTATTTTATTATTGTAAATATTCCAAATGCCAAAAATCCAGAAATTGCCCAGAATATTAATGATGACTAATTTTTGCCTGCCCTTGCATGTTACAAAAATGGCAAATATCAATTTAACAAAAAAAAAGACATCCTGGCAAATTTCCAATTACAAGTAATGCTTTTATTGAACAAACGATATTGCATTTTCTGTATTTAAATTAAAGCCGCCAACATGGTCAAGTAGCATTATTGCAAGAGTGCACGATTTGGGTTTGCATATTGCACGATATCAGAAGGTGCTGGAGGGCAAACCTCGTGTATAATACGGATTGATTTCAAATGACAGGGCACATCTTAAAGAAATGCTGTATACGTGACCCAACCTCATATCCATATCTGTTGTATTTTGGTTTATAGGTTAAAATAAGACCGGAAAGAGGGTTTAAAGCATGGATGAATTAAATCCTCTTGGTACTCTAGGCTACAGGATTGCTAGGATAGTAACGAAGCAGAAACGAGCAAGGCGAATCTCTTTCCGATGTTTATTTATATTTTCTCTTTCTTTCATTGAGAACAAAGCGTCCTGAAATTGTCTCCATGTAAAGCAAATAGGATATTACAGTGTACCCGGCTTATCTTGTTATTCATTTCTATCTTATTGGAAAAAGTAACCAGATTTACATGAAAACATTTTGGATGCATCATGCATGACCGAACAAAAAATTATACACGAGTTCTGACAATGTCGTGTCTGTAGTTATGATGATAGTTAGATGATAGATAGATAGATAAATGGTTTATTAATAAAATCAAGACATCATCGCGGCTAAGGCCGAATTGCGATGTATTACAAGGTAATAATGAAAAAAAAAATATTAAAACAGTAACATAGATAATTACAAAATAAATATTACGGATAAAGTATTGTATTGAAGCTAATTGTGTGTGGAATTCTAGAAAGAAATATTAACTGAAAGTGAATTGTGTGTCTGGGAAGAGCCAAAAATTTCCCGGTCATATCATGGAACAGGCAATGGCGTCATAAGGCAAAAATTTTGAGGGGGAGATATGGCGTATCGGGCAAAAATATATATATATACACAACAAAAAAAGTAAGTCCCCCCTAAATCAAATTGCTGTAACTTTTGAACGGAATTATTTTGAGAAATGATATTTCGTAGGTGATTTTCTACACTCATTAGGCAACTCCTGAGGAAAAATGAGATTAATCGGTCGAGTCATGCATGAGTAATTAAAGATTGAATTAAAGATGACAATTTTTGAAAGTCACAAGAGTCGTTTTTCAGATTGTGCAAATACAAAGTTGGGCAAAAGTTGCTTTTAGGTGAATTTTATGGTGTTATTCTGTTTTACTATCCATCATTTAGCCACTCCACACACAGTTTTGATATCGTATTTTCACGGTTGAGTGAGCACAATGTATTGCAGGGGCCGCGGAAGCGGGGGGGGGGGGGGGCTTCAGCCCCCCACTTTTTTCCAAAAGTATGTACAAAAAATGTAAAAATGACCATACGATTGTGATTTTTTGCATGGTCAGCCCCCCCCCCCCATTTTGAAAACCGTTCCGCGGCCCCTGTATTGTGACGTATCATCATAGGGGTTTATGGTAGTATCATCTACAACTTGTTAGATCATGTTAAAATTTGAAAATGTTGGTGGCTCCCCCGATTATAGGCCCCTCCCCATTTTAAAATTCTGGATCCATCACTGATTTGTCCATAAATTAAACTGATCATGAAAAATTGTTAGGAAAAGAATACATTTATGCAGTATAAAGAGTATTCCATTCTAAAAGGAAAAAAATTGTAAGTAATATTGAATATGTTAAAATTGATGGCATTGCTATTGAAAGGAAAGATTGTATTGATTTTTTAGGTGTCACTATCCAAGAAAACTTGGAATGGAAAAAACACATTGATCATGTTTGTAACAAAGTTCTAAAATGTATTGGAGTTTTGTACAGACTTAAGGATTTTTTGCCCCTCAGCATATTACTTAATATTTATTATTCTATATTATTTCCCCATCTTAACTATTGTAATATTATTTGGGGTAACACATTTAAATCAAATTTATCTAAATTATTTATTTTACAAAAGAAAGCTGTTCGTTTGTTAACAAATTCTCATTATATGAGTCCAAGTGCGCCTCTTTTCGTTAAACACAAAGTGTTACCTTTATTTGAGTTAATTCGTTTAAATACATGGATTTTTATGTTTAAATTTCACAAAGGCACCCTTCCAGATAATTTCTCACAAATGTTTCAAACAAATTCTCAAATTCATAATTACTCTACTAGACATCAAAACAACTTACGTATTCCTTTTTCTAAAATTAATTTTATTCGTAATTCCATCAGATATATCGGGGTGAAAGAATGGAATTCTCTCACTTCTGATATCAAAAACAGCACAACTCTCTCACGATTTAAGTTACTATCAAAGTCATTTTTGTTCAATTATTTAAAAAACTCAAATCCCACCCTGTAATAGTATTTTATCTTCTTCTTTTATCTTGTCTTATCTTCTATTCTATCTCCTGTGTTTTTGCATTGTGTGATGATGTGTGGAAGTGTGTGTGTGTGTTTATTTATAACCTTTTTTACCATTTATGTTATTTGTATATTTGTAGGGCCCCGGCTATAAGCAGTCTTGCTTCTTAGGGGTCCTGACCATTAAGTAATTTGTAACCTGTTATATTTTGAATTAGTTTGTTTGTATCATGTTACTTTTGTAATATTTTGATGTCTTTTTAATGGTCAATAAAATTGAATTGAAATTGAATTGAATTTATTCCGAAGTTTTCGAATGTGCTCACTCAACCATGAAAATGTTTAAAGTTCGGAAAATGTGTGGTGATGGAAATGATGGATGATAAAAACAACAGCAATTAAAGTCACATTTGAAACCGAATTTGCCCCCAATATTCACTTTATTACCCTTTAAAATGAGTCTGTGACATTGAAACTACCAATTTTCCCACTTTCATGCGTGCTCACTCATCCACTAATAAACAAATCGATTCCATTTTTGCACAGAATTCTGCCCATAGGTTGATAAACATTACTGCCAAATGGCATTGCTAAAGACAGCCTTGAAAAAAAGTTCCACCATATTGAATAAGGGGTTAGTTATTCTTATAAATATGCACCCATAATGTACACAAGTCTATCAGAGAGGAAGTCAAAATTTTAACAAATATGAAATGAGGGTTTGTTTCATGGACGGTTTTTGTTACTTCTGCCAACAGTTATTTCATGAAACTTCGCACATGGCTTCAGAGTAACTCTATCCAAAAGGCGTGCACACCAAAATAACCATTCGATACGGCACAGAGTGGGGCCAAGGCCTTGAACTTTCTTCTCATTTGCATAATTTTCGAATATTGTGTGCTCACTGATGCATTAAACATCGGGATTTTCATAAAAATCAAATCAAATGAACTATGCAAGGAGGTTTGTGACAGATATCCATAGTTACAAATTGCATTTTTTCCAATAACGTAAAAAAGAGCTAATCACATTCCACATGTTCATTCAAGCGTGAATGTTTAATTAAACGCCTTTGAATCATTGAAGCATGTTAATTGGTCATGAACATAACGAAAAAGTTGAGAAAATATCATTTTTAGTTACCAAAATGAAACAATACTTGCCTATGATATTTGAAAATCGTATTTTTTGTTTTCAATAAATGTTCATTGAACCGTGAAACGATGAATATTGTTGAAGATACTCTTCCCAAAAATAACTGTCATCATATTCTATCATTTTTATTTCTAGAAATGGGTAACAAATCAAATTAGAGCAAATTTGGACTTGTGTTTATTCAACCGTAAAATTTTGCCAAAAAAGTTGTATCGTCTTTTAGAAAGTACCTTTTACAAGCCTTCTGACTATTTTTCATGATGAGAATGTGGAATTAGTTCCAATAAAATGGAATCAAAGTCATGATATTTGGCTTGTGACTTTTGAAAAGTGACATTTTTGCCTTCTGACCGTGCTCACTGACGCATGACGTAAAATACGTCCATAACAATTACTTAGAGGGTAGCTTATAACATTATCTACACGCTCATGAAAAAATATATTAAAAACTCGCATTGGTTCGGAAATTATTGATGTTTGTTTAAGGGGGGACTTACTTTTTTGTTGTGTATATAAATGCGAGCGAGCGAAGAGAGCGAGCAAAAAAATTTGACATTTTTATTGCAAAAATCAAATTTTGTGATAGATTTTGACATAATGTTAAAAAGATGATGTCATATTTCACCCTCCTCTCTTTTCCTTTTTTCTCTCTTTTTTTTTGTACGCCCGAGAGAGCGAAGCGAGCGAGATGAAAAAATCACCTTTTCATGAGAATCTAACATGAAGATAGATTTCAACGTGATAGTCAGAAATATATAATACACTTTCCTTTGGTTGTAGAATTTTTGGGGCCTTGGTCCAAACTCATCCATATAGCAGTGCTTTATGGGTGGGGTCCAGGGCAGAGTCCCGGAACCTCTTGATATTAAAGCCATTTTAAACCTTAACAGATGGCCACTTATTTTAATCAAATTGCGTGTGTATTTGTATAGCTTTCACACAACACATAAATTCAATGCAGTTGTGTATCGTAATCATCCAAATAATTGTGAGGGGCACACCATAGCAAATGTGAGAAAATTTGTAAAAAGTCACCAGCGAGCGAAGCGAGCCAGAAAGAAAAATGGCCTGTTAAAATGAAATTCTAATTATGTGATAGATTTTTACATCATAGCAAATATCATGTCATATATTTTTTCATTCATGTCATTTCGCTGCCTCCTTTATTTTCTTTTCCGGCCCTTGGCTGTGGAACCACCCCCCCCCCCGTACGCCAGTGCTTCAACGCAAAGCTTAATGCAGGAAGGGTCCGTATCGGGGCCCGCTATAGAACCCATTAAAGGTTACAGATGAAGAGCCCCCACTGCACGGGGTCTTGACTCTTGGACAGAGCCCCCGGTAGCTTTGGAGATTTAGCAAGTTTATGATAGACTTTCATACGAAATTATGCTATATATACCATCCATCTTTCTTCCCGCTCGTTATCTTAAATCCTCGGCAGCCCGGTAGTGTACGACGTTATCTTGTCCCTTTTCTTTGTTTTCCAATTTAGATTTTGGCTAATTCCATTCTGCCTTCATTTCCCGCTTTTGTTTGCCTTTTTGTCATCTTTAATTTATTTCCCTGTATTACTGATCATGCTAATCTAATGTATTTCTATATCGGGGAGAATTATTTTTTCTCAGTTGTTCTTCTTTCCTTCCTTTTCCCGTTTTCCCTTTTGATGTTTTTTTTTAGTTTTCTTTTCTTTTCTTTTCTTTTCCCTTTCTCTTTCCTTTTCCCCTTCCCCTTTCCTTTTTCCCCTTTCCTCTTTTTTTCTTTCCTTTCCCTTTCCCTTTCTTCCCCCCTGTTTTTCTTTTTCCCGTTTTTTTATTATTTTCCCGGTGAGCTCCGCCAGGGGGGGGGGGGCAGCTTGCCCCCCCCCTGCCCCCCGCCTGTTACGCCACTGCTATACATAATAGACGAACTTTGCTTTTGTGTAGCATGAGATGGTACACAAGCAGTCATGCGAGATGCCATGCAATAGCACAGTGGCTTATTATGGTTCTGTCACGTGATGGGGGCGGGGGTATATTGGATAGATCGTATTCCAAAGATTGAGAGCGTAAATCAGAAGAGAAAAGTGTAAATTAATGAAGAAGGAGAAAAAAAGAGATTAAGTGGGACATATAAGACATAGCGGAAAGAGAGGGGGTGGGGAGGTAAGGTTGAAAGAAGGCGAAGAAGGAGAATATCAAAATCAATACACGTCAATATTGCATTCTAGCTCAGTGGTTAAAGTGCCGCCTCCAGAATAAGTGATCGTTGGTTCGAATCCAGGAGGAGTCGTGTCAAGTAACATCTGGTTTCATTGGCGCGGAGTAGAAGAGGAAGAAGAAGGAGGAGGAGGAGGAGAAGAAGAAGAAGAGGAAGAGTCAAATACATAAAAAAGAACGAACAAAATAAACCACATACATAAAATACTGGAGGACTCTATTTTATTGCCTCTTCCTTTCATTATCATTTCATGTGTTTCTTTTAAATACTTTTTCATTCCTTCTTCTGGGGCAGATATCCCTCGCCCTCTCCCTCAACGTAACGTCATATCTCGCGCACCTGATCAGATGTCCGACGGGAATTTTTCGCGCGTAATGGTGGAAAGCGAACTCCCCTTGGGGGCCGCCGGGTGACATAGATCTCCCTACATGATACGGGACTTCACGCTACCTGTTTTGGTTCGCTTTCCGATCTAGTAAATTCGAAATATTATCCCTTTCTGGGCTATCAGGAGCATGCCTTGGTAGGAAATCAAAGCTCGCTCATCACTTACCCAATGGAAAGGACAAGTGTAAGTACTTTAAAAAGTCCGACTTCTTTGACACAAGCATTTCCTGTATTTGAAACATGTCGGGGGAACCGAGACAAGTTTGATAGATGATAGTAAATGCCACTATTCCTTAGATTCTCGTGATATTTGAATCTGATTTTTTAAGATGATTAAGCCCGTCAACTCTGGAAACCTGCACACCATAAGATTCATTGCGGTACAGTTCATTATTTTCTCAAGCAAGAAACGGAAATGCAGGTGATTCCGTGATCTCGGCCAGTAATTAAGTATCTTTTTTTATTATAAAGTCATATAGGTCACCATTACACTACTATGACGTTATATTCAATATTTTTCGTATGGATTAAAAACAAATCCCGGAAGAAAAATATCAAATTTTTGCAGACCCTTTCGGAATGATCTGTGACTGAAAAATGAAAATCATCGTTCTCTTTTTTTTCTTGGAGGGTCTAATATTAACACTTATAGTATATGTAATACAATCGGGATGGTGTTTCCGGTCAATTTATTTTGCTCTTTACTGAAGCAGTGAATAGTGATTTTCGGCTGATAATTTTCAGGGCATAATTTCAAGAAGATATATCAGATACAGGTAAGAATGGGATCTTGCGGCCTAGATTAAAAGTAAAAAAAAAATCAACAAATGTTAATCAATACTTTTAATTTAAATGAAACTATACAGAGTACAATCCATAATAGTCTTCGTTTTTCCGTTAAGGGAGGGGGTGGGGTGATGCACATGGTGCAACGTAAGTGATGCAACCTTTTGATTAAATGCAAGTTTTGATAATGTTTATAGAGCGTAAATAATAAGAGTTCATTTTCAGCTAATTGAAGTGTGAATCTGTTCTCCATTTATCTTGTATTCACAACACCTTATATGACAAATATATTTTTATTTCATACTTTATGTCCTTAAGATATTATCTTAAGGACATAAAGTTTGAAATCAAAATATATTAGATGTATACTTGGAGTAACTATAGGAAATGGTTACCAGATAATAGCGATGTGAATAGATCGAGTTGGGCGAGATTTACGAAAATAATTGGAGAGGTGTATTTTATGAATGGAATGATTGGATGTCTGTCTACAGGGGGAAATGATAAAAGTTCGTTGCCCATTTCAAAATCGAATGTGTAACATTGCACCTATCTGCTTTAGGAGCTTTGTAGGTGTAGCTCTCAAGGCAGAAAGGTGCACAATTACAATTGTACGATTGTGGTCTATCTGTAGCATTACTCATTATGTTAAACGGAACTGTATTTTGATCTTAGAGTGCAGGGTCATCTTTAAGGGGGAAATAACACCACAGAATAAAAAAGAAGTTTATCGCATGCCATTACATGTAAATTCTTATATGCTTCTTTCAATACGGCTTGTATGATGTTATAGGAGAGAGCAAATAGAGAATGATATTCTATGATTTAATCTTTTGCAGCATTATAAACCCCATATGTGTCTGTAACTGATTTTAAAATATTTTTATCCTGTTAACAATATACTCTATACATAATTTTATTCAGGTAATCCCAATCAACAAACGATGATTTATAAGGTTCCTATTTCATTTCATATTATTGTGTTGCAGTATATTTCGCTTTATTTTGTAATTAATTCTATTGTTGAACTTGAAATTAAATAAATAATTATTATCAATCAAAAACCTATATTATATTATTTTTATATTTCAATGGTTAATTTTTCTTTTTAATCAGAACTCGTTTATTAATTGGTGAATTACCTGTATTTCAGAGTCAATGAAAGGTTAAAAAAAACCTCCCGATATATCTCTCTCATATACTCTCGTCTTGTTTAGGAAGCCTCACTCTTAAGGCACGCTAGGCGTACATATTCCCACATGACTTGGGCGTAAAGTGGGTCAATTCTGCAGTGAAGTGTTATCGAAGATCCTAGCTCTGTTTGAGAAATTAAGGCGAATCAAGGAAATATATATAGGCTAATCACAAGAAGAAATCAATATACGCAGGAGCACTAGATGTGAATAGTAAGAGGTATCTATAGACATAGCAATGCTGTTTACGTGTAGAAGCTTGTGATCACTGTCCAAATTTCTTAAGTCCACTATTTCTTTTTCTTAATATTGCAGTTTATAGAAATCAAAGAAAAGTTTTGCATTTATAAAATCAGGCAAATATTGGTTTCATGAAATTTATTCATCGACGGAGCCTCTTATCTTTTAAACTGCCGGTCATATATAATTATGATTCTAGACGTTTTACATTGCCGTGCTGTAAAGGCCGCATTGTTGACTTACTTCCCTGATTCCATTCCCGGCATGCACTGCACTTCTGCTCATTCACCTGCTATACATTCATGCCAATATAATCGTCTCCCAAATCTAGCAGGCCTATAACAGGCGAGATAATGCAAATAAATGGGCCTTTACATCCGACATTCGTAAGACACTTTACTTGCAGATAGCGTTTAGATGAAAGAAATGGTGTTCACACTTTATAACTAGCCCTATCAAATATCGGACATGGCAAGGGCATTTAAAATTCAACTAGTTTTTTTTCTCGAATATTCTATAGCGCTTATCCCGTCTGGTCATTCTCATTGCTTTACATCGTCTTTTTTCATCTTCCTACGTGTATAGATTCTTCTCATAGGGGATGCTGTTTGCCTGAAGTAAAATATGACATATTTCGACTAAATGGACAGCTAATTTCTACTTTGATGTTTAATAAGAACAATTTCTGAAAAAAAAATATTATGATATGATCACTTCACTTAGCCATCTGCCGATTTCATGTGGTGTTGTAACCATCCATCCATTATCCCTTCATTGTCTTGGGATACCTTTTATTTTACCCATCTCCATCCTTTCCAATCGTCTATTTACATTCAATCTTGTGAATATTGAGAGGATTTAATGCACTTAACGCCTACACTGCATGTCTCGAGAGTGTTTTCATATCTACCTGAGATAAGTCAATCCAAGGTCACAACGCCCCCTTTAGTTCACATCTCATCCTAATCACCTCGACAAATTTTGTATACATCGTTTTACCAAACACTATAAATGAACTCACATGCTCACGCATGACATTTTATAAAAGTGTCTGGCAAGCAGATTGGAATGCGTCTAGAAATGGTAGATTTTCATATGCTATACATGATAATGTTTTTAAGCAGGCATAAAGAAAAGGTTTTTCTCGGAAAGAGGAATGCCTCCTTCATCAAATCACAGTAGGTAAGTGCAAATTAAACTATTGTATGTTTCAAATTAAACATCAGCACTCTTCCGGCCTCTGTGAGGTGTGCAAAGAATTTTAGACTATTGAACATTATGTTTTATTTTGTTCAAAATATGTAAAGGAGAGACGCATTATGTTGAATAAACTTAAGATGAATGACCCGAATCTTAAACAATTGTTAATTAATCCCAATTATACACTGGAACTACTATATTTTATATATACCACTAACCGTTTTTACAGTTAGGTGTGTGTCTTTTTTTTTCTTTTCAAACACAAGACATGAAAGAAGGATTTATAATTCTTATTAATAAGAAACTTAGCAAAGACAAGACAAAAGAATAAGAAGGACGTGGAATTGTATGTGATTTCACATTTGATTTGTTATTTGACGAATATTTTAAGAAATTCTATAAATATATAACTAGTAGCCGATTGGTTAGCTGGTGTGCCCTTTTCACGAACAATCATTTAGCACGCGCGATATTTAATTTCTCTATTTGTATTGAAGTGTTATTCCTCGAAGATGTTTAATCTTGTAGGACCTACTAATATAATAGGTGGATGAGTGACTAATCTATATTAATATGTCATATAATCGTCACCAATGGTTTAACGTCGTATGGATCGCCTTTGCCGACGACGTCCTACTTACGAAAGTGACTGGCGCGTATAATCTGGAGAGATTGAAGAGCGCCATCATATTCAACAACAACAACAACATTGTTTGCAAATAATTTCACTCCTTATCGATTGGCCTTGTCCGCTTACATTACATGCCAATTTTAATAATATAACAACTTTAATACTATGCGGCACGGTGTTATTTATATTTTTGTAAAAAAAAGTTTGTGGAGTAATTTGTATATGGAATAGAAATGCGCTTTGGCTGTTTGGTCTGGACTGAAAGGATAGAATAGTTTCTTGATCGCAAATTCTTTTTCTTTTGAAGCTTTTGTAGTATTCTCATTTTTTTGTCAGGAAAGTCACCACCCGAACGCAAGGACATGACACAATGAGTTGTAGGGTTGTGAGCGGAATTCAATTTCCTACTTGAGCACAACACTTGTATGATGAATATATAAGAAGAAAACCTTTCTGCAATGCAGAAATTTAAACAACAAGAAATCACATTAGTATAAACAGATATAGTTCAGAGTATCATTACAGCATGTTGGAGAAATAACAGCTTAAGTTGCATTCAATATGCCAGCTTCCTTTATTCAACACTCCAATCTAGAATAAACAATAACATACACATGTGTGAACAACTTGCTAACTATATATACCATAGTATCCTTTAGATATTTATATCAAAAAGAGCAATTTCATATTGTATAATCGATTGTAACACCAATTGAATGAATCAAATATATCTAATACTCCAATATTTATTTTACAATCATTACTATCGTTAATACTAATCGAATATATCAAGCATGTTGTACTAAGGTTATTATTATATCATCGACTCTAAAATGCATATTCAATAATAAACGCTATTCAATATATCAAAAGTATTATAATACATGAATAAACATAGTAGTTAAATATAAATGAGAGGAACAATCTACAAATATATGTACCTACGTAGAAAACCCAGAACTCTTTCATATTCCAGATGTAGTTCCAGCCACCAAAGAACATACAGTTCGATTCGAAATCCTAAATAAATGAACGATGCACCAATGTCTATGTACAACGAATGAATTATGCAATACTTCAGCATTTATTTTAAAATCTACAAACGAACAGGCGAAAAAAAAATTGGTATTAAGTAGTTTTTATTGACAACTTCAATTCATATACAAAATAAAATACATATAACAAAACGAAGTTTGCATGATGTCTTTACAAATTGATAAATACCTTGACAACTCATAAATTTTACAACATTTTCCCCCCTTAAAGGAGAATCCAGCCCTGGCCAAAAAAATTTTGTGTTGGGAAGGAGAAAAATAAATTAAACAGAATTGTAAAAGTTTGAAAGAAATCGGACAACCAAGAAGAAAGTTATAGCTGCTTTAAAATTGAGATCACTAATACTATGTAGATTTCAAATTGGGTAAGTAAATTATGACAAGGGGCAAGGACAACTTTCCCATAGGCCATGTACTTTATTATCAGGGATTTGTGGTTTTCTCCTAAGTACCCATTCCCCTGGGGCAGTAATCTAAATATAACCCAGGTAGTATATTGTTTTGTGTCCTCATGAAAGAAAAATATAATTTGAAATAAACTTTTGGGAAAAATGACATTTTAGCCATAATATGTATTGGAGTACATGGAAGAGTAGTTCTTGCCTTACATCACTATGACATCCCATATGCGGCCAATTAGAAGTCTCCATGGGTATAGTGATTACCAATATTTAGAACTTTTAAAAATTCATAACTTTCTTGTTGTTTGTCCAATATTGTTCAAACTTTCACCTATCAACTTGTCTGATTTTTCTTTTCCTTATAAAAACAAGTTTTTATTTGGGTTGGATTCCCCTTTAGGTGTTACAATAAAACACAATGTCAGACATCTTCCAATGCATAATTATAAAAAAACTTCTACAATAAATTCAACATATTCAATTTCTTTCCAGTGTCAAATATTAACTTAAAAAGAGATTTTCCAAATACACAAAAATAAATCATTAATAAAACCTAAACGTATTGAAGCAATCAGCATATTTTGGTTAAAAAAAACATCGCCTCGGGCCTCTTCACTCAGATACTTTCAATCTCAACAAAGAACTCAGCCCTGGACCCTACCCCCGACCCTCCCTAAAACACCCCCATCCCCTATCCGATGGTCAGAGAACTGGCTCTGGGCTCCAATTAATGGCCTAATGTTTAAGTTTTCCCATTTAGAGAAATGGATTGAGAGTCTCCCTCTTTGTGGCCAATTTTTTTTCTTCTCTTTGACACCCCCTAATATTGAATTTAATCGATAATAGCACAAGTTATTTGTAAAAGACTACTTGAATTTTTCTGACCTTGAGCTACACACTGCATTAAAACTAAACATTGATATAAATATATTCATCTAATTTGGCAACTCCAAGAGAAATGGAATGAATGCAAAAACTTGAATCGATAGCTACACGACACACATTGACTATTACATAACATGCCCGGAAGTAGTAGGCGTCTTTGAACCTAGCGGGAAAATACGAAACAATCTTTTGATAATCATTAGTGCTTTATAGATGACATATCCGAAAAACATAGATATATAAATATTCCTTCCTATAAAATAGCAATTATCAATGAACATGCCTCGACAGGATTGTAAAATAAGTAAATCTGGATCCTCCTGATCGGCAACCTTTACACAGTACTTTCCTGACTAACTGTCGTTTGACCAATGACTTCGAAACAATCGATCTGTATACTAACCAAGCAAGATTTCTTCCCGCGCTATTTGATCACTTCCATAATATCCTTCTATACTGGATTGACATTCAATTTTCCAATGTATTTTCACTAAACAAGTAAGTTGTATTTCTACCAAGTTGTATAACTACATGTAAATAACATTTCAAATAACGATAAATAGTTATTGCAATAACTTTAAAATAAATGGAAATGATACATATATATTACAAATCTATGACTCAACGAATATCATCAACTTGTCGTTCACCAATTCAAAATATTTTTAAAGTTAAACTCCGATTTTCCCATAAACTATATTGAAATGGGGGGAAATAAAACGAATTTACTTTCAAATCAGAAGTAACTTTAGTGATTAAAGATCTTTCAGTCGAAGACCTATTGAGATTTTATGTGAGTTCTTAAGAACAAAATATAAACATAATACGCAATACATTAAGTAGTGTCGTATAGTAATCGTATTGAACTAAAACGAATACCGCCCTCCCCTACAACGGACGTTAGCTCTAATAAAAACACATGAATTTTTAATGAGTTTTTAGAAATGTAGCTTTAAAATCATCATATTCATTTAAAGAATATATCATCATACCATGTCGATTTCTTTCTCTTTTGTTTGTTTGGGGAGGGGGGGGGGGGTGGGGGCTTAAGAGAAAGTACTTATTATTCACGAAGTGCTTAGTTGCCGCCAATCCTTTTTTTGGCCTATAGATATTGATCAAGGTTTGACCTTGTTCTTGGGCTGGCGTCTGTACCCAGGATTGCAACAGATTATTGAATAAAATCTAGGTTTTCAAATACATATCAAATATCAGCCGTGCATGGGTGTATGTTCTCCTTTCAAATGTTAATTTGTACAGAATACTGTTTTAAAGACGGAAACCAAAATTGATAGATAGATAGATAGATGATAGATAGATAGATTGATGATAGATAGATAGATCATGTAGATAGATAGATGAAAGATAGATAGATAGATGATAGATAGATAGATCATGTAGATAGATAGATGAAAGAAAGATAGATAGATAGATAGAGATAGATAGGATAGGATAGATAGCTAAAGGGTGAGAAAGTGTGAGGGAGATGGCATAGAGAGTGAGGTGAGAGATAGGGGGTAAGAGAGTAAGGAGGAGAGAGACATGGAGAGAGAGAGTGAGAGAGAGAAAGGGGTTGAGAGTGAGATAAGGGGAGTGGATCATTATGAAAACAATGAATAATATGCAATTAACGGGGGGGGGACGTGCTGTGTGTGAGGTTAACTTGATAAATTATACATTTTTTTATAATCCATGATCTATCAAGACATCTGATTAATGTCTACATGTTTAGGCATTGGTCCATTATAAACCACTCACATTGATTTTTCTTTGTAATCCTTATGACAATGCCACGATCCGAAAACTCGGCACATATACCATTTGGTTAAAAATCTTCCTCAGTGTAAAACCTACGAGTAATTTCTCATTGGAAAAAGAAAGCAAAATATTATTTCAATAACGAACGTAGCGATGATGCTTATTCTTTGCACATTTACATTGAATTGTACAAATACTTCGACTACTCGTTACTATAGTTACATGCAATTAGATTATCCTTTATACCGAAAGCGTAAATGTGTTCTGCTAACAGTGTCTCGTGAGATTGGAGTGTGGGGAACAAACACATAATGAAGGACCAAGACATGGTAAAAGGAAAAAGAAAGAAGAAATAAATAAATATATTATTCGGCATAATGACATGAAGCCTAATGCATTGCATTTATTCACCAAGTTATTCGTGTTATATTCCAATAGTATAATGCTCTTATTTTTGCTTCTTTTGATCATGAATTATACAGTGTACTACATTCTTTAAGATTTGCAATGGATTTTTGTAACAGTATTATGATTTCTTGGCACCTGTCATTTTTATGGTTGAAATCTAATTATATTTCTTGCTTTTCAAATACTATTTTGAAATTGGTTTGCATTTCAACGCCCATCGGCATTCCCAGATCATTAAATGTCAGTGATATTATTACAGCCATGATATTCACGAACTTTGGGTGTCTATAAAGTATAAAAGAAACATGACAATTGCATTGTTTGCTTAAAAAATACAATGTTTTCTTAATAACATTGGGTAAAACCAGTCTTGAAATATCACGAATATTGTAAAATGAAAACAAAACAAAAATAAGATAAAAAATAAACC
Source organism: Lytechinus pictus (assembly GCF_037042905.1). Lineage (NCBI taxonomy): Eukaryota > Metazoa > Echinodermata > Echinoidea > Temnopleuroida > Toxopneustidae > Lytechinus > Lytechinus pictus. The sequence goes on along the minus strand of NC_087255.1, from coordinate 35,091,910 downwards.
AACATTCCTCTCGACGTCTTCCGAATGTCCAATCTCGACTACATGTCAAAGCAGTTACACCCCCTCAACGTCTAGAGAGAGGCATGTTGGACTGAGCACTCGGTGTGTAAATGCTGTACTTATGTGAAGTGCGTGTGACGTATACATGTATAGGGCAAAGGGTGATACAACGATACAAGTCATGCAAAGAAGCAATAATAATCATACTCATTATGAATATAAAGGTATAAAAAAATAAATTAGCATAATTTTGATAAACGAATCAGGTAGGGGATATTTAGACGTCAAAAATGTAAGGAAAACATTCAGCCTTCAAAATATTGTTATATTATGGTGCGTTTTGGGGAAAAGGTATTTTTATCTCATTTATCTTTGTAATGATACTTCTATAACTATTTGTTGTTCATTAATATATTTCATTTCAGAGAGGAGTTGTTGTACGAACCAAGAAGGCGCCCGAACATGATCGTTGCCACTCAGACGAATACAAACGCCAACAGTGTATTACGATTTTACATCACTTCAAAAACCCAGAGACACGAATTTAACAACGGCACTCATTTTATCATGAACGAGTCGGTGTATAATTCATTTCCACATGTTAGTTAATTTGTATTTTTCAAAAATTATATTTGTAAAAGATATGAAGTATTTAGGTCTGTATTTCAAATCGATTTATTTCTATCTCCAAGATGGGATCTTCTACCCAATTACATTGTCTTTATTTGCCATTGTTTATAAGTTAAACATTTGTACTTTGAGAACTAAATTGACAGAAAGATTGACATCTGACAATGCCTGAATACCATGGGGTGATTAACCTCTACAAGTCATCAAAAAAGAAAAATAAATAAAGAATGGGGGAGAGAAAAAAACGAAAAAGAAAAACAACATGAAAAAGGAGGAGTATTGAAAAGAGATCCCTTGTTTGCACATTACTTTACAATTATAACTCGTTTTTTTAATAGAATAGTCATATTGAGGTCACTTTACCCTCGCAAAATTACGTTTTATCATTGAGTCCTAATAAAACCTTTACCATCATTAATCAATATTCAGTGATGAAGTGTACATTTTTTAGCGCGCGAATACGTCATAAAAAAAACCGTAAACACATGTTGATATTCACGCGAGGTATATCCAGGACTGATAAATATTTTACAAAATATATTGTTGAATTCATTTACAATTTGTCACCTCTCCGTTTTCATGATTTAAAAAAATTATATCTCGATGATAAAATCTTTCTTATTGCTGTATCGTTTCCTCATTCATAGAACTCACCGTTTCGACATAAAAGATTCAAAAAGTGCAGTTTAGTTGGAAACAGCGGATCGTTACTGAACAATTCATGTGGAGAAGAAATAGATGATACAGACTTTGTATTTAGGTGAGTGTTTTTATTTTATTGGTTACTGATATAATCCATTTTAGACTAATAAGATAAATTAGAAAGTAAATAAACATGTACTGATCGATACTGAATATAATCCAAACTTTATACGTATAACAATGTACTGGTCAATATAACCAATGGGTTGGTGATTATTATTTTACCAAACCAAAAGAAATGGTAAAGATTTACAACCAATGTTTTCAAATTCAATTTTAAATTGGTTTTAATCAACAATACTCATCAAAAGGTCCGAAGACTAACAAGGTGAGTTTACAATAAAAACATAACAGAGAAAATAAAAAGGTAAAAATAGAAAGATATGTAAATGTCATTACTATTTAATTAATTTTAGTTAAAATGTACCAACAATTTTATTGTTTTGATTACTCGGTCGACAATATTACATAACAACACACTGATTTACGAAGCAAAGACAGTTACAGCTTAATACCAGTATCATGAATCATGACCAGTCTTGTTTTCTTGATCATGTTAATGACGAATGATTTACTAGAAGGGAGTGAATAAGATTCATCAGATTGAGTGAGACATTCGCTTGTTTTTAGTGAATTTCACCATTTTTTAAAAATTAAAGTTTGTGTAAAATGTTCCTTCTGGTAAATGTTAACTCTAAATTCTTTCCAGATTTACTGATTGATGACATCATTACCAAGGGAAGTCAAAATATTAAACCAGCTATTATTTTCATACTTTGGAAGTAGACATAAAATAATGCAAATCTACTTTCTCCCCTCCCCTTTCACTTTTTATTCCCGTTTTCTTTCTTTCCCCTTTTTCTTGCCCCCCCCCCCCATCCTACCATCTTTCTTCTTGTGGTTAATCAGGTGTAATGCGGCTCCGTTACAGAATCACAACGAAGATGCCGGCTTTAAGAGCAACTTCACAACATTTAATCCTAGTATTTTCTTTAAAAGGTAAAGTATTTTACATTACTGATAAAAAAGCTTCACCAAAAGCAGTCCATAATTCTCGATTATTATAAAAGTCATGAAGGCATTGGGTATTGGCTTTGCAAACCCCTACCCCGGGCCCCTACCTCCCTCACCCCACATAATACAAGGAAATCTTAGTTTAATGGATTGCTTTGTATCCACAGGTCTACTAACAGATGGCTTAATTAAATAATGTTTAAGTTTCAACTCGCCTTACAATTATCTGGGGCGAGCTTTAATTCGTCCACTCCTATCGGCGCCTATGGACTTTCTAAAGCCAATTGATCAGTCACACACAGTATGCTGCCTGCGGTCTTTACCTCCGCGTCTATTGATCAAAGATGGAATGACAATTGAGTGTGTGTGAGGGTGTGTGTGTGTGTATTTGAGTTTTGTCAGACGTATATCAATTAGATATGATTATTTACGTCTGGGACCGACCTTTAACGTCACCATCCGAAAAACGAGACCGGGGCTCGAACCTCGAACTTCTGCATCAAATTGTAACTTCCCTACATAGCTTGAAATACAGGCGCACGCCACAACGCCCAGGTTGATATCCAGAGTCTCTATTATATACTGGAATAATCATTTTATCCACAGTGAATAAAAGGTGAATTCGATCATAGTAATAAGGTGTTATGTCATGTGGTTACCCAGTATGGTTAAGGCCTAGAGCAAAAGACAAAACCAGAATTAAACCTAGTTTCCCAAGGAAAAAAAAAGAAGTCTACAATCGGGTAGTCATTCCTTTTGTCAATAGCTATTATCCTCTCGTTTGATACGAGCGTTCCAAGACAAGGATATTACCGTTGCTTTCGAAAGCCCGAACACTTTTAGAAGCAGGTTAGTCAATCCAAAAGACCAATTTCCAAAAGGAGACAGGTCTATTGTCTACAAGATCACCTGCACAGATTGTGACAATTGTCATGTTGGAGAAACAGGTAGATTTCTGATTGAAAGAGCCCTCAGATTGAACATCCATCCATTCAGCTGCAGTAGAGCACACCCTCAATACATGTCACATTATTGGATGGGATGATGCCCAAGTTATTGACCTTGACACTCTGAAAAAGCAAGGTGAACGGAATCAGTGTGGATTAAAATGATTAATCCAGTACTGAATCCATCTTTGGTCCAGTGATTTGATGTACATACCGCAGTCAGCATATATGTTGTGGAGCGTTGTGGCCCATGTGGATTAGTCTTCTGACTTTATAACAGAGGGTTGTGGGTTCGAATCCCAGCCATGTCATAATTCCCTTCAGCAAGAAATTCATCCACAACCCAGGTGAGATGAATGAGTACCTGGTAGGATATTATTCCTTGAAATGTCACCGCGCTGTAAAAGGCTACGGAGCTAAAGTCAGGGAAATTATATCAATTGCAAGTACTTTGGAAGCGCATAGGGACGTTATGACAAAATGTGATATGCGCTATACAAGAACTGCTTTATTATTATTATAATCAATATTATTTTTATTATTTTCATTACTATATTATTATTATTACTATTATTACTATTATTATATTATTATTATATAATTATCATTATTATTATCATCATTATTATCATTATCATATTATTATTATTATCATTATTATTATTATAATAATTATTATTATCATTATTATTATTATTATTATTATTATTATACTGTGTGACTGATCAATTGGCTTGAGAAAGTCCCTATGCGATAGGAGTGGACGAAAGTCCGCCCCAGACAATTTTAAGGTCGGCTGAAGCTTAAACTTTACTTAAGTTATCATCCCAAAGTGATGAAAGTTTTCTGTATCAGAACGGTGTAATTGTCATCATAGCTGCACTCATTTGTTCTGGCAGAACATTCCATTCTAAGATTATAGGTAAACCTAATTGGTCTACTAGCAGATTGTCTAATTTTAGACCGTATATAAGCACCATCTAGCTAGCTGAATCAACTTTGTCTACTTTCAATTAGGTTAAATTGCCATCTGGTCCAACCATTTATTTTGTTTATATTTGACATTATGAAATATTTCCATTTTATCCCCCAATTTAGTTGTTTAATGCATTATGATATCATTTTGAAAAGTGCGATACTGTATTTGTTTTTTTTGTATTATGATTCAATTACAAATCTACCAAAAAATGAATCATTTGATGCGTCATGAACAAGAATAGAAAGAACAACCGAACAGCTGTCACTCACACACAACCCCATGGCATACCACCCGTGATGCTGTGTATAAAACTTTTTTAAAAATTTAATTAAATGCAAGTTGAAAATGGTACATAAAAACAATATCCTATTTGATACGTCTGTTTCACTTTATCATGTTTATCTGTTTATATACATATATATATATATATATATAAGTGCGTATCAAAAAAGTTTACTCTTGGAAAAAATCCTGTAAAATTATACATTTGTAATATCCTGAAGATTTTTCCCCATTTTAACATTGTTACAGCAAATGACGATATAACTGTCGAAAAATATTTCCGCTTGAGTGAGCACCACTTACTTTTGAAAAGTTAGTGAAAATGATTTGCGCAGAACTTTAAAATAGTTATGCGAATAAAAGTAGACCTTAATCACGAAGAACACGTTGAATTAGCTAATAAAATTGATTTGAAGATATCTTTTACCCTTTTATCTTGTTTCCTTACCCAAAACATTGCGCCCCACCCCACTCCCCCACACACCGAGGCCATCGTGACGATATTTGCTTTACACTGAGCTGTGATTTACATGAAATGGCTTAGGCTTGACTTTCATTTTGTTAATCATTGTCAAGCTTGGAAAAGGTGTAGAGAAACAAGTATTAAATAAAAAATGAAATGTAAACCCACCTTAAATTATAAAAACTTAGTGAAAAAATGCTGGAGATGTCTGATATAATCCTTTGTTCAGATTTAGTTATGTCCTCAGATCCAGCTGGCACAAAAGGGTAAAGGTTGTGCTTACTAAGTGTTGAAATTTCAATTTGGGTGGCAAAATTGTTACAAAATGCTTGAATGTATCTGTTTTTATCTCAATTGACTAAAAGTGCAAGAGAAATGTATGAGAACTGTTTCGCAGGTTAAATTTGATTTCGCCCTTTCCCCTTGACACAGCTAACTAGCATTTCTGCGCAAACAGATTTCTGCGAGCTTTAAAAAAATGGACAGTGCTCACTCAAGTGTAACATTCTGTTAAAACTTTTACTTTTATTGGATAGATGAGACCCAAACCTAAGATTATATGTGAAAAAATTACCCACATGTATATTTTTCAATTCCCAGCGCTTTTTCAAAGTGTAAACTTTTTTTTATACGCACTGTATACATGGTATACATGTATATATATATATAAATATTTAATCTTATGACATACATATTCATATGACTTCCACTAAGTGCTAGCATTATAATGAACACCTCAGCGTTTTTTTTTACATTAATGATTTAAAACAAAAGTGTGCACCTATAGTTACCAAGAATACGTAGAGCATATTCATCTATTTTAATGTAGGATAAAAGAGCACTGTTTATTAAAGGATTTGCTTACGGGCATAAGTGCCGGATCGAACCCCGAACCTTCATTTTTCATGCTTGTCTAGTCAGGTGTCTTAGACCACTCGGCCACGGCACCTCTTTTTTTTATTGAGAACTTCAATTCATATACAAAATAAAGTACAAATAACAAATAGAAGTTGATGTCTTTAAAAATTGATGAATACCTTGACAACTCATAAATTTAACACTATTTTTTTCCTTAAGTGCTACAATAAAACACAATATCACACATCTTTCAATACATAGTTATAAATAACAATGATGATAATAATGTTTTCATGGTTTTTCCCCCAATTCAATTGTTATCTATTGATTATTTTTTTATCAGCGCTTGATCCTAACACTTATTATTTTCTTAGTGTGAATGAGGTGCATACTTTATCTTTGGTTTCTTTAATTAAAATAAATCCTGTTTTTAACCCATAAGGTGTCGTAAATGGTATACATTTGTTTCGTCTCTTGTCCATTCTATGTCGTAGTACAACCCTAGTTCGTCTACAATCATTTCGTCTACTGAACAGTTTGGTCTAATTGCAATTCAGCTGATTTACCATTTTGTTTTATTTCAGGTTACGTTTTTCACTATTTAGGCTGTTCAATATCCGCCTGGTCTAATATCAAACCAATTTTTAGTTGACAAATTAATTAATAATAATTCGAAGAAATAGAAATAATACAAGACTTATATATCGACCCCACCCCGAAAATTACAAGTGTGGCATTTGCCTGATTCTTTTCTAAAGTTCAACAGCTTTTGTCCGAAAATATCGACTGGTAATTTAATATCTTTGGCTGTAGATAAAAGTATTGTCTGCTTTATTATCCGCGTTCAAATGTCAACTTCAGTTTATGATATTAAGTTGGGTTGTCACGTTACAGATAGTAGTTTGATGATTCAGAGGTCATTTCCAGAGGTCAAAACAATACCTAAATGCGTTTATGGAAATATAATTTTAATGACATGTTGATAGGTCAGACCTGTTTTCACATTTCTCTGGAGTGATTTTTTGTGAACAAAATTACACAGTTAGAACGGTGTTTGAAAGTGTATACAAAAGTCATAATACATACATGCATAAACCTTACCAGTAGCGTACGCAGGGGGTGGTTACAGGGGTTCACCCCCCCCCCCATTTTTTTAAAGACTTTTTTTGCTTGTCAATTTTTTTTTTTTTTTTTTTTTTTTGGGGGGGGTAGGAAACGACCTAAAACTGGTGGAGAAGACCCCTTTTTTTTAAACATTGCTCTTCAAGATTTCAGCACTTGTTGAACTGCTGTATAAGGTTCATATAGAATGTATCGTTAACAGCTTTGTATACAGTTTAAAACAGTGTTTTAAATGCGTAATGCTTCATTGATATATGTTCCTTTCTTGCTGTCCCTCTCATATTCAATCCAATGTTTATTTCTATTTTTTTTTTCTATTTTGTGAATATGATACTTTGTATATGTATGTTTTTTGTATGGATTTTTATGAGCAAATAAATTGAAATTGAATACCAATATGCCCTCATACCTCCGCTCCCCTTTGGCGTGTTTGAATAGTGAGCTGTACCAGGATTATTGTGTATGGGGTTGACAAGGTTTATATTTTTTTACAACTGTTCTATTTTTGGAAGAAAAAATGGGCCTATTTTTAACACATCCCCTACGATATCGTGGATCTGTCATTGTATTACTAGGATCACAATTTTCTACAGACGTAGTACAAAATAAATAACTTTAAAGACATGTTCATATTCATATTGATACAGGTGAGGATAGCAATACCAATGATGACGATAAAGATGGTGATAATAATGATGGTGGTGATGATGGTGCTGATGGTGGTGGTGATGATGATGGTGGTGCCGTGGTGGTGCTTTTGATGATGATGATGATGATGATGATGATGATGATGAATATTATAAAGATAATAAGCATATTTGCAATGAAATAATAATCCTGATGGAAATCATAGCAATGATGCTAGTACAGAGAATAATTATCATCGATTTTCCTCTCCATTAATATGATAATCACCATATCTTCCTCATCACAGATTTGGTGGCCTTGCCAATGAAAGCAACCTCTCGGAATTTCTTCATCAAATGAAAGAATATTCCGGGTATCTATGGTTTCCATGTTTAAGCAGCCATAGGTACACGGATATATGTCTTAACGCTTCTTTCTTCTACAACAATTCTGAAAATCAGTTTGTGGTCGGTCACCCGGAACACTTTAAAGCAATCTGGCAATTCTGGAAAGACCGTAATGTCACTAAGATTATATCAACAGGTAGGTATTCTCTCTTATCCATCATGTTTATGCCTCCCCTCTCCCTCTCTCTCCCTCTCTCTCTCTCTCTCTCCTTTTCCTTCTCTATCCCTCTCAATCCTCTCTTTTCATTTAGCTCATCAACCACGGAGGGGGGGGGGGGGGTGGTTTTACAGCCGGCCCCGTGTCCCCCTTTTGAGAGGCACAATTAAAACTTGTAATGTAAAAATGCCATTAAATCAGAAGTGTGCCTTCCCCTGAAAAGGGCAATAAATAAGCCTATTCATTCAGGTTTTTGTTCGTGCCTGGATCTCCCTTGTCTACCAATGAGGGCGGAAATCCGATTGATTCCTGTAATCTGGAATTACGAACTCCGGGCCGCCTGCCTGGCTCTACTGTCACGACTGTAGTTGGTATATGGTATAGGTCCATAATTACCGGGTGTAATTACAAGGAGCCACTACAACGTGGCACGCAGTACACATTTTGATCTCAACGATGGACACAACTGATTTAGATTGAGTTTTATCCATTGCCTCTTGAGTATATAAATTAACTATGGAGAGAAATTCACTTGAGTTTTAAAGAATATTTTCAGTTTTCCTTATTTAAAAGAAAGACATAGGTTCGAACCCTGGTCACGTCTTTCGGATGGTGACGTTAAAGGTCGGTCCCAGACGTAAATAATCATATCTGATTGACGCACGTCTGACAAAACTCAAATACACACCCACACACCCTCACCCACACACAAATGTGTTCTCATTTGAAAGAGAGACAAAGAAAGGGATATATAAAAGATGACAAGCTGTCTAGTATATTATTACATTGTATTTAATTGTATACTTCTCTTTGTCGTTTATAGATCGTTATTTTTTCCTAATAATTATTGCTTATGTTATGTTTTGAATTTTGTAAATAAAATATTCGAAAAAGAGGGGGTCCTCTTGATCTGCGATTGCATGAAAAATGAGTTTAACATATATATGTGGAACCTGTATCAGGTTTGACAAAATGCCCATAAGCCGTATTTCGAGAGCAATACATGGGTCCTTTATCACGGAGTCGAATTGCTCCGTTTTATAGTAATTTTATGGTGTTGATGATTATGGTAATCATGGCTGAATATTTTTTTCTTGCTTATTTTCTCTTATTCAGGTTTTTATGTAACAAACTTTGCCTTAACGGTATGTGACGAGCTTCATCTGTACGGCTTCTGGCCATTTCCAAACGAGTTCCGCTCTGAGGCCATGAGAAACGTTCCCTATCATTACTTCGATGAAGAGCATTTTAGTACCTCCCACGCCATGGGCGATGAATTCATGAACCTACTGCAACTCCACGAGCTCGGGATCCTAAGACTTCACACAAATAGCTGTGTGAGGTGATCGATATTCATACTCACCAGGCCAGGGGCACCAGGCCACTCAACCCACTCTCGCCTGTTTTCACTTACTTCTATCATGTCTATTGCTATCTTCAAGACCCCTTTTCCAAACACAATTATATAAAAGGCAAATAAATAAAGATTGATCTTACCATGGATCCTACTATAGCATCCATGATCTTACAAAGGTTTGAGTGTTTAGAGATGAAATCAACAATTGCAACAGCCTAAAATATTTGCAAGGCGGGGGGGGGGGCACGCCACCACACTAGGAATGAGGTTAATTGGTAAACCTTTTATGGGTTAATGTATACAATAAGGCGTAATTTAACATAATGTCGATCAAATAATGAGAAGGGTATATTTCTTGTTCTTTAAAAAAAATTCCCGAAAGGAATTAAATTTCTTAAATTTATTGACTCGCGTTATGGCATTCGATTTTCCACACTTTGGTCTAGTTTTCATGTGATTCCTCGATAGGTCTACATATTTTTTATATTATATAAAGTTTATACCTGTAACACAGGAAATACAATATTAATCCTGTAAAGGCTATAGACCTACAAAATTTACATATTCTATACAGTTTATACCTAAATATTCAAATAATTGTAGTCGAGTATCCCCCCTCCCCTTCCGATGAACATGCCATGCATGTTCATAGGGGGGGAGGTAAATGACAGTTAAGAGAAAGAGAACGAGGAAAAAACCACTGAAGAAAAACTTGAAAAGTAGAAGAAAAAAGGAGAAGAAGAAGACGAAGAAGAAGAAGTAGTCATAATACCTTGGTCACATTTGCTATACGGCGGCCGTACGGCGAGTCGAGAACAGCCGTTTTATTAATTTTAATTCAAACCACCTATATGTAGTTGGACAAAAAAAATGTTAAAACGGCTGTTTTCGACTCGCCGTACGGCGGCCGTAGAGCAAATGTGACCAAGGTATTACTTTGGCGGTAATCAAAATTTACATTACAGTAAAAAATGCCTCCTGATTATCCAAGCGTGAAGACATAACACAAATATGGCATTCAATTATTTGGAAGAACATATTTTTCAGGCCAAATATAATAGTTATGTGTTCATGGCATATTTTTTTCTTATATCAAAGATTTTTGAAGTGTCAAGTTTTCTTTTCTTTCTTCCTAACACGGTAAAATAGCAATGACACTTTGTGCTCAATATTGTCGAATAGCTCATCTCATGTCATAGGGGTGCTTTGAGAAGCTATCTTTTGAAAACAGAGAAGATGTACTTTTAGTAACCGTCTTTTTTTCTTCGAAGTTGAAATCTAAACATACACTTGGGATCAATAATATCAAATGAAAATAAACATGATGAAGGTTATTCCATAAAGAAATATAAAATAAAAAAGATTGACATTGATCTGTTAAGAATCCCACAGAAGCCATTTTGAGTGGCTAAATATTCCCGCTTTATTTGTATTGTTTTTTTCCGTATAGATATACACATAATAGTGGTTATATAATTATAGTTCCAAAGAATCATGAAGTGATCATGGTGATGAGAAAACAAACAGTAAATGAGAGTCCACTGGCGGATCTAGGGGGCACAGCCGGCCCTGAATTTTTGGTTGAAAACCTTTTTTTTTTTTTGCTTGTCACATGTGCCCCCCTTTTTTGGAAAGTCATGGATCCGCCCCTGTTGAAACACACAGCTGTTAGTGTTAGTCTATAATCAGCTACAATTGTAGCAATTTTAGGCCTACTTGGATGGAAAAAAAGTTTCCTTTTTATAGGAAGTTAACAATTAATAACTAAATTGTACATTTTGTGTGTGTGCCAAAAGTACACTATCGTCTGATCGTAAGCTCGATGCTCTGTTGACAAAGTATACCTATCACAGTAATGTACTTATACCACAAAAAAAATGTGTGAAGCTGAAGACGATTACAATGCACGAATATATAAATAGCTTCATATTGTTGTATACCGCTTTCTAAATTCTCTGCGACTCAATCATTTCATTATTTAATGAGGCACTCCGTAACAGTAAACATAAAGTAAAGTAAGCCACTGGGAATTTCAACATAATCGTTTGAGGTATAATAAACAGATAGATCGCATTTTGACGTTTGCTTGCTTTTTTTTTCCAGAAATCATGGAAATGTTGTAATAATGGACGAGCCTCCTTTTTTAATTTGTGGTTTGATATCTACCATTTCTACATTTCAATATTTTGCAAATTCACAAATTTGACTATAAAATGAAATTATACCCACATGTCATCATGACATGCCATCATGGATAATTGTTTTAATTCCGTGCATCCACATGCATGTATAGTTACAACTCTGGAAGCTAATAATAATCACTCCGGGTTGGCACCACGGGCAGACCAAACACTTTGGTTTTTTTTAAAGGAAAAGTCCACCACAACAAAAAGATGATTCGGATATAAAGAGAAAAGTTAAACAAGCAAACCACCTAAAATTTCATCAAAATCGGATGCAAAATAAGAAAGTTATTACATTTTTAAGTTTCGCGTAACAAATATATGCACATCCTGATTGGTATGCAAATGAGGGGACTGATGAATTCACACTCTCTCTCTATTTCTTTTGTATTTTATTATCATGAAATATGAAATATTCTATTTTTCCTGATTGTCATGTGAAACAAAGTTCTCTTCCTCCCTGAACATGTGGTATCACCATTGTTACAACATTTTATGGTTCAGTTAAGTTGGTCCTTAATGTCATATTGGTAAAAATTTAAATATTGTATAATTTAAACCCCAAAAATAGTGAGTGATGGACATCATCGGCTCTCTCATTTGCATGCTGTGCATATAACTGTTTTGTGAAAAATAAGCGAAACTTTAAAATGTCAAAACTTTCTTATTTTACATCCGATTTTGATGAAACGTTCAGCATTTTGCTTGTTTGATTTTTCACTAGTGATTCATATCAACATTTTTTGGTGTAGACTAGATCTTAAGAATTAAGTAGTGAAAAAGAAAGGAGGAAGGAAGGAAAAATCGACAATTATAAATGGGAGGTTTAAGCCATATGTAACTCTAATATATATTTAAAGAAAACACACGATATATGACGTCATGTCCTCACTCCCTCATCAAACTCGATGGCGTAATGAGCCCTAATTGAGGGGAGGGGGCGAATATGGCGTATTCGGCAACATTTATTAAAAAAAAATAATACTAATAATAAAATACTAGCGAAGCGATCGAGCAAATATTTTTATAGTTTTTACTCTAAAATCAAATTTTGTGATAGATTTTGTCATTGTATTCAGAAAATGATATCATATTTCACTCTTCTTTCTCCACTTTCCTTTCTCCTTTTTTATTAGTTGTGCTTTTTTTTTGGGGGGGGGTGGCAAGTGCCCCAAAGCCCCCCTATCTGCATACCACTGATGAAACTATCACGGCGTCTCCCCTGGAATCATTGGCCGTGCTCTGGTCTCCTTGAGCCAAATAAATGTGTCCTATCTCTTTTATTTTGGTAAAAAATATTGTATAACTTGTCCCTCCCCCTTTAGTGAAAAAAAATCCCTAACAACACTACGACAGGATGTTTTGTTCATTGTGTAAACACGTTGAATATTAATAACTATGTCACCACAGCTGGTTTTTTTATTATTTACTCTTGGTAATGGATTAGGTGGGAATAAATGGAGTTAAACACCACCTAAAAACATAAAAAATATTTCTATTCACTTCTTCTGGATAACCTTTTGAAATACCTTTAGATCTCTTTAGAGTGGATTTGGCGCGATACAAATCAAAGAAAAAAAATGTTATCATTACTATATAAATATCATCATTATTATTATCATGATTATTATTATTATTATTGTTATTATTATTATTATTATTACTACTACTACTACTATCATGATCACGACCATTATTATTATTATTATTATCATTATTATCATTTGCCGTAATCGTGTGCGTTTATATTTTGTTAGCTCTAAAACTGCAGTGTATTGGATTTCCAATGTGTTTCTTTTTAATTTATTGGGCTACAACGGAACTGGTAATCGTGAATTGACCAGAATCATAATGCAGTTGTATACTGGCCACAAATTTGTTTTAATTGTCAATATTTGTCGGTGGTTCAGTTGTTTTGATATTAAAGCAAACCCTAAAACTAATCATCAACTGACGTCTAAAGTTTACTCATTCACATATCTGCATATACTCGTGTTATAGATTTTATACTAACTTTGTTTTCGTCATGATTACTATCACGGCCATACGCAGAAAATCTTTGCGGGGGAGACGCGTATTTTCTGGGAATCTAACCCAAATAAAACTTGCTTTTAGAGGATAAAAAAAAAATCAGACAAATTGATAGGTGAAAGTTTGAACAATATCGGACAAACAATAAGAAAGTTATGAATTTTTAAAAGCTGTGAATATTGGCAATCACTATACCTATGGAGATTTCAAATTGGCAACAAATGTGATGTCAAAGTGATGTAAGGCAAGGACTACTCTTCCATGTACCCCAATACATAAAATGACTAAAATTATTTTTTTTTCAAATGTTTTACTTCAAATTATATTTTTCTTTAATGAGGACATAAAACAATATACCACCTCGGCTATATTTAGATTACAGCCCCAGGGGAATAGGTACTTGGGAGAAAACCAAAAATCACTGATAATAAAGTACATGGCCTATGGGAAAGTTGTCCTTGCCTCTTGTCATAAATTACTTACCCAGTTGCCAATTTGAAATCTACATAGTCTTAGAGATCTCAATTTTAAAACAGCCATAACTTTCTTATTGCATGTCCGATTTCGTTCAAACTTTCACCATTATGTTTTGAAAATGTAGCTTTTCAAAAATTGCACTCGACCCAGGTGAGGTAAATGGGTACTGGCAGGAAGTAATTTTTCCAAAAGCTGCTTGTGCGCACCAGACTAGACTAGCTTAGCCGGGGTAATATAGGAGCGCCTTGAACACCTAGCAAGGTGGATACGTGCGGTCGTGCGCTATACAGATCCTATATTATTTATTTAATTATTTATTCATTTATTTATTTATTATTTGAAGACTACACATGGTTCTGTTATGATGCAGTGTATTTTCATTACCATGATTACACATTGTTGTTTTTTGTTTGCTTTTGTTTTGCTGCAACGAGAAAAAAACCCAATAGAATTAATAAAATTGTCGATAAAGAACACTATGTGTCAATGTAATTATTTCAAAGGTGTTTACAGCATATATACATCCGAATCAGAGAAACTGACTGAATAGTCTGTAGATACATAATTTGATTGAAACTTCTAAAGACATGTGGGTCTTGAGACAAAGAGAGAAAGAAGAAAAAATCATCATGTGTATTTTGAAATAAAATATCAAGTTCGTTGAAATGATATGAACTTTTAACCTCTTTTCTTTATGACCAATTTTCATGAAATATGTCCTTATACTTTTAATGTTATGATGATATTTACAACATTCCCTTTATAAGATGGTGTACAGTATGAGCCCGGCTCTCAACATTTTCGAATATAATGTCAAAATCTACTATACGATAAAAGATCATTATTTTCAAAAGGTAAAAATTTTCGCTGACATCTTTTTCGAAATTTTGCCAAAATAGGCCATGTTCGACACCCTTTTTTTTTTCTTCTTTTGGGGTTCATTATTATGCCATTAATCAAAACTGATGGAATAATTCTTTGCAGGTTTTTTTTATATAGGCCAGCATGAACACATTTTTCCTTGTTGCACGAGAAAAAAAAAAATATTTTTTCATCCAGAATTGATCAATCCTTAAAACAATATTAAAAAAGCGCTACATGCGTTGGGATTTTTTTCTAAACACACACACAAAGCCACTTTGGGTTTTTGATCGCTTTTATGAACTGAACTTCATTATCTCACTCTCATTGACTCATTCTTGCCATTTGCCCCTCTTTTAGTATATAAAACATATTTATCAAGAAGAGTTTATTACCTAGGCCAAGTTTACACAGTGTGTAAAGTATAAGATCAATACAGCAATACCATAAAGCTTTGCATCAAGGTTGAGGAAAGGAGACAATAAAATATGAGCATTCTGGTTTTTATTACTCAGGTATTCGTGGGGAAGGGCGCTCGGAAGATCACCATAGGGTCCACCCAAGAAAAATGTTGATTTGAATAAATAGAGAAAAATCTAATTAGCATAATGCTGAAAATTTCATCAAAATTGGATATAAAATAAGAAAGTTATGATTCAAGATTCAAGATTTATTCATTCTATTCGATAAAAAGATACAATTCATACATACAAATTTACAATATTTACATATACATACAAATTTACAATATTTACATTTGAATACAATACAATTTATACAAACACAGAAATGGTATTGATTTAACATATTCATTAAAAAATCATATGGAAATAGGTCACTGCAAAAGTTCAAAAAGGGACTTGAACTTGTCAAGGCTGTGTCCTAAACTGGAATTAAACATTGTTGCAATGGATAGTTTAGGGTAAATAATTATAAAAAAAAACAATACAAAAATAAGAAATTTTACAAAATAAACATAAAGTGAAATGAAGAGGGAGTAAAAAGTTGAATTATTATCGTATAAAAAAGTATATAAATAGGGATTAGGTATGTGTTAATTTTAACAGAAATTACGTTAATTTCCTTTTGTAACCATTGAAATTACTAGTTTGACGTATCTCTTGAGGAAGTGCGTTCCAAATAAGGGGTGCAGTATGTTTAAAAGTAAATGAAACAAATGTATTAGTACATCTGAATATATGAAATTTCTCTTTATGACGAGTATTGTAATTATGGATCTCATTATTGAATGATAATAATAATTGAATATTTTCAGGTAAAGATGTGTTTACATGTCTGAAGAGGATTAATCCTATTAGAAATGTATTAAGCTTATATATATCAAGTACATTCAATTTGAGAAACAAAGGTTTAGAGTGGGCATGAAAATCAGATAAAGTACAGTATCTAACTACTTTCGTTTGTAGTTTTAGAAGTTTGTCTAACTTTGATGGATATGTATTTCCCAGACATTTTAAAGTTTCGCTAAATTTCACAAAACAGTTATATGCACATTCTGGTCGGTATGCTAATGAGGAGACTGATGACGTCATCCACTCACTATTTATGTTGTATTTTAATAAATGAAATATTCTAATTTTCCCATCATTGCCAAGTGAAACAACGATTCATTCCTCCCTGAACATTTGGAAATAGCATTGTTTACTACTATATGGGTCAGTCAAGTTGGTTCTTATCGTCAAATCTGTAAAACATGAAATATTGTTCAATTAAAAAATAAAAAAAACAAAATAAATAGTGAGTGAGGGACATCATCGACTGTCTTATTTGTATGTCACCAAGTTGTGCATATCACTAATTTGTGAAAATAAGCGAAACTTTAAAATTTCATAACTTCCTTATTCTACATCCGATTTTGATGAAATTTTCAGCATTATGCTAATTAGATTTTTCTCTATTTATTTAAGTCAACATTTTTCTGGGGTGGACTTGACCTTTTATTAAAGAATTATAAGCGACTTCAAAAACATCAATGAAACACAAGTCATAGAGGGTCTAGAGCTTCGGGGTCAAATGGTCAATTTGTGTACTTTTTTTCATTTAAACAAGTAAGACATACAAAGTAAAACATGTCAAGGGACACAAAGAATGGTTTGAAAAACCCGTACATGTTTGAATCCCAAAAATATAATTACAATGAAGTAGCATCAAGATGTAAAAACATAAGTTTAACAATTGAAAAAAAAAAGTAAATTGCCAAAAAAGGACATAAATAACATTTACAGATTTATGTAACAAATAAAAATATTAAAATGTGATCTGAGGGCTAAATCATATAACAGGCATAATATAACATAATATGACAAAATATAATGAATGAATTGCAAACCTTTTTGAGTTGTGGTGTGAGCCAAAACTTTTAATAATATGACAAAATTAAGCATAAATTAAATGTGAGGCATTATTGTGGAAATAACAGGTTCTGAAATCATTTTGCAATGGAAATTATATAAGAAGAGGGGCATTGAGTAAGTTTTTAAAAGTAGAGATAGATGTGCTATTTATTACATTATTGGAAAGCATGTTCCAATCTTCGGAAGTTCTAACATAAAAAGAGTTTTTTGGCAAAAGGGTCTGATTACCTCCTTATCGCGTTTTTACTTTCTCCAGGAGTTTTAATTATTCGAGTGAGTGTAGCGAACGAGCGAGAAAACCCCTACAAATTTTTTAAGAGCTATTCTTTACATTTCTGAAATATTTCAGTTTGATTTAAAGAAAAGGTACATCAGCGAATTGCAGGAGAAAATTTCTCAAGTAAAACTTGGTATTCAAAGCACTTTGATTATGAACCTCCATTTAAATGACCTACAACATTTTAAATAATCATGTTAAAAAGAACATGACTTGGGATTGCCATGTCCCTGGGATGCGAGGGTGCCCCTCCCCCCCTGCGTGTATTATTATCCCTAGGCGGGCAGCACCCCAGGTATTGTGGAAGGTGTGTAAAGATGGAAAATGTAACCAAAATGACCTCGATTTTGTAGTGAAACCCTTTTTTCTTTGGCTTGAATTTCTCGGGATGAAATAGACCCCCATTTTTTAAGGGGATACCCTTTTTCTTGTTTTTTTTATATGCTTTTCAAATATACATCTGCACCCCCAGTAAAACAAATCGTTCCCAGGGCCTTGGCAACCGCGTAGCCAGGATTTCATTTTGGAGCGGGCGGTAAATGCACGCGAAGCGTGCCAACACTTACAGAGCGCGCAAAGCGCGCTCCCTAGGGGGTGGGTGCAGGGAGGGGGAGTTCCCCCCTCCCGCGCGAAGCGCGAAGGTTTTGGTGTTTCATGAATTAAGATGAAAAGGAGCCGTCTCTCTTGTCTCTAGTACCTATATCAGCTCCAATTCTTTGACTATATTGTGATTTTGAACCTTGTTTTCATGAACCTTGTTTTCAAAAGTGATTGTGAACGCACAAAAGAGGAATACAATGGAGGAAATTAAAATAATGATAACCCCGCGCGGAAGCTGAAGCGTTTTATCAATTTTTTTGCCACGAAAAGGGTCCCGAGAAAAGGGTATTCTCAAAGATATATTGAATACTTCCCTTGGAAAGATCAGATTTGATTACAAACAATTTAGCGACAGTGCATATCTTTAGTAACTCGCAAAACAGAGGAGAAGAAGTGTATATGCCGGAAGAAAGATATTCCTCCCCGCGCAGAGCAATGAAACTCTGAAATTTCTAAGGGCGGACGTTACATCAAATGCAAATATTTGTAATACCCCCATCGGCTCTAATTCTAAGATTTTTGGACTTCATTACAAGGAAAATAGTGCGCAAAAAGTTGAAACTTCTGTGATTTATTGAAATTATATAAAAAGGATGCCTAATTTATTTGACTTATCCTGAAGCGCTTCATTTTGAATTATAAAGAAACTTAAGTGTCATTCAAGATTTCAACTGAGGGCGCAAAACAGGACAGGAGATGAATGTGCTGGGAAATGACATGGAAGTTTAATAGAATTTGATAACAAATATTGTACTTTTTTATTTAATACGACACGAATTTTATACCTTCCTCTTTTTAAATTAGGAACCTGTTTGCCCCAAAATTATGGTTGTTTAGGAATGAGCTTGTGAGCTCAAAAGCTAAAAGTTGACTTTATGGAGGTGACGGCAGAAATTGATATAAAGATTTTAACCGCCAGGAGCCGACCCGACCAGAAGTTGCGCGATCAATTAAAAAAAAGATAACTTCATATACTTCGACCTAACCTTACTCTAATTCCATGCCCTAATGTATACAGTTGAACTTTAACTGGCAAGAAACACATATAGCTGAGGTGGAAAAACAGGGTTAGAGAAAGGGTGGGGGAAACAATGGAGAACTTCAGTATTGTCATTTAACCGCGCGCAGCGCGGAAGCAAATTCATATATAAATTTAGAGCAAGAGTGAAGGAGCTAGTTTCTCTTTTGAGAAAAAATAAAAAGAAAAATAAAAAAAAACCACAAAGCTACCATTCTTCCCTTTCCTCCCTTCCCTTTTCCTTTTCTCCTCTCTTTTTTCCCTTCTTTTTTTTTCTTTTTGGGGACGTTTTGGGGGGGGGGCGACCGCCCCCACCACCCCCCCCTGGCTACGCGCCTGGGCCTTGGGGATTGCCGCCCTGCATATAACATAGTAGTCGATCGAGATAATAGCGGATTTGTAATGTTTCTAGAGAATGTAGTCGAATAAGTCTCAAATGCATTGCAAACAAATATCTTTAGACTCGGTCAGGGAGAATACTGCGACCGAGCCTGTTCACATCTGAGTTCATCAAGGCATAGTCCATGCTCATATCAATGTAGTCTAGATCTGGACTTCTGAATATGTTACATTTTTGTTTAGAAAAACCCACCCATCCAATGCAGGGCCTATATTCATCCCATTCTGTGTAGAGGCAAAAGATTCGATACCGCATCAGTGAATGTAGGGTTTTCCACACAAGGAACTACTATATCGTCCAGGCTAAGAATAGGTTGCAGTCAATCAGCTCGGATGGATGGATGGATGGATGGAAGGATAGATGGATGGATGAATGAATGGTTGAATAGAGGCAGATGTCGAGGCTATGCTGGTATTCGGCTGCGCGTGAGCAGTGAATGACTGCGTACTGGCATCCCACAGCGTGCACGGAGCTGCAGAGCTATACGTAAATATATTGTTGTGTAGTGTGGTTAAGTGCTTGCAGGACCATACTCAGATACTCACAGAATTACCCGAAGCAGAAGAATTAGGCATCACATCAGAAATGCCAGAAGCGTTCGTTTATTCTTCACAGGCAAATGGGTGAGCACTACCCCTTTTCAAAGCCATGATGTTGTTGTTGCCTTTATTATCAATTGAGCATTTACGTCTGTGATAATGATATATATCTATTCATATTTTGTATTGTAAGTCATATTAGTCGTGTTTCAATCCGCTCCTCTTCATGCTGTTTGTTATTTCAGTTTAACGGAAAATATATGTCTTGAACATGTAGGCATATGTGTTATGTTACTAGGCCCGAAATATGCCAGTGAAATATTTTCAAATTACAAGGCCTATATGTCGATCGTTCTCGACTTCACAATCGCAAGACTGTTTCGCATGGTTCACTCATTAGATATATTATTGCTTAGACTGATATATCCGTTGTCTCGGGGATTTAGAAAAAAAATCTTTCTCTGTTTTTTTTTCTTGGGGGGGGGGGGGGGAGGAGGAAAAAAATAAGAAAATGTAATAAAAACCTCTCCGAAACAGCAGATATGTCGGTCTAAAATTGTTCCTTGTTATCTGAGATAACAAGCACTTGCCCCACCCCCCCCCCCTCGCATCGGCTAGCAAAAAAGAGAAAACAGTGGTTATCTAGTGAGAAACGTGGCATGATTACAACAAAAGCTAAAGGGTATAATATAAACAATAAAAATCAGCCCGCGCCCCACGCTTGATTATAGATCTAGAGATATGTGTGCTCTTCACAAGTTCCAACCATGGACCATGTTCCAACAAATTTTACTTAAAAATCGACTTAAGATGTCTATTTTGCGGTCATTGTATATGGCAATTGTTCGCGCGAAGGGCGCTCGATAAGTGACTTACAAATTTTGATCGTGCCCCCCCCCCCGGTACGTCACTTACTCTAGTCTAGGCATGACCGTGATGACAGACTGATCTACATAATTCGCAATTGTCGTCAGTTAGGAAACATATAAAGAAGAAATTGCTGTTTCGGTTTACAATTTTTCGACAAAGCCTCCCACATTATAATTTGTCATGTATTTTCAATACATTTACTGTGTTCTTGAATTTGTTTTGCGTCCTAGCGATAACAACTAATAACTGATCGAATGCGAAGTTGGATTCAATTGAAATTGGTCTACGTATATGAAGATGTTTTCCTGCTGTTATGCTCTGTTGATGTTTCTAGCTTAGTGGCAGAACCGGGATTTTTTTTAATAGGGGGGGGGGGGGGGGCAAATGTTTTTTTTAGGAGGAGGGGGTGGGCAGAGACGGACAAAGGGCATTAGTGAAGCCAGAAGAATGACCGTCATCACATTCTGTGTATCATTGAAGAATATCAGTTTCATACATGATACAATTTTTTTATATTTTCCAGTGAAGGAATAATTTTATTAGACAGAGTGAAATATAATTCTATCTAAAAATAATTATGTGTCTTGTTACGAGAATAAAGCCTCATGAAAGAACTAATATTGTACAAGTACATAGAATTATAGAATGTAATATAGTCGGATAATATGCGGGTAGTCTGTGGCACCTTACAGTATACCTTCGAATAAAAAAATAATTTCAGTTGCTTGTCAACGAGGGAATGGAGCTCTAGGGCAAGACAATTTTTTTTGTAAAGCAGTTCTAATCATATAACATGATACACCTACATTTAAAATCACATTAGACAAGCCGCTAGCCATTAACTAATAGTGTCGGGAGCGAACAGTAATCGGATGAGAAGATTTTCTAAAATTTGAAGAATTAAAATTATAATATTTTATTGGAGAACAGCTTGTGAAAAATGATAATGACATTTCTTGTTATTTCGAGGGGGGGGGGGGGGGGTATTGTTCTAGCTCGATTTTGCAAGCAAGTGGACATATCATGGAAATTCTCAGACCCGAGAGCATGAGCGTGATAGCGCCCCCCCCCCTCGATTTTCACATATTCTACAGCAGCCCCATTGGAGAGGTTCGCCCCCCCCCTTGTGTTCCAAGAACCAAAATGGTGCCTATGCATGAGCAAATTGCCACTCCACCCCATGTCAAAGTAAAATTTAATTGTTTCAAGTTTCATTTATTTATCCTCAAAAGTGATAGTGATTTTTTTACTCGATTTGTAAGAAAGTGAATGCTTGTAAACAAGCAACCAGAGGACCAACGGCTTAAGGTCCTCGCCGAGGTACCTGGTAGTGAGGATTTAAATGCCTTGCCAAAGGGAACTATATAGCGTGCCAATTGGGAATCAAACCCAGTTCAACGGAATACGAAACCCCTGCTCCACCGACTGAACTTTCGCGCCTCCTCACATCTGCGATATGAAAAAAAAACAAATACATGAGCACAAACAGTGGAATGAATTGATGGATTAAAGTTGAGGAAATCCTTATTCCATTATGCATGCCGAAGAGGAAGAAACCTTGTACTCACCGCCGATGTACTTCCGGTTCACGTTCAAGTTAGATCTGGACGTTGGTTTTTGTTCAATTTGATTGCACATGCACCAAAATGCCAGCTCCCCCTTTCACCTTCCCTTATAACTACTAACGTCCAGACCTAGACTACATTCGAGATTTTTTTTAAAGTTAAGTATTGATTAAGAATATAACATAATCATTAAACCCCAAATTACAAAGAAATCAATAGAATTACGACCTTGTTGGCATAATATTGGCATGCGTCTGTAATCCAAGCTGGCGTGCGGTAATCCAAGCAGCTGACGCGCGCATTTAAAATCCAATTTGCCAACCCAACCCAACCACACATTCACCCTTACGTACATACTGCAAATATAGCGAATAACTATAGGCTTACCGGAAATCAACGCATAGATGAAGCGGACTTTAAAGTGGTACTACGGGCTGAGAATTAAATAGAGCTATAAATTCACCAAGCATATTGCTGAAAAGTTCATCAAAATCTGATTACAAATATTAACAAAGTAATTGCATTTTAAAGTTTAGCAAGATTTTGCAAAAGTAGTTCTATGCATTAGGTAGGCTGATGATGTCATGTCCCCACTTTTCCTGTGTTATTATATGAAATAATAATTATTGTATATCATCTTCGTACATGTGTTATAATAAGGTTGCAGCAATATATATCATGCCCCCGGGGGGGGGGGGAGCAGTCAAATTTTGGCCCCTAATGAAGATGTGCCAGAATGGCCCCTAAACAAGTTTTGTACAATCGGTAAGAACCCGAACACTTTTCTGAAACGACTGAGAGGAAAATGCTCCGGGGAAAAAGCTTTGGGAAAAACGTACCCTAAACACGTTTAGCTAGTCTTAAAAAAAAAAAAAAAAAACTTGGGGGAAAAACCTACCCTAAATACGTTTGACCCCACAATTGGCCATTGATCAGTCTTTCAAAACCACCTTTTTTGAAAATCGGTGTTTTTGATACACGCGCCCAAAACTGAAAAAAAATTGGTCACGCATTTGTACAGCAATATATTTGACTGCCCCCCCCCCCCCCCGGGCTTATGCCTTAAATCATGCAGTTGTCAATCCATTTTTTTTCAATCCTTGGAGGACAAAATTTGAATAAACATAATTTCATGTAAGAAAGTACAAAAGAAGTTAAGAACAAGTAGGGAATGTGACGTTATCAGCTTGCTCATTAAATATATAAAAAAGGCATGTACAAAAATATGTCCCCAAATATTGCTAATCATTAAAATGCCACAACTATGTTACTCCTTGTCCGTTTGGTCAAACTTTCAGTGTTTCGTTTGTCTGATTTTTCTTCATTTGTTCAAATAATTTTTTAGCCTATAGTACTCCTTTAAAGGTAGATAACATGATCGGAATACAAGACAAGTGATACGAATCAATGTCATAGACCTGAGACATGAAATTGCTGGTATTTTACTTTTACACGGAAAATTATCGACGTATTCAAGTTCATTCATAATCATAAAGCTTGTTATAAAGTTCTTTTAAGGAATAATACCATGAATATAGGTCTATTCAGAAATATTAAATGCGCTAACGATGTCGATGTAATGAGTTTGTACCGCAATTTTTTAATTCAATTTTATTTTAAAACATAGCCGAGTCATTTCAGTGCCCAAAGGCCTGCTTTACAAAGAAGCCCTGTATACATAGAGTGAACAGCAAAATAAACGTATTACAAAGGCAAAATACAATACACAAACATAATTACATAACATATCAAAGCTATCATATTGAACGAATTGAAACAAAACAAAATCAAAATAGGTAAATGAAAGAAAAAAAAATGGCTCGTTTCATTTTTAGAATTTGATTCATAATGTTTGTAGAAACGCATTACAATGCACACGTTTCTGAGCTAGTGTCATTATTGGTGAATTGAAAACAAATACAAGGAACACTTCCTGATTGCAGAATTAGAAAACACAAGTAAGAGAGAGAAAGAGAGAGAGACAGAGAGGGAGATGGGGGGGGGGGGGGAATGCATCGGCCCCATTAAAACAAAGGTTACTCTTGATCTAAAATTTATCAAGTCAACTATCTTGGCTTGCCCCAACCATGCCAACAGACGACCCAAACTAAACTGGATTCATAAGTATGCTGTTACTAGATTATAAATGGTTACCGGATACCAGGTTCCGAGAAATAGACATCACGCATAAAATAACATTTCTTATCAATTATATTGACATTTAGTCATTATCGACCAGCGTGAACTCTGATACAAAGTTGGCTACAGAGCGTTTGCAAAATTATCATATAAATTGCAGTTGCGAAGTATTTAAAACCTCAGGCACATTCCCCCTACGGCGGCCGTACGGTGAGACGAAAATGACATTACCAGCTACAGGTCATAGGTGCATGGTTTGAATAAACATTAAAGGACAAGTCCACCCCAACAAAAACTTTATTTGAATAAAAAGAGAAAAATTCAACAAGCATAACACTGAAAAAATCATCAAAATCGGATGTAAAATAAGAAAGTTATGACATTTTAAAGTTTCGCTTCATTTCACAAAACAGTTATATGCACATCTCTGTCAGTATGCAAATGAGGGAACTGATGACATCACTCACTCACTATTTCTTTTGTATTTTATTATATGAAATATGAATTTTTTTTATTTTCTCGTCATTGTCATGTGAAATGAAGTTTCATTCCTCCCTGAACACGTGGAATTCCATTATTTTAACAATTTGTGGTTTAGGCAAGGAGGTCCTAATCGTCAAATTCCTAAAAATTGAAATATTGTATAATTCAAACAATAAAAAACAAAAGAAATAGTGAGTGAGTGACATCATCGACTCTCTCATTTGGATGTAACTGGCTCGTTCATATAACTATTTTGTTAAAAATAAGCGAAACTTTGAAATGTCATAACTTTCTTATTTTACATCCGATTTTGATGAAATTTTCAGCATTGTGCTTGTCTGATTTTTCTCTATTGGTTCAAATCAACATTTTTCTGAGGTGGACTTGACCTTTAATAAAACGGCTGTTTTCGACTCGCCGTAAGGCCGCCGTAGGGGAAAGGCTATTAGGACCTACATTGTTTTTATTATACATAAATGATCTTCCATCCGTTTCAATTTTTTTAATTCTAGATTATTTGCTGACGACTCTTATCTTTTTCACACTTTTCCAATTGGAGAGGATGTGATAGATACCAATGAGATGAATACTAATATAAATAAAGTGCAAATATAATAGTGGTGTGTTGCAAATAAGCTTACTATCAACTCTCCAAACAAAAATTATGTTAATAGAAGAAGGAATGTTAAGTCGTGTGGTAATTTTACACTAGACGGAGATGAATTGGAAGAAGTTGAGTAAGCAACTTTTGTAGATAACAAATGAAAAGCATCTGTAATGGAAAGGCCACATACGGGCGATTAATTAACTCAAGTATACGTATAAGGAAATAGGAGTTTTGTTTCGGTTACGACATTGTTATACAAAGGTTTTATAGAGCCACATCTCACTTATGGCATTGAGGTGTGGGGGACATACAAGAGCAGACTGAATTATACATGTATATATCTTTCCCAAAAAATGGCAGTGCGTGCAATTACCTTTAGTCACTGGCAAGCTAATTCTCGCCCCGGTTATTTAATTTTTAAAGATTCTTAATGTTTATTATTTGCATAATCTATCAGTATGTACCTTCATGTATGATCTGCGTAATAATAACCTACCTCACTCCTTATAGTAGATTATTGTAACCGAATTGAGCATAATTATCTTACTAGACAGAATAAAGGCCAACAAGTAAATCTTCCAAGACTAAAAACAACTCA
The DNA here is from genome assembly GCF_037042905.1 of Lytechinus pictus. Lineage (NCBI taxonomy): Eukaryota > Metazoa > Echinodermata > Echinoidea > Temnopleuroida > Toxopneustidae > Lytechinus > Lytechinus pictus. The sequence continues at coordinate 35,065,342 of NC_087255.1, read as the reverse complement.
AGGCCAATTTTCTCTTTATTTTCTAAGTAACAATTTCTGGAATAAAGTACCAGTTGAAATTTAATTGAAAAAAAAAAGGATTTCTCTAAAAAGTTATTTGTTTTCATAAATTCACACCATCAACATGTAAGTCTACATTAGATAATTAATAAATTTAATATACTTAAAAAATGTTGATGATAAGCCTAATTTGCAAGGAATACATTGCAATTTAAATGTTTGTTTTGTTTTTGTTTTTCATTCTTAAATGTGCACTTTGTAATATTTGTGGGGCCAGGCTCGATTAGCACTTGTGCTATTTTCTGGACCAATTTACCATCGTATTTTTATACATGTGTAACTGTTATGCAATTTGTTTCATAACCTGTAAACATGTGAATATTGTTGGTAAATAAATAAATCAAATCAAATAAAAATACTCCCGAATGTGGCCACGAAAAATTTCGGACCACTTTCGGTATGTATTCAAAAGGAATTTGGTTGGATTCTTGGAGGCATTTGAGATATTCTGTGTGGTCAATTCTTTGCGATTCTGCTCTAATTTGGGACCTATTCTGGACCTATTCGTCTCTGATTCGGGGAACTATTAAATTCTCAGTTCCGGTGTATAACCCTAGCTGCCTGGGTTACACTGGTACCGAATCAGCGGCGAATCCACCTGAATACGCGTATACGGGAGTATTCAGCTCTCCCACCCCGAATGCGAGAAAATTCGGGAACATTCGTGGAGGGATTCGGCTCGTTTTGAAATGTTCAAAACCAGCCGAATACCCTCCAAAATACTCCCGAATGTGGCCACGACATATTTCATTCGGGCTACATTTAAGATGTTTGTGGGTGAAATTAGGTTGGATTCTGATAGGCATTCGGAGTATTCTGGGCAGTCAAAATCTTGGCGATTCTGCTCATGATTCGGGACTTATTCCAGACCTATTCACCTCCGATTCGGGGAGCTCACCGAATCAGAGACAAATAGGTTCCGAATTCATCCATATCAGGCCATACTCTGGCATGATTGGTCCGAATTTATTCGGGAGAATTCGTTTGGATGTAACGTACCATCAAAGGAAATGAGTTTATAATGGCGCCCCATCCAGTTTAACATCCATATAGTATTACACATCCCACAACGTTTCGCTTTCTTTTCTTGCATAACAGCTTTGCATACAGACTTTTAATGAAACTGTTGGAGCGAAGAGGGGATTATTGTTGTCTTTATTCGTATTCGCTCTCATCCCTATACATGTATAGCACGGTATGTTATTACACAGTATCATTATATTCCGGTCAAGCATTCACAGGGCGTTCTGGCATGTGCCTGTATTTCAGACAACATTGTGACATTTCAACATTGATGCAGCGCAGAGGTTCGAACCCCGATCTTGTCTTTCAGATGATGACATTAGGCCTACAGGTCAGTCCAGACGTTACTTAGTAAGTCTCTTTGATCTGATGAATACATGTGTGAAACTTAATAACACAAGTCTGCAGATTTTGTCCTGAAAATATCTATTTAGACGCGTGTTTTTATCCAAAATCATCATAATTATATAATTTATAGTCATGAGTGGATTAGAAGGAATATTCATACTAATAAGAGGTCAGCATATTTTACTAACACATTGCGAATGTGGCAACCGGGGATTTAGACCCTGTGCATTTGCTATTCGAATTCAAGAAGTTATGGGGAACTTGGTCGCCCGCGCGAAGTGCTACAATACGCGCGACCGTGCGTGCGACCATGCCCCCCAGAAAACCTCCATACGTACGCAGAATCAGGATCCCAAGATATCAGACGCATTCTCACGTTCAGCTCTCGATCAGTACAGTACTACAGTCTACTACGTATACGTCCCTCAAGTTCACACGAGTCATCAGGTTTTACGACAAGTCTACTTACAAGTTCTACGACAAGCTCTATATACTTACAAGTCATCGAAGTCTTCATCCTTTGTACGATTAAGACGGACTGACCCAGGATTAAGGTGAGTATATGGTTCTCGGTAATCCAGCTTACTTTATTTAGGTTAACATCCATATAGTCAGTTTACTATATATTGGCGCTGCGTATGAACACGACTCTGCGCTAGTTTTGTAAATGCAGTAAAACAAGCGGCGCAGAAAACTAAATTGGCTAGACATCGTTTTAAGTGCTTAAAAGTAGGGAAAAGTGTACCGTAGGGCGGCAAAGTAAATCGCACTCTTTATAAATTGTTTAAACTTTTGATTCAATCCGCCGTCCTACAGCGATATAGATCTGTATTATAGTTATCTTAAACAAATAATAGCAGTGTTTTAGGGCTTATTCTCAGCATTTTTGCGTAGGTTTTAAACCCTTACACTATCCCCTTAACCCGGTTTAAATTTTGGGTGTGGCAGGACGCCACGTAGGGCACGCCATTTATGCAAATAGCGTTAAACGTTTTCTATTGTTCGCCGCTCCCCGCATTCTATTGTGTGTTAGGGCTGAATGTATGCCTTGCCTGAGAGTTGCTTGGGGTGTGGTTCTGGCGATGACTTTGTATGTACCCCCTTTCCCTGTTAGGATTTAATTAAATTAGGATTTGAATTTTGATGTAGGATAATTAAATTTAGGAATTGTACGTAACTGAGATATATATTTATTGTTGAATTTGGCTGTTGGTGATTTAATGATTGCGTGATTGGTGAAAGATCGTATTGCTTAACCTGACTTTCCCCCCTTTAGCTGTAGCAGACGACGAGGAATCTACGTACGTTGAGTAGTTGAGTTATGATGATTCTGTATATGCCGTTCTTGATTCGTGAGGTCGTGTATTGATATTACGAGTGAAAACGAATTTTGACCATTTCTTATACAGATTTTCCCGTCTTGCAGTAATCATTTTTTGGCGCCAGTTAGGTTGCCGTTTTACGGATTTATTCGGCGCCGTTTAGATTGCCGTTTTGCATATAGGGAGGATTTTACTATTGCCGTTTTATAGGTGCGTGAAGTCTGAATTATACCGTGACTTTTTTGTATGGAATTATCCTAGTGTTATCTGGCTAAAACGGAGTTACCCTCATACGACTTTAGTACGTCGGGTTTCTCTTGTGGACTTTATTTAATGATCAATTTGATTTCATCTCGGTATTAAGATATCATCTCAAAAAAAATAAAATAAAAAATAAAAATAAAAATAATAAAATAAGGAGTGATTGATATATTTTATATGCCGTTGCAAGCCACCAATGCTTATATTTAGAGTGGCATTAAGCTACAAATTTTAGTGGATGGTATTTATATTAATTAATTACTTAGTCAGTTGGTGAATACTTAGAGTATTTTTTGGAGCTTGAACATAAGTCTGGGGACTCGACCAATTATATTATATTGGCCTAACTTGTCTTCGGATTTAGTGAATATACTCATTGATTCCCGTCACGTACATTGGTGACGCTCGTATTTTGGACAATTATTGTGCTGATTTTATTTTAGGACTGAAAGTTAACTTTTGACTTTGTATTTTTATAATACGGTCCGTCTCATTATAATCCGACGCTACTTGCGTTAGTGTAGTTCCAAAAACTCTCTCGTACTTAATCTATTCAGACTTCCGTACACCCGTGGGGAATTTATTTAGAGAAAAAAACTTAATAGTTTATTGGAGTTAAAGATTATATATTTTGACCGTTATAACAATCTCTGGCCACCGGTAGTTTGTTGCAAAGTCGCACCTGCTGTCAATTAAAAGTACAACGATATTATTAATAGGGCCTTTGTGGATTGTTTAAGCTGATCTGGAGTAAGGATTTTGCTGGATCGTTTGGAGGTTTATACTTTGGAGTTCTTTAGGACAGAAATTTGTACTTAACTTAGTTAATACTAGAACTTCTTGTTATTTCTATTGAATTTATTCGAGAAAAGAAATACTTATGTCAATTTTGCTTTGAAAACAAAAAAAATACTTATATAAATTTTGCTTTGAATAAAGAAGAAAATAAAATTTTCATTCGGTTCTGAGATAGAAAGTTTTGAATCTGTAATTCGAGTTTATATAGGAAAGAATTATTCCAAACAAATTTGACTTTGAGATATAATATTTTAGAACTTCCATCTAATTATAAGAGCATAGGGTGCTTGTAATTTATTTCGGAATTCTTAGTTTATATCAGTATTTGGTCATTTTCTTTGGTCATCGACAAGCAAGGTCATTTTTAGTTTTTAATTATCTGAAGGGTGTTTTCAGTATACAAAGCTTATAGATAAGGGATAAGCAAAGTATATATATATACGCCCGAAGATAATTTAAACTTTTGTGTCAGCAGTGGAGGCATTTTCCACTTAGTACACATATAGGTGCTAGGTGCACCTGGTTAGCTCAGCATCGGAGTAGAGGCTAGTGTTTTATTTTCGGTATATTTACACATTTGTACTTAAATAATATAGGCCTCATATTGGCCATATCAGAGCTTTAAACCTTTGATAAATTTTAATAATTAGGTTTTCCAAACAAACTTAGTTTTTAGTTGTTGTTGTTTAGCTCTCTGGTAAGATTGATGATTGAAAGTGATCAATCCTATTTGGTGGTGATCACTGATCAGTGATAATTCTGATTTTCGAAGGAGCTTTACTCAGTACTTAGGTGCTTGTTAGCGTAAGATAGAACTTTCAAAATTTAGTCACCCTTCATCGAATCATGTCCAAGATTCAAATTAATTGTTGTGAGCCAGAGGAGCTATTGAAGGTCCCAGGAATTGGTAGTACTTTGGCCGAGCGAATATTGGTCCTCCGAGAGGCTAATGATATTACGATGGAAACTTTCTTAGATATTCCGCACATACGTAATGCCTCTGAGATTGCAGGGTACTTTGATTTTGCCCCTTATGCTGTTTTAGAATCTGGCACAAATTCTACCGATTCTATTGAGGAAAGAGTGATAGTAGGCCCTGCTGCGGCAGGTGATGTAGCAGCACAGGTGGGCGATGAGCAGCCAATCCAATCCCCCTCTCCCTACCCTTTTGAATCCTATCCTCAAGATTCGTTGCCAGGACATCTTAAAATAGTAATGGGGAGAGAGAGTGGAGAGTCAGGGGCTGCCAGCTCACGCAGAGATAAGGTAGCTAGAGGCAATTCGCCCTCACGGAAGCATGTGGTTTTCTCTTCGCCGCGAAAACGCACACCCCCACCGAGGGAAGGTGAGGATGATGGGCTTTCTTCCCCTATGAAGTCACCCTCAAGTGACCAGGCCAGTCCTAGGTCATCTAGGGATCATGCTAACCCACCAAGGGGTAGCCACGGGTCACCTATATCTCGGTCACCCACATCTGGTCGCCACAACAGCCGCCGTGGATCACCACGTACAAACCGCCGGGATAGTCGATATGATTCTCCTTTTCGGGATTATGGTGGGCGCCGACAAGGGTCACCTAGAGGTCACAGGCGGGATCGATATGATCATAGTAGGGATCGTTATGATCGGAGTAGAGATCGTTATGATCGCAGTAGGGATCGATATGACTACTATAGGAACAGGTATCGCTATTCCCCTCGCCGATATCGAAATGACCGTTATGATTCTCCCCCACGATATTATAGGGGTAATCACAGTCCGTGTAGAGGTCGTGATGATTGGCATAGGTCAAACTCTAACCGTTCCCACTCGCCTGACCATGGCCCTCGTAGGTCATCATCCCCCCGTAGAACACAAGACCACAATAGGCGGGATGCAAGACAGTCAAATGAAGACGTAGCAGTTGATTTATCCTCGCGTGTTTTGCAATCACTATTTGCCATCAACCGTGCCCCTGAAACGCAGGCCCCCCAATCCCAAGAGCATGATTTCGAGTCCCACAACCCACCACCGGTACGAAGATCCTTAAGTACCAGTACAGGGGAAGGGGACAGACCCCGACTGGTTTCGGTGCCAAAGTCCATAACCTTTAACGGTACGGGCAGCTGGCAAGCCTTCATTGCGAAGTTTAAATTATTCGCCAGTGAGAATGGGTGGGACGCCAAACAATCGCGTAATTACTTATGTTGGACGTTAGATGGGGAGGCTAGCTCCTATCTAGCCACGCTTCTTGAGCGAGAGCCCGATATGCCATATAACATTATGGTGAATAGGATGGAAAAGAGGTTCACACTTAAAGAAATGCCTGAGGTATCGCAAATGAATTTCTCTTATGCAAGACAGACCCCTGACGAGAATGTCACCAAGTGGGCTGCTCGGTTGCTTACCTTAGCCTCTCAGGCTTTTCCTAATTTGCCCGAGGCATATGTGCAGCAGCAGGTAGTGATGCGTTTCTGCCAGGGCTCCGCAGATAAGGAAGCTGGGCAACATGCACTCAATTCCAGACCTAAGACCGTGGAAGAGGCTGTTGATCTTGTTAAATGGTATCAACACTCACACCGAGCTATTTATGGGAAACCGCGCAGGGAGGTTAAACATGTCTCCTTGTCTGAAAAGACCCCCCTTGAACCAACCGCAAGGCAGGTGAGTGCGCCCCCTACTTCCCCAGCGTATACCGTTTTAGAGCGAAGGGTTTCCGCTTTAGAAGGGAAGATGGACTCTGCACTCAAGCAATTGGAAGCACTTGGGTCTTTGCCGGCTACTGTTCAAAGCCTAGCTGAGAGTGTAAAAAAGTTAGTAGTTTCTCCTCGTGGTAGAGGCAGAGCATCTCCTGCCCGAGGGAATATGTCACCGGGTCGAATTGGTGCCTGCTTCCACTGTGGAAAGTCTGGACACTTCAAGAACGAGTGTCCAGAACGAGGCCCCCGACCGAGCGTTTCCTTTGTCTGTGAAGATTTGGGAAACGATTCGGGATCGGAGGAGGAGGTCCGACCCCGATCCCACTAAAAGCGGACCCCAATTCTAATTTGGATTCCGAAAATGCCAAAGTACTTTTAGAGGATTCGCTCTCTCAAGAGGAGCAAGAAGCAGATATATCCTTGGTAGTACTTGAGGCTAACCGGTCGTTGGATAGCGAAGACTCTCTTCCCAGAGGAAGTAAGGAACTGGGTGTTCCCTCTCCTGATTTGATTGTTAAAGAATCCGAACTGAGAGATGGCGGTCAGGACGGTATTGGTATCACTGAAGGGTCAGGGAAAGTTCCGAGTGTCAAGGAACTCTCCTCTCCACCCCCCATCAGCCAGGTGATTGATACGCCTAGGCCTCCATTGGAGCCCAGCCCCTGGTTGGTACCCCCCTGGCCACCCCCTGAAGAGAATCCGCAATTAGATAGCTGGATCCCGAAGGACCTCGAACAGGCCTCGGACGTTGTAGTCTGCCGGATAAAGTCATCATCTACTTATAGCATAAATATATTGGTCGGTAACCAATTGATGCGTGCCGTAATCGATACTGCTGCAGAGGTGACTATAATGTCTGATAAAATCTACCATGCACTACGCCCCGCTTCTCCAGTTATTAGGTCAGTCGTCCTAAATACAGCTGGAAGAAATATGAGTATGACTGGAATAATTGTAGGACCGGTTGATATGACCCTAGGTGGCCAGACGTTTAGTGAATGCGTCTATGTTGCCCCGATAGACGATGATATGCTGCTTGGAGCTGATCTCCTCAAGAAGCACAGTGCATTCATCAATATACCGGATTCCTTGTTAATCTTTCAGGGCGAGTGCATTACAATGACTTGTGGTGAAGACACTGATACCTCTCAGGTTTTCGTTTCAAATTCTGTGACCATCCCCCCAATGTCAGTCAAACGAGTACAATGCGAACTTGATTCTTCTTGCACGTTTGACCAGTTTATGGTAAAGCCGGATGTTGCCCTTATAGGATTGGTTCCCCGCACATTGCATTCTGGGAGTAGCTCTATACAGTTATATGCTGTGAATGCTACTGATGTTTCCATCCATTGGGATAAAGGTCAACACCTTGGACAGGCTTCTCGCGTAGGTTCTAGAGAACCCCCCGACTTTGACAATCCTATTCCAAGTGTCAGCCAGGTTGACTTGACTGGGGATGCCAAAATCCCCACCCATTTGGAAGATCTTTGGAAACGATCTTCGGAACACTTAATTCCTGAACAGCAAGGAATATTAAAGGGCTTGTTGCTAGAATTTGAGGGTGTCTTTGCCCGGGATGAATTCGACTTGGGTAATTTCACAGCCATTACCCATTCAATCGACACAGGCGAAGCTACGCCCATCAAGCAAAAGATGAGGCGTACACCCATGAACTTTGTTCAAGAGGAGCGAGCATGTCTTAACAAAATGCTGTCCGCCGGGGTGATCCAACCTTCGATGTCGGAATGGGCGTCCGCCCCTGTCTTAATCCGAAAACGGGACGGTAGCGTCCGTTGGTGTATAGACTATCGTAAACTTAACAACGTTACGAAGAAAGATGTCTACCCGCTTCCTTGCATCGAAGAGTGTTTGGATACCTTAGCAGAGAATTCATGGTTCTCCAAACTAGATGCAAATTCTGCCTAATGGCAAGTCAATCTCAGGCCGGAAGACCGTGAAAAGACAGCATTTATCACCAAGTATGGTTTATACGAGTTTGTTCGCATGGGCTTCGGCTTATGTAATGCCCCAGCCACGTTCTCTCGAGCAATGAATCTCATCCTCAGGGGGTTGAACTGGGATATCGCTTTAGCCTTCTTGGATGATGTTGTAGTGCTCGGCACCTCTTTCTCTGATCACGTCACTAACATCAGACAGGTGTTGGAACGATTTAGGGACTTTAAGCTTAAGTTGAAGCCAAAGAAATGTTCCTTCTTCCAACGTCGGGTAGAGTTTCTTGGTAGAGAGGTTGATGGGAATGGTCTCCACCTTAAGGAAGAGCATGTTCAAGCCGTAGTGGACTGGCCCACCCCTAAGTCCACAAAGGAGGTGGAACGGCTCCTCGGACTTGTAAATTATCACCGTGTCTTCCTTAAAGACTATGCCCAGGTTGTAGGGCCACTCTATGGCCTCACTGGGAACAATGACTTCCGCTGGGAGGACCTGCATCAAGTGGCTTTTGAGGAAGTCAAGAGGCTCATGACCACCGCCCCTATCCTCGCACTACCCAACTCCACGGATCCGTTCATTCTGGATACCGATGCGTCTGGCACAGCTATTGGGGCTGTTTTAACCCAAGTCCAACAGGGGCAAGAGCGAACTATTGCATATGGCAGTTTTTCCCTGACCCCTGAACAACGACGCTATTGTGTAACCAGGCGTGAGCTGTTGGCAGTGGTACGGTTTACCCGCCAGTATAGGCATTACCTCCTCGGAAAGCCTTTTACAGTTCGCACGGACCATGGGAGTCTGACATGGTTAATGAACTTTAGGGAGCCTCAAGGGCAGCTTGCCCGGTGGCTCGAAGAACTGGGCCAATATGACATGGCAGTTGAACACCGCCCTGGCAAGAAACATCAGAATGCAGATGCATTGTCTCGTATACCCGACGGCGACTTTACATGTGAGAACTACCGTCTGGGTATTGACCCCAAGAGTTTGCCCTGTGGTGGTTGTGCATACTGCCTGAAGGCCCACACAAACTGGGCACACTTCACTGATGCTGTGGACAATGTGATCCAATTGGCACAAAGGAGTAAAGTTTCAGAAGTTACCCTTGACCCCGGAGAATCGGAGGACCTCTTTATCACTCACCTGGATATTGGTCCAATCGACGGTCCATTCTCTTTTAGGGTCAACGGGGTAACCCATGATGCCGGGTCTGGTATCGACCTCACCTCAATGGACTTTCTTCGGAAAGAACAAGAGGCTGATGGTCAACTGACCCCCTTGCGCAAATGGCTGCTCGATAAAGAGGAACCAGACGAGGGAACTGTTCTTCTGTGGGACCCCGCTGGAAAGTTCCTATGGGTCAACCGAGAGCTGTTTGTGCATAAGGATGGTGTCATTTGGCGTAAAGGCGATGACAATCTCCTACTTGTAGTGCCCAAGTCTTTGCGTACTGAAGTGATCAAGCTAAATCATGATCCTCCTTCAGCAGCTCATGCTGGTGTGAACCGTACTAAAGGTAAACTTCGGTCCAAATACTACTGGTATGGTATGTCGGGCGACATCCAAGAGTATATTCGGAGATGTGCCGTCTGTAATAAAAATAAGAAAGCCGTGAGGTATGGGAAACACCCCATGATAACTTATCATGCGGGGGCCCCGATGGAACGTGTACACCTCGATTTCATGGGTCCTTTACCCAAAACCTCACGAGGTAACGTGTACATCTTGATGATGGTGGACCAGTTCACCAAGTGGGTTGAGTGTGTCCCACTGCCCTCTCAGACAGCGGAAGTAACCGCTCAGGCAGCCATTAGCGAGTTCTTTTGCCGCTTTGGCTATCCATTCCAGATTTTTACTGATCAGGGCAGAAATTTTGAGAGCAGGTTATTCACGAACATCTGTAAACTGCTCCATATACATAAGGCTAGGACTACCCCGTACCGACCTTCCGCAAACGGCCAGGTTGAACGTTTCAACCGAACCTTAATGGATGCGGTAAGGTGCTACATTGGGAAGTCCCAGACTCATTGGGACCACAACCTCGCCCAGATCGCTGGAGCGATTCGTTCCACGATCAACCGTAGTACGGGATTCACGCCCAATCAATTGATGCTGGGGCGTGAAACTAATCAACCAGCGGAGCTGATTTTTCCACTTCCCCCATTCGTCTCTGACCGACCTCTGGATGAATATTCATCTCAGTTATCCCAGAGCATCCGAGAGGCGCACGATGCTGCGAGAGCCACCCTCCGGAATACACAGCGACGGTTGAAGCGGGATTACGACATAAAGGTATACTTGCGGCAATTTAAAGAAGGGGACCGAGTATACCTTCTCGCCAAGGCGACCCCCAAGGGAAAATGCAAGAAGCTGCAATCTCCCTGGAAGGGTCCGGCTATTATTATTTTTTTTTTTATCGTGAAGCGATATACCCCTTATGTATACCGGGTGATCTATCGGAACAAGGCCCTGACTGTAAACCATGACCAGCTCAAAAGGTGCCTTGACGAGGCCAAGCCCTCAGGCCCTGACTGGAGGAAGGAAAGGTATTGCTACTGTAGAACCCCCGACGATGGATCGTTCATGATTCAATGTGATGGGTGCGATGAGTGGTTCCATGGTGCATGTGTTGGTGTTACCCATGCGGAAGGAATGTCTATTGACAAGTATTTTTGTCCTTTTTGTAGCTGTGGGTAACCCATTTCCTTTTCTCTTTTCAGATGGATGAGCTAGAACTCCACGCCGAGTCAACCTTCGAGGTGGAAATGGACACCCGGCCCCCCTCTACCCCCCCAGAGGCTATCCCTCCAGAGGCTGCCTGGCAAGCAGAAATAGATGCACGGATGGGCCCAATCCCGCCCCCTGGCAGTAGACAAAAACGTACGTGGCTCCGTAAGTTGCGTCGATTACGGAGTCGGTTAAGGGCAGGGTCCAGGGATTCCCCTAATTCCCTAAAGGAAACTCCCGGTCCTGCCCCTGTCATGATGAAGGGCGTTAAGCCATCCAAAGGAATGGGGAGGGGGAGAGGGTTCGCAAGGGTCCGCAAGGGTCCCATAACACCCGGCACGCCCGGTACTTTCCATAGTAAGGGGAGAGGGAGGGGTCTCTTGAATTACCTCAACCGAGAAGATTTCTCTTTAATGGATGCCCCCGCCCCTGCTCCGAGCTCCCATCCCCCGCTTCTACTAGGGTTTGATAGCCATTTTCACCCAGACAGGTGTGGTTGGTACAGTAAGAGAAAGGGGAAGAGCGTGGTGACAAAGCACCCGGTAGAGATAGTCGGAGGGGTCCTGAACTTCTGTGACCCAGAGTTCTTTATGGACCCCGGCTTTCTTTCCCGGGTGCTGGCTCACAGCCCCCCATACAACAAGAGGGACGGGAGCTGGAGATTAGCAGTAGGGATACACCCTAAACAGGCCTCACAGTACACCGAAGATCAGTGGCAGCGTTTGGTTGCCCTACTTCAAAGCCCCTTGGTTGTAGGCGTAAGCGAACTGGGCTTTGACTTTTCTGTCAACTCCCAGTGGTGGCCTGACCAGGAAGCGCTCTTTCTGCGACTTCTTGGTCAGGGCACCCAAGGGAGGGTCCTTATCCTTCACCTAAGGGGTGATTCGAAGAATAATACCGCGTACGCGGCGCACACTTTGGCCCGCCGGCTTCTTGCAAAGCACTGCTCCCCACTCCAAAGGATACACATCCATAACTTCTCCAGCGATGCTTTGCAAGCCGGGAAATGGATCGCTGCCTTTCCATATTGCTATTTCGGTATTGCCGGGATGGCAGCGTACTTCACAACAGAACAAATTCAAGGCCTTAGGGCTGTCCCCGCGGATCGGCTAATTCTGGAGACCGATGCTCCGCATCTCCCTCCTCGCCCGGACATGACGGTGACTTCACCTGAAAGCCTGGGTGATGTGGGGGCGGTGGTAGCCAACCTGCGGGGGCAGCCCTTGGCCACTATAATGGCCCAAGCCACATACAATGCAAAACTACTGTATGGCCTGTTAGGGTAATAGGGTATGTTATTCATTTTTTTGGTGGCCCCTGTCTCATGTTTTATTTTTCTGTCCAAAATCTTGCCCTTCCTACTTTGGAGGTTAATTAAAAGATAAAGTCGCGGCCTATCCATGTAATTGAGGGGTCTTAGGTTCTTCTCTTCTGCGATGCAGTATTTTCTCTCTCCGGAGAACGTTTCTATTCTGTATCGTGGCGGAGAAGGACTGAGAAGTTTTCCCAACGTACCGGGCCGAACTAGACCAGATTTTACATTCCCAAGTGGAAAGTGTCTGTTGGCTGTCATCTTTCGGACCCTCCTTAGTCTTCAGGGACTGGTAAAGGTTGCGGACTCTTATATTCCATAAAGCTCAAGAGACATTGGTTTAGTTTTTTGAAATATTGTGCCAAATTGTGTCGCACGTAAAGTTATATATCCAGGTGATATTATATTTATTCCAACCGTGGTGCCAAAATACGTCACAAGTGAGTTTATAAATTTCTTAACATACTATCCAGCGGATATAGGTTTGGTTTTCAAAGACAATATTGTGCCAAGTTGTGTCACACAAAGTTTTTTAGTTATTTCAACCATTGTGCCGAATGACGTCACAGGTAAAATTATACATTTCCTTTAATGATATCCAGGCGATATGGTCTTCAATTTAGTTTTAAAGTCTGCTGGCCAAGCAAGGCTTATTACTTGGTTATCATCCTCCAAAGTTTGGGGATTGAGATTTGGGGCCATCCATATTTTTTTGTGTGTAAATAGTCCTTTTCACGCATGAACTACATGGACTACATGAACTACATGCTTAGTAGCTCGTAACCTAAAGACATGTATACATATATATGTATATATGTTCAATAAAGTTTTTTGAGGGTCTGTTTAATGCCCACGAGTATAGGGAAAGAAACCTAAATTTCCTTAGTATATGTTTTCGTGATATTTCCGAGATACTGGGAAGTAAATAGTTCCTTTCAGGGGTCTAGGACGAGTGTTTTTATTCCTGGTACTACATGTACCGGTTTATTGTTACTTTTTTGTCCACTCCTCAGACCTATCTTTACATCTACATGAGTGATTAGGAAAGTACAGTTAATAATCAATCTCCCCTTTATTTTTACGGTTGGGGGGAATATGGGGAACTTGGTCGCCCGCGCGAAGTGCTACAATACGCGCGACCGTGCGTGCGACCATGCCCCCCAGAAAACCTCCATACGTACGCAGAATCAGGATCCCAAGATATCAGACGCATTCTCACGTTCAGCTCTCGATCAGTACAGTACTACAGTCTACTACGTATACGTCCCTCAAGTTCACACGAGTCATCAGGTTTTACGACAAGTCTACTTACAAGTTCTACGACAAGCTCTATATACTTACAAGTCATCGAAGTCTTCATCCTTTGTACGATTAAGACGGACTGACCCAGGATTAAGGTGAGTATATGGTTCTCGGTAATCCAGCTTACTTTATTTAGGTTAACATCCATATAGTCAGTTTACTATAAAGTTTTGATATTCCCATTGCATTTGTGTGCATATTACGCACCTGTCATTAAATTTTGAATATTTCTTTTTTGGGGAAAGACAATTTTTATTTTATCCCTTGTGTTCTCATATCTATGAACATCTTTCGGTTGTGCTTATTAGGAAATGTAAGAATGTCCCTATTCTTTAAATTTTCTGTATAATGGTGTAGCTATTTGGAGGCTGTGACAGATGCCAGGTAATATGTTGCATGTGCGGTACAACCTTCTTTGGGCACCTTGCTGCATGAATTTCAGGATTGAAACCACTCATTCAATGAACAAGGTTTATGATATAACCTTGTCCCCTGTTACTACTCCCTGCGTGGGGGGAAATAAGGTTGGCTATATGTTCGGCTTATTTTCTCTTGTTCTTGGGCATATTGGGGACAAATGCTTGATTTGTTACACTGTCAGTTTCCATTTCATCTATTTTGAGCGGTCCCAATGACATCAATGAGCTTCTTGGAGCAGGTGGATGAGCCAATTTTAATTATTTTTTCGAATAAAAAATAGAGATAGGAAAATAACAATTTTCTTGCAATTTTACTTTCCACCAATAGAGGGCGTACACAAAAATATGCTCACAATTCATGTACTTGAGCACTCTTGTGAATACAAAAAATGATGCCCAGGTTACTCATGATGAATGAATTGCAACTGTATGGAAACTAGTATTTTTTTAAATACAAAAGTGATATAAATGAACTTTTTAAGTGTGTGCTGTGTACTTCATTGGCATACCATAGTATATTCCCCACAGGCATGACAGGCAGGGTGGTTGCAGTGAACAAGTGCCTTAAAACATCCCGACTTCGGCTAGCGTAGCCAAAAAAATGAATAAATAACAAATAAAACAAATCTTTAAAGGCTGATAAAGGGCTACAGTAACTGTAAAACCCTTTTTTATTAGGGGGGGGGGTGGCCAAATCGTGGCCCAATAACCTAAGGCCTAATAATTACTGAAATTTCTGAGTAATTATGATCAAATTTTGTTATGCCTTGTCTGAGAGAACATTTTTTTAAATCTGAAAATACACACATGCACGTTGACAAGTACATTTCCCTAGAAATACTATTATCATGCTATCCTAAATGACACTCCCTTATCCAAACAATATCAAACATGTCAAATGCAAAAGTGTTGTACTTTTCATAATGATCATCTTGTTGGGCGTCTCTAGTTCAGTTTGTCTCAATTTATGTGATGCCTGCCCCCTCCCTCAGTTTGCTCTTCTTTTATATTACTATAATTATTCACGGCATTTAATTTTTGGTGTTTCCATAAAATTTTCCCGCCTTTTGTGACACCCCTGTCATCAGTTTCCTGACCATTATTTTCCCATTCAGTTTTATACAGGCAGCATTTCTATTCTGTAATGGACCTTTTAAAAATAATTACTCATGAGATGAGTGTTGATTTTAGATCATGTGATTTGCGTGCTATTGAATATTTTTCTCATTTATTAATTTGTTTATTCATTCATTCATACATTCACTCACTCATTCATTCATTTATTTACTTGTTTTTTCTACTACTCAGGCTATTATCACAGCTACGACGACGACGACGACTCTCTCTCTCTCACACAAACACACACACACACACACACGTGCGCTCTCCATTTTTTCTCTTTCTATCTTTTATAGTCACAATGTTTGATTAGTCTCTCAATCACAAATATCATGTTACATGAGCACACAATGTGCACCATGTGTCTTTATTAAAGGACCAGTCTACCCAAACCAAAAGTTAATACTGTATCTTTTGTATATCAATAGATAAATCATTTTCACACCAGATCATGAATAGAAAACAAAAATAAGCCATCTGGTACCATTAAAAGAGTGAAAGTCATGCATTTTGTATTACATAACATGTGGGGTGGCTGCTCGTCTATGACGTCACAAATCCAAAACTTAAATTTCTAAAAGGCTTTCTTAATCTTTAACCATTATCTTTCACCATTATTTTCTACTATTTTTTCTGATATTTTTACAATAAAATTTTCCTCAGGGTGAACTTCTCCTTTAAATTCACAAAATAGTTATATGCACATCCTGATCTGTATGCAGACGAGAAGACTGGTGACATTATCCACTCACTATTTTTTTTTCTTTTGTATTTTGCTGTATGAAATGTGAAATATTAAAATTTTCTCCTAATTGTTAAGTGAAACAAATATTAATTCCTCCATGAACGTGTGGAATTAGCATTGTTTTTTGTTCAGTCAAGTTGGTCCTTATCTGTAAAAATTTAATGTTGTATTATTCAAGCAATAAAAAGCAAAATAAATAGTGATAAAGGGACACCATCGACTGTCTCATTTGCATGTCACTGAGTTGTGCATTTAACTGTTTGGTGAAAAATAAGCGAAACTATAAAATGTCATAACTTTCTTATATTACACCCGATTTTAATGCAAATTTCAGCGTTTTGCTATTTTGATTTTGTCTCTTTATTAAAATCAACATTTTTCTTGGATATTATTCATTTTCAACTTTGCAAGGGTCATTATTCAAATATGTTTTTTCTACTAAAGTAACTACATAAAGGATAATGCAAGTAAGCACATTGAACGTCGTCTTTCCCAAGGAGTGAATATCATTGTAGACGAATACACCAGGACACTATAGGTATTAATAAGTGGTTAATCATTTCACATGTTCACATTTTAATAGGTTTAGCTTTGAGAAACATGGACCTAGTAGGTCCGTGGTCTGATATCTTTCTTTCCCAGCTAAATATCAGGGGCGGACCCCGGGGACACTTCTGACAAGCGAAAATTGGTACGGTAGCTACCGTCTGCTACCCTGGTATTACTAACAAGTATATATGGACTGCAGCTATGAGAGGCATAACGTGAACGTTAGATCTAGATAGATCTACATAAGCATAACTTTTATAAGTTCTTACCTTTTGTGAGCATTGAGGCTTTTAAAAGGCTTGATGATCGATTGATCATCATGCTAAAAGTGTAATGAGATCTAGAAACATATCGTGGCATCAAAAAATTATTAATTATCAAACATTTACCAGAAAACAACAGGAGTTTATCAGTGAGTATGTACAAACTTCAAGTGTGATTATCTGAACATTCGAATAATGTACTTTAAAGAGGAAGTTCACCTTAACAAAAATTTTGTTGTTAAATAACAGTAGAAATTACTGAAAAAAGATATTTGGGAATGGTTTAGGGAAATCCAGCAAAGATTTGAAAAGTTATTAGATTTTTTAAACTATTATTTGCGGCGCCGCATTTAATATGCGAACAGCTTCCCATGTATGGATTACCGGTGTGTTAGCTCAGTTGATTATAGACGGTCCCTATCACAACCGGGAGGTCAGGGGTTCAAACCCCGGCCGCGTTAGACCAAAATATGTAAAAAGATAGGAGTTGCTGCTACCCTGTATGGCGTTCATAGCATTAATCGATCTGACGCGACACAGTGGCTGCCGGGTCAGCGATCAATTGGGCAAAATGAATTTTCGGAATATTTCAATATTCAGATTTCTATTCGAACAATAAAATATGGATTTTCATTTTTTTTCATCGTGAATTAAAAATATCAATGAACCTTCATTTTACATAAACAAAATAAAAAATGGTTTTATTGAACCTTTAGTATATCAACAAATTATTTCACACCCGGTTCTGAAATAAGATTTTGTTTTAGTCATCATAAACCATAAAAAACATGAAATTTATGAATGATAATATCTTATATTAATCTTTGATGAATTTTTCCTCAAACCATCACCAGTATTTATTTTTTTTTGTAGTTTTACAATAATTTTTTTTTCCAGGATGACCTACCCCTTTAAAGATTCAATATATATAATGAGTTATCATCAAGGCTGCATCTATACCCCAAGTTCTTCTATAAGAAAGAAGTCCGATGTTTAAAATCATCAAATCTCATTTTAAGAGATCTCCACTACATAATACAGTGCATTCAGAATGGACGAGAGTTACAGGGAACACAAACGGCAAACCTCATTTTTAAATAAAAATATCTAAATCGTTGTAAATTATGTGTAGCGGCATATTATGCATTATATAGTATGGGAGTTAGAATTAGGACACTATTGTTTTAAGCACAGCATAGAGGCACGTGTATTATATGCATACCCCAAATTCCTGCACTCCAATGTTTACCAGTGTCTAATCAGGTATAAATATGTTTAGGTAGTGATAGATCCAATGACCAACGCAGTGACCAAGGGGGTAACTTTCTCATAATTCTCTTTGTGTGGAAGAAGATGCATTTATAGTGGGCTCAAGCAGGAGTATTATTCATTGTGTTCGAAGTCACTCTTAAGAGGAGAGGTTGGACTTAGAAAGAGAGAGCAATCCTGATTAAGCTGTTGTTAATAGGGTTCTAACAGTTGGTGAGTTATTTCATATTTATCTTTATGTATAAGAATTGTAACAGCACTATAGTTTATCAGAACTACTATATAGAGTATAATTGAATACTTTTCTCATTTGTTATTGAGTTATATTAGGTATATTCATACTGTTTATTGATATTCATACATAATTATGTTTACCAAATTTAGATGGAGATACAGATAATTCAGATTTCATTTAGAGATGTTGATAACAGTCAACTACATTAATTGCATTGGTATGAGTTGTATATAAATTGTATTTAATTGTTTACTCTGATATTTACTTAGTTGTTTATGATTAAGTACTAGTATCTTATTCTTTTATTATATACCATATATCATTTATGTCATTTTTCTCTATTGTTTTCAGTCAAACCACTTGCGTTACACTTGCGTTACACGTGCGTTACACTTGAACTACACTTGCTGAATTACACTCGCTGTAATAACATACAGGTGAAATCGTTGAGGTAGTCACAAGAGGTGATCTACAATTAAACGTTGTAAATACATCGCACATTTGGAACTGTTCAGTGTGTTTTGTAACTGTTCTCGCGTTGGCGAATGATTAGTGCGTTTGGCACCGAACCCCTAATGTTGAAGGATCAACATTAAAGTTTGACAACTTGCACCATGGATCAGGTAGCAGCTCTGAAGCAATCATGCAATGGTTATCTCGGCCAATTGGGCCGAAGATACAAGGAGTTGGAGCAACTGATGTTGGATCGGATGAATCGCGATCAAGTCAAAACAAAGTACTGTCAGCTGATTGACTTATTCTCTTCCTATGAGGGGAAGTTTGGGGAGTATGTTTCCCTACTGAGTGGAAAGGCGGAGTCTGACGCCAACGTTGTATTTAATAGCCAGAAGCTGAACTTTACTGAGTTTGAAACTCGTGTTAAGGCATGGATGAGTGACACTGATACCACTGCGTTCAAATCTATAACCATCCCTCAAGATGATGAATGCTCTGTTAAATCGTCGATATGTTCTTCTACTTCAATGAGCAGTGAAAGGCTCCGAGAAGCAAGGCTTAAGAAGAGGCTAGCTGAACAAAGAATGGAACAGATGAAGGAGCAACAGAGACTTGAGCGGGCTAAGCGGGATCTGGATGAGAGACTCGCAACATTGCAAATGGAGAATGAAATAAAGAATGCTGAACTTGAAGTGGAGATATTAGAGGAGCTTGAATGTGATCAAGAACTTAATGAACCAGCTCAGAACAATGATGAACCCTTGGGTAACGTAGAAACCAAACATACTATTAATGTTGTTGATAGTGCATGTAATGATGATGTAATTAATGATGCTCCTGGTGTTGGGATGGGAAGGGTTGGTGTGAACGCCAATCTTAACAGTAATACTGAGGTAGATAAATCTATGCGAGGTACAGTAGATATGGTTAATCCAATGGTTGATTTGTGTAATATGATGTTATTGTCTATGAATATGCCGAAGGCAGAACTAGCTAAATTTGACGGAGACCCAGTTAAGTACAGTGGATTCATTAATAGCTTTGATGTAAATGTAGCATGTAAGGTTAAGGATGACAAGACAAAATTGATGTATCTGTTGCAATATTGTGAGGGTAAGGCGCGGGAATGCATCGAGTGTTGTGACCTTATGCCTTCAGATGAAGGATACAAGAAAGCTAGAAGTATATTAGCCAGTCAGTATGGCCAGCCACATGTAATATCACAAGCTAGGTTGGCAAAGGTGTTAAATCGTTCCCCAATAAAACCTAATGATGGTAACAGTTTGCGCGAGTTGGCAAGGGAAATGAGTTCTTGCCGAATAACACTTGAGCAGATGGGTCATACTGCAAACATGAATGCCACAGATAACCTCCTTAAGATCCAGGGTATACTCCCTACCCAGCTACAGGCTAGATGGGCCGAACGTGCCAATGGTCTTTTCTTGGCCGGCATAGAGCCGAATTTCGCTCACCTTACTGAGTTTATTGAAAGGCAAGCTATGGTCGCCAATAACTTGTTCGGAAAGAACATAGGGCAAGGCCATAAAGCAGCAACTGGGAAGGCACATGACAAACAAGGGAGTGGGGGAAAGAAATGGACCACTCTCTCAACCTTTGGTAATGAGGAAGAAGGGAAAGTTAGCAAGAGGAAATGTCCTTGTTGCTCGAAAATCCATGACCTGGAGACATGCGATGTCTTCAAGGGTAAAACTCAAAAGGAAAGGTTTAAGTTAGTGCGCCAGAGTCGTTTGTGCGACAATTGTCTGAAGCCTTCGCATGTGGCGAAGGATTGCAGGCGCAAGCCCTTATGTAATCAAAGGGACTGTAGAGGTAAGCACCATGCCCTTCTTCACTTTCCGAGGCCGGATGCATCGACCGGGGCCGGTGATGACAGAAATGATAAGGTTGGGATTGTTTCGAACCAACCATCGGCTACCAGTCTGGCTGCATCTGTAAATAAAAAGGTATGTCTGAGAATTATCCCAGTAAAGGTAAGAAACCATGGTCGAGAAATCGAAACTTGGGCTCTGCTTGACGGAGGAAGTGATGTGTCACTTTGTGACAAGAGGCTCGCCCAGAAACTTGGTATAAAGGGTGACAAAAAAAGGTTTAATCTGTCTACCATTAACCAGGAGAACAAGGAGATGAGTGGTACAGAGATCCAACTCTCAGTCTCCGGAATTCAGGAAACTGAACACATTGACTTAGAAGGGGTGTGGACAGTGGAGAAGTTACCGATTTCTGCTGATAGCATACCTCGGCCAACTGACACTGAACGATGGTCACATCTCCGTGACATCACCATCCCTCAAATCGATTCCAATGAAGTAATGCTCCTCATTGGAGGGGATACTCCGGAAGCATTTTGGGTTAAAGAAGATAGACAAGGTAAGAAGGGAGAACCATATGCTATGCGCACAGTATTGGGATGGACCCTACTAGGACCAACTTCCCGACAGAATAAACAGAGGTCAGGGTTCACCTCTAACTTCACCCATACATGTATGGGCGATGAATTGCTCCAAAGACAAGTCGAGAAGTTCTGGAAGCTTGACTTTGGAGAGCACCACCAAGAGGGTGAAAGGGGGCTGTCAGTAGAAGATCAGCGAGCTGAGGTGATCTTCAAGAAAACAGTCAAGAAAGTCGATGGGCACTATGAAATTGGATTGCCCTGGCGTCATCCGGATGTCAATTTGCCGGACGGCAAGAAGATGGCAGAAACACGTCTGCGATCATTACAGAGGCGCTTGGCTAAGGACCAAGTGATGCATAAGAAGTACACAGAAACTGTGGAAGGTTACATAGAGAAAGGCTATGCACAAGGAGTGCCTGATGTGGATAGTACACGTCATTCAGGAAAGACATGGTACTTACCTCATCATCCAGTTGTCCATCCACAGAAAGGTAAAGTACGAGTAGTCTTCGATTGTGCGGCTAGGAGCCATGGCACATCACTGAATGACCAGCTGCTCCAAGGACCTGACTACAATAATAACTTAGTTGGTGTCTTGACAAGATTCAGAGAAGAAAGGGTTGCCTTGATGGCAGACATCGAAGCGATGTTTCACCAGGTGAAAGTAGCATCTGTAGACAGTGATGCCCTGCGATTTCTCTGGTGGCCTAATGGAGACTTGTCTAAGACACCAAGAACCTACAAGATGTTGGTACACTTGTTTGGTGCCACTTCCTCGCCAAGTTGTGCAGCCTTTGCATTGAGGAAGGCTGCTGAAGAAAATGGCGGAGTGGGGCTTGAGGAAGCAACAAAGGCAGTAAAAGATAACTTCTATGTAGATGACTGCCTTGTGTCTGTTGCAACCAGACAAGATGCTATAGACCTCTCAAAAGGTCTGCGTAAGGTGCTGTCAGCTGGAGGATTTTGACTCACGAAGTGGGTCAGTAATGACTATGACGTCATTGCCAGTATCCCTCCATCTGAGCGAGCAGCATCAGTAGTCGACCTCGACTTTGAGAATCCTCCAATGGAGCGGACTCTTGGGGTATCTTGGAATGTTGAAGCTGACATCTTCACTTTCAAGGTAAATCCAAAGGAGAAACCTCCTACAAGAAGAGGTATACTCTCGGTGACCAGTGCCTTATACGATCCTCTCGGATTTGTAGCCCCAGTTGTGCTGGTAGCAAAGATTCTCTTGCAGGATATTTGCATAGAAGGCCTAGGATGGGATCAAGCTGTTGGTGAAGCTGAACAAATTCGATGGAAGCAATGGCAAAATGGACTTCCGAAACTGCAAGGACTGCAGATTCAAAGGTGCTTGAAACTAAAGACTAGTGCAGAGACGTCAAGACAAGATTTGCATGTCTTCTGTGATGCTTCCCAGAGAGGGTATGCAGCAGTGGCCTATCTCCGTACGGAGGGTGCGGAAGGAAATGTTCACTGTGCCTTTGTTATGGGGAAGACGAGGCTAGCACCAGTGAAGACGACTACAATACCACGTCTTGAACTCTCAGCAGCTGTTCTGGCAGTCTTGCTTGGCCAGACCATCCAGAAAGAATTGAAATTGCCGATAGCCACGACCACTTACTGGACAGATTCTACGTCAGTGTTGCAGTATATCCAAAATGAGAGTAGGCGCTTTCATACTTTCGTGGCTAATCGCGTGTCTAAGATCCGTGCTGCGACTGATGTTGCACAGTGGCGATTTGTAGACACAAAATCAAATCCTGCAGATGAGGGTTCTAGAGGCTTGTCTGCAGGTGAAATGATTTCAGAAGCAAGATGGCTTAACGGGCCTGACTTCCTGTGGAAGAAACAGGATCAATGGCCACAACCCTTGCATCTCCTTCGATCGATGCAAGAACTTCAAGGAGACCCTGAAGTGAAGAAGATGGCAAAGAGCAACTTTGTCAGTTGTGACAGGATGATAGATGATCTCCTGGAACGCTACTCATCATGGACGAGACTCAAGAAGGGCATTGCCTGGATCAGGCGATTCTTGAGATACCTTCGCTTGAAGAGGTTAGGAAACAAGGAGCCATGCACTGAGAACGTGCTTTCTCCTGCAGAGCTGCAGGAGGCTGAAGTGGCTATTGTTAAGTACGTTCAAACGAAGGAGTTCCCTCATGAGCTGAAAGTCGTTCATGGGAGTGCTAAGAAGACTTCCGGTCTTGGCTTAGCGAAGGTTAATCCTATCATGGTAGATGGTGTGTTGCGCGTTGGTGGAAGACTTGCCAATGCACCAGTACCATACGATAGTAAACACCCAGTGATCCTTCCAAGTGGACACCATGTCACCAAGCTGCTCATCATCCATCATCACATATTGGTTGGACATTGTGGTGCAGGTGCTACATGGAACTCCTTAAGAGAGCGGTTCTGGATCATCAATGGTGGAGCTGCAGTACGCAAAACTATCGGAAGGTGTTTCAGATGTAAGAAGAGGAACGCTGCCAGAGGGCAACAGTTCATGGCAGATTTGCCTAAAGACAGAGTCACACCTGACAAACCACCCTTTTCCAGTGTTGGCATTGACTATTTTGGGCCACTCTATGTCAAGGAAGGGCGGAAAACAGTGAAGAGATACGGATGTATCTTCACATGCCTTGCAAGCAGGGCTGTACACCTTGAAGTGGCTCACACCCTCGACACTGACTCGTTTATCAACGTGCTCAGAAGATTCATGAGTAGAAGAGGGAGGCCAGAGAAAATTCGTAGTGACAACGGAAGAAACTTCAAGGGTGCCGAACGTGAACTACGTGAGAATCTTCACATTTTGAATCAGAAGAAGGTAGCAGAGTTTCTGCATCAGAGAGATATCGAGTGGCAGTTCAACACTCCCGCAGCAAGTCACATGGGCGGGGTGTGGGAACGGCTTATAAGATCTGTGCGGAAGATACTAAAGAGTGTTCTTGGAGAACAACTCGTGAATGATGAAATCCTAGTGACAACACTAGTAGAGGTCGAAGGAATTCCTAACTCAAGACCTTTGACTAATATCAGGCAAGATCCAAATGACTTGGAGCCGCTTACTCCGAATCATCTTCTGATGATGAAACAACCCCACTGCTTACCGCCAGGTATCTTTACGAAAGATGACCAATACTGCCGTCGCAGATGGCGACAATGTCAATATCTAGCTGAGCTGTTCTGGAAACGATGGCGTCGTGAATATTTGCCGATGCTACAGAACAGACAGAAGTGGCTACATTCAATCAGGAACTTCAAGGTTGATGATCTTGTCCTGATGGTGGATGAGGCTATGCCAAGAGGACAGTGGGCCATTGGCAAAGTCTCGGAGGTATACCCTGGAAGGGATGGCAAGGTTCGCCAAGCAGAAGTAAAGGTTGGACCAAGGTTTTACAAGCGTCCTATAACCAAGCTTTGCCTGCTTGAAAATAGTGAGCATAACGCTGCTCAAGATGAATGAGGTATCGAGCTCATCTACCCCTGAATATGCGCAGCCATCTTTCAATTAAAGTATTTTTGTGTAAACTGCATGCAACTTGATGCATTTCCAACCTTCTCGTTATCACATAAAATATATTGCCTTGTATGATTTGTGTTGGTTATAAGCAGTTAGATTACTGTATGTCAATGATTATTGACATGAAATAATGAGTATAACTGTTTGACCGTATAATCGTTTCTATATGTTCATGATGTTTATTTTAATATGTTCTCATTTCCTAGTTGTTTGTTATGTACGTTTATTGCTTATATTTAAGGTTATTACTTAGGCATCTTTGCCGCTTATGATATTTATAGAAATTAACATCCTGATGTCTGTTAATTTGGGGCCGGTAATGTAGCGGCATATTATGCATTATATAGTATGGGAGTTAGAATTAGGACACTATTGTTTTAAGCACAGCATAGAGGCACGTGTATTATATGCATACCCCAAATTCCTGCACTCCAATGTTTACCAGTGTCTAATCAGGTATAAATATGTTTAGGTAGTGATAGATCCAATGACCAACGCAGTGACCAAGGGGGTAACTTTCTCATAATTCTCTTTGTGTGGAAGAAGATGCATTTATAGTGGGCTCAAGCAGGAGTATTATTCATTGTGTTCGAAGTCACTCTTAAGAGGAGAGGTTGGACTTAGAAAGAGAGAGCAATCCTGATTAAGCTGTTGTTAATAGGGTTCTAACAGTTGGTGAGTTATTTCATATTTATCTTTATGTATAAGAATTGTAACAGCACTATAGTTTATCAGAACTACTATATAGAGTATAATTGAATACTTTTCTCATTTGTTATTGAGTTATATTAGGTATATTCATACTGTTTATTGATATTCATACATAATTATGTTTACCAAATTTAGATGGAGATACAGATAATTCAGATTTCATTTAGAGATGTTGATAACAGTCAACTACATTAATTGCATTGGTATGAGTTGTATATAAATTGTATTTAATTGTTTACTCTGATATTTACTTAGTTGTTTATGATTAAGTACTAGTATCTTATTCTTTTATTATATACCATATATCATTTATGTCATTTTTCTCTATTGTTTTCAGTCAAACCACTTGCGTTACACTTGCGTTACACGTGCGTTACACTTGAACTACACTTGCTGAATTACACTCGCTGTAATAACATACAGGTGAAATCGTTGAGGTAGTCACAAGAGGTGATCTACAATTAAACGTTGTAAATACATCGCACATTTGGAACTGTTCAGTGTGTTTTGTAACTGTTCTCGCGTTGGCGAATGATTAGTGCGTTTGGCACCGAACCCCTAATGTTGAAGGATCAACATTATGATTTATGAGATGCAAGAAACGTGCTATCAATTGCAAGCATACACATTTGTCAGAAGTCTGGAAATTACTTGCAAAAATATGTACGTGATTTCTTTTCTGATTCTTGCTACGAGTAGGACAAGCAGTAAATAATTTTGTTACAGTCAAAATGGTGACACGACACTTGCTCCTGCGACAATTGTTCCGGTTTTATTTCGTCTACCTTATTGGGTAAGGGTTGCAATATGGTTAAGTTTAGGGTAGGGTGTTAAACCAAGGGTTGTAGTTAGCCATTCCGTGAGTGGAATTTAGAACAAAGCAATTGTCGCCGGTGCAAATGACGTGGAAGAAGTAGAACAAATATATAAATTTTAGATTTTTTTTTAAAGTTATGCATAAACAATTTGCAATTATGTGCAAATATTTTCTTGCACCATCATCAGATAACTTTTCATATAATCAGACGATCAATTCGAATTTGTGCATATTGTATTAAATGCGCGCAATTTGCGCCCTTATTTTGACGTATTAATGGTATTAGAAAGTGTTTTTTTTTTTTTTTTTTTTTTGGGGGGGGGCTTGCTTTGCTCTCACTTTACAGAAACTTTGCCCCGTATGCCACCCGCTCGCATTGTTTAGTCCTCTGAAAAAAAAAACGGGCTAATGATCAGACCTCGTAATTACAAACCCCATGTGGTCTCTCACCTGCAGATAAATCCTTATTATTCTCTGCTTCGGATTCATTGTCTGATTAAAATAATAATTGAATGATGCATTAAAAAAAAAAAAATCTGGCCTATACAATGAAGATTTTCCTCGTTTTCAACAGATTGGTTTAGTATAGGAAATGGGACATAATTTTATATTAGTATGATTATTTTTTTAAGTGTCTTTGGAATTTTACCCTTTTTTGACAACCGTTTGTTTCTTCGGAGGGAGGGGTGTAATGGCATATTTTGGTAAAAAAATAAAAGTAAAATTGTAACCGATATGTGCCGACAGTGTACCTTTGCCTCACGGGATTAAAACATGATATGCCTGCACATTTTGGACGGTATCGTGCAGTAATTGTAAAGTAAACGTGGCGTGGGCTCTTCGATCGGTTACAGGGCACACATGAGTATTACAGACCCCCATTGACTCACGTGTTAAATCATAGCTCATCAAAAAATCATCAAAAATCAATCCCTCGATAGATTTTGCTTTAAATCTCTGACATTAGTCACAATTAACTGTACATTAAGACCTGATATGTTAATCGGGTACTTGCCCGGCTCAATCAAAAGTTAAGTGGCCTGAAATAAGACTAACCATAATTTCGCCAAGTTCATCGCAAGAAAAACCCGAACTGCATTGTGGGTAATAATAATTAAAATGAAATACAAAAATGCAGTCTAGCCTCCCCAAAGGCCTTAATTATGAAAGAGTATGAACATGACATTGTTTCTATCATTTATATTTTGATATACAAACATTTTGTCCATTTTTAATGAATTATTTTAATCAATAAAGTCATGTGATCTTTACTTACGCCTGTCCGACATGCTTTGCGCGCGGTTGAATTACTCTCATGTGCCCTATACTGAGGGTCAAACAAAGAAAAGTTGAATATTTTGGTCTCAAAAGAAAGAGTGGGTTCTCCTGAATAGATTGATACCTTGCATTCAATACCAAATCTGACTAAACGCGTTAAAAGAAAAGAAAACGTCTCATTAGACGCCCCTCATTTTAATGTAAAAATACAGTGTTCCATTCATATAATTTGTGCGCTTCCTATAGGCTATGGTATTGCAGCTACAAGTTATACTTGTTTGATGTCCATCAATGGGCTAAAATATATATTGTGTGGAGTTAAAACTTCTTGTTAGCATGTTTAATTTTGTTCGAAGTGGTTTATTACCTTTTTTATTCGCATAAAAATAAACAAAGTAAATAAAAGAAAATGGATCACAAACAAAGAGTGTAAGCAATTCTTGTGCGTATATCGCCTCTCTTCCTCATTATAACTCACAAGCTGGAGGGGGGGGGGTGCTATAGATATATACCATCAACCCCGCTCTGCTTCCAAGACAGGAGGATGAGGTATGTACCCCGACTCAGCCCCCCCCCCCTCGCGTAGCTTTCAACGAAGTGAATAGTATTCAAGTGCGCAATCCACATGTGACTGAGACAAGTTTATGAATTTTAATGTTTTGTTCATCTTTCTTTCTCGGCGTGCTCTAAACACTAAAATTGGGAATCCTTGATAATAATTAGTAGTTATTTATCATTTTTAATTCCTACTTATTTCATTTCACACTCTCAAACCAACCAGATCTGATCTCCTGTTGACAGTAGAAACTCGCATTTCTGCATGATAAATGATAATAAGCATTGAATATGCATTTGAAAGCGTCATTTCATCATAGTAAGCGATAAATGCACTAAATGCCGAGTTATATACCGATCAACTGTTGTCAAACATAACCTATTTCATTGTATAAAACTGTTTATTTAAAGCATTCCATCACTGATTTCTAGCAGACGACGCTCAGCCTTAGCAACGACTGTGTAGAAGTGTAGTCGCGGTACAGGGCACACATGAGTATTACAGACCCCCATTGACTCACGTGTTAAATCATAGCTCATCAAAAAATCATCAAAAATCAATCCCTCGATAGATTTTGCTTTAAATCTCTGACATTAGTCACAATTAACTGTACATTAAGACCTGATATGTTAATCGGGTACTTGCCCGGCTCAATCAAAAGTTAAGTGGCCTGAAATAAGACTAACCATAATTTCGCCAAGTTCATCGCAAGAAAAACCCGAACTGCATTGTGGGTAATAATAATTAAAATGAAATACAAAAATGCAGTCTAGCCTCCCCAAAGGCCTTAATTATGAAAGAGTATGAACATGACATTGTTTCTATCATTTATATTTTGATATACAAACATTTTGTCAATTTTTAATGAATTATTTTAATCAATAAAGTCATGTGATCTTTACTTACGCCTGTCCGACATGCTTTGCGCGCGGTTGAATTACTCTCATGTGCCCTTAAAGGCGAACTAGGTAATATTTTCATCCGCTCCAAACAATGGACAAAATGGGCGAATAATGAAATCACAGCGGACGGATGCTCGATGGATCTAGGCGTATGAAACACGTATGCAAAGAGTACACAACGGATACATAATGTTTTCCAACGGATGGCAAGATTATTTTCCGTCTTACATCCTCTCTGCATCCGTAAGTGCAGTGGAATTGTTCCTGTGAGAAATATAATCGGATTTCTATTTGGTGGTATGCTGATTAGAAAATAAGCGTTCCATAGCAAGAGTAAGAATTCAAGGGTTGAATAAATGACTCTGGAAGGAATGAACTTTAGGGGTAGTGCAATTGTATTTGTGTTTGTACACTCTAAAAAACGAAGAGCTAATTTAGCTCTTAAAGAGCGTGTATAGTGACTGCACTTCGGAGTGCTGATTTGTCTAGTTCAAATTTGAACGAGAAAAATCAGCACTGGTAGTGCAGTCACTATACGCGCTCTTTAAGAGCTAAATTAGCTCTTTGTAGCTCTTCGTTTTTTAGAGTGTACGTTTGTAATGATAACCCTTTCAAATCAAATCAAATATGTAAACAATATAGATTTGATCTCCCTATATCCTGGGATTCACCGTGACCAATAGCGTAATGTGTCGAGTGGTACAGCAGTATAGTGCGCTTAATGCTTGATTAAAACATATCTGATCATTTTTTTCTTGTTCGATTCAGTTCTTGCAACGCACGATGTATGATGCTCGCAGTATTACATTTACCAGAAAAAAGGTTTTCTGTTTCCTTCTTGTCCTGGCTACCTCTGTATGTTGCGGCCTGATGACGTCACAGATGACATCATTCAGATCGCCTACATACCTGTGGAATCCATCTAGTACATCGGCAAACCTCTTGCTAAGAGAAAAACATCACAGCATAGCAATGGATGGGAACGGAGTGCAGATAAATTGGTAAGTTAACTGATAATGGAAACATTTAAATGAGACATGCAACTGACCACAAAAGCTTATTAAAGGTCAAGTCCACCCCAGATAAATGTTGAATTGAATGAAGAGACAAATCAATCTAGCAAAATGCTGAAAATTTCATAAAAATCGGATATAAAATAAGAAATTTATGGCATTTTTAAGTTTAGCTTATTTTTCACGAAACAGTGATATGCACAACTCAGTGACATGCAAATGAGAGAGTCGATGATGTCACTCACTCACTATTTCTTTTGTTTTTTATTGTTTGAATTATAAAATTTTTCATTTTGTACAGATTTGACAATAAGGACCAACTTCATTGAACTTTATAGTATTAAACAATGCTATTTCCACATGTTCAAGAGGAATTAATCGTTTCACTTGACAATGAGGAGTAAATTAGAATATTTCAAATAATAAAATACAAAAGAAATGAGTGGATGACGTCATCAGTCTCATCATTTGCATACTGACCAGGATGTGCATATAACTGTTTTGTGAAATTAAGCGAAACTTTAAAATGTCATAACTTTCTTATTTTACATCTGATTTTGATGATATTTTCAGTGTTATGCTTGTTGGATTTTTCTCTTTTTATTCAAATCAACTTGTGTTGGGGTGGACTTGTCCTTTAAATTAAAAAATGAATTGAAATAAGCTCACACTGTCGAATTCGGATGTAAAATAAGAAGTTACCATAAAGACACTTTACTTAATATCACTATTGGCCTTTTAATATTTCAGCAGATGTGTAATAATTAGCTTAATTGAATAAGTCTACGCCTATGCATGTTTTAACAGAAAAATGGCGCAATATGAATGCTGTGGATCATCATCATGCTCATCCTGGTCGATATGCAAATGAGAGAACCAATTACGCAACCCAATCCCAATATCTTTTGTATCTTGTCTTAAGAAAATGTGAAATATTTACATTATTCATATGAAACACACGTTCTATTCTTCCCTAAACACATAGGATTGCCAATGATTTAACCTACATGTATTGTAATTTGATGAAGTTTCCTTATTGTCAAACCGGCAAAGATTGAAATATTGTATCCAATGGAAAATAGTGAGTGTCATTGTTGACTCTTTTTGCATATTAATTTAATGTGTTTCGCTCCCTCGCTTTCAACTTTCTTATTTTTCTTTTAACGCGTCTGGCAGTTTAATGTCCAATGATTGCATTCATTGTAAGGAATTGTGAACAGAAAGTAATTCAAAATTGAAATGATCATAGGCAGATCAGGGATAGGCCAGGGTGAGGGGGGGGGGGGCAGGGGTTTGCAAAGAAGTTTTACTATTCAGACTTGTTATATTTTGTCAAATACAGTTCATGCCTTCATGCCGACCTACCTCCATTGTCTGATGCCGTACAATTGAATGGACAGAACATCACCACAAATAACCAGACAACAGCGAACAACCAGACAACAGAGAAAAATAAAATAGAGAGTCATCGTCTTATTCCGAAAAAGGGAAAAACCATGTAAGCATTATCATGGCTGATCGCTGAACGGTTAGATATAAATGGGGGTGTTTTCTATGACATCGAGATGGGTTCAATTAAAACAGAAACACAATGTTTTTTTAGAAGGTTTTCTCGAAAATCCATCAGAAAATAACAGATTTTTGACTTTGCTAATTTTTAACTTTTTATGCCATTCGAGCAGCCTTAGAAGTAGTTGCATACATTCAAAATATTACCATTTACATGGTATATGACTGATATGATATTTTTTTTAAAGATGTATGAAGTAATAATGTGCCTAATCAAATATTCATGCCCTAATTATTTTCATTTTTAATTGCATTCTATTGAAGTTATATTACATGACACAAATGGGAGCTGCTTGAATATGACGTTATGTATAAAATCATACTTGGTATTATTTGAAGGATCTTCGCCCCACGATCTTTGTGTTTTTATTGTTTTACTTTTAAATTTAAACAGACGTCAGGTTGGACATTGATTACTTATGTAAGCGTAAATCTAGTCGAACCAAAACACATTCGAATCATTATAATTTGACTACTGAAGAATCAATATTCATTTAGTCAAGTATTTACAAATACTATTTACTTTCAGTCGAATGTATCTGCACAAAATGGTTTCTCATGGCAACCAAGGTTTCAAAGACCAGTTTGTTAAAGGGATGGTCCAGACTGGATATATTTATATCTCAACAAATAGAGTAAAATTCACAAAGCAAAATGCTGTAAATTTGATCAAAATCGGATAACAAATAACGAAGTTATTGAATTTTAAAGATTTGCATTATTCCGGTGAAACAGTTATAGGCATGCCTTTATGAATATTCATTAGGTGGGCTGATGATGTCATATTCCCACTTGTCCTTTTGTATTTTATTATATGAAATTAGTGTTTTTTCTTCAAAATTTGTCTACCAAGAACTAAAACAATTGGATTGACAACGGATTTAGTGCATTAGTTATTTATTGCCGCAACTTATTTCATCATAATGGGGACACATCATTTACACACGTATGAAAGAATGAAACATTTATTATTTCATGTAATAACATAAGAAAAGGGAAAGTGGGGATGTGAAATCATCAGCCCACCAAATGAATATTCATGACGATGTGCATATGACTGTTTTCACAAAACATTGATAAACTTTAAGATTCAATAACTTCGTTATTTGTTATCTGATTTTGATAAAATTTTCAGCATTTTGCTATGTGAATTTTACTCTATTTATTTAGATATAAATATTTTCTGACCATTTCGGACCATCCCTTTAAATTGCTCGCTTTTGGGGGTTGATAACCAATTCGGTGTCGATTCTCCATGTCAGGTACACCGGAATCAATTCTGGACAAGGTGCATTGTGGTAAATCTGAGATGCCTGATTATTTTTATTGTTTTCACAGTTACTGTCACAACGTTATTCCACACCGATACAAACAATAATGTTATTTTCAATGACCGATGACATACCATCCATAGATTTGGGGCGATTTCGTTGGTGTTTTTCCAACAAACATTTGTCTCTTTAAAAAACATAATATAAACTTAAGTGGTATTGATTTATTCAATACCAAATTATGCATCACTTTTTGTTCTAAGGCTTTATATTGTTTGAGAGAGAGACCATTTATTTTCTGCTAATTTTTCCCCATTCCAGCAGCCTTTAACGGACGGCAGTGGCTTACCTAGGATTTTCCACAGTGGGGGGGGGGGGGCAAATTCGTCTGCCAAAAAGTTTGACAAGCAAAAAAAAAAAAAAAAAAAAAAAAAAAGATCTTCAAGACTCGTCGAGGGGGGCAGGGATATGTCCCTTGCATGGGTTGTGACTCGTCAGGGGGGGGGGGTAGTCTACCCCCTCTGCCCCCCCCGTAGGTACGCTAGTAACGGACGGTGTTGGTCCGTTTAATCTCGCTTCAAACGACTGAAACTTAGTTTAAAAGGTACGCTCACTATACGTTTCTTCGCAATAAAAAAAAATCAAGTATGAGGGCCTTTTCAGAGCCTTATACACCTGACAATATGCACTTTCACAACTACTGAAAACTTGAATCTACTTTGAAACTACTTTTATGCTCCCCTAGCTACCACTGACAAAAGAAATAACCTTTGAGTTTCTGTGTATTCCCATCTGTCTGAACCTGATTTACGTCAGATCACTGACACCAGTGCACATGTGATACACATTTCACTCATGTCATAATTTTCTTTTTACAACCATTATCAGTTTTCAGTCTCAGTGTAATGGGTTTTATTTTTTTCTGTTGATTCAAATAAACTTCGTGTTTTGATGTACTTAGCCTGTAAAAATATATGTTCTCTCTCTCTCTCTCTCTCTTTGCTAGTATGAATAATTCTCTGACGGGTCTTTTATGGAACTTTAAAGAAGAACGAGATCAGCAGCTTTTTCTTTTCGAGAACTTACTACGTCAGCAATGGAAAGCCAATTCAACCAGGACAGCAATTCTAAGGTGTGTATAAACTCAGTCAGACCTCTGATTGACAAGGTGCTTTGAAAGGACCCCTTTTCACGGGA
Organism: Lytechinus pictus; assembly: GCF_037042905.1. Lineage (NCBI taxonomy): Eukaryota > Metazoa > Echinodermata > Echinoidea > Temnopleuroida > Toxopneustidae > Lytechinus > Lytechinus pictus. Next base: position 35,031,253 of record NC_087255.1, on the reverse strand, counting down.
CTGTTCATTTTGCAGTGCACAGTGGCGTACCTTGCATATTTCGTCAGGGGGGGGGGGGCAAACGACAAGGATGAGCAAGGTGGGGGAGGGGGGTAGTAGGCATGGACGTATAGGCACAATTTTCTCAAAGGGGGCTGATAATCATTGCCCAAATATCAATTTCACAGTTTTTAATTTTCGAGCGAGCGAAGCGAGCGAACATTTTTTTCAATTATTATTTAGCCTTTTTACATGATGTGAAACGTGCAGAAATTATACATTCGGTCATAAAATAACCAATACACGAGGATATTTGGGCACCTCGCAGTACTCGTTGCCCTGCATTTTGCAGCCCCCCCCCCCCCCCCCATACACGTTTGGATGTGTAGGTCTGGAAGTGGCACTGAAGGTGGGAAAGGTTATCCAGGGGGTGCCCGAAAACAGTTGGGATCTTGCTACTACTAATATTTGCTATCGGGCGATTGCACTTTATTGTCGAAATTAATTCTTTTTTGGTATATCATTCCAGAAATGAAATGTATTGGATCGTGATCGATATATTTCTAATCAAGTGGTAATTGCAATGTTTATATTAAAATACTTGTTTTATTCCTCTTTGAAGGTGTTTACATTATGTTCCCAATTCTGCTCACTTGGAGACGTTATAAAAGAGGTACTTGACATTGAAATCAGTTGTATTTATGTATTGATTTGCATTTGTTTTATTTCCATATACACAGTTTAAAAAAATGCATCCATTCACTCATAAAAAAAATATGAACGTGAAAATACATGCGACAGTAATATGATATATCACTCGATATTGGGAAAAACACTCACTCACTGGCATGAATGTCAGAAGGTTGAGGGAATTGAAATTGGTGAAAGATAGATAGGCGGACGAAGGAATCGGGTACATAGGATAGAAAGGGGGGACGGTAATAACCAGAAGAATTTGTAAGCAGGGGTATAGCTAGGCCTTTTCCAGTGGGGGTGGAGGACCTTGATTACCGACAGATATCAGTACCGATTACCGACGTCTGACGACCAATACTCATCTATATCCAACCAAGGGGCAGATCCAGGATTTTCAAGGGGGACATTTTTGTTTACAAAAGCCAAGCCCCAGCCCCCAAAAGTCTTCACTTTCCCTGGTACGTGCCTAACAATTTACACTAAAATAATTTAAAAATAATAATTGCGAGCGCAAAGCCCGAGCTGATTTTTTTTCTAAAAATTTAGACCTAAGATTATACATTTGTGCAATTTAAAAATTTTGATATTCCTAACTTGACACTAGACATTCTTAGCAGTTTTACAGGATGGGTATCTAAACAGTCGTGCGGGCGCGAAGCGCGAGCTAAAACTTTTGATATTCCGACTTAAGAACTGGATATTCTAAGAACTGTTAGTAACAATGAACAAATTGGTTTCTAATTGAAAAATTTATTGATGCGAGTGCGAAGAGCGAGCTGGAAATTTGAGATATCCCCCCCCCTTAAAAAGTGGACATTCTAAGCACCTTGTTTTTTTTTATATAAAGAAGATGGTAGTTAAAAACAATTAATTTGTGTGAGCGCGAAGCGCGAGCTGTAATTATTTAGATGTTTCGACCTGAAAACTTTACATTCTTAGCACTTCATTTAATTATGAACAGGATGGAATTTTATGCGAGTGCGAAGCTCGAGCTGAAATTTTTGATATTGCAACCTAAGAACTTGATATTCTAAGCACTTTCTGTAACCGTGAACAAATTGGTTTCTAATGATATATTTTTGATATTTTTTATTCTGACCTGAAAACCGGACATTCTATGCACTTCATTTAACTATGAACAGGATGGATATACCTAAACAGTTATAACCAAGAAACCAATTCGTATATCATTAGAAACCAATTGTTATGTGAGCACGAAGTGCGAGCTGAATTTTTTTATATTCCGGCCTAAGAACTGGATATTATAAGCACGTTTTGTAACCGTAAACAAATTGGTATCCAACTAAAAAATTGATGCGAACGCGTAGCGCGAGCGAAATCTTTATTATTATAATTATATTACCTAAAAGTCGTTCTCTACATTTGTCCTGTCCCTGGTCAGCCCAGACCGTCCTCACTATCGGTACAGAGAGCTATAAAAGTTGCATTGCGTAAAAATCACAATTTACCAATAAAAGTGTACACTTTAATTGACATTTACCGACAAAGATGGTGGAACTAAAAACCGAATCAGTTGGAACAGCCCCGTGTGCCCGACAGTTTATCATTTTTTCCCGACAGTCTGCAGTCCATTTTTGTTTTACCTTTCGCTTAAACTCTTTTTTTTTTCCCTTCCCCCTTTTTTCTCTTTCCTTTTTCCTCTTTTCTTTCCCTTTTTCGCTTCCTAGTTTTTGCTTGTGACTCGTCAGGGGCAGTCTGCCCCCCTTAGGTACGCTAGTGGCAGTGCACCAATACCTCGTCGACGTGTCTATATTTACGACGAATGTGAGCAATTTGTCACGATAGATAGTTTCTAAAAAAATGTCAGTCTGAAGGATGTATCAATCAATTATATGTGTGTGTATATATATATAAATATAAATATCGATAATATGCCTTGGTCTCGTATGATCGAGGTGCAGCATCGTAATATGATATAAGTGTGACTTTGACAAAAGAGAAAGGCTGCAAGACGTAGCATATTGTCCAACTCCTTTATTAGGCCAAGCTTTCAACCGCACCAGACACTTTCACACAACACGCACCTACCAAACCCTTCCCATCCTCATTTCAAGCCCTGAGGAAGACCGGTTACACGGTCGAAAGCTTGGCCTAATAAAGGAGTTGGACAATATTGCTACGTCTTGCAGCCTCTCTCTTTTGTCAAAGTCACACTTTTATATATATATATATGGTAAAGCAGTGATCACAAATGTTATCTCAAAGTTTGATGCGTATCATTATAAACGTCTCATTTACAATGCACCATCTACATGTATCTAAATTTAGTAAATTATTCTGAGGCGCAGATGGATAGAAAGAAGTAAACGGAGTATATAAGCAATTAAAAGAAAACACAATATATCAAGTCACGTACGGACGAGATTTCCTTGCCTAAGAGTTAGATATGCCGTTTTGTTTTGTCATGCACCTACTACTCTGACGAGTATGTCCATGGTTTTGTTAATGGTGGCACCCAGCGCTTAATTTGTGTGCTATGGAAGTTTCAACGTCAAATGTGCCATCTCATGTAAAGAAATGGCTTTCTTCGTATTCATGAATTCCTGGCTCCACCGATGTATAAAATGCATACGGATTTTTTTTTTCTTCTTAACACACGTTTTTTAAATATTTTATTATGGCGCCATAAAGCTTGGATGTGGGGGCTTTAGTTGATGGCTTTCTTTGTATCCAAGCAACGGCCTACGTCTTCACTAATCCTGCATGATATTAATATTTTTACGATAAAAAGTGTTCAGTCGTATCCTTCGAGAAAGGTGTGTAGCTGAATAATCAGGAAATGTTAAGTTTTGCAATTCTTCGTGGTATCTTTATTTCTATATCAAATGTTTGCTTTGTACAAATTTAGAGGAATTACTGTTTAAGTATGTCGGTAAGAAAACTAAGCGCCTTTGAATCCATCTGTTGATTCATAGTATTTAAGGCATGGGCTTTCCAAGTCAAGGCCCCGATCCAATGTCTAAATCTTTTAAATTGTATTTAACCAGAAAAAATTGAAGGGGGGTGGTAATTAGCTAGAACAAATCTGCACAGATTGAAGGTTGGTCACTACACAATACAATTTACAATGGCCGTTCTATATAGGAACAACTGCTACCATAATGTGGTGCATGTTGTTACTGGTTTAATGTTGGTCTTCATATTCCTTCTACTAACGATTCTGTGATATGAAAAAAAAAATGATTAAAATATAGAAGACAATGATGATAATATGCCTGGACTGATGGAATTACATTTGTACCCTATAACTTTTAGAAATAGAAATGAACCTATGCAAAGCAGTAAGAATGAAATACAAAAAAATATATTGGCTAGTGTCTTGATTAGAATTATGTTTATCTCGATCTAAACAGGTAGCCATGTCAACTTCGAAATTGAGATACAAGATGAATCTGACATTGGTTTGAGTTTACCATCTTTATCAGTTTCACTACTGGCATGAATATAATCAGTGATTTAAGACCAAAGGATGTGTACAATATTTACCGTCATGAAATGAAATGATTCAGCACATCATATTCAACGTTATATTTGACCATTTACCATATGCTATTATTACGTCAGTTACTCTTACAATGTTTCATCTTCAAGACGATTGGAAGACAAGACAAGCAATACAAAAAAAAAAAAATCGGTTGGACACTGCTCACCTAATTGTTAATTTTGCCATACCACTCAATGACTTGAGAGGGGTAATTTATATCCCTGCAATGAAATACAATTAATAATGGCGTCCAAGGGGCTTGCAACGTTCACTCACACAACGTCACAGCGCGCTATCACTACACGCTATGATTACTTTCGTAAAAGCGCGTCCTCTGATCTAAGTGTAGGGTCTACATGTTGTGATCCTTCTTCTTCTTCTTCTTCATTTTTACCAAAATCAAAAAGGCCACTGAGCCCTGACAAAGGGAAGACCGAACAGTCCCGTGAACATTCTTAAGATTATCATCCGTCTTTTTAATATTTTTCTATAGGCAAGAGCTCGCAAATTATCGCTCAGAACTTGAAGACAAATCGAAAATTATTCTGCATCAAAAGAATGTTAAAATTGGACAAGCTATGAAGTTCGTCTTTCAAGGAAAGGAGAAAAAAATGACAAGGGATGTTTACAACAAGTACCTTCCAAAGGTGAGTTAATTTTCTAAATTTGATCATTAATTTTGAACACTTTGTTGACACACATCAAACATTTATCCGATTTTTTTTCAATTGTGTATATGCCGTTTTCTGTTCTCGTATGCACATAATACATGTCGTGTATTGCACATGTATATACTCGTTATTAGTATATTGCACATGTACATGTCGCCTATCGAAACATATATCGGAGGGAATCTAAATTAATTTTCAATAAGGGAGAAACCCATGGTACTTGATTAGCAGAGCAGCCAACCTTAATTGTGAAATATCCTACTCTTTATTTTTTTTATCATATTTTCAAGCCTAAAATACTAATGTTTTAAATGATTTTGAAAAACATACCAAAACATAATTCTTACATGTTTCAAAGATCCCATTTTTAGAGGAAAAATCCTCTTCAATGGTTTTTCCCCTAGAATATCCTACTAAATAGGATAAAATCTTAATTGGCATACAGCTCCGCATAATAATGATGGAACATTCCGCGTAACAATACGAACTATATATTTTTTAATGTCATGAACAACAATGACATGTAAAAAAAATTGTATATAGTTTTCAGCTAGATGACCTTACTCTCTAGCAAAATAAGATGAATTACTTGTACAGCCATATGCGCAGATGAATGGTGATATGCGTACTTGCGTTTCACAAGTCCACACAATACAATTTCTAAGTCCACCTCCTCCTGACAATGGATTCGATACTTGCTCCCTCCCCTGCATCCGCGCCTGCCCAACCAAGCACACTTTTAAAAACGTTCAGATGACAGAGCTTGCGCAAATCAAAGTCCTCTCGTGGCTGAATTCATGTCCCTGCAAAATTTCGTAAATTGTGAGACTTTCTTTCTCAAATCTCAAGTAAAATTGATTATTTTTGTGCCATAGAAAAGATTACACTCACAATTCACACAAGCACAAGAAACTAAGGCGTGCCATTGGTTGTGGTTTTAATCTCATCCATAATTATAACACATAACAAGTATAATCACCAACATAATTCCCTTACCAGTATGGGAATATGCTTAATAATCTTGGCGGTTACAACATGAATAAGTTGGTTGTTGTGAGACGATATTTTGAATACATATTAGTACAATTCTTAAATCTGAAAATCACCATCCTAAGTTCAATGTTATAACTTTATATAATGGGTATACCACTTAATTAGAGTGGACGGCTTCAGCATAACTACTTGGAAGGACCCGGGTATATTTTATCCGATAATTCAATCACAATTTACTAAAGCGTCCGCACCCAAGCGTCCGCACATGTATCCCTACCCGGGGTGCATAATGACGCAAACAATTCCTCTCTGCATAGGGTGCCCACCTCTACAGACGAGGAAACATTCAAAGGGCACAACACTAATAACACTGCCCAAACAAAATTCCTCTCCACATATGATAGGGTGTCAACCTATATGGACGAGGAAACAATCAAGGGCACAACATGAAATAAATGGTGCATAATTAAGACGCAATGGCCAATACATCCGATCTCAAATAATTGAAAACAATACACCTTCCTGCTGAGGTATGGTGAAGCCGGCCAAAGTAACGTAAGATAGGCACAGGGGCTCAAAAATTGTACAATTTACCGCCACACGGGCAATGCCCGCCGCCACTGTGCATATCGCTTCGTCGCTCACATATTATTGTCTGTGAATCCTGTGAAGCGCGTTATTTCCCATGCCAGATGAAATGGGCTTCAGTATGTTTCTACCATATATATCCAGAATGAAAGAAAGGAAGAACCCTTTCGTGTATTCGTGTATTGAAGACGAATACCTGGTTGAGACTAAATAAGACAAGCCTAAGGATCTACCAACTAACATCTTAGCTGCATAAAAACAACATTCTCTATGTGTGCGAGAGAAAATTCGCACAACTGAATAGATAAACAGATCCAACAAAATATCATGAAAGTGGGAAGAATTACTCATTACTCTTAGTTTCTTCACTAGCATTGAGAAAAAGAAAAGAAAAAAAGAAAAAATATATATATATGTATATATAATATATATGATAAATGATAAAAATATAAAATAACAATCAAAGATCGACACATGTAGCATTAAGAAAAACAACTAAACCAGAATAAGAACACCTAAACGTGTTACCACAAATTAAACATGCCCATGACTAAATAAAGTTTTCAGCTTAACTGCCACTGTGCCGTTCCGCCGTTTCCAATAATAATCCGGACCTTTCGTTGGAGAATGCGAACGCTAATTTACGACGTTAGTTGATTTTGGAAGAGACTTTTTGGGCCCGTCGTCGTGGTCGTAAAACTCTGACCTTTCCTGAGGTGTGCGAAAGGTGGCAAATATCCGTCTAATAAGAGGGCGTCAGTAGCTGAAAGATCTACCCAGACCATGGATTTAGTTCACTCAGATATACGTCGTTGCATAGAAGCATAACGAAGTGTAGTTCATGAACCTTCTGAGCTGCAGCATGATATCGAACCACCATGTCCAATCGATGAGGGCCTTTTGCCAATTAAGGGACAGCCCCCTATATCGATATTATCGCAAAGGTATATGCTAGAGCTTGGGAAGGGCCGATGATCCGTCACATACGCCCTGGGTGTTTCTTAATACCATTCTTCTTCAATTGCTGCACCTCGTTCGTCCTCAGGTCATTGGAATCGGCCGTTTCCGCCATCGAAAAACCGCCTCATCACTGGCATTGATTAACAGAACAAGCGTTCTCAACAAAACCACAAATCAAAATGATTATATTCTCTCACTTAACTCATACAGAATGCAAGTAAAGGCTTCTTTCCCACGCCTCTGAAGCGCGGTAACTTCCTGAGGAATTATATTTTGTAAACATTGCGCAGTACAATGGGCGGCCGCTTTATACGGAGCGCCGCTAATCTTGCTCGCGGCACCTTTGTGTGCGGTTTCGTTTGATCTACGTGATCGCAAGTACTTATCACATGCCGCTATAAGAACTGCCGCTTCGCGCGACTACCGCGCGAGAAAACGTGCAAATTGCGACTGTAAATCATTTGAGCGATTAAACACCGCTAAAATTTATTAAATGTTACTCTTTTATATTAGTTACAGTGTATTTCTTTTGAATAGAATATACTGATAAATGAGTGAATTTTCTGCCTGAAAAGATGACTCAAAAATCATTTTCTTCCCCTGTTTTCACTTGCAAATTTTGAAAAATCTTGTGATTTGGGCACAAACATTGTATCATCAGAAAGCTTAAACTCTCTACTTTCATACAATGGCACTTTTGATATGTGACACCTTTTAGAAGGGTCAGCAGCCAGCTTTTCCATCAAGATGCCAGATGAGATTTCTAAAATTTCTGAGTAACATAAAATCCAGAGTTCTGATTGGCTGAATAATGTTTTCAAAACAATAGGCATGACAGGAGAAAGAGATTGCCACATGGCGATTGTGACCTTGCAGAGGCCCAGTGTGGGGAACATTGGAATTCGCGTGAGTGTGTTGTCTCGATGACCAATCAGAGCGCAGTATTCTTGTTTTTGAGCTGCTAATTTACTTGGCCTATGAAAAGCTGGCTGCTGACCAATCTAGAACACCTCTTCTTATAAAAATTATATCATATCATAGCTTAGATCTTCAGCTTTATCATAATTTAAACATCATTTGGGCTCAAACAGAAATTAAGTAGAAAAACAACAACTTTGTTCCATAAAAATAATTATTTTCTTTCATGTTTTAGATCAGCAGTTTCACCTATATTACACAATATTTTTAAAATCCAAACACATGAACTAAAAGAATGACATTTCTTCTTTATAAAAATACCAAAAACATGAAATTTGGTCAATATTTAGAGCAGCAATGGTCGAATACAAAGAGGTGTTTTCGTCCGCACCAATCTCATTAGCAATGCAAAAACACTCTAGTCATGATATCACTTGGATAAACCATGGAAGATACACGAAGCTATACTTTTTTAGGGCTTGCATGGCTTGCCGACTGACTGGTATCCATCTACAAGACGATATAGAATATTAAGGCGACTTAGCAACTTCAAATATATACCGTGTGTATAAAAACAAAAGCAGGCACTAAAAAAAAATCCCCTGAATTTATATGAAAATATTTTGAAAGTGATTTGTTCACGTTTCGTTAACGTTTAGGGTCTATTTGATGAGATTGTATCACCAGTAGTATGAATATTTCATGCTTGACTGCGCATGAGCAACTTTTATAGAATGTGTAAAACTTGACTTGCGCACATAATACTCTGCACTGGAGTTTAGAAAAATGACACTTACATTTTCATTATGCTATAACATGAAGTGTTTTATTCTCCTTTTCATGATTCTTTCATGTAGCGCAATGTTCTTTTTGGTTATTTCAGATAAAATGAATTATTCAACATTAATAAATGATACATAATCAAATATTTACATTATACGGGAAAAGGAATGAAATTGTGTTTTTTATACACACGGTATAGGCCTATATAGCCTTCGTGAAGTATATGGCATTTTAAAGCTTCGGTATATATCATGCTTATTCAACTTCTCATTTCCTCTCTCGTATCTTGTCCATGTAATTTGAAATGACTCAAACGAAATTTCAGAGCGATCCCCTAGCCCCACAGGTAGGCAGATATTCTTCGTGTGCAGTTATCGGAAACAGCGGTTCAATGCTGAACAGCCACTGTGGTCAACAGATCGATAAACACGACTACGTGTTTAGGTATGTATTGTATTTCAGACATCATATAAGCTCAGCTCTTGATTCGATCGAATCACAAATCATTTGTACGGACCGATTTTGTCAAAAGTTCGGTTGTGTCCATAGACTCCATGTGTCGTGCAACCAACACTGCCTTGCAAATTTGAATAGTGTTGAATACTTTAGGAGACCAGATGGTCTAATTAGATACAATTTTATAACAGACCCTTTCGTTTACAAATTCATAAAGTGAACTCCATTAAAGGTAAGCAATGTATAAAGTTTCACTGCTTCCATTATCTGGAATAGACTTCCTATCCACATCTATTCATGTTCTTCAGTACAAACTAATAAACCTATGTATTTTCTCAGTCATTTCCCCTCCATGATTATTATATTGTAAGCACTTAGAGAGTAAATTTTACTATGAGGTCATGTTATATTGTTAAAGCACATTGAGCATTTAAAAAAAACCGCTATATAAACGTATGTATGTATGTATGTACATATGTATGTATGTGTGTGTGTATGTACGTATGTGTGTGTGTATGTATGCTTGTATGTATGTATCATATTAAAAGGTTAACTACGAGCATTTTATTCATGTCTTTTTTCATTTATTGGTATAAGCCTAAGAGTAATCAGCCTTGTTTCTGTGTGTGTGTCTTTTAGGTGCAACCTGGCCCCTCTAGCCCCCTTCAAGGAAGATGCTGGAAGCAAGAGTAATTTTACTACTATGAACCCTAGCATGCTTTTTCGAAAGTAAGGAAACTTTTTAACCCAATGAACATCACAAGACGCTATATGTCCTTTGTTTATCAACAATGAATTTGATTCTTATAAGAGTAGGCCTATGATTATGCAAGTTGACTATTCATTTCTTTATGAAGTTAACCCCCATTCTTCTCCCCTCGTCTTATCTGTTTGTCTTTCTGTAGAAAATACATTTCATTTTTTTCTAAAATCATGATATTTGAGTGTTTTATTAATTTTCACGGTCAACATAGTGTTACGATATTGAAAACCAAACAAAACTTATAAAAAAAATTGATTAGATTATTTTTGCTTCTTAATTATTTGCACAGAATAAACAAGATAAAATGATAATCTTACATATCTTAAAGAGTCAGTTATGAGCTATTCAAAATGATATATCATATATCCAAGTTGGCTGGCAAATGTTCTTTAAATCAAAGTCCACAATGCTGTGGATGATGAAATTGATGTTGACACACGATGAATAATAAGTCACTGTAACGAGTTGAAATGTCCGTGAAGACGAAGTTGATGATGATAATCAGTCAATTTCATCAATACATGGGTTGAAAAATGTTCTGTAGAACAGGTTGATGATCTCGATGAATACTGACAATTCCTCGCTCAAAATAACTGCAAACACTTCATTGATGGTGTGCAAATAATTCCACAGAAGATAAATGTCGTATTCCAGTTGGAAATAAACTATGCTCTGACATTAAGTCTTGTACGAAACTCTGAGTTCTGATCTGATATGGTGATGATGTAGAAATTGCCAAGGAGAATGTTCTTTTCAAAGACAATACTAGATACTTCCAGAATTGAGGAAATGTGTATATATATATATATATATATATATAAATGTGTAAAGTTATACATGTACAACAGCTTTGGCAACTCTTTTTATTTAAATATTGTAAAGAAATTGATGAAGAGAACAATGGTAGGCGTAGCTTAAATCAAGGTTCCCCAGAACCTATCTCCAAAGGGTAGATAGCTCTGGGGAACCTTGATTTAAGCTACGCCTACCATTGTTCTCTTCATCAATTTCTTTACAATATATATATATATATATATATTTCCTCAATTTTGGAAGCATCTAGTATTGTTTTAGAAAAGAACATTCTCCTTCTTTAGAAGACTCTTGAATGACCTCAGTAAAATTAACAATGTTAACAAAATAGCTTTAATCCTATATTGTCCTTTTCCTCTGCCGCCAGCAGGCCCTATTGTCTACCAAGAAACATTGTAAATTATACAAATAGCAATCATTACTCTGCCTAATACCTACATACCGAAGCTTCACTAAGACATTATGGAATGTTCTTATTACGCAATGAACTTCCTTACAGAAAAAAAACCTAACTGGATGAATGTAATTTCTCTACAATTTTTTTTTGTAGATAACAATAGCAACAACAACAACAAAAACAATCATTAAAAGTTTGCAATGCTGTAAGTCAAATGTAAATTGCATAATGATGATTAATGATAATAATGAAAATGGTAATAAGAATAACGATTTATTTCCAATTCGTCTAATGCCAATTCGTCCAATTGCCAACTCGACTACTAGCATTTGGTCTACCATCAGTTCGTCCACTCACCACATGTTCTACTTTCATTTAGTATAATGTCATTCCATCTAATAACCAGTTGGTCCAATAGCCATTTAGTCCATATAGGCTACCATTTGGTCTAATTGGACTAAGTGTTAAATTGTGCAAAATGAATGAAAATGGAATGGATATTAAACCAACTGGTTATGAGACGAAATGGTCATAGACGAAATGATGATTGGACCAAATGGTTAATGGACCATGTGGTTGTTAGACGAAATGTTGATGGACGGAACGGCATTAGACTAAATGAAAGTAGACCATGTGCTGAGTGGACGAGTTGGCAGTAGACGAATTTGCAATTTACCATAATAAGAACTTTTTTTTTTAAATTACACCTCCGCCTCCCAATCTCTTTGTTTCACCACCTTCCAATTACTTACTACCTTGCTTACTTACAACTATACCAACTCACTGAATTAAACCAATGATCTAAATAATAATGAATGAATGATACTTGTTTTCACCATCCTTAATGATTACAATGATATCTCTCGTTTGTTCTGTCCATTCTTACAGTTTCCAAAGCTTGAAAAATGCAGAAAGCCTAAAGAAATACCAGGAAGCTATCTCGCAGTATGAGGGTTGTTTATGGGTTCCTTGTTATGGCTTCTCTGGACTTCTCTCCGTAGCTTTCAGCGCTATTGCCAAGTTCAATAAACCCAAACCTAAGATGGTATGCGGAAACCCAGGACACCAGAAATCTGTTGTTGAATTCTGGAGGGAGAGGGAACTTAATCAAAGACTATCAACAGGTATGGTAGAGAGAGATGAGAGAAAGATAGAGTGAAGGAGAGAGAGAGAGTTAATATTTCTTTTGCCAACTCTCCTTTTCTCCTCCCCTTTCCTCTCTATCTTAATAAGAGATGAAATGAAGAGGGAGGGGGAGAGAGAGTTAATATTTCTTTGCTAACTCTCTCTTTCTCCTCCCCCTCTATCTTTATAAGAGATGAGAGGAGGAAAGTGGGAAGGAGAGAGAGTTTGTGCTTTTGACTAAGATTAGACAAATCTAGAGGAAAAAAATGAATTTTAAGGCATTAGCATTCATGTTGGGTGAAGTAAGGAACCAATTTTAGGGGGAGGTGTTAGGCATTCTATTGTTTTACAGGGATCATTGACGTGATTGATTTGCTATACAAGTTCAAGTTCATGTTTATTTTAACCAATCAAAACAAGAGACATATTACACAAAAATGAGAATACATGATAGGTTTGGGACCCCATGGAAGCAGAGCTTGTGAGAGGGGCCCCTTATAAAGTACATTACAATAATAATGAGATGAAAAAATATTTACAATGATCATCTAGAGAGTAAATAAGAAAATACATACAAACACACACGCACACACACACACACACACACAAATTGTTTATCAAGAATCAATTTAAGATATTTTGTAATCTTTCAAATAAATATTTTCGACATGAATTTTTAAATATAGGCAGTGTTGGACTGGATCTAAAGCTTTGTGGTAACTTATTCCATTCTTTTGTACAAGCTATCACAAAAGAATTCAAAGCAGTATTTGTTCTTGTAAGTGGTTGGTGGATAAGATTTTTTTGCCGTGTATTGTACAAATGGACATTTGAGTTAACAATAAATGCATCTTTAAAAAATGAACAGTTTTGAGAGGATTGTGATTTGTATATAAATATCAAACAATTGAAGGAGACTAAATCATCAAGAGGCAAAATCTTCAATTGCAGAAATAAAGGAATACTTGGACATCTGTAATTCGAATATGTTATGAGCCTCATAACTTTCTTCTGAAGAACTAGCAGTTTGTTTAGATGGTTCCTATATGTATTTCCCCATGCAACATTACAATAATTTAAGTGTGGCATAATAATAGCATTGTAAAGAGTTACTAAGGTCTGTTGAGGTAGAGAGAAACGTAACTTATAAATGACACCAACACTCCTTTATACCTTAGTACAAACATAACTGAGGTGATTTTTCCACGATAAGTGATCATCAACTACAATTCCCCAAAACCTTACATCTTGACTTCGATTGATCCGATGGCCTCCTATTGATAACGGATTAGTATCTTCAGGGACTCTTTTACCCCTTGTTCTAAAGACAACATATTGAGTTTTACTAGCATTTAATAAAAGCTTGTTACAGCAAAACCATTTAAATATATTTTTAATTTCATTGTTAGTTGAGAATATGAGAGTTTGCATATCTTTGTGATGGGAAAGTAAGCAAGTGTCATCTGCGAATAGTGAATAAGTAAGCAATTTCGATTAATTTATAATGTCATTAACATAAATCAAGAACAACAAGGGACCCAGAACCGAGCCGCGGTGTACACCACATTTTACCTCCTTATATTGTGATTTAACTCCATTAATCATTACATGCTGACATCTATTCGTTAAGTAATTTTTAAACCAACTTAAGGCTACCCCACGAACACCATAATGCTCAAGTTTGTACAATAATATATCATGATCGATAGTATCAAATGCTTTCGATTAATCTAGAAACACACCAATACAAAATTTTCCACTATCAATTGCACTTATAACGGTATTTACTAAATTCAAGACACCCATACTTGTGGAGAAATTCTTTCGAAAGCCAAATTGTTGTGGTATCATGATGTTATGAAGTTGAAGGAAATCATCCATTATTTTATACACTATTTTCTCAAGAATTTTTGAGAATATGGGTAACAACGCAATAGGTCTGTAATTTACAATGCATTTACGATCATTCTTTTTAAATACTGGGACTACTTTAGCTATTTTTGTTTGTTACTTGGCCTAATATTTGCGATGGAGCTTGTAGCGACCGATTTTCTTTGTGGTCGATTTTTTTTTTTTTTTTTTTTTTTTTTTTTTTTTTTGGGGGGGGCTTCAGAGGTTTTCTATTATTATTTATTTCTCTTGTTTTTTTTTTTTTTTGGGGGGGGGGGAGGGCTTCAGTCCACAAAGCTCCCCCCTTAACTGCGACTGGGTATATTCATCTTCAAGTTATATGCAGTCTAATGTAATTATACGGTTTCAATAACTATATAAATGTTCTGCTTCAATAACGTACATCAGATGACTATTCATACAGGGTATCCAATGCTGCAACTTTTAATAGTTCGTTACACGGAAAATGTGTATGTATGAATGTTTAGGCCTACAATGTTAAAGGTCAAGTCCACGACAGAAAAATATTGATTTGAATAAATAGAGAAAAATCAAACTAGCATAACGCTGAAAATTTTCATCAAAATCTAATTTAAAATAAACATGTCATTTTAAAGTTTCGCTTGTTTTTTTTACAAAACAGTGATATGCACAAATCTGTGACATGCAAATGAGACAGTCGATGAGTCCCTCACATTTTTTTTTATTGCTTGAATTGAACAATATTTCATTTTTTACAGATCTGACAATAGGGACAAACTTGACTGAACCATTTAAACAATGGTAATTCCACTTGTTCAGGGAAGAATTAATCGTTGTTTTAATTGACAATGAGGAGAAAATATTTCATATTTCAGATAATAAAATACATACTCATGACATTTCGTCTGTTTTCTTGTTTAATTTACCTACTTTAAATCATTTTTGCATCTAGCACCCCTTGAAGAATCACAGGAACTCACATTTACATTCGTTGTAAAAATGAAATTTGATATAAATATAAATAAATGCTGCATTTGTTTTTGCCACAGGCTTTTATTTAGTGACGACTGCTCTGCAACTCTGTGACGAGGTACAACTCTACGGGTTTTGGCCTTTCTCCTTCCGGTATAGCAACAACAAGACAGATGTGCCTTACCATTACTTTGATGATCAGTCTGTATCTGATGCAAATTCGGTGCATTCGATGGACAAGGAATTTAGCCTTCTTGTACAGCTCCATACTCTTGGCATATTACATATGAATGTTGGACCATGTAGCTAGCAAATCAATTGTTTTTTGTGTGTGCAAAATGTGATAGTTGAAGTGTACCACTCTCTAACAGCAAAATCCTTGCTATTATATATAAAATGATCGTCTTAGTGCTTTACTTTTCATGATAATGGTAAATATCATTTACGTCATGCGATAGGGTTCATGGAACATTCACAATGCGTAGATATGACAGCGGAAATGGGCAGGATGCATTATTAGGGGCCATAGTTTTATTGTCTCACCTGCAAAGCAGAATGAGACTATAGTCGCCGCTTTTCCGACGGCGGCGTCAACACCAAATCGTAAACGAAGGTTAAGTTTTTGAAATGACAGCATAACTTAGAAAGTATATGGATCTAGTTCATGAAACTTGGCCATGATGTTAATCAAGTATTATTAAAGATTCTGCCAGAGTTTCAGTTCACATGACCAAGGTCAAAGGTCATTTAGGGTCAATGAACTTAGACTATGATGGGGGAATCAACATCAAAATCTTAACCTAAAATATATGGACCTAGTTCATGAAACTTGGACATAGGGTTAATCAAGTATTACTGAACATCCTGCTTGAGTTTCACGTCACATGACCAAGGTCAAAGGTCATTTAGGGTCAATGAACTTTGGCAAAATTTGGGGTATCTGTTGAATTACCATCATAACTTTGAAAGTTTATGGATCTGATTCATGAAACTTGAACATAATAGTACTCAAGTATCACTAAACATCCTGTGTAAGTTTCAGGTCACATGATTAAGGTCAAATGTCATTTAGGGTAAATGAACTTTGGCCAAATTTGGGGTATCGGTTGAATTACCATCATAACTTTGAAAGTTTATGGATCTGATTCATGAAACTTGGACATAAGAGTAATTAAGTATCACTGAATATCCTGTGCGCATTTCATGTCACATGACCGAGATCAAAGGTCAATGAACTTTGGCCAAATTTGGGGTATCTGTTGAATTACCATCATAACTTTGAAAGTTTATAGATCGGATTCATGAAACTAGGACATAAGAGTAATCGAGTATCACTAAACATCCTGTGCGAGTTTCAGGTCACATGATCAAGGTCAAAGGTCATGTAACGTCAATGAACTTTGGCCAAGTTGGGGGTATTTGTTGAATTACCATAATAACTTTGAAAGTTTATTGTTCTAGTTCAGAAAACTTGGACATAAGCGTAATCAAGTATTACTGAACATCCTGTGCGAGTTTCAGGTCACATTACCAACGTCAAAGGTCAATGAACTTTGGCCATGTGGGGGTATCTGTTGACTTACCATCGTAACTTTGATAGTTTATGGATCTGATTCATGAAACTTGGACATAAGAGTAATCAAGTACCTTTGAACATCCCGTCCGAGTTTCAGGTCATATGACCAAGGTGGCCATGTTGGGGGTATTTGTTGAATTACCATCATATCTCTGTAAGTATATTGGTCTAGTACATAAAACGTTTACATGTAACTAACCAAGTATCACTGAACATCTTGCGCGAGTTTCAGGTCACATGACCACGTTCAAAGGTCAATGGACTTTGGCCATTTTGGGGCTATTTGTTGAATTACCATCATAACTCTTTAAGTATATTGGTCTAGTTCATAAAACTTTGACATAAGAGTCATCAAGTATCACTGTAC
The DNA here is from genome assembly GCF_037042905.1 of Lytechinus pictus. NCBI lineage: Eukaryota > Metazoa > Echinodermata > Echinoidea > Temnopleuroida > Toxopneustidae > Lytechinus > Lytechinus pictus. Next base: position 35,013,819 of record NC_087255.1, on the reverse strand, counting down.
ATCTCATGCGAGTTTCAGGTCACATGACCAAAGTCAAAGGTCATTTAAGGTCATTGACCTTTGGCCATTTTAGAGGTAATTTTTAGACTGCTGTCGTAACTTTCAAAGTTTACAGATATAGTGTATAAAATGTGGATATAGGGGTAATCACGTATCACTGACAAGTTTTAGGTCACACGATCAAGGTCAAATGTAAATGAACGTAGTATTGTATCATTATATGAATGGTCTTTTTTGTGAATAATTATTGAAATGGTGTTTTTCAAAGTCAGTACTGCTGCTATATTGAATTGCGTGATGCAGGTGAGACAGCCAGAGGCATTCCACTTGTTTCATTAAAACTCTTTCAGACCGGAAATTTTTATGCAAATTTCCTGATGCTGTCCCAAAATCCCGTAAGACAAATGAACTTGGGGAGGGGTTTCTGCCATAGCTTGTAAATGTGCGTCGCTAGGTGCCAGGAGAGACCCCCCTACATTTTGATCATTATCTATTTATGTATATACATACACACATTATAATATACATATATATAAATATATATATATTTTTTTTTTCTTCATAAAATTCATGTCTGGGAAGTGCTCCCGGAAACGGCGATGATTTTTTACCCCCTTTAAGTTAGCAAGTTTTTTTTATGCAAGTGTTTCCAGAAAATGTGAGTGACCTTTCACCTTTTTTTTTTTTGGGGGGGGGGCTGTCCTTCCTGACGAAATTTCCAGCAATGCTACTGTCAAGGTTCACGATTTTAGTGACGGCACGCTAAATCCATATAGTTGACCTTTTTTAACCAAAGCATTGACAGTCCCGATAAAGACCGAATTTCTCAAGTTTTCATAATTTTAGCTTAGAGTATGCATAACAAAATGTTTTTGTCTTGTATTTGCCCCCCCCCCCCCCCCGGTGCATTATATTTGAGTTTATTATTTTCCGTAAGCCTGCAATAAGGTTTGGGCAAATACTCCTTTGTTATGGTCCATCTGCTTCGGTTAAGAATGTGTTCAATCCATGCAATCGTTTGAACACAACCTCGATTGCGTATACCGTGTGAGTAAAAAGAAAAAATGGCGCCTCACAAATCCCCAATTTAAGAAAAAAATGTGTCATGAAAGCTTTATCATTATAATGGCTGGAAAGAGTACCTTCTCCCAAATAATGTGATACAATATTCACCGAATATGTGTTTAAGCTTGGATGATCAGTAGGTATTCTTTACAGGGATATAAATTGTGATTTGGGCCAAAGTACATGTGTAATGCATAACTGCAATGAATGAACCCCAGATGCCAATGATGTCATAATCCTACATGAATTATAAACATTTGCCCATTCCTTTCCAATGAAATTAACTTTAAAAAATGATATTAAAAGTGTTTATTAAACAATTATTATGTAAATTACTGGAACAAAGGTTTTGAAAAGGATTTTAACGCTCTTTTGAAATGTATGATTATGACATCATCGACATCTGACTTTATTCTGCAGTCATGCCTTTGCCGCAAACCAACATTTACATCTCTGCAAAGAATACCTCCTGATCATCCAAGCGTTAGCACATATACCACATAAATATGGTATCAAATTATTTGGGAGAACATACTCTTTCAGGCCATGAATAATGACTATATGTTCATTCCATATGCCCCCCACTTAAAGGAGAATGAAACCCTTGAAACCAGCTGAATCCATATCAAAGAGAAAAATCAAAGAAACATATTGTCGAAAGTTTGAGGAAGATTGAATGAATAATAAGAAAGCTATGAGCATTTGAATATTGAGATCACTAATGCCATGTAGATCCTCCCATTGGCAATGCGACCAAGATCTGTGATGTCACACACGTACAACTCCCTCATTACTTTAGTACTTATTTCACTTATATTCTCACTTTTATAGAGTCTATCACAAGGTGAGGTGTTCTCTTTATGAGAGGACAAGTACAGAGGTTTCACAACATTATATCATTGATGAATCGTTTGTCATATGATTAGAATGAGCAAAAAGAAATGTTTTGGGGTATATTTTCAGTGTCCAAAAGGGGAGAGTTGTTCATCTGTGACATCATAGATCTTGGTCGCATTGCCAATGGGAGGATCTCCATAGCATTAGTGATCTCGACATTCAAATGCTCATAACTCTTCTATTGCTAGTCCTATTTTACTCAAACTTTTGTTGATCTTATTCTTTGATTTTTCTGCTTTCACAGAAGCTAACTTGCTCCAAGAGTTTCATTCTCCTTTAAAGGTCAAGTCCACCTCAGAAAAATGTTGATTTAAATTGATAGAGAAAAATCAGACAAGCATAATGCTGAAAATTTCATCAAAAACGGATGTAAAAAAAGAAAGTTATGACATTTTAAAGTTTCGCTTATTTTTCACATAATAGTTACATGCACAATTTAGTCGCATGCAAACGAGAGAATCCATGATGTCACTCACTATTTCTTTTGTTTTTTATTGTTTGAATTATACAATATTTCATTTTTTTACAGATTTGACAATAAGGACCAACTTGACTGAACCATAAAATGCTAAACAATGGTAATTCCACATGACCAGGGAGAAATACAACTTTGTTCCACAGGACAATGCGGAGAAAATTGGAATATTTAGTATTTCATATAATGAAATACAAAAGAAATAGTGAGTGAGTGAGTGATGTCATCAGTTCCTTCATTTGCATACCAACCGGTATGTGCATACAACTGTTTTGTGAAATTAAGCGAAACCTAAAAATATAACTTTATTTTACATCCGATTTTGATGAATTTTTTTAGCATTACACTAGTTGGAGTTTTCTCTTTTTATTCAAATAAACTTTTTGTTGGGGCGGACTTGTCCTTTAAATTGGGGATTTGTGAGGTGTCATTTTTTTTACTCACACAGTATATATATGTATCGTATAATGTTTTGTTATGTCGGTACAACTTGTCTTTCAACAAGTAATAAATGTACAGATATCATTTTTTTTGTAAATTATTTAAAGACAATGACCGGTATACTATTGGACATCTCTTCTGATAACCTTTTCTGTTTTTGCATTTTGACAAACATAAGTGAAGACTGCCCTCTCCGTTATATTTTGCGCAAGGAGCGAAAACACAAAAGTGAAAGAAGGAGAAGAAGAAGACGAAGAAGGAGGAGGAGACGATATATACGGAAAAAACGGTTCTAAAAAGGATTAATTTGTTTCAAATGATTGTTTTTACATTGATCAATGAGTCAAATAGCTTACAAGTCATTTATAATAAATTGCCAGTGTTTTTGTTTATTTTATTATCACGTGTATTAAATCTAGAAAGATAAACTTCCATTTCGAAATAATTTGCATTATGGCTGAAAGAATTGCGTCGGCACTTTTTTTCTAACGCAGTGTAATCAATGTTTTGTATGTTCTGTATCTATGCTTTTGATCACGACACTAACAATGATGTTGGTGTCTCGTGTAATCGTTCAACGTGAGTTATGCATTACCGATCATGTGATGCCTCAATTTCTGTCTTGTTTTGACAAAGACAAATTTTTCTATCACCAATCGAAATTGGACAATTTATTAGCATTGTATTTGGATGCTTTGATCAAAATCAGATATGATAGCAACACCATAATATTCCAATCATTAATTAAATATTATACTGTATTGATATAAACAGTCTAATAGTTCTATACACAGTGTGGAGGTTTCCATGTCGGTCATTAGTTTGTCATTAAAACATTTAACGATGGTATATTTTACAGAACTATTGCGCGTTGACAATATCATCTTGGAAATGTTTGTGTGTTTTTTAATGGAGATTTTTCATATGTAACTGAATAAGTCGCATTGCATGACGGTTAAATTGTCACTCTTTCCCCGAATGCGACATTTTGTCAAATTAAACAATTAGAACATTTGCTATCTGCTTTGTACAAAATCTAGATATTGATATGTTAATGGTAATCAGGAAAATAATGTAATCAATAAAAACTCTTCAGAATATTTGCCTTATAGCACGTAACCGTAATGTCTGCGTTTATTTTGATAGCTAAATTTGATGTCCCCAAAATAGTTAATCTGTTGTGAACAAACAAAAATCGAAAGGCTTGTGCAATAGCTATATTCGTATTGGTGGCATTAATGCAAAGTAAAACAATCATGGTATTATGATTATGGTAATAGTAATGGTGTAATTGGTGATAATTATAAAAGTTCTGCTGCTCATTTTTTTGCAACAATTAATGATGATGATGATATTCACTTCATAGTCAGACTATGATTTTGGAGAATGAATGAACTAAGTGTACTTTTATTAGTATTGTTGACCTAGTAACATGCCTTACAAACTTTGGATATTGCAATGCACCTTAATTTGTTTTATTACAAAAATGCAAGTCTTTCACACGTGCTCTTATACATATTACATGTTATATTCCGCGAAGACAAGTGTACTTCTACCAGACGCTCATGAGTTGAGATTATTGAACATAGAGTGATAAAAGCAGTCAAAATCACAAAGAATAACGCAGGAAACGAAATTGTTTGCTGAAACACGAAAGCTCAATAAATAACTTGGTTTCCTGTGTTATTCTTTCATCGCATTATGTCATGTGTAGAAGTCAGGCATCCTCATTTTTCATCATCATGTACGGGACGAGTTTTTTTTTTTTCTTGTTTTCAAACATATCAATGTACATGAATATTGTAAAGGTCTTCACTGGTTATTTGTTTTGTTTCATGAATACATTAATTTAGTTAAATTTTAATTGAGTTATGAGTGCATGGAGAATTATCCTATATCTGCTAACAAAATAGGTCAACTACCTTCATATTGCATTGGCCCGCTTTATCATAATAGGCTTTAAACCATTTTTATTTAGTAAGTCACTGGTCCTTGCCTGTAGAGGCAGTACTGCATTTGGATTTCAGAAGGGGTGGTATAAAAATGGAGGAAAAGGTCAATTGCTGGAAAACAGCAGCTGTTTCTTTACTCTAAAAATGATAAGAAAAAAGGTTTCACTCAAGAAATTCACTTCTAAAGAGGGAGGGGCGCAACAACTAAATTACTTTTGAATAATGTACTAATATTATGATAATTACTTTTGTTTAAAGTTTGAAAACAATATTCATTATGTAAACATTAATAGTAAGGGTATCCAAAATCCAGCATGCTGTTAATACCATCATTCGGAGCCATTAAGATAAGATACTGTTGAAAGATATTACGATGAAGCTTAATAAATTGAAAACGGCAGTTAAATGTCCAGGGGTCTGTTGCAAGAAATAGATTCGATCAAACGCAACTACAAGATTCAATCGAAAATTTATTTTTAACCAATGAACAGAAAGTAATAGGGCAAGCAATTGATTTTCAACCAATGAAACGCGAGTATTAGGGACTAGCAATTGATTTTCAACCAATGAAAAGCGAGTGCTAGCGATTGATTTTCAACCAATGAAAAGCGAGTATTAGGGACTAGCAATTGATTTTCAACCAATGAAAAGCGTGTAAGAGGGACTAGCGATTGATTTTCAACGAAAGAAAAGCGAGTATGAGGGACTAGCGATTGATTTTCAATCAATGAAAATCTAGTAATAGGGAGTAGCGATTGATTTTCAACCAATGAAGAGCGAATATTAGAGACTAGCGATTTATTTTCAGCCAATGAAATGCGAGTATTAGGAACTATAGTGATCGATTTTTTTATTTTTTTTTCTTAGCTTTTAAACGCACCTCAATCTGCAACTGGCTCCTTGGCCCGGCCGGTAAAACAGAGGTTAGCGATAAATCGCAAAATGAAACGATCTATCAAGATCATCGTTGCATGTGCATTATGCTCAGTAGACTTACGAGGAACCATTCAGAATTGTCCTATCAAATTAGCGATTAATCGCTATCCTTCGTGTTACGGGGCCTAGGTCACATTAAAATTGTTTGATCTTCTGTACCATACACATGGTTAATGTACACTTAATGTCAGTTATGTGTAGAGAGATCTTTATTAGAATTAAAAGCAAATAGGTCTAGAAATAAGAGACAGACAGCTTACTCTGATATTGACCCGTATTTGTCATTTGTATTCTGATATCTCAGACCGCTAATCTGTTTGTACTTTCTTTTAAAATAAATCAGCAGGCGAATCGCGGATAAGAACGAAGATTTAAGTCATCATAACGATATCCAACTATAATTCATATGATTATCTCAGTCTCGAAATTTTGCATACTGCAATACACTCTAAAAGAATATTGGGTAAAAGTGCTCCATGAGGGTAATTATGTGTCCAACCAACATTAGGCTTTTCTTTGTGCATTTTTATTTATCCAGTGTGATGAAATTTTTGCCCATTTTAAAGTAATTGCTGCTTATTTTTTTTTTGTTTTACCTTCCTGGACAATATGCTTCCATCATTGGGTAAAATACTGCCCCAAATTGGTTGGACACATAATTACCCTCGTGGTGTTAAAAATTGTACCCAATATATTTTTTTACAGTCTATAGAGTACATTAGAAGTTGTGCAGAACAAGCTTTCGATATTTTTTTTTTTTTTTTTTTTTTTGGGGGGGGGGTAAATATTTAATCATTGTTTTAAATATGAATATAAAACATAACGAAGCGAATATCGCACTTGATTATAAACACAGGACATTCCCATGGGAGACTGTCTGAAGGCTTAATTCGATATTACCAAGAACACAAATGCAATAAAACTATATGATTATGGAGCCTGTCAATTAAATGTTAATAGAATTGGCTAATAACGTATTGATTTAGCATCTCCCATTCGCGCTTGAGAAAGAGGTGCATTTTTGGTAGGGAAATAGACGAACAGATAAACCTAGTGTTAGTATTTCCACAACGGTGAATAAATTTACACGAACATATTCATAAGGTAACCTGTATGACAACGATATTACAAAAAACGCTAAATCAGAGTCAATATCAGAACTTTTCACGTGAAAAACCTCAAAGGTATCTAACACTGCCATTTCATTGGTTTTTATTCTAAACACACCACATGCATTAAAGATGTTCTAATTTCATTGGCAATGCGACAATGATCTGTGATGTAACTCAGGTACAACTTCCAGATGACTTGATAAATATTTCGCTTGAATTATTCCCTTTATCTACAGTCTTGCACAATTCCGTAAATTTCCAAGTTAAGTCCGTATTCACTCCGGCAATGCAAGGAAAATATCAATTATGCACCCCGCATCAGCACGGATTGAGATCCGTAATGATGCGGGGTGCATCCTTGAAGGTATAAAAGGGACTTACATTTTAAAGTCCGACACTGTTAAGATCGTATCAGATCATAACAGATCAGTCCAAGCAATCGTATTGATGGTAGAAAATTTTTGAACGGTTAAAAAAATTTCGCGATAAGTTACGAAAGGCCAGCCCTAGCGTTCTTATAGAATTGTTTGTATTTATTTCCATATAAAAAAATAAAATATATACATGCTCAATTCAACATAACATACAGATCATATGGAGGATGGCCCATTTCAGCGGTATTAATAAAATACCACTGTTCTTCCATGGGGTCCTTAAAAACATAAATACATGCATATAAAATAAATATACAAAAATATACACAAAACTTAATTGAATGCATGACAAGAAAGAAAAAAAGAAAATAAAAATCACCCCTACCCACCCATTAAAGAAAGAAAGAAAAAATGCAACAACAGGCATTTTTTTTTTGTCCTCATCAGAGGTATTTATTACATTAAAATCAATAATCAAACACATACAATATATACAATTAGTTTCATATTTCACAACCTTTTGATTTCATTATACTGTTTTTCTGATATTTTTATCATGTTAATCTTTTACATTGAAATCAATAAACAAACACAAACAATATATACAATTAGTTTCACATTTCACAGGCTTTTGATTTCATTGTACTGTTTTTTCTGTTAGTTTTATCTTATTACTCTTTTCAAGAAATTTTAAATTAATGACTAATTCTCTCTTGAAATCTGACAACATAGGCATAATGATTATGGAAAACCGAAATACAATTGAATATTTGATTTAGAGGACTGAATCGTTGAACTAGACGATAAATGAATTGATAATTTGTTATAAAGTGTAGCCCCCCTATACAAAAATGTCCGTTTACAGCTATTTGACTTTGGTTTTGGGAGACTGAGGTGATTTTCTGTACGCAGAGAGTAAGGGTATGATTTACGAGAAAATTGTGTTTTCATATAATCAGGTGCAAAATTTTTCAAAACTTTAAACATCATTACGTACATATGTTCCTTTTGCCGAGAATCTAAAGTCTTCCATTTCAGAATATCATGGATGTATGAGGATGAAGTATGCAAATATGGATCGATTTTTAGAATAATTCTTCCTGCATGATTTTGTAGCTTTTGCAATAAATTCAAATACTTTTTAGATGCAGACTTTTTAGATGCAGAATGACACGGCATGGGAACGAGGCATGAGATCCTTATTCAGGTTTGTTATAAAATGTCAGTATCTTCGTTTAGAAAAATACAATAATACTTGAAGTGGATAATGATCAGTCATATCCTGCAAATTTTGCTTATCATATTTCCTGGTCCAAAACTTGTTTACTTTCAAATTTGTATATACATATATATATATAGATCCGCAGATCCATATATACATATATATATATACAGGGACAAACAATTCCCAATGTTCAATAATTAGAACCTAACTTTAATATTTTTTTTCCTGACTGAAAGGTAGGTGATCGTCATTATCTTGTATACACTATATCTTGTTGAAACTATCAATGAAAGATTACACAATTAAAGTTTCCATTTCTGTCCATGTCAAAAGTAAAGAACAATCAGTAAACTATGTTCTGAAGACTATCTACTAGTATTCAATTCAATCTTTATTGCAACCGTATACAGGGTTGGATTATGTACAAATAAAAATGGTTGACTATTATAAATTTCATTTCTTACAAAGATTGGTAATTTATATATTTGATTTTATTAGATCTATTGAAACAGGTACGCCTTACTAAAATGACAGTCTATAAAATTTATATTAGAACGTGAAAAAAAATTCTTGTCAAAAAGATAGAATTGAATTGAATTTTAATAACGAACTTCATTCACTTGACATGAACATTTAGTTTTACAATATATACAATGATAACATGAAAAAAAAATATTTATAGCAGTATATCGTATAAATCAGTAATACATCAATACATTTTTTTTCATAGATTTCCAATTGAAATAAATATATTCATATACATAGATAGAACTTAAAAATGATTAAAAAATCGTATTGTGTGCCCCCTGTGAGCTGAGATGGTATGTTTGTATTTTTTTTTATTCGAATGTGATTATTGAGCGAGTGACGATTCATCCTTAGAAAAACAATTTACCATTAGACACCGAACAGTCATGTTAAATACTGCGGGTATGAGCAACAGAAGCACGTTAATGAGCAAGCTGGAATATACGCAAAATCTAACGATGTCCGTTACCCTTGGCAACGGACTTCTTACCTTTTAGCTGTGCCCGTTTCCCCCTGGTTACAAGCTTTCGTAGTTGCTTTACAGGTATGGTTAAGCCATGACTCTACCTTTTTTTAATCGTCCACATTGTCAAGGGATAAGTTGCGAACGCCACGGTCATGACGGCATTTTGTAACTGATCGCAAATTTTGTTTTGACCATTCAAAAATATTGTCACGACTGATTTGATACGATCTGATACGATCCATACGATTACCCCACAATTAAGAGCACATTTCTGATCGTGGCGCGAATCGTGAAAGTGGAAACTAGATAAAGAATTAATTGTGGGATCTTCGAGAGCGCACAAGTCCGTTCGTTAGTGCCGTCACCAGCTTATTATCAAGGTGGTGGTTGGGGGGAAAGAGAAAATATTAACTATTCCGATGTCAGGAAGTAGATAAGAGCTTTTTGACACAGCCCCCCCCCCCCCCCGCTGGCGATGATACCCCAACCCACCCCCCCCCCCAAAAAAAAAAAAAAAAAAAAAAAAAGTAATAATAAAAAAAAATTAAAAAAAATAAGGTGGTCTGGAGGGGGTGCGTTGCATGTTGTAAAAGGATCAGAGTCAGGGCACTGGGAACGATTTTGGGTGCTGTGCTGTTGTTGTTGTTTTTTAAATCTCAACCTGAGACCAAGGATTTAGCATATAGAGATAAGATGTATAAAACTATCCAAACACTCACAAATTAAGTTTTATCTTAAGAAGGTACTCAGACAAAGACAATGAACCATTTCCCCCTTATATTCATTATCTATATTTATTTATTTCCAGCATTGGGTTGATACCAAAAATAAAAAAAATACAAAGTGCACTTGTCTGGGATCCAACAGTATATTCAAACACTTTTCACGTTGCAGATTTCAAGTTCAGATAACAATTAACTTCGATATATTTTCCCTTTAAATTCTGACTACGAATTCAAAGTTAAAAAAGACGCTACCTTAAAAGGTATTAATACGTCCAAAGTGCATGACTATTTTTTTTATCGGCTCATATATTTTATTGGCACCTTAAGGTTATGTTCCCATTGCGCCCATCGCCAACCCCCCCCCCCCCCCCCTTAAAGCCCTGTCGCCTCCCCAATGTCGATTGTATGTTTCAACAGTTTTTTAACAAAAAATAAATAATAATTCAGGTACTTCTAAGAAACATTTATTATACATTTCCCATGTTTACATCAGAAGAAACCTACTCAAGATCCAAACACTTTAACTTCAAATTACGTAATAATATCGATTGACAATCAGTTCATTCGTTGGTGCATACTGTGTTTGAGCCGGTCTGGTGACTTTCCATAATAAAGGTACAATTTGCTCTGATTTGGTAGCCCTTTGTCCATTAGCTTGCCTGGTATCGGCTCGTCTAATTGTGAAACCTTAATGTTTACTCTGTAAGCATGGTGACACAACGTGGACGTTCACCTGTTTCTATTTGATTGGTCAACTGAAAGCAGGAAAGTGTTGCTGTATTTTACCAAAATTTTGATTATTACGAAACTAAAGGTAAGATAAAGTCTCATTAGAACTATTAGCCTATAAACATATAAACATTAAAATAGTATACCGATGGTGCAACACGATCGAACAAAAAGAAAAAAAATGAAGAGTTGGGCTCTTGTGGTCGAAACACGAAATCATCGTTGAGTGATTCAAATTCTGAAATGGAATCGTTAATGCTCGAAAGTACAGGGGTAACTCTTCGAAGTTGAAGCGCTAGTGTATAGGTCATTTTTTAAAAGTAAATAAATGATCCGAAGTAGTTATCCCCGGAACATGGGACATTTTAACATTTCGTGCCAGGGGTGGATTGACGAGGTTGTCAGAATCTTAAAATGCTTTTTTTTACACCCATATATATATATATATATATATATATATATAATATATATATAATATATATATATGTGTGTGTGTGTGTGTGTATGTAGTCACTTTATAAGGCTGTGAGCAATTCATTTATCTAAACGTGCGTAGAAACAGTACACTCTAAATTGTGAATAGTGGCCAGCCGAATATTAGATTTAGTTTTAAACATTGTAGATTCAAATATTAATCTAAAATATTTGAATTTAAATCTTTTGAGATTTGAAAGTTAATCCTAAAGATTTAAGAATAATCCAATATTGGGTTGGTCACTATCCACAGCCGATTTTGATTTATTTTAAGTCCTTGGAATCTAGAGTGTATGGGTTGGGGAAGAGCATTTATTGCCTTGCGTTTTTTTTTATCCCATCATTTTATTTGTAAGAACAAAGCTAAGATGTACCTAAAACTTCAGTCTTTAGTTGGGACCACCCGACAAAAAAGCAACAGGGGCAGCAACATTTATGATTGCTCATATGAATTTAAGTTTAAATATAAGAAAAGTTCAAGGAACATAGCAGTAAAACTATGTTATAATTTTTCATTTAAAGTTATGGCGTTATAGTCTTTTCTTAAAGCGGTAACCCGGGTTGAATAAAAATAAATTTATATATAAATAAGGTAAAATTTCATCAAAATGGGATAACGAATAACAAAGATATTACATTTTATAATTTAACAAGTTTCTTACAAAACTAGTCATAAAATTAGTTTGCACATCGTCATGAATATTAATTAGATGGGCTGATGATGGCATATCCCCACTTTGATTTTTCTTGCGTTATTACATGAAATCATAATTTTCATACATATGTATGATATGTCTTCCTTGTAACAAAAGTTGCAGCCATGAATATCTCATGCATTAGATCAGTTGAAAATCCTTTTTTTTTTTCTTGGTGGACAATTGGTACATGACATCATCAGGTTGATTCATGAAGACATGCACATATATAACTGTTATAACGATAAAATGTAAAGATCAAACATGTCTTAACTTTGTTAATATTCCTCGTACAACTTTGATGAAATTTTAACTGATTTGTTTGTGCGATTATATTGTTATTGTATTATATTCATCCTGGAGTACCCATTTATTCTTGCAAGACAGATATACACGATACATGCGGAATTAGAGAATCGACGTCGTCACATGCACCATCCCATTTGCATCTTTATTTTTTTTAAACAAGTGTACACCTTATTACCGAGAATGCGTATAAGCATTTCCATTTATATGAAAGTAGGATAAAATAGTATTGTCGAATAAATGCCTTGGTCACGGGCATAGGTGTCGCGGCCGGGGATCGAACCCCGGACTTTCCATGTATAGCCAGGCGACTTAGACCACTCGGCCAAGGCACTTCCACTTCAATTTTACAATGAAATTTACTGCAAAGTATTGTGTGAAATGTCAAATATATCAATATATTGAAGAAACTGTTGATTATTAATGGTCGCATGACATATTCACGGAGCTTCAAAATTATTGTCACTTCATCAACACAGAACGAAATTTTCTCCCAATCAACTTGATAGAAGGTGGTTTGCGCATTTTTACGCGTTTATAATCAGGAGGCATTCTGTGTTTTAATATGGGCCAAAGTAGGTATGACAGTAATAAAACAAGATGTTGCACTAAGCTTCATTGTAAAATATAGTTTTAACAGTTAACCTGATTATTGTTTAGTAGACACATTTTAGCATCGGTTCCCATGTTAACTCAATCGAAAATAGAAATAGATGGATATCGTACAAGCACGTACTTCCAGACTGTATAAAATCTGAAATAACTCTAAAGGTCAATCATTTGGCCAAACACATTCTTTACATATTCCATAGAAGCACAAGCAATACTTTTTGAAGATCAGACAAATGACCAGCAAAATAAAATCGTCCAGTTGTGTAAGTGTTTATATCAACATACCGGATAAATCACAGGGGTTTAATCGTTCTCTTGAGTATCTCCAAATAAAACCTAGACCCAAACTCGTCCTGCGTTTTTTTTGTTGTTGCTCTTTTTGGTTCTGTTTTGTGTTGGTTTTTTGTCAAATAAAACAGGCAAAACGAGATCAAACATTCAATCTCAGATTTACTTATTCGTGTGCAAGTTGCTTAAGACCACCGTTAGTTTGGTAAATAAGAATCTCTATTTGTAGTAATAATTTAGCACTCTTTTCCCATTCCTCTTTGTCTGACTTCACATCTCTAACCCTCTCATCCCGCCACTTCTGTCTGAAGGAAAAGTAAGTTTTCAAAGACAGCATTTTGCTATTTTCCCGGTTTATCGATGAATTTCTTTTTAAACTTTTCTAAATGTTGCATATTAAATGTTGGATTCAGCTTAATGCAAGGTTGGATATAACATTTTGAAGGAAAAAAAGACACTTATGTTGTTTTCATTGTTTAGAGTGTAGCCAGTGAGAACCATCAGAGACCGGAGGCCTACGCTGAATGTGGACCTAATATTACAATATCATGGTGCCCTATGGCTATACACCAAGGATCATCACATTTCATTCATTTTATTTCATGGTTTATCCATTTCCAGAAAAACAATCATACACATACTGCAGCTAAAAAGCTGAAATGTATATATTTACAGAGGTACAACAATTGCACATGTAGTATAAAACACTAATGTAATAATGATAAAACTAATTGTACAATAAGAAAAAATCAGTATACAAAATGAAATTATATATGCACTTCATGTGTTATTAAGCAGATTGGTAAAATACGACATTGCACGGTGTTTAAAATGGGAGGTATTACATTTGTAAAGTCATGCCAACAACGTTTCTTTTCAGTAACCAGTTTTTACATAGTGGATTTTCGCTCACAGATATTGCAAAATCAGAGTATAGTTGTTCACGTCTATCTTTTAGTGTATCAAGTTTGCATCGTTTTAAAGCATCTTCATAATTTAAATACCATTTATCTAAGATAATCTTACAAACTCTTTTTTTTATTATTATTTGCAATTTTTGTAAATGGTATAAAATTAAACTTCCAGTAAACACAGGCACACAATATTCTAAAACGGGGCGGATGTATCCGATATATATTTGAATTAAGTCAGAAATTGGTAATTTTATATATCTTCACTTATCCAATCTTTGTTGAGATATTTATTGCGCTTTTTTAACATTTCATTTATATGGAAGTCCCATTTTAAATTATGTTTGATATAAACTAAAATATTTAAAGTATCAACATAAGGCAATTATGCAACTAAACTCACAAAGGGGTGCATTTTTCCTAAATGTTATGTTCATTGACATGCACTTACTAGGATTTAGTTTCATATGATTACTGTCTGCCCATTCTAATAAATCATCTGATATATTTTGTAATATTGATTGTTTTTTAACAGTTCTGTTTTCAGGTATCGTAAAATCATCAACGTATTTAAAATAGGGCAACAATTGTTCTTGACATAATCATCATTAGGCTTGGTAGACATCTGTTCTACAATAAAGCACACATTTCATCGTTGTTATTGGAATTTATTTTACGTTTTTTTTATACAACACGTTGGAAACCACCATACTGTTCATAGCCTGTTCCTAGTCTGAACTTTACATGTATTACATACCCTTCACACTGCAGCTGGCGGGGATTTTGGGGGAGGTTTTTTTTGCCTGGCTGACGCCGCATCGGAATGAGGCCACTTTTGGATGTGGTTTGGAGGCGCTATCACGCCGGCAAGTCATGAAATTCGTATTTGTATCAACTCCAAGTTGACTCAAGCCGGCTTGTCCACTGGACTAGAAATTGCGAACAATAGTTATTGCTAACGAACAATAAAAAATGTCGACTTAAAAAAATCAAGCAATGCCTGTCACATGAATAGGCGATGTGAGACCGGCTTATGTGTATTAGGGGGTAATCTCGAAACTCCTTAAAGGAGTGGTCCAGGCTGGAAAATATCTCAAAAAAAAAGTAAAATTCACAAAGCGAAATGCTGAAAATTTGATCCAAATTGGATTACAAATAACGAAGTTATTGAATTTAAAGATTTGCATCAATCCGGTGTAACAGTTCTTGGCATGTCCTCATGAATATTCAATGATGTCATATCCCCCACCTGTTTTTTGTATTATTATATATGATTGGGTTTATTCAAAATTGTTCCACCAAGAACTAAAACAATAGAATTGACAACTGATTAAAGTTATTTATTGCCGCAACTTATTTCATCATAATTGAGATACATCATTTACACATGTATGAAAAAATGAAACATTAATGAAAGTGGGGATGTGACATCATCACCCCACCTAATAAATTTTGATGACGATGTGTATGTTACTACTGAGCCTTTAAAGTGCCATCGACTTGACGACTTGGCGAGATACTTTATCTTGCCATGTCGACATAATGACCTTATTATGCCGACATGGCAAGATACGTTATCTCGCCAAATCGACTTATAAAAAGTTATATGTCGACATGGCGAGATACGTTATCTTGCCAAGTCGACTTATAAAACGTTATATGTAAACATGGCGAGATATTCTATCTTGCCAAGTCGACTTATAAAACATTATACATCAACATGGTGAGATATGATGTGTCCAAGGCCCGACGAGAGTCCAAATATCTCGCCAAGTTGACATATAACTTATCATAAGTCAACTTGGCAAGATAACGTATCTCACCATGTCGACATAATAAGGTTATTATGTCGACATGGCAAGATAAAGTATCTCGTCAAGTCGATGGCACTTTAAAGGCTCCGTATTTGACATTATTTTACTGGCAAAAGTAATTGAACTCAAAGACTGAGCAAGAACAAGCAGCTGGAACAGCCCTGTGTGACCAGACAGTTTGTCATTTTCCCGACAGTCGTCAGTCAAACAGCCCTTTGCTTCCCTAACATCTCAGACTCTCCCCATCTTTAATTACACGGACACACAGGTTTACCTAATCAAAACCTTAATGTCTACCTCGTTCTCTTCTCTCTCTTATTTTTCTCCTTTCATTTGTTTCCCTCTTTCTCTTTGTCCCTTTATTTCTTCATTTTTTCTTCCTTTATTCCTCTCCTTTTTTTCTCTTTTTCTCTTTCTCTTCTTTCCCTTTTTCTTTTTTCTCTTTCTCCCTTCATTTTTTCTCTCTCGCCCCTTCTCTTCATTTTCCCGACGGCAGCGCTGATTTACCAACGATATCCAAATTAGTGGGGGTGGGGGTGTCGTACCCCACACCCTTCTTTAGTAACGGCCCTTATGAGAAGCAAATAAATAGACAAATAATGAAGAGTTTCTTTTCAATAAAGGGTTAGGTCCACTTTAGACCATTCCGAGAAAATCATGTTTTTTTTTCTCCCATATTGCAATATTCTTATGCGAAACTAAATTGTCACGATACCTACCATGCAAACATGATATTGGGTATAAGAAAAATCTCCCTGTCTTATTATTTTTTAAATATTTTGTCAAGATTTACCTTTGTGTGTCCAGCCCCTTTGCAAACAAACTGAAATGGATCTAACTCCTTTTGAAAAAAAAAATATTTGCCATTTTTGTCCACATTTTAATGGAAATTCAACTTTTCTTTGGTATCATCTTATAGAGCTATTAAAAGTCTATGCATTGAGACAAAAAAAAAAAAAAATTTGATGAAAAATGGATCTAACCCTAAACTAACTCTAAATAAATGAAGGAATGAATAAATGAATGATTAATTAATTGATATTTACAAAATGGAGAAGGAAAAAAATCTCCCAAATGCTTTCAAATAATTTACGAAAACATGGCAAATAATCACGTTACTAATCCGCTAATGGGTTATACAATATGCATCATCCCAATCAGTGGCATACCTTGGGTCACGGCATTTGGGGGGACCAGCAAAATTTTTGAGTCACTTAGTGAGCGCGCGAAGCGCGCTCAGTTTCCTGGTATATACTGATCCAATAGAGACATTTAATGACAGTGCCATTCACGGATATGTATCTCACTGATCAAATAATGCGAGCGCGAAGCGCGAGCTGAAAATTTGTTTTATTCATCAGACCTAAAAGGGACATTATAAGCAAATTTTTGTTATCATGATACGTACCTGTCTCGCTAAACAAACAATACGAGCGCGAAGCGCGAGCTGAAATTTTTGTATATATTGACCCCAAACAGGGACATTTTAAGGACTATATTTTAGGAATCCATTAAGAGTATACATATCTCACCATAGTCATCTGATGCAAGTGCCAAGCGCTTGCTGATTTTGTTAGAATTAAATCTAAAGACATAAAGCACTTTTTGTAGTCGTTGTAATCATGAGTGCAAATTTGAAATTATTTTCCAAGTCTTCCCCTCATCTCATTTTATTCACTCGTCTTCCTCCTCTTATGTTTCCCCTTCTTTTTCTTTCCTCTCTTTCCCCTCTTTTTTCTTTCTTTCCCCCTTTTTTCTTTTTTTTTCCTCCACCGATAGGGGGGTGGGGCCGGGCCCCTCGGGCCCCCTGGATAAGCCTATGGGCCCTGACTGAGAAAATTATGTTTCATAAAGTTATGAATAAAAATGTTTCTTATGTAATGTACAGTAACATAACATAATTATAATATATAACATTATAATGAACAATAATTTCTTCCTTCCCACTACGTTACTCTTCCTTTCTCCCTCTTTTCTCCTTTTCCCCGTTTTTTTTTTGCCAGCCGATTGGGGGGGGGGGGGAGCACGTGCCCCCATGCCCCTCCCCGTAGATACGCCACTGATCCTAATGAGTATCAATCAAAGTCAGACACCTCAATAAACAAGGGAAGAAGCAAGTCATAAGTATTTTGTTCGAGCAATCGATTATTATATTAATCAATTTAAATTGTATTATTAATTGTCTGAACAATTTGATTCTTAACAGTTTTAAACACTGATTGATTATCAGGATGTGCCGTATCTAATTACGAATTTCGCATTATAGGCTGGATCACCCCCCCCCCCCCCATAGTAGTACGCCTGCTCCATGCTCATTATGTATAAATCCATTGATTTATTAAGATGTATTCACTCCCGTCGAGTCTACTCTCCTGCTCCTGTTACTGCTCTATTCGCCGACTCAAGCCAGCCTTCTCTCAACTACTCAATCATTCTACTCAAGCCTGTCTACTAGTCAGCTTTCCACTCCTTTTGGTTTACAGTCCTTTTAAGGACTACACTCATTTCGAAAATAATACTCTACTTTCAAACCTCCACTTTCTCGCCTTTCCATTTCACCTCCATTTCTAATTATTTTTCTTATCTCTGTCCTTCCAGGACTTTACACATGGTGTACCGTAAACCTCCTCCTCGATGTATTCATACATAATTGTGTATTGTTTTTTATTTATAAAAAAATATTTCTTGATCATTGGGTAATCTACCTTTCCCTTTTCATCCTTACAGTCATGATCTCCCGAAGACGGGTAACGTTCAAATGCGTAACACTTATTGGTGCGACATGCCTCGTTTTATTTGTGATCAACTCCATGAGAGCGACCTCTGGCGACGATGAATTACACAGGCTACTGGGAAGAGAACACCAGGAAAATTTGCTTGATCTGAACACTGTCTTGAAATCGAGGTACATATATAAGACCTATAAGTTTGGTGGATGTTGCAATGGAAAATTTAAAGTGCCATATACTTGGTAATTTAAAAAAAAAAAGATATTATATCTTCCTACCATGCCGACTAAGTAGCCTAAGTAAATTGACATAAACGGGTATTTTAAGGTTTCCTTCCAAGTCGACTTATAGAATGTAACATACTGTCGACATGGTGAGTTATGATACCTTGTAAGTTGACTTGGCAAGACATATCTTTTAATAGACCTTTCAAGATAACATATTTTGCCATGTACACGTCACTTTATAAGTCGGCTTGGAGAGATATTTTTCGCCATGGTGTCAAATTTTATACTTTGTGTTTATGTATCAATAACGCAACTCTTGTTTGAAATCTTGTTCGAATCCTCCATATTCAAGTAGATCAATGCCGGGCTAGTAGGAGACTGTACAGTTCCATTTTCAAATGGTTCCTATAGTTCATTTTGATCTCAATCTACTTTTTACAATTTTGACAGAATCGATTTGATTTTTTTTCAGACGGAAAGCAAACGGACGGTACATGACCCGAACGTTGACCGACAAGGGAAGGTCGAAGGATCTAACAGGGTTTGGAGATATTGAACAGGAACAAGGTAATGAATGGGTTAATAATTTCCAACTAAATGCCAGGCTTCAATTCAACAATGAACTGCATCAGCTGGAGGGCGATATCAAAAATCCAGAGCCTGTAAAAGAAAATGTCGAAATAATCAACAAAGAACAAACCGATGATGAGGAGAGCAGAGTTCTCCCGGTCCTCATTGATGGTGATCATTTGCAGAACGACTTAGATCTTGATACAAGAGATCAAGATAAACAACCGGACCGAGACATTATACAGAAGGATGAAGGTAATATTGACATTGCTGTGCAAAGCCAGGACAAACATGAAGCAGTGGTCGTTGACACGGTAAAGGTGGCAGCGTCGGGGAACAAGTCACCGCTTAAAAATAAAACCTTGCCTGCCAAAACATCAAGGAAACGGGTTAGAGTGATTCGTAAGACTATGAGAAACGGGAAAGTTATCCATGAAGAAGTCGTAGGCATTAAAACAGTTATAACAAACGAGAACAATATCAGGATAAAAGGACAAGGAAACATACCGACTTATGATGAGATCTGGTACAGCGATATTCTGAACGGTAACTTCAAAGCCAATCCGATACTACTCAAGAATAAAACTCGAGAAAGGTAAGATATCAAGGTTCAAGCAATATTTTCTATTAATAATTATTCTTTTTTTTCTTTTCCTCGTTCAGAGGTACTTTATTCTTCATATTCCTTTCTCATTCTAACAATTTCTTTCGAGGCACAGTGCGTGTAGCTTTACAAAACAAGTTACATATAAACATGTTATAGACATCAACTATTTAATCTAAAATGTGATAAAGATAAAAATTTCTCTATAGGGTTAAAGCTCTTTGAACATTTGAATTAAATGAACTATAATTATTATAATAATAATTATTCTTTTAATTATAATGGTCATGGTGTTTAAATATTGCTTCTTGTATATTCAATTAAAAATAACAAAATGTAGGCAGAATATTCTACCATAATGTTCAGCTTATTATTAATAATAAATTGAACTGACATTAGAATTCTACTCCCTGTGAGAGGATATAAAATATATGTTGACAGATATTATGTAGACAATTATTTTGCTGTATCATGAAACTACTGCATTACGCCTATATCGCACAAAATTAATGGCAAGAGTGAGAGTCATTAAGATATCACTAACATAGCATATCATTCTGCTATTTATGCGGCCTGTCTGGGCAATTCGTTGTGGAAGTCAGTGTCCAGACATTACCAGACAAGGTCATCAATGTTAAATAGAATGTCATAAAATAAAATTAAATAACATAGTTTAATATCATCCACATCACGATTCATTTTTTAGGTCCTTTGAAACCAGAGAATTAAATCTTTATTTATTCATCCAGTCCTTATCTGACAGAAAAGCTTTGGCGCTTTCAGGATACTAACTCCGAGCGACTCTTTCTCTATGAAAGGCTGTTAAATCACGGATGGAGTAGAAACTTAACAAACCTTAACCATCTCAGGTAAGTTCACATGTTCTCACACAAATACTATTATAGGATTGTGATATGGACCCTATTCAAACGAATACATGTATCAGCATTCAATGTATTTTAATTTCGAAGATCATTGAAAATACAGTTGATGTAATTACCATTACAAATGTAATTTATTTATATCATGTTGTTTTCATCATCATTCCTAGTATTAATGATTGATTAATATATCACTGATTACTTCACTGTTTCCATTATTCAAATATAAGCACTTGTATCAAATTGATATAATATAAAATCATTCATAAAAATGATAATATGCAACATTTATATAGCGCTTAATACAAATGTTTCTAAGCACTGCATACTATTACCCCGGGTTTAGCATCCTGTTCGGACGCTCGAGCATTTATAGGAATTCCTTCCTAACGGGTACCCATTTACTACACCTGGGTGGAGAGTGGCAAATGTAGATAAATGCCTTGCCAAAGGATGCGAGTGTTGCGGTAGGATTTGAACCCCGGACCTTGTGGTTCAAAGTCCGGAGACTTATCCACAGAGCCACAGCACCTCTACAATTAATTCTTCTCTAATTCCACTGGAGTGCATGACTGCCTGGTCAGGAAAGGGGAAATAATCGCATCACAGTCTTGCTAATCTTCCTTTCTTTGGAAATTTGATTTTTTTTCTACATTATGACGAGTACTAGCTTCTACTGTCATATTACCGGTGATAACAAACATTAAAAAACAGACTCTACAAACAATCTACTGTGTAAATTTACATAACCTATAGTGATACCTAGTACAGTGCTTTGTTTGCATACTATCGATTGGTGGATTCAGTTTGATATTAAATATTGATTAAAAATATGTAAGATAGGTCAGCAAATAAAGGAATCGGTTGTTAATGACTTGCTCTATTATTTTCTTATCGTAAGTACTGCCAAGTCTGGATCGTAGTAGTATTCAAAATATAATCTAAAGGCAAATGTTACCCAATGTCATAAAACTAACAGGATGGGATGTAATCATGCCCCCGACCAGGGGGGTGACTCATGACGGGAATCGCTTTTCTACCATACAAAAAAGACGAAGTAATGATGCACTCGTGAGCCTGGGGGGGGGGGGGGGCTCTCGAATTTGGAAGGGGTAGGGGTGTGCAGCGGCGCCCCAAAACCATACCGTTATGAAATGAAGTTGCTATAAAATAAAGGGCGTAAGAATTATATGACCCTCTGTAAATGTGGGTTGCTTTGGGAGCTGCAATTTAATGTGAAATAGGGGTCTTCGAGAACTAACACCTAAAATAATGGGCTTAGGAATGGCGGAGACAGAACTGCTTGCAATACGTGAAGAGGGGGGCTTATGGACCGCATTATACTCACATTATTCTTGGGTGCGCCACCCCGGACCAGGGAGGTGATTTTTTTTCCTTTAGTACTTGTGCACCCGATACGAGAAGGCAGTGAGTATGACGATTTAATGGGCTGTTTTAATCAGATTACAAATATTGGACTTATCTATTGAGATTCCTGCCTCAATTTCTAAATCTTTGAAAAATGGTTTTAGACGAGACTCGAAACTGCGTCCATGAAACTTGACTGTAGGATTGGCTTACTGATTGAGCCACAACAATCGAACTTATCGGTGGTTCGTAAATTCCTAACTTTTCCTGTCGCCATTAATATTCACGAGGTATAATCTGACTATATAAACCCTATTTTATCGTCATTCCTACTGCCCTCTCGCGTCAGGTGCACAAATACTGACAAAAAAATTGCGCACGTACAAGAGACCAATGTGTTGGTGCATGCAATACCATATCAAAGTCTTTGCCTCGCCGTCATGATAGGTTCAGTGAATAAAATGCACTGAAATACCAACTGTTTACTATTTTATTTATCTGCTGTAGATGACATCCGATGAGATATATTTTTTTCAGGAACACAACATCCTTGCGGATGTTTGTAACTTTTAGCAAATCTTCATTAAAATTGATGGACATCTTGACAGGAGTTGCATCATATTAGCAATATTTCAGACGACTTTCGATTTTTTTTTAATTACTAATTTAAAATAATAATCCCACATTGTTCCCCAATCTCCGCGATAACCGTTATTAATGCCAGTATGTATATATGTATTTTTCTAATGCTAAAATTCTCCTACAGGCTAGAGCTTTTAGAGAGTGGCATCGATGCTGAAAATAATCTCATTGTAACTCAGAAAAACGCCCAATTAGGTTCTTTACTTCCGTTCTACATAAGCACCAAGGTTCCCGATGGAGAAACGACTAAGAGAGTTCAAGCCTACAATGTGTCTGCACAGTTTAGACAAAGCATACCTCAGGTAAATATTTACTTCGTGTTCACTTGTTTATTCTCAGTTAGATTTTTGTTCAATTCAATATCACATCTGATACTTTTGTCGTTTTCTTTCCCATTACTTTTCGATTTGAAAACAAATTTACACCTTATGCCACTACAGTATCATATTGATTATCATGGGCTTACTAGATTAGCCATATCTACGATGGGAAATAGTGTGATATATTAATAAAGAAGGGACCAGGTAGCGCAAATCGGTGATCCATCTGTCTGAAATTAAACATTTGAATTAGGTAAGCAATTTTGAGTTTCCTATGTGGAAAGAAATGCTCTGTTCAGTCGCATTACACTTTGTCTAGCACCGAAGATTTGATATTTCAGACCTTCCCGCAACTTATATTTGAATGTTTTATTTTAATGTAATACGAAAATAATGCACAATATATACATTCACGAAGGGTCATTAGCATAGACTGTCCTATTGCAACTAAATTTGTAAACCTTTTAGAGAATGTCATTTGTATGCGCATTCTACCATGTCTCGTGTACCATTTCCAGTTCAATCTCAGAGTTTCCATAATAGAGATGGCGCTATTATAAACTGTTTCACCATCACGAATATGATGTCATTTCTCCAATAAGAGCAAGACGAAAATTGAGAAAATGATCCATGGTCTAATAACCGGCGACTTAACTTCTGTTCGAAATTCTGGAAGAGAAAATCCACCCCAGTAAAAAGTTGTGGCACTTACTTTTTTCCCATTTATTTGGTTATTTTATTATATGAAAATAATTTGTTTTCCCATTGTCATGTGAAACAAACTATTGTTCCTCCCTGAAAAAGTTTAATTACCGTCATGACCTTGACCATTTTTAAAAATTTAGGGAATCAGTCATGAAGTCCTTATTGTCAAATTAAGCTGGAGAATTGAAATATTGTATAATTCAAATAATAAAACAAACACACAAGAAATAACAAGTAACTGTATTTTTATTGACTGCTTCATTTGCATATCAATGAGTTGTGCTTGTAACTAGTTTGTGAGAAGTAAGCGAAACTTTAAAATTGTATATACTTTCTTATTTTTGATAATTTTTTTAGTGTTATGCTTGGTCGATTTTTCTCGAATGATTCAAGTCAACTTTAGGGTGGTAGACTTGACCTTAAAATAAGAACTTGGTTCGTATTGAAAGCGTTGAAAGAAATGAAATTTATTCTAAGTTTGTAGCATAGAATACATCGAGTAGTATCTTTAATACTAATATGCCATTTCGTTGTTTTTTTACCTTGACCAGGAGTCGCCGTTTCGTGGCAAGAGATATAAACGCTGTGCCGTTATAGGAAATAGTGGAAGTCTTCTCAACAGTGGTTGTGGTGCTGAAATAGATGGCTTTGATATGATATTCAGGTAAAATGTTCTTAAGAAATTAAGTAGTATATGCAGATGAAGGGGAATGGGAAATGCAAAGACGAAAAAGTTATAGGACGGTGGTGGTTGTGGCGATGATGGTGATTATGTTGATGACGATGATAATGAGGAGGAGGAAGGGGGGAGGAGGAGGAGGAAGAGGGGTAGGAGGAGGAACGACTTTGAAAGGCTCACAAAGCGCCAGTTTTCGGCGCATATTTTCATGGTAGTCGTCATCTCACTTTTACTGACCCAACAATACCCGAAGAATAATTATAGCTGAATGGCCGAAGTTTGATAAAGTGACTTACGTGCAATTTCAATGCTTTCATGGCGTTTTGAGTCAGCTTTTCTTACCTAAAGGTCATTTCCCATGATTATTATTACATTATATCTTTCGCAGAATAGACCATTGTTAAACGATGTATTCGACAAAACATTTGCTTTTACTACTTTTGATTATTCTAATCGATATTTTGAACGAAGACAAATTCAACTTGTATCTAAGCGCATGTATTAATCGAATATCGAATTCGTTATATTCTTTCATTTTCAAGATGTAATGCTGCACCAATCGATAAATATGCACACGACGCTGGATGGAAAAGCAACATCACAACATTTAATCCAAGTATATTTTATAGGAGGTTAGTGGTTACTTTGTCCTTAAATATGAAACTGGCATTGAAGACGCTGGTACCACTTTAATTCATTTGGAACAACGGGACAGGAAGGTGAACCCGAGAACGCTAAATACTACAAAAGTATTTAACTGATAAACTAACAGCCCTTTCACACGGTAAACAAAAATCATAATTTGAATGATGATTCCAGTGAAAAATAAGGCTAATGACGAGTTGTTATCACGTGTGAAACCAAAGTAGAATCACGAACGCTAAGCACAATCGCGAATTCAAATTCTACTCCGGAGGTGAATTCTAGTTAAGTTCTTAAATTACGGTACAAACTGTCCGTGTGAAAGGTCTGATGATTCTAAAGACGAATTGCAATCATCATTACAATGATGATTCAAGTTTCACGTGTGAAAGGGCCCTTATCGATCTCTCCTTCCATTCATTAGGCAACAATACTTTCACAATGTAATCAGCGTTTGCTCAGTTAAGAAAACATGGAGTTTTAGCACTGCGACTCAGATCACTTTCAAGAACAAAGAAAATGTAATAAAATACCCGTCAAAAACGATGTACAGCCAGGAGGTCTTTGTAGAAAATTTCAGAACCGGAAAAACAATTTCGTCCTAAGTATCGGAGCTGACGAAAAATTGCACATATGATATTTGTCCAGAGCCAAGGAATAAAGTGCTGTTTTGATTCACCAATTTTCGGCAAAGGCTTTTTGGTTGTCTTTGTCATGAAGGATATTTTACATTTAATGCGTTTTCTTCGTTTTTGGAAGCGTTCTGCGTAGCGATGCGAAAACGTCTTTATCATATCCAACCTTTCATGCGAAAAACCCTACATATTTGTGTTAGCTGTATGTGAATAGTACGGAAGCTTTAAGGGGCCATCGATTTGATGAGATGGTGAGATGTTTTATCTTGCCATGTCGATTTAACTGCGATATCATGCGGGATGGAGAGTGACGTTATCTTCCAAAGATGACTTGTAAAGGATATGTATGTCAACATTACGAAATATCTTACCAAGTCGATATATAATAAAGTTATTATGTTGACATGGCAAGATACATCCAGCACGTATCTCGCTGTGTTGACGTATAGCTGCGTATCAATGACATGCAATAAATCAACATGGCAAACAAAACGTATCCTAGCCAAGTCGAAATAATACTATTAGATCGACCTGGCAAGTAAAATAACTTACTATCTGGTTAATACTTTAAAGGCTCCTGAGAATATTGTATTGCAGTGTTCACGTTCTCAAGAAAGTTCCCGTTCTGCCCGTCACGTAAGTGCATAACCTGTTCATTCCCGACGCGTACATATACCTTTTGATATTTCCTTTCATTAATCTAGTTTGTCAGAGATTGTCACGGAATAACCAAGGTAAAACAAATGAGGGATGTATATTGCTTTTAAGGTTTGTTCAATCTTGGCTAACGGTTTTTGTGCATATTATCTGTTATAATATTGCAAACTGATGTTTCCCATTGTTTTTCTGTCACTATATGCACGTTTTAAGCTAGCTTTAAGAAAATAGAAAGAAGATTGACCAACGTGCTGAAGGCTGTCCTGTTGTAAGGTATATATTATTGTAACCAACACAAAGAAAGACAAGGAGTAAGAAATTCCAATCCTTAGCTACCCTGATAAAATGAATAAAAAATACACTGCTTGCCCAAGACAACACAAAATCTTTTGTGTTAAATAAATTTAGATCGAACAATTAGCATGGTGATAGCGCGAAAGATGTTACACATTTTAAACTCGGGACTTCGACATTCCAATACAAAGCTTTTTGTTGATTAAAGCTCAAAAACATCCCCCTACGGAAAAAAGGTATGTTACAGGAGACAGTAAACATATATCGATTTCATTATGTCATGACACCCCATCATGTCACACACAACTTGAACGCAAACCACTGTGAAGTTCAAAACATCTATGTTGGTCAGTTATGCCTATCATGTTCCATTGTATTGACACTTAGATTTAATGCTCTGAAGACGAAAGAAGATTATCTACGATTTAAAGAGAACATCACCCAGTATCATGGCTTCATCTGGCTCGCATGCTTTGGATCTGCAGCTCTCCATAATGTCTGTCTTACGCCAATTCTCGCCAAAGATTCCGGGGAAGCAAAGACCCCTCGTCTTGTGTTGTCGAATCCTAATCAGTTCGTCAACTTTTGGGAATTCTGGAAGACAAGAGACATCGCCAAGACGCCATCTACTGGTAAAGCTTTGTAGATAAAGAAATATCGACCTCACGTTTTTTGCAAAATGACCCGCATGGAGGCAGGTTTTTTTTATTGTTCATTTGTTTCAAAGCATAATATGTTACAAAGTTTTGTCACATGCGCATGACCACTACATGTTGGAAAGACTTTGTAAACCCCGAAAACAAGATTATGGTTCTTTAATAATATAATTTCACCAGCAACGACCGATTTGAGAGTCGTCATGACAGATTTCCGCTTTTCTTTGTTCGGAACATGTAAAGATATTAATGTTATTTCTCCAAAAGAGAGCCATTGGACATTGTCTGTCCGAAATTTTCAGCTTTAGATATTTTGTTACAATACTTTTAAATGGACATTTTTTTCATTCTCATCCACTAGAATTTTTTAAGTGGTCAATATTAATGTGAAATTCACCATAACAGTCATTAACAAGTGAAGGTTCGCAGTAATCATTATTTTTCATCGTTCCCTTGACTGAATCATCGCTAAGATTAAGATTATTTGTTTGTTTTGATGATGCAGGATTCTTCATGACACATGCATCATTAGAGCTTTGTGAGGAGACCCATCTGTACGGCTTCTGGCCGTTCCCTCTGCGATTAGACTCGACGTTCGAGCGGGTACCGTACCACTACTTCGATGACCTGATTGTATCAAAGCGGCACGGAATGAGTGACGAATTTTCTGTGTTTCTACAATACCACGAATTAGGCATATTGCGTTTACACACAGGCAAATGTCAGAGAGAGAAGACTTGATTAATTTTCTTTTTACTTTGTAATATTGTATTGCAATAACAAATTGTTGTCATATATAGAAGGTGGGCTTTCATTTTGCCATTCTACAATGAGCATCTCAGTTGTTATCAAAATTCACTTGAGAAAAATCGAACATCGAGACCTTTGTTCTAGCTTTGTTTACAAAACAATAGATCTGTAACCATCTTTATTATGAATGTATAAATAAAGAGAGAAAGAGAGAGAGAGAGAGGGAGTCGTGATAGATCTCCAAGTATTTATCGAATCCCAATGTATTCAGTTAAAAAGAGGTGGCTAAATAAGACAATCAGTGCTATCCTTTATAAATGCAAATCCAATATGTGATTTCCAATTTCCGGAAATAACCATTGCAGAATTATTAATGAGCAAAACGTGTCTGCTGAATGAAATCTATATGTAAATTTCACTTTGTGATTTTGTTTCTCTCAATCATTTGCACCGCACTCAGAAAGGCATTTACAATTCATTTCTCAAGGGGAGCCATTTTTTATATTTTCATTCCGATGGATGCGTGTAAAAATAATTACCCGTAATATATATTTTGTTCATTTTTTCCGTATTAAAAATGACTTGCCTTTTCATCTTTTATTTAAGTCAGTGAACTACGATAGTTCTTTTTTAACAACATGAAAACCTTATTTGTTCAAGGACACGATGCAGCGCTAGAGGTGTCATGAACACAAATTCAAATTATAATTCGTAAAATAAAAGTACGGAAAACGCTTACTCGACTAGAATCAGTACTAACTATTGCAGTAGTATTATTCATCGTTATAGTTCAATTTGCATTATTATTGTAATTATTATTATAATTATTATTATTATTTTATTATTTTGTTGTTATTATTATATTACTATCACAATAATCGTTATTATCTTTATTTTATTTTCTTTTTTTTTATTTTCATTAATTTTTTTATTCATTATTATTATTATTATTATTTTTTTTTTTTTTGGGGGGGGTCCAGCCTCCAAGCCCCCTCTCTTACCCAACAGTAGCGCCGCACCTGGGGCCCGTACCACAAAACTTAGCAATGATCGTAGAAAGTTTTTCTACGACATTTTTCTACGATTGATTCCATTGAGTACGATGTACAATGAATCCATCGTAAAAATCAAGCGTACGATTAATCGCTAACTTTTGTGTTACGGGACCCTGGAATGAATTAGCATCCCCATGAAAGGGCGAGCTAATTCATCCCAACATGGTGTTATAATATAGCTAGTTTTGAAATATACCAACTTTTAATATTACATGTACGTTGGATAAAATACCCTCTAATTTTTTTACATATGACATTATTTTTTAGAAAGAGAGAAAGAGGAAAGTTTTGCTACTATGTGGCGATTGGATTTTGGTTTGCAATGGGTAGTATTAATTTTGGTTTCAAATTTATAATTCATAATGTATAATTTAAATTTTATATTGCATGCATTGTTTTACTTTGTCAAATTTATTGATATACTGATATGTATGAATTGTAAAGTATATATTTGTTTGAAATGAGAAAAAAAAATAAAAACTGAAAACTGAAACTGAAAAATTACTGGAAATAAATGAATTTAGTAGCAAAGTAGTATGTAATTTCAGTGACTACACTATATTGCTTTTATGGGTAGGGAACCTGGTCATACTTGGGGTTGTTCTCATATTGAAACTATTTGTTCGTATCTGCTTTATGTTAAATGAACAATAAATTAGGACTTAACTGCGTCATATCTGCCTCTATAATATTTTAATATTCATTATTTTTGTACAGTTTATGTCATCGTCAGGTTTGAAGTATCGTTGAAATATGCCTAAATATAGTTCCAAATAAATAGATCGGTAGCAAATTTTACCATGTAGCAATTGTGATGAAATATGTCGTTATATAATCTACACGTGTGTGACGTATTTGCTTTTGTTTGTTATTTTCTACGAACGGGTTTATTACCCTAAATAACCACTGCTGGTCTTTGGCTACGCCTTCTTTGTTTCGATAGCTACAGGGAGATGACTTTACCCCCAAATCACGGCTTAATTTGACCAATCTCCAATCCCTAATACTCAGTGATCTCTGTTCCCCAATATCTGGTAGCACCGTCTCATCAATCCCTCTCAGTCTGCTCTCTCATTTTTCCCATCTATGGACATGATGGTATCGAATTCTAACCACCCATCTCCCTATATTGTGTTCATGTGGGTGTGGGATGAGTGTGTGTATGTGTGTATGATCGAGAGAAACGGGGAGGGTTGAGGGTGTGTATGTGTGTGTCACAGAGAGGGGCAAGAAGGGGTGAGGGTGTGTATGTGTGTGTGATAGAGAGAGAGAGGGGGGGGTAAGGGTGTGTATGCGTGCGTGATAGAGAGATACAGGGAGGGTGTGTGTGTGTGATAGAAAGAGACAGGGAGGGTTGAGGGTATGTATGTGTGTGATAGAGAGAGGGATGTGTGTGTGTGTGATAGAGAGAGACAAGGTGGGGTGAGAGTGTGCGTGAGATGTTTGAAGATTTGAAAATAATATTGAGGGTGATGTGTGTATGTTATAAATGTGTTATGTGTCTATGTTCAATTTAATTATCTTATTAGTAGAAGTAGTAGTAGTAGTAGTCATGGTAGTAGTAGTACAATATCAACGCATGTAACACAATATGATTAATACTTAATAATTTTACTTTTTATCCATCGACGATTATGTGTATTTGTAGGGTCAAAGCTTTGTCCTGTGACTATACTTGTTACGCACTCAGTCCATTGTGTTGAAACAGAAAAGACCTTTACCATTAATTTGATAAAAGTCACTGATGTGGATTTAACGTACAAAAGCTATTTTGACAAAAACAATCTCTCCTGCTTTTGCTTGGCCTACACGCATTCGATATGATGACATCGGCCGATATATCTGCCTTTTCTCTCACCCCTCCATCCAGCTTACATTATTTCTAAATCAATAACTCGCGTTTTTCGTCATGATTCAGATTATTTCGTCATCTCCGATGGTTATTTTATTGATATCATTTCTCTCTTCGCCACTCAGTGTAAAGGGGAAAATTTTCTGCCCTCATGAATTTTTCATACGACATTATGGTCCAGTAATCAACAATTTTTGCTGAGGCTCACGTCGTATCTGGCATTCTACAAAAGCATTTTTTCTCCTCTCTATTCACGTGAACATGAGGTGACCTTCACATCATTCACAATCATGAATTAAAATACTGAATTCAATGTCACAACACAATGAGATTAACAAAATATATACACTTACACTACGGATTGTCAAAGGAATTGCGTGTAAAAAAAATCATACTTCCCATTCCTATTCTTTTTCCATCGGATCACATTTAGTCGAAGGCAAAATGTCCGAATAAAATTCATTATACACAGTGAACGATTGGTTAGCGTTTGTCGAAGAGATATTTTTGCTGATAACCTAATTGATTTCGAATAGAACGTTTAATGAGTATTAAAGATCTTTGTGGAAAAAAAAAACACATGAATGTTCTCATGAATTATTCCGCGAAATAGGTAAATGAAACTGATAGTATTCAGGAAATGGACACGGTGGTATTGAATCAAACTAACCCGCTCTCATTATACTGATCAAAGGCTGACCTGATGGAACGATCAGACGACTCCATATCATAACAATCAACAACAACAACTGGCAAGCAAAAAAAAGGTGTTCACTTGGCTCTCAAGAGGAGGGGGCCGTACACCCCCCCCCCCCCCTTGAGTGTCATCGGTTTAGATCGATTAGGAAACCCTTTTTTATCATTGAACGCATCGGCTGAAGAATTTCACTTTCATTTATTTTTAACAGCAAAGAAAGTGATCAATTTCAGTGATCAAATTAAGGAAGGCAATTATTCCACTATTATACTCATTTTGCAATAACAAAAATCATGCTCACTTTTTAACAGACAGAGGGTTGAGCGAACACCTATCACGCAAAGAATAGAAGAAAAGAACAATGATTTTATAATAATATAGGTAGAAAAAAAGGTTTTCTCCTCAATAGTTTTGGTTATCAATTTGGATATTTAAACATGTTTTCTTTCTTTTTTTTTTTTTTTTTTTTTTTTTTTTTTTTTTTTTTTTTTAAATGTTTTCTTTCTTTTGTAATTTGTTTTATTCTAACTTGTTTTAAATGTGAAAGCGACTGTATGTGAGGATGGGGTGTGTCAGTGTTCATGCCACGGTGGAGGGGGGGGGGCGCCATCGTTTAACTTTGTACAAAGGTCTGGTGCACCCCAACATCTACTCCATTTACATGAATAGATCGAAAAAAAGTAAATAAAAACAAGTTATGACACTTTGAGCTTAGGGTTGCTCAGGGGAGACGGATAGGCTATTTTGCTCGTTTTTCTCGCCTATTTTACGACTTCGAAGAGAAGTTCGCATATAGGGAAGGTGCTTTCTAACAGGTCCCAAAGAGTTCAAGGTGGTAAATGATTTCCTTCTCTCAGTTGTCCATCATAACTTTTATTGTCAGATTGTAGTGACATCTGTTA
Source organism: Lytechinus pictus (assembly GCF_037042905.1). Lineage (NCBI taxonomy): Eukaryota > Metazoa > Echinodermata > Echinoidea > Temnopleuroida > Toxopneustidae > Lytechinus > Lytechinus pictus. Next base: position 34,980,929 of record NC_087255.1, on the reverse strand, counting down.
AGAGAGTCGGTTAGAGACTATCTGCATTGAACAAAATCTTTTGCAGCCATGCGGTTAGGGCCCTATGAAGTATTTGAACTACTGGTTTGTCGACGAATTCATGACATTCCACCGCGCTTTTTGTGAACCTTAAAGGGAAAGATCCCCTGATGCCATTCACTTTTTTATCAAAAACATAATTGTATAAGAATATATAAATATATATATTTGCAAAGCAGGGGCCGCGGAACGGTTTTCAAAGTGGGGGGGGGGGAGCTGACCATGCAAAAAATCACAATTATATGGTCATTTTTACGTTTTTGTACATGGTTTTGGAAAAAAAGTGGGGGACTGAAGCCCCCCAACCCCCCCCCCCCCCGCTTCCCCGGCCCTTGCAAATGTTTGATGAAAATTCGCCAAAGAATAACAGAATTATGGATTTATAATTGTTTTATTTTGTGACGTCACAGGAGAGCAGTTCCTTCATTATCGTGTAATATAAATTAAAAAAAAAGCTTTATCTAAAAAAAAACCAACAGCGACAAATATCGTCAGACTCATAAATTCACACCTCCTCAAAGTATTCTGATTTTATATTACATGCCGTATGGTTAAGCTGATCTCATTTTCATCAAAAAGTCACAAATTTGTTATTTGTCTGTTTTTATTAAAATCATCTTATCTTCAGGGTAAACCTCCCTTTTAAGAAGAGTAAGAGGTGTTCGGGGTGATGAACTTTGAGATTTACCAAATAATGTCAATACCTGGTGGACCGCAATGAATACACGGAAAAGAGGTACAATGTCATTAAAAATCTGGAATCCGTGACATAAATATTTAGATTCTTATAATTTCAAGAAACTGGGAAGAAATACCATAGCGAGGTCATGTCTAATTGATTGTCCCACTTTTTAACTGACTGTAATAGCACTACAAGGCCCTATCACCCACAGCTTATCATAATGATAAAGGAGAAAAGAGAGAATGTTAAATGAAAAGACAAACGCGGTGCAGAAAGAAAGAGAGACAGGGGGTGGTGGGTAATAGATCGAAGAGAGTGTTGGTATAATTATCCTTATCGCTATCATTTACACTGGCATCATGTGCTATATACCAACCACATCTGTCCCCAATAAAAAAAAAGATAATTACATAAGTTATATTTATTTGGATTAAATTGATATAAAATCCTTGCAGTTTACACCATCTTTATTTTCATCGAATTTTATTGAAATATCTCTCCGACATCCATCATTACATGTATTGTGTTTATACCTTTGCTAAGAATAAATCAAATTCAATGCATTGATATATATTCAAATCATAAAATTATGATTTATCAATCAAATATCTTCATTTTTCTTCAACATATTCAGAATGAATATTATCACATTGATTTTCAAATGAGAATTTAAACAATCCATCATTTGCCTAAATAATATACATGCATGTTCAAATGTAAATGCTTCACTCAATCTGACATAAATATTCAAATGACAATTGTCAATTAAATCATGATTCAAAATAGTAAGTTTTATAAAAGTCAAATTATTTCCAAGTTTTTTCTACGAAAAACAATTATCCCTAATGGGTATCTAAAGTAGTACACTGCAATAATCAAATTATACTTGAGCTCATAATTGAGATAGGAAATCTAGAAGGAATCACACGCGCTTCATTCTGCAAATAAATCAATACGAAAATAAGTATCCGGTCAGCTACTTTTCTCAACTCATGGACTGTTCTTACATTGTGACTTCATGAGGACATTATGTCGCATCTCATCTCGACGAAAGCTTGTCGCAGTTGAAGTGGACGTCGTACACTATACCGATGCTACGCGTTTAGTAGACGGAGTACGCATATTGGAAGTTGAACAAGGTCCGTCAGACTTGTTCCGAAATCGGAATCAGTATCGGAACCCAGCTGCCTGACCGTGGTGTCTTCTCTTGGCCTGTGTTGCCCGGATTTAACTTCGATGTAAACCAAAAGTAAGAAGTTAGTTGCTGCATTTTCATAAGATATGCCTAACACATTAATTACGAAAAGTAAAGTTAAAATAAAATGAAGACAAAATATAATGGTATAGGTTATCCGTTATCTCTTTGGGAAAGAGTTGCCGCTTGTTTTCTTGGAAACTCAATTTTGTGGCTTGAAAGCAATATTCGGATTGCGAAAATGTCATCTACTTTGTAACAAACCCATCTGCTTGATGGAATAATAACGATGGAACTTGACGAATGAGGGTTAACATATTTTCCCATTTTGTATGCATATACTTTTTAAGTGGGAATATCATTTACCTTCAGTGTATTATTTTGTGCAAGGTAAGTACGATTGAGCCAAGAGACAATACGTTTCCCGCTGAAAAGATTATTATTACTCCGTTTCCCCAAACATCTAGAGTAACTTTCTAATGCAGAGGCGGTTGTACGTAATTAAAGACAAAGACAAAACAAAATAAATCTGTATTTCTGTTTCTGTTTTCTATTGATGTACTCTTTTCTGTATGTAATGCAAGGAAGTGTTATACAGTCTGGCAATCCCGTGGTCAATTTCATTGTAGTATGGTGTCAACCTAATGAGTATATGCCATTAAAGTAGAAACATTGAGTTGGAGATTTATACCATGGTCCATGTTATACCAAAGTGTTATGATGACTAATTTTGAAAGGGGTGTGTGTGTGGGGTGTCAATTCCAAGATTGGTCCTCAGTAGTCGTTAATACCCATGCTGCCAATAAAAGGCAATTCCCCCTTGTATTGAAATATGTCTAATATATAATATATTGATTATTACTGCAAGTTTCAAAAGATCCAAACCCCAAACAATAATCGATTTGTGTATTGATAATTAATGTTAGAATCAAACATTATACCTGGTATTAATTTGCGTATTATATCACACTTTTAAAAGAGCTCTAGAAAAGAAGAAGAAGAAAAGAAATAAAAAAGGAGATATTTTTATATATATATATATATATATATATATATGGAGAGAGAGGGGGAGGGAGAAAGAGATGTAGGTCACCTTCATGCACGGGGTTATTCTTTTCTCATCTTCTTTATTTTATCCATCGCTGTTTCTGATTCACTCCAAACAATTTCGAAATACTTGAACTTCTCCTGAACTCGTCTACATCTCGGTCAAAGTCGGGCCAAATTGAAAGGAAGTTCTTAATTCTATTTTTCTTGGAATCGAGTTGAAAGCGATCTCGAAAAGATGAGATGCCTAAGCTTTTATGGTGTGGTTTTATGTGAATGAATCACCCAGACGTAGCTATCGGCTACAAGATCTTTTTTATTTGTTCTTTTTTTTTTACTATTGCAACGTCATGAATTTTTTTATTGGGAGATTACACTTCATGGTTTATAAAATTTTCCTTTATAAAATTATTTAATTATATGTATTCAACTGAAGAAAAGTGATTATTATTTTCATGCAGAAACGATTTCGAAAAACAACTTAATTATATATAAAAAAAACCATAAGAAACCCTCCGTTTTTGCAGTAAAAGAGATTTCGACGGTTCTGATAACAAGTCGGGAGAAAAACCCCATTGATGACGCTTAAATCGGACCACTCAATTAGTATCATGAATATTTGATCTCAGCCTGTGAACGAGCCACTCAAATATTTATACGACCTACTATTGAATTATGAAAAGGTCCTATAAAGGCGGTTTTCCACAAGGGCGCGGACAAGACCAGGAAGGGTTGCGGAAGCAACTTTTGTAATTTCGGCATGCTGTCCGCAACCAAATTCCGTAAAAGATTGTGCAAATGGTCTTGTCATAGGATACAAACAGGACTGTCTGCGTATTGTCCTTGGACATTCCTGGGACTGTCCTAGGACATGATTATCTGAATGGATTTTTCGGCGTTTGGCGCGGACAGCATGAAGATCGTATTAGGACACATTTAGGACAACGTCACGGGTGGTAAATTCAAGGACTAGGACAATTAGGATAACTTTCGGACAACCTGCGAATAATCCGAGAAAAAATATCGTTCATATATTTTGTAAAATTTAGGGGTACTATTTGGGGGTTTGGGGTGTTTTTTTTTTTTTTTTTTTTAGAAACCTTGATTTTGCTCTGAAGTCCGAGTCGGAAGCAGTCGGAAGCAGAAAATAAAGAAATCCGTCATGAAACTACGATATTTTTACACATCTTTCACCTACAAAATATAATATTGAATTTTCCTTTCTTTCAAATCAAATTGCATTCATGGTTCAATATCCCAGGGGGACGGGGGACGCGTCCCTCACTTTTTGGAAAGGGGGGGGGGGGGCACAATATCAAATGTCCCCCAAACTTTTTTGGAGGGAGCAGAGAAAAAGGGGAAAGAAAGGGAAAAGAAAAGGAAGGGAAGAGAGAAGAGAGAGAAATAAAAGGAAGAGTACAAATAAGAGGAGAAATACGAGTGCATAAAATAAGATGAGGGGAAATCATTTCATGTCACAACATAAAATTTTCGCTAACGCTTCGTGCTCGCATTGCCTAATCTATGAGATACATAACTACATATATGGAGCATATAAAGTTGTGAAGTAAATATACAAAACATTTCTCGGACATCGAGCTTATTGTTTGATTTACAAATTGATTTTTTAAAGTTTTCTGTAAAATGACAGTTTTATGTTCTAAATTTAATACAGCTCGCGCTGCGCGCAAGCATTATTTGATTTGTCAAGTAACTATTCTCTTCGTGTATTCCATAAAGTTTCAAAAATATCCTTTTTCAGGCTGGTTTGATTGTGGATAGTATCAGCTAGCGCAGCGCGCTTGCATTTTGAATTGGTAGTTATGTAAACTTATATCAATTCTAACAAATTATTCTAAATCCCTCTTTCATGACAGTTTATCAAAAGTTTCGGCTCGCAATTTGCGCTCGCATTATTCTTGTTAAAATTGATTAATCCATGTACCCTGTTCATAATTACAAAATGTTCAGTTATCTGGCAATAATACAAATTTTGCGCTCTCATTAGGCTTATTAGATTAATAAGTAAGATATAAATATTTTCATGATTTCCTAATAATCATATTGTCCCTTTTTTCATAATGGAATATCGACAAGTTTCATCTCGCGCTTATCACAGTCATATGATGACAAAATATCCTTAAAATGTCTCGGTCGCATGTCAAAATATATATGATAATACAAAAATATCAGCCTGCGCTTCGCACTCGCATCATTTATTAAGAGCGATCCCTATCCACTTCAGAATCTGCCTACACAGTGATCGAAATAGCGCGCTTAATTAGAATGTCCGGATTCTAGGTTTAAATCTAAACGCGTGCACGCATGTTTATTGTGATACGAATCTTGTTTTGTTCGCGCTTTGCGCTTACATAATTAATAAAGGAAGATATCCAATAACCCATCATTTTCTTGATTTACAAAACATTAGATGTCCCGTTTTTAGGTGTAAATCTGAATTTGTTTCCGCTCACGCTTCGCGCTCGCATTAAGTGTATAGTCATATACCTTTCCTGTTCATGATTAAAAAAGTGCTTAGAATTGTGGAGCGTTGTGGCCCAGTGGATAAGTCTTCTGACTTTGAAACAGAGGGTCGTGGGTTCGAATCCCAGCCATGACGGAATTTCCTTCAGCAAGAAAGTTATCCACATTGTGCTGCACTCGACCCAGGTGAGGTGAATGGGTACCCGGCAGGAATAATTCCTTGAATACATGAGCGCTGAAAGGCAGCTCGAGCTAAAGCCGGGTTAATAATACTAATAACAACGCGCATCGGAATAGAATATTTCTAGATAGATGGTGCTATATAAATGCCTATTATTATTATTATTAGAATTTCAAGTATTTAGGTCGGAATGTCAATAAATGGTCAGCTCGCGCTTCGCGCGAGCATTATTTGATTGTTAAAATATGCATATTGTTAAAATATGCATATATCTTCTTTACTGGTAACTACATTTTTTTCGATCAGGCCAGAGCGTATATAAAAAAAATCTGCTCGGGCTTCTTGCTCGAAGTATCTATTTGTTACATACGCATCTCATTCAGGATTACAAATATTGCTCAAAATATTAAAATTTCAGGACAAAATAGAAAGAAATAATTTCGCACTCCGCGCTCACATTTTATGTTTATCAAAAACATGTCCTGTGGAAGAGTTTTTTCACGTAGGCCTATTTGCTTTTGTGAAAGAGCCGAGGTGTAGTGGTTCTGACTCTCGCCTTGTAAACAGAGGGTCATGTGTTCAAATCCCACCGCGGTCTATACAGTGCGTATCAAAAAACGGGACAGTTTTGAAAAGTCTATAAAAAATGTGTTTCAAATTATTATATCTATATTTTGATGTTAATAGATGCTCTGATATTTATCTTTGAAATGCAATTTAAAAAAATATACTTTATTCATGGGACGTTTTTGTCGGGGGTTCAAAAAGAGGCTTGCGCAAAAATGGCAGAAATGAGAAATTTGATGATTAGACTTTTGGCCAATCAGCAGACTTCCTCTTAATCTTTTCATTATCTTTGCCATGATTTTCAAATTATGCTGTCAAATTTCATTTACAAATTTATTTATTTACCTGAATTATTTTGTTTTTAATTTAAACTTATTTTACCTTTGAATTTTCCTTCATAAGTAAGAAAAGAAGACTTTTTGTCAACCCAAGAAAGAAGATTTGCATTATTAATTGGGAGAATTGGTAATTATTCAAATCCTTTTATTATGTGAAACAAATTATGTTATGGTACCTATAAAAGACATGAATAATATTTTCAAAGGGTTATTGAATCCTTCAAGTTTAATTATGTGCTTGGCAGGACAAACAGGAAAGGATTCATGTCTTTCAATGGCAATGATGTAGCCTATTGAGTCGATTTTGAAGGAGCAAGATAAGGCAGGGTAAAATGTATCAAAAAGTTGTGAAGCAAACAAGCAAAACATTTCCACTTTTTTTATTAAAATATTAAATTTTGTGATTTTGGCATAATATTCAGAAAATGATATCATATTTCACTTTCTATATTTTCTGTGATTTTCCATTTCACTTTTTTCTTGGTCATTATTATTATTTTTTTTTTTTGGGGGGGGTTGGGCACTCCGATCCCCCACCCATCAGTGTGCCACTGTTCAAAGGCACCATAACCTTTGTAGCACACAATGAAAGGATTTGAAGAAAGAAAATGATGCTCTCCCATACTTCGGTTGAAAAAAAAAATTTTGTTTAAAGAAGGAATATTCAAAGCTGAAAGAGAACATATTAAAAACGAACATCAACAGAACTATTCAAGCAAATAAGTAGATTTGGAAACGGATTCTGACCGCATAATTCGAAAACTATGGCAAAGATAATGAAAAAAATGTAAGAGGAAGTCTGCTGATTAGCAAAAAGTCCGACCATCATATTTATCATTTTATGCCATTTTGGCGCAAGCCCTCTTTTTAACCCCAGACAAAAACATTCCGTGTTCGCTCAAGCATGAACGAAACTAAATTATTTTGATGGCATTTGAAGGATAAGACCTCAGAGCACCTATTGACACCAACATATAGAGATCATAATTTGAAACAAAAATTTTATAGACTTTTCAAATCTGTCCCGTTTTTTCATAGGAACTGTATAGCGTCCTTTGGCAAGGCGTAATCCACACTTTGCCACTCTCAGGTGCTAAATAGTCTGCTGGGCAAACCCTTCACTCGAGTTAAGGGTCTGAATGTGCAGCCTACTCATGCCTTGTGTACTGAAGGCTCTCTCGCTCAGTCAACATTACTCTTTTTATTTTAAATATTGTAAAGAAATGAATGAAGAGAACAATGGTAGGCGTAGCTTAAATCAAGGTTCCCCATAGCTATCTACCCTTTGGAAAAATTGGTGATGCCGAAAAAATGTCTCTGCCGGGAATCGAACCCGGACCCCCATTTTTGAACGCCGGTGCCTTAACCACAAGACCACAGAGACATGTTAGTGGCTAGAGCGACCCCGATCCGATTGACCGTCAGATAGACAGATTTTCGACACTATACCAATTATAATTTCCTTTGTCGGGTGAAGGTGGATTTTGAACAATAACAAGCAGAGACATTTTTTCGGCATCACCAATTTTTCCAAAGGGTAGATAGCTCTGGGGAACTTTGACTTAAGCTACGCCTACCATTGTTCTCTTCATTCATTTCTTTACAATATTTCTAAAATAAAAAGAGTTGCCAAAGCTGTTGTACATGTATAACTTCACACATTTGTATACTTTCTCCCATACGTATACTGTATCAAAGCAATAGCTTTGATCCAGCTGAGGCATGGCGGCTTGTCATTGTTCAAAATCCACCTTTACCCGACAAAGGAAATTATAATTAATTGGTATAGTGTCGAAAATCTGTCTACCTGACGGTCAATCGGATCGGGGTCGCCCTAGCCACTAACCCGTCTCTGTGGTCTAGTGGTTAAGGCACCGGCGTTCAAAGCTGGGGGTCCGGGTTTGATTCCCGGCAGAGACATTTTTTCGGCATCACCAATTTTTCCAAAGGGTAGATAGCTCTGGGGGACCTTGATTTAAGCTACGCCTACCATTGTTCTCTTCATTCATTTATTTACAATATTTAAAATAAAGAGAGTTGCCAAAGCTGCTGTACATGTATAACTTCACACATTTGTATACTTTCTCCCATACGTGTACTGTATCAAAGCAATAGCTTTGATCCAGCTCAGGCATGGCGGCTTGTCATATATATATATATATATATATATATTGATTTACATATGACAGTCATTTCTTAGCTTTATTCTTATAAAATAACAAAGATATTAAATAGTGCAAGCGCAAAGCGCGAGGTAAAATTTTGGGAAATTTCATGTATTTTGTTCTGAAAATTGACATTTTGAGCAATGTTTGTGATCCTGAACAAGATGCATATGTCACAAATAATTACTGCGTGCATGCGCGATCAGCGCGAGCAGATAGTTTTGATATACGTTCTGGGCTGATCGAAAAGGGTCCTGTTATAATGAAGGTTTGCAGTTACCCATAAAGACGATACATATTTCAACAATCAAACAATGAGAGCGCGAAGCGCGAGATGAAAATTTTGACATTCCGACCTAGAAACTGAACATTCTAAGCACTTTTTTGTAATCATAAACAGGGTGGGTATATAACCATACAATTGATGCGAGCGCGAAGCGCGAGCGGAATCAAAATTGAGATTTCAGACCCAAAAATGGGACAGGCTAAGCACTTTTCTAATCATGAACAGGATATGTATATACATAAACATTTGACGGGAGCATAAACTTTTAATTATGATAAGGAATAATGCGAGCGCGAAGCGCGAGCGGAATCAAAATTGAGATTTCAGACCCAAAAATGGGACGCGCTTAGCACTTTTCTAATCATGAACAGGATATGTATATACATATACAATTGACGGGAGCATAAACGAAATCGATATTTTATACTTAAAAACAAGACATTCTAAGCACTGTTCTAATCATGAACAGGATGGGTAATTGGATATCCAGTGTGAGCGCGAAGTGCGAACAATTATTTTAGATATTGTGATCTGAAACTTAAGCACATTTTTAATATATAAAAAAAGACAAGATGCGTATCGAATGAACAACCGTGCGCTTGTTTAGATTTAGACACTGGAATAGGGCATTCTAAATACATTTTTTTTTATTTATGAAAAGGAATAATGCGAGTGCGAAGCGCGAGCGGAAACCAAATTGAGATATCAGACCTAAAAACGGGACAATATAAGCTTTTTTGTAATCAAGAACAGAATAAGTATATAAATATACGATTGATGCGAGCGCGAAGTGCGAGCGGAATCAAATTGAGATTTCAGACCCTAAAATGGGACACGCTAAGCACTTTTCTAATCATGAACAGGATATGTATATAAATATACAATTGACGGGAGCATAAACGAAATCGATATTTCATACTTAAGAACAAGACATTCTAAGCACTGTTCTAATCATGAACATGATGGGTAATTGGATATCTAATGTGAGCGCGAAGTGCGAACAATTATTTTAGATATTGTGATCTGAAACTTAAGCACATTTTTAGTATATTAAAAAAGACAAGATTCGTATCGAAATAAACAACCGTGCGCTTGTTTAGATTTAGACACTGGAATAGGGCATTCTAAATACATTTTTTTTAATTATAAAAAGGAATAATGCGAGCGCGAAGCGCGAACTGAAAATATTTGATATTCCGATCTGAAAAGAGTGAAAATAGGCACTTTTTCAAGCACCGTATAGGAAAGTTATGAAGTGGGGAGGGTGTCCTACAAAACGTCGTTCATTTTCATTACATTTCTGTCATTCGTCATACCTACCATATTTCCAGGGGGGCGTTTCATGAAAGGATTTGTCGGACGTTTTATCCGACAAGTCCCATTTTATCCGACAGTTACCATAGTAACAGTACCTCTCAGCCAATCAACATCAGAGAAATATGTCAGATCTGACAACTTGTCGGATGAAAATGTTGATGAAACACTCTCCAGGGGGTGCTGCACGCAAACAAAAATTGGGGGTGATTCAGCACCACCACTTCCCAAGGCCATGTAAGTCGCCCCATACGCTTGTTGGTTGAGGCTAATAGCATATTTGTTTTCTACATAACACGTCTCGAATATCAATAGTATTGCAAGCAAACGGGAGCGAACGAAGCGAACGATCATTTTTTTGACATTGTAACACGAAACTAGGTCATTATGTATTCTAACACTTCGATTTAGAGAATAGTATTATGTTTCACATTTTGTTTACCCAACACCCCTATCTATAAGTTGATGAAACATAGTACTAAAAATGCTTTTTCTGTCATGTCGCTGTGCTGTTAGAGACAGCAAACACTGATGTTGGAATAAACTCAACTAAGGATGAGGTTTACTGAAGTTTCAGTGGTCAAAGACCTGTATTATATACTTCTCTCGCGAGAAAATTTAAAGATCATGCGATCAGGACCACTAAAAACCATGACAACAATAAATTACAACACAAAACGTAATATGGAGAGGGAGAATTAAACAAAGGAGCCCTCCAGGTAGTGTATTTGAATTCGAAGAGCTTCTTATTTTTTTATACACACACATTTTATCTTCTTTATATTTGAGAGAACTAAAATGATATTAAACATTGATAATAAAACGCCGAGGGTCCTTATCATTTAGCGTGACAAAACTCACAATTGCCTCCGGTTCTAATATCAATTTGTTATTGTTTAGGAGAGAAAGTGAACTTTTTCGGTATGATAAAACATTCTAAATTGTTATTTTTATAATTTCTATCGTTGCTATCATTATGTTTGAAGACAAGGTCTTTCCGTTCTATTTCAAACGTCTGAAAACAAATCGGCATGGATTATTATAGATGATATTTGTTACAGGCCATTTCGTACCACGAGAACTTGATCATGGTATATAGACACACAAAATGAAAAGAAAAGATTTTAAACGTTGGTGAAAAAAATATCACACATATTATGACGTATGATCAGCTTCCCCTATTTCCAGAAAATCCCATTTTCAGAGGAAATGAACATTTATTTTACATGACTTGTGAATATAATGCTTCAACAAAAACATAATTTCAAACACGCCCATTTGAGAAAAAAAAATTTCAGTAAACTTTAGCAATTAAAGTAAATGAATTAATGGCATGTTTTAGTAAGTGACTGCAGCTTACTAAAGGAGTTCTCAAATAAGACGTTGAAACAATCAATATTTTGAAAACATGTCTTGTGAATGACGTGTTCGTTAGGCTCATCGTGGTTATTCATTTAAAAAAAAAATAATAATCATCTTAAACAAATAAAAATAAGACGCATTTTTAAAGTACCGTGCCAAAAATATTTGTTCTTATGAACTATTCGTCCTACTTTGTGTTCTCCCCCCCCCCAAAAAAAAAAATAATAAAATAAAGAAGAATGGAAGGCTCTTTGAATCAAACTCCATTTTTTTAACTCTCACCTTTATATTAAACAGAAGATAAAGAAAATTATGTTCAAATTGACACTGACATTGTAATCTTGCTATTTAGTCGATTTGACAGTCCCATAGGCTCAACACACCAACCTAGAAATGTTCTTTCCGATGAAGTTTTTTTCTTGATTCGTGTTCCTATGGGGTCCTAGAACAAATTCAGATTGGTTGCCCAAAGTTGCCGTTTGGGCAATTTTGCTAATTTGCATAAATCCAAAATGGCCGCCAGATGCCATCTTGAAAACCTAACTTTTGAACCCCTTGACCCAAAATTATAATAAATGACTCTTTTTAGGGGTTTAGGGGTGTGTAGAACCGATTTCTATCATCATTTTTGCAATATAAGGCCATCTTCAGGTCAAATCCAACATGGCCGCCAGATGCCATCTTGAAAATTTGACTTTTGATCCCCTTGCCCCAGAATGACGAGTAATACCTCTGTTTATGTGTTTTGGGATGTGTAGAATCTCTTTCTGCTATATATTTTGCAATGTAATGTCATCTTCAGGTCAAATCCAAGATGGCCGCCAGATGATGCCATTTTGAAAAACTAACTTATGATTCCTTTGTCCCAGAATCATGAATAATACCTCTTTCCGTGAGTTATTTGGTATGTTGATTCCATTCTTGTTAATAATTTTGCAATATTGGATCATCTTCAGATCATATCCAACATGTTCAAGATGGCCGCTAAACGCAATATTAAAAAAATACTTCCCGAGACTATTGAACCGTAAAGAAGTACTCTCCCTAAAAGCGTACACGCTTTCCTGAAGAGGTTGCTATTATGTGTAAGAGCTCATTTAAGAGGATTTCAGTAAAAATGGTTCATTTCTTTTAATCACTCCATCTTTAGTTCGAAGTTAAGTCATGTCTAAGATGGTCAGAATGTTGATAGATTTCGTCATTAACCGCTCACTTTAGATTGAAACAATTCAAGGTTCGGGCTATGATCTATTTCGGGAGTCCATATCATTTTTTTACGTCCAACTATACTTTTCTAGTGAAAGGACTTCGAAGTGTTATTTGAATTAAAAAGTGATTTTTCAGAAAATTAGTTAACTTATATTACCTTCCTTTATAATCATCGGACTTTTCGTCCTGACAAGAGCCATTGACTTGGTCAGCAGGAGTGCACTATTTAGCCTCCTGCAGAAGATAGGCTCCCCCAAGACTGTTCCATGGTCGTATCATTCCATGACAACAGTTTGCTACAACGCTGGAACATCTGATAACTTCACTCAGTTCCTGTGAGCAGTGGCGTGAAGCAAGGCTGCGCCTGGCCCCGACACTCTTTGGGATCTTCTTCTCAATGCTTCACCAGTATGCATTTGGCGAATGCACAGAAGGCTTCTATATCCGTACCAGAGACCGACTACGTGCCAAAACAATGGTCAGGATGGTTCTCATTCGTAAGATGTTGTACGGAAATGATGTCGCCCTTGCCTCTCAAGAAGCGGGAGTACAAGAAATAGTCATACAGCCGCCTGTCCTGTGCATGTAAGGAGTTTGGATCACCCATCAGCCTGTGAGACAGAAATCCTGATCGACTCAAGACACTGACTGTCCTCCAGATATCTCTATCAACAGCATGCACTCGTCTGGTTGTGGATGACTCTTCACCTACCTTGGATCGACTATCTATCTCTAGCTTCTTTTCCCTGGACAATGAGATAAGCACCAGAATAGGAAAATCCGCCACAGTCATGGCAAAGCTCCTGTACGGAATTAAGTCCCGGAAAACGTACGCCGACCAAGAAAAGCGGCTAAACTCCTTTCATGTCAGCTGCCTCAGACGTATCATGTACATTGAATGACAGGACAAAGTAAAAAAATACAGAGGCCTTCAGCGTACGTGCTGGCATCCTCAGTTTATTCTCGCTCTCTAGTCAAAGGCGCCTCAAGTGGTTGGGGCATGTTCGCCGCATGAAACATTGGCGAATCCCAGAAGCGATTCGCCCAGGTAAGGTGAGCTGTGTGATTGGTCTCATCCCAGCTACACCTGAAAACGTGACATAAAACTTGCCGGCATAGACACTAACACTTATGAAGATGTAGATGATAGTCACCGTTCTATGAAGAGCTACTAAGTACAGGGGTCAAGACGTCAGGAAATAATCGGAATGCTAAATTGGCAGACCAAAGACCGAGGAGGAAGGCTAGGACAGCATCTCCATCTAAACCTGTCTCAGCGTCGTTCTCCTTCATCTGCACAAATTTGCTCTAGAGACTGCCACTTACAGCCACTCTCGAAAATGTAAGACCTAGCACTACACCATCGTCTTTTAAGACGAAGTGATGCCTACCAATCATCTGACACATTGATTTCGGAAAAATATGGAGAAAACACTTTAAAATTCAAATAAGACTCTAAAAGCCTATTCAGTACAAAAGTATGGATGGACATTAAACAACTAAAAATATACGCGAAATGGATCATAGCCCAAACCTAAAGAGGGTTCATTCTAAGGTGAGCAGTTAATGCCGAAATCTGACATCTCAGATGTGACTCCACCTTAACCTAAGACTTGGGAATTAACAAAACAAATGAGTATTCTTACTGATATCCCTTTACATTAGCTCTTACACGTAAAAGCCTCGGAATGTATTATTTCAAGATGGCGTTTGGCGGCCATCTTGGATTTGATCTGAAAATTTTCCTTTATGCAAAATCACAGCATAAATTGAATCAACATACCAAATGACTCACGAACAGAGTTATTATTCATGATTCTGGGGCAAAGGGTTCAAATTTATTTTTTCAAGATGGCTTCTGATGGCGGCCATCTTGGATATGACATGAAGATGACCTTATATTACAAAAAAAAATAACAGAAATGGATTCTACACAACCCTAAACCCCTAAAAGGAGTTATTCTTCGTCATTTTGGGGCAAGTGGTTCAAAACTTAGGTTTTTAAGACGGCATGTGGCGGCCATTTTGGATTTATGCAAATTATCAAAATTGCCCAAACGGCAACTTTGGGCAACCAAGCTGAATTTGTTCTAGGACCCCATAGGAACATGAATCAAGAAAAAAACTTCATCGGAAAGAACATTTCTAGGTTCGGAAAATGTCAAATCGACTAATTGCAAGTCCAATGCCCAACGTTGTGGAGATGTACGTGGCATTAAAGAGTTTTCGCAATCATTACGCAGCCGCTGTCTTTAACGCACCATTCCTTTGAAAATGAACAGCAACGTCGTCTCATGCCTCTGGACAACGACGTATTGTTCGTCTAGTGCAAATCTTCGGATGATCTGATGTCCTGGTTCACCAACCTCTAATCTCTCCTTTGTTATTTGATTTGAATTTTCAAAGATAGTGGTGTGTTGTAGAGGGCGTCGTGATTGCGAGAACTCTCTACTGTAAATATGGGCTGCGGAGTTTTTTTTAGGCTTTCCCCCTATTTGTTGTGTCAGTAACTAGATGCACGTGAAATGGACCACATATTTCAGCCCCAACTTTGATTCATCCCCCACCAACTTTCAAAACCGTTCCGCAGCCCATGATAAATATGCTTTGCATTTTACGATTTGTGTGCATGAATATTTAGATTTCCTTCAATAGACTCCTCTGCCGCAAATTTATAAATCTTAAACGACTAATGCAGGTAGGCCTATGTAAGCGAAAGGAATTGGGAATGTAACTAATCAACACACCCTGTTACGCATGCGCGTCAAAAAGCTTTGAAAGCATTGTTTTGAGTCCTTCGCGTCTTCGATGTTTCCTGAAAATAATATATTGTAGGGACTATGTGACTTTGTTGAAATTAGTTTTTCTTCTCTTTCTGCTGCTGTTTTGCACATGCCTTATAGCACATCAAGTTAAATCTACTATTTTTTCCCCATTCTGAAACGCAAATAAGTATATGAATAATTATAAGAATGACCATAGTCCACGAGAGTTCATTTTAAGTAAATCAAGAACAAAATTATTTCGGTCAGTTGAAAGAATGATTTATAGGCCTAATAATTGATCAGTTTCCCATATTTAAGTCAATTTAACCAAGGAATGGACTTAGGCTGTTGTTACACATGGTTTTAAAATGACACCGCCCAAAATGATACAACTGCTAATACGGTGTGCACATCTGGGCCTATAGTTACGATAACATTGCCACTGTGGTAACTACTATGGCTCAGCAACCAATATAAATCGAGGTTTCTATGGTCCTTATAACAATGTCAAAGTTGCCCTGATCGTTATTGTTTATGTCCCAGTAGTATCAAAACATCAAAATGAAACCTGCTCTCAAGAATGCGGGATTGCTGGCCTGCTATACGACTACAAGCATACAAGCTGTTTCCAAGATGAGCTTGGAATGTCCTCCTGTTCGGTCCATGATATCGGAATTTACCCACTTTGGGCGTTGCAATATGGCGTCCTACTTTATTTCCGGGTTATAGACCACTGAACATCCTGTTCCAGGTGAAACAAAGATGAGAGGAACCCCAAATATCGGTGACGTTAAAACAATCAGATTAAATCAGGTCCTTTCACCACATATCATACATGGCCAGTATATAGGGGCAAATATCATTGACAAATTTTCACCTTGACCTCCAAAAGTGGGCCCAAGTTGCACAGAATGTATCGATTTCTCTCTTTTTTTTCAATTAAACATAATCTCATATCAATCATCCATTTATAGATTTCAGTTTGAAAATGATATCAAAAATCGCATGAATGCATGTAAATCATAAACGGTATATATACAAACGGGAGCCGGTATAACCCTAATAACCGCTAGATATGTTTTATCAAGACTTATCAAGATGACTCCGAGGAATATTCTATAGACAATGTGACAAAACTGAAATTCCCCCGAAACACACATTCACACACACGGACCCACCCTCATACATCCTCACCCAAACACCCACACCCACCATACACAAACATGCTCACACACTCCCATATAATTACAGTCATAAGCATCATGAAGAAAACAACCAGATAACCGTACACGCTTCAGGCCTACAGGTGGACAATAAAGATATAAAAGAGATTGATATTAGAAACTTAACCAATCATGTAAAAATTGAGTACAAAAATATCTTAGATCCTTTATAATTAATGAACGATGCAATTTGTTAGGTAGGTGGTTCCAAAATCAAGATGATGATTTACTAGTATATCCAAAGGTACGAACTGAAATATTTTTCAACAACCCATTGTGATATAATATTGTATCGTGTTAACAAAGTCCACTGCTTAAAAAAAGCATATTACCAATTAAAGAACATAGCATACCTTACTTTTTACATTATTGTTTAATTACTGATACATATAAATGTCCTTAGATTTCTAGTAACGAATATTGTGTGGGCAATAAAAAAAAACCGCATTGAAGTTCATTGCTTCTCTTCCTCTCTTTTTTAATGTTATTGTTTTCCCCACACTTTTCTTACACCATGTATATGTATGGTAAATAAAGGCTACAACTTTAGCATATATTCTTTTTTTTAACTTGTTTTTGCATTTCGTTTTGTATTATATTTCTTCTTTTTTTTCGTTTTGTTTATTTGTTTTTGGGGGTGTCATTGTAATGATTTTATGTAATGTATTGATATAAAATGCAATGAAAATGAAAATGAAAATGAACACACAAATATAGCGTGCAGTTTCACTAAAAATAGATATTTAACAATTCATAACCCAAGTTAACTTCAAGGTTGCATGAATACTTATAAGTAAATAAAATGCTGCAATATGGTATTGGTAAAAAATGGTTGTATGATGTAAATCAAATGCAAGAATTGTTTTGATTAGATGTCTTACAAAAGTGCATTCACCATTTGGAATAAATGTCTGAGAAGACAAAGTGTTTGAATGGGTGTAATGAAGCGATTGGTGTTTTATCTTCAAATTGCTTTTCAAACTGTTGTATGCGTTTTATCTGGAGGTGGACGTGTGAATGGATGTGCGTGTAAATGTGTGGGTTGTGTTGTATATATCAAATGTATCTATTTTTCAATTTTGATTTATGTGATAATAGATGACAGGAGCTATTTTCATACGATAGATTAAAGATGGAATAACATCATCGAAAATATCTAGTAATATACCTGATAATCATTCAGTTGTTAGTAATGTCGCTTAAAATTGAATAGAATCAGTTAGATGGGCTAAAGAAGAATGAAGTTCTAGAGCTGTATTTACATGAAGCTATAGACCGGACATGGTTGCTCAGTGGTAGAGCATCCGCCTCCTGAGCGGGAGGTCGTGGGTTCGATCCCGGCCGAGTCCAAAGACTTAAAAAATGGGACCTTTTGCCTTATTGTTAGGCGCTCAGCATTAAGATTGAAAAAGGGTAATAATTACAGTATTATGCTATGCAGGGCCCGCTGGTAGAGCACTTTCCTAATTGAAGTGGCTACCCTGTATAAATAAAACGTTATCATTATTATTGAACATAATCGTAAATATCCAAAGTAGAAAAATCAAAATAATCACCGTGTAATTGCGCAGTATAATGCCAAGGGGTATTTGTTATGTATTAAGTTATATTCATACAAGTGAATTTATCTTATTGGGAATTAAGTTTGGGGAAGCTCAGAATATAGAATGAAAAGATTAACAAGTTTACGTGAAAAATAATTGGATTTGGCATGGAATCGCTATCTCTGCTGACTAGTAAACAGGATATAACAGAATGTCTACATAAAGACTGCATGTAAAAATATTTAGATCATGTTAAAAGTCAAGGGGGCGCTTCATGCTGCCAGTGGTGATTACCGTCACAGCCCCCGTTAATTTTGGCAAGTAGTGACAAAACAGGGGAAAGAGGAGGAAACAAAAAAATGGGAAAGATAGGGGGAAAACGTTATCAATGCCCTTACTTAATTTTAAAAAATGGCGTACATTTTAAACGGTCTTGCCCTCCCAGATTAATGTTAAAGTGTTTCATAACACTCAAATCTGATGCCGAACAAAGATCTACGTACGCGAATATTATCAGTTTTCAATGCAACTAAAATGAAACAAATATCCTCGCAATGTGATGTTACCAATGATAATTATAATTAAATATTTTTTTACATATCATGTTCGATTTTCATGACCTTTGGTCTCGAACAGTCTAAGCTAAGCAAATAATACATGAAAGTGGTATCAAATTAATTGGGAGAAAATACTATTCCTGGACATATAAAAGTTATGTGTTTAGGATTATTTTCCCCCATTAATACCGAATTAGGCTTCAAATTTTTTTGTTAATGTTAAGAAACGGTAACATTTTTAAAGAATTATCTTATAAATACCTTCCCCAAACTCACCGTTCATTAAATAGGATAAATAGGTTAATTCGTGCTTCTAAATTGTCTCTTGACATGCAAATATCTTGTCTCTCGTTTTCATCCTTAAAGGAGGTTTCACACCGAGATCTGGCATTTGCATAGAGTTACGTAAAGTTGCTCATAGAGACTACGCAACACTACGCCGCTATTTGTTTGCCTACGCAATGGGTACGCGGGAGGAGCGCAAACAATCAATCACGTTTAATTTTTTGCGCATAGTTGGCGTAGAGACAGTTCTACGCAAGTCTACGCAAGCCTACGAAACATTACGTAACTTCACGCCACTCCAACGCAACACTACGCAACTACGTGCTACTCATATGCAATACTACGCAACTGTACGCCGCTCCTACGCGACACTACACCAAAATGATGTTTCTCATTCCGGAACGGTTTCCCTGGTTTGCAGTTGCTGCAATATATCATTCATACACTTTTACTGAAAAGAGAGCAAAATGCCTTACATTTTGGATACTGCATGTTTTCTGGTGAAGGCAAATGTAGTTGGTATCGCACAATAATGTCACTTCAGCAATGATGTCTGATGGGTATGTCGCTCTCCATTTTCACCTCCATCTAGAAAAGGCATCCAATAAACAAATATATCAGGCTTTGAGAAAGTATAGTGGAATTATTTATCCGAGGTTGGTCTGGCAATTACTATCTTATAGAATATAGAAGTTTTGCCATTCCAACCGAGGAATAATAATTCCCACTATGCTTTCGAATGAAACGCCTGATATATTTGTTTTATATCCTACTTTTAATAATTTATAACCAAAATCTATGCGCTGAGCATGCAAAGTCCTGCTACTTGCGTTGAATTACCTACTTTTTTCGAGCCACCGCGCTCAGCGGAACGCAGATAGATTAGTGCCTTAGCCGACGCATCGCGCTAGACTTGCCCGGGAGAAAGAGCGCGCTAGCCGGTGCGCCGAGATATCCAGTTTTGTGAAATAATGACGTCAGAATATTGGTATATCCAAAAATATATCGAGGTCTGACGTCACGCAACATCATAGTTGAAATATATTCGGTCACATGATGCTACTTGAACCAATCACTATACAGGATTTACTCTATGTAGGATATAAAATGAAATATTCCCTGATCTCTACATCTACCCCCCTACGGAAAAACGCAGTATCTAATTACTTTTTCTTTTCATTTTTTTTTTTTTTTCAGAAAAGTAGTCAGTAAGTTCCTTTTTTTACATGGCACATTTCAGTTTTCTGAATGTATTTTGGGAACGCCAGTTTTAAGTAACTGCTAAACGCAGTATGACCAGTAAACTTAGCCCCCCCCCCCCCCCCCCCATGGAAAAAACGCAGTATCTACATTTTGCACAAGTTGATATAATAAGCATGTTATTTTAGTGTTTCAAAGCCACTCGAAACTATTTCATTTATCAAGTAATCCTTTATTATCAAAGCTTAGATTATATATGTGCCTATTTCAGGCAAAACCCTCGAACAAATGTTGTTATTGTTGTTGAATTGTTACATATTGACGTAAATGTAGATTTGAAGCGAATGCTTAGTTTCCCCATGAAAACAAACGCATTATATATGACAGATAAAGAACATGCTACTTAAAATAATTTTATCATAACTTACTCATTCGATGTTGCTTCAATACCAAGAAATAATTTATCAATGTGTAATTAAAGGGGAAATTACTAGCTTAGAAAATGGAGGGCGCCCTCTACCAACAAGGGCGCCCTCTGTGGTATAGTCCAAAACTTCACGGGAATTTTTTAAAGAAGGATAACATTTTACGACAGAGGGCAGTGGTTTGTATAAAGTACAAACTCAAAACAGATAAACATAGCAACTCAGAAGACTAGATATTTACAAAATTTACAAGAATGTTTTGCGTATTTTTTGACAATTTTTACGATTTGGAGGATTTTACCGCAGAGGGCGCCCTTGGTGTATTACTTTTCTATTAAATGACACATTGATGCATTATTTCATGGTAATGAAGCAATATAGACTGGTAATTGATGATAAAACTGAATAGGATTCTATTTCATCTTTAGATACTGCATTTTTTCACGGTGAAACCAAGCATTCCCTCGACTTTCCCCAAAGTATCTACATTGTCTTCAATATCTCAAAACAACAACAACAACACCAACTATATTTGTTTCTGTGGGGCCTGGAAAAGGCACATAATGTACTCTACACGTTGATGATAAAAGAATAGGCCCTACTGAGAAATAAAATAGGTTTGAATGGCTTTGAGGAAAAGATAAAATGCTTAATATATCAACTTGTGCAAGATGTAGACACTGCGTTTTTCCATTAGGAGGCAGACGTGGCATAGCTTGCACTCTTTTTAGGGAAAGGGGAGGGGTTCCTTTATCATCATCTTTCATTGGCAATTGTCACTTTTTATTCGGATGGCCTTTCGTCACATGTATCTTTTTTTTTTCTTTTTTTTTTTATTATTTATTTATTAATTCATTGCAACCATGACAGTTGGATTATTGACAATGCATAGAAGTACAATTAAATACACAATTACATATGAAATAAATATTTAAAAACTAGAGAGAAATATGTAACAATATACACTGTACATTAATACCAAAACAAACAGGAAATAATCAGCATAAGAAGAAGAACGGAATATGAAGAATAAGCAGGGAATTAAAACAAGAATATCTATTAAAATTTGACAAAATACTCACATAAAACAGGGGGGGGGGGGGTGTTGCACCCACAAATGTAATAACGCCCACAAATGTAATAACGCCCACAAATGTAATAACACTTTACCCACAAATGTAATAACGCCCACAAATGTAATAACACTTTACACCCACAAATGTAATAATTTTTGATCGCCCACAAATGTAATAATGACTTTACCCACAAATGTAATAAATTTGAAGGGATTTTTGGCGAATCCGTTCTAAACTAAAATCCTATAGTAATGCGTTCATATAGCACAAAAGTGCAAAGTCTTTTTTCCAGACCCGATTAACTCAAAAATTATAATATAATTTAAAGTCTTTTTTCCAGACCCGGTTATTTCAAAAATTATAATATAAGTCCAAAGTCTTTTTTTTCCAGACACGGTTATTGAAAAAAATATAAAATAAATCCAAACTAGGATACGATAATGATATTCCAGTGGAATGAAAATGAGAATCGAGCTTAGTCTTTTCTCCAGACCCAGTTAATTAAAACTGATGGAATTAATGTCTTTGTTCTTGTTTGAACTTACACGGTGCGTATTGTGAATATATGCGCTAAGAGTAAATTGAGAATCAAGCGTAGTCTTTCTTCACACCCGGTTACTTAAAATTAAAATCTAAATCCTTATAGTAATGTGTTCATATAGCACAAAAGTGCAAAGTCTTTTTTCCAGACCTGGTTAATTAAATATTTATGACATAAGTCTAAATTAAGTCTTTTTTCAAGACCCGGTTGTTTCACTAAATTATAATATAAGTCCAAAGTCTTTTTCCAGACCGGTTGTTTCAAACATTACAACATAAGTCCAAAGTCTTTTTTCCAGACCCAGTTATTTCAAAAATTATAATATAAGTCCAAACTAAGATACCATAATGATATTCCAGTGGAATAAAAATAAAAATCGAGCTTAGTCTTTTCTCCAAACCCTGTTATTCGAAAATTATAAATAACAATACAACAACAACAAAAACAGTCTAAAGACCCCATAATCTTATTAATGCTGGATAACATGGACATATAGCATAGCCTTTCAGCCAGACCCAGTTATTTTTTTTTTCAAAATAACGCTAACAGTAATAATAAGAAAATTCCAAATCTAAGACCAAACAATCCTTCAACCTAAGAACCTGTTTTAAAAAGAGGTTTAGAGCATTGTCTTTATTCCAGACCTAATCATTAAAAAAAAATTACCCCAAAAAAAATCTTCTAACGTAAGACTATATCATATTCTAATTTTTCTGGAATAACACAAGTTTTAAAACGTACTCTTTTCTCCAGACCCGGTTATTTTAAAAAAATGAATTAAAAAAACTTCAACAGTTCAAATCTAAGACCAATCTTCAAAAGTTACACCCTTACTGGGTGTAAAAACATGTATTTACTCCGCACCCAGGCCAGTTTTTTTTATAATAATACTAAGACCCCTACAAAACATTGTAATAATGCATGGGTAAAGCAAACATCCTTTCTCCAGACTTGGTTATTATTTGAAAAAAAAGATAGTTTTTACAAATATTCTAAAACGAATACCCAATAATCTAATTACTGTGGAATAACATGAAGATCGATTGTAGATTTTCCTCCAGACACAGTTATTTCAAGAATAAAAAAGCAATAAAACCCAACCCCAACAACGAATCTAAGAACCAACAACCCTCCAAATTAAGACCATGTAGAAAAGCACATGTTTAGAGCGTTGTCTTTATTCCAGACCCAGTCATTTAAAAATTAATTCAAACAGTCTTAAAAACACAAGACTTTGTCATATTCTTATTCCTGTGGAATAACACGAGTATTATGCTTAGTCTTTCGTCTAGACCCGGTTATTTAAAAAATAAAGAAATATTGAAGAAAAAAAAACTAAGACCAAATTTCAAGATTAAGACCAGTTAAAATGCTTGGGTTTAGAGTGTTGTCTGTACCCCATAACCAGTTCTCTGAAAAATACAAATTAAGCGAAACTTTAAACTTTGAACTTACAGTATAATTTTTGAAACAACCGGGTCTGGAAAAAAGACATTGGACTTATAATAATTTTTGAATTAACCGGGTCTGGAAAAAAGACTTTGCACATTTGTGCTATACGAACACATTACTATAGGGTTTTAGTTTTTAGTTACTGGGTCTAGAGAAAAGACTATGCTTGATTCTCAATTTACTCTTAGCGCATATATTCACAATATGCGCCGTATAAGTGAAAACAACAACAAAGACACTAATTCCACCAGTTTTAATTAACTGGGTCTGGAAAAAGACTAAGCTTGATTCTCATTATTATTCCACTAGAATATCATTATCATATCTTAGTTTGGACTTATATTATAATTTTTGAAATAACCGGGTCTGGAAAAAAGACTTTGGACTTACATTATAATTTTTTTTAAACAACCGGGTCTGGAAAAAAGACTTTGAACTTATATTATAATTTTTTAAACAACCAGGTCGGGAAAAAAGACTTTGAACTTATATTATAATTTTTGAAACAACCGGGTCTGGAAAAAAAGACTTTGGACTTATATTTTAATTTTTTTAACAACTTGGTCTGGAAAAAAGACTTTGAACTTATATTATAATATTGAAACAACCGGGTCTGGAAGAAAAGACTTTGGATTATATTATACTTTCTTTATTAACCGGGTCTGGAAAAAAAGACTTTGCACTTTTGTGCTATATGAACGTATTACTATAGGATTTTAGTTTAGAACGGATTCGCCAAAAATCCCTTCAAATTTATTACATTTGTGGGTAAAGTCATTATTACATTTGTGGGCGATCAAAATTATTACATTTGTGTGTAAAGTGTTATTACATTTGTGGGCGTTATTACATTTGTGGGTAAAGTGTTATTACATTTGTGGGCGTTATTACATTTGTGGGCGATTATTACATTTGTGGGTGTAACAGAGGGGGGGTAAACAACCTGAACCGCATTTTTTAATAAATGGTCAAACCAGATCATTCAGAAAAAAATAAAATAGTTAATAGGTAATTCGAATGGGAAGGAGGAAGAGATGGGGGAGAAAGTAATAAGGATTATGAGATAGAAAGAAAGGAAAGGAGAAGAAGAAAATAAAGAAGAAAAAGAAGATGAATATAAAGGAGAAGCAGAAGAAGAAGAAAAAGAAGAAGAGAAAAAACAAGAAGTTGAAAAAGGGAAGAAGAAGCAGAAAGAGGAGGGGAGGGAATATGAAAATGGGTAAGGGGTCAAAAAGGAGAAGGAATGAGGAAAGAAAGAAAGAAAGAAAGAAAGAAAGAAAGAAAGAAAGAAAGAAAGAAAGAAAGAAAGAAAGAAAGAAAGAAAGAAAGAAAGAAAGAAAGAAAGAAAGAAAGAAAGAAAGAAAGAAAGAAAGAAAGAAAGAAAGAAAGAAAGAAAGAAAGAAAGAAAGAAAGAAAGAAAGAAAGAAAGAAAGAAAGAAAGAAAGAAAAGGAGGAGGAGAGAGAGAGTGAAGAGGAGGAAAGGGGGAACTTATTATTAAGGGAGTAATTTAAAGTATAACATTGTGCCATTTTTGGTGTTGGCACTGTAAAACAGGGACATATCCCGCCCCAAAATGGGCCATCATTTCGCAGCACGGAAAGGAATTTCCTAGAATATTACGAAATCTTTCTTCCTTATACTCAAGTCAAAATAAAAATACCAATAAGATCAAGTTATTCCTTTATAGTGATGGGGAGTCATACAGTATTTGATTGCATACGTCATATTTCAAAAGTAAATGTCTACCTTTTGTCGTTCTTGTCCTTGTGTGATGCCTGGTATTCTGCAAAAAAGGCTTTGGTGAGCATCTGAACAACCTAATGCAGAGGAAAGAAATGAAAATTAAAGTGATAGTTATTAAAATGTTATGCTCTTTTCCTTATTCACCTTATTTTAGTTGATATCGTGTCGTACTTTTGGAACTAAAGTGATGAGAATATGATTATGCAAAAATTGATATGTTGATGTTTTAAACATAATATCAGATATGGAATTTCTAATGTGATCTTAGTGCCTGGTCAGTGGTCACCCTGTCCGGATACAATCATTATGTACTGCAAATGTCTGGATTGTGTCTGAGGACACCCTATGGACAATCTTCAGGCATTCTAGGAATGTGCTCGAAAACGGACAATTTCAGTGATATGATATATGTAATTTCCACAGAATTTTATAATCCTGTCTTTGCTCTTGACGTATGATATATGGAAACAAATGAATAAATAAAAGGCTTAGGTGAGATAAAATGCCAGAAAACATAAACGGAAAGGCACGACATTCATATTGCCATGAAACAAACAAAGTAATAAAGGACTTAGCAACATAAAAAAACCTTAGACTTTAAGATATACTTTTACAACGACGGATTAATCCAAAGATGTATCTTTGCACGGAAGAAATTTTGATAAATCGATAAATCATATGTACACTATAGATTAATTAAGGAGTCAGTACCCCAAACCCCTTAAAAATATATATAGAAAAGCTTAGAGGTTTTTCATCATAAAAAAGAAGTTTTACGAGCGTAACTTTTCAGACATTGACTTTAAAAGATCCTCATTTTCCAATCCTTGATCAATTTCAGAGGTAAGGCTGCAATAAATGGAAAGAAAATAATTATTCGACGCCCTAACTGATAGTGTGTTGAAGGAGACAAGAAGGTTATTGACCACTATTTCGCAACACCCACATATGTGAGTCAATAAATATAATTTGCCGTGCATTGAAACCGACAGTCTCCATGCCGGCATGAGTCAGCGTTGCTAAGGGTTAGCGTTCCTTTCACGTGCGTATCGAGTTCAAAGTCTTTCCATCATTCACAAACCATTACCATTGATAACTTGCAAGAAAATTGATTTTTCAAATTTGCAAAGGGTGTGAGAATAGACTGATCCGTGTCGTTGGCAGCGATCTACATTGTCAATTATCAAAATTAATCTATCTGAAAAATTTCAAGGTACTCTGCGATTTTTAAATGGAGCAACACAGTGCTTCAAAAAAGGGAGGTACTATACTGGTGTTTCTGACCGTAATTGCTCTCCCCCATGTCGGGGCAGCTCCCCGACCGATCATATCATCATGCCCTGGGTGTAGCGGAACTCACCGGCAAGAATCAAGACTGACCTCGAAAAGAAATACATTATCATCGCTCTCCACCTTGC
This sequence comes from Lytechinus pictus, assembly GCF_037042905.1. Lineage (NCBI taxonomy): Eukaryota > Metazoa > Echinodermata > Echinoidea > Temnopleuroida > Toxopneustidae > Lytechinus > Lytechinus pictus. The sequence goes on along the minus strand of NC_087255.1, from coordinate 34,953,830 downwards.
CTTCTTCAGCCTCCGCATCGTCGTCCGTGTCGTATTCTTCGGCGACGGCTCCACTGTTAACGACGGCGCCTTCGCCACCATTAGCCAGCAGTGTTGACGGGGAGGAGCCTGGTACGAACTACCCAACTCAGTCCCAAGCACGATGGAGGGCAGAACAAATCAAACTTGTTCAAGATGAGATTCTTAGGAAGTTAGACATGGTGAGGCCTCCAACTCTTGAAGAAATAGCACGTGTCAACATGTCAGATGCTCGTATGCAAGAAATGTATCAACGGTATTATGAGTCCGTACAAGAAGCGTCAAGTATCAGACATCTTTCGCCAGCCTACCGTGAAGAAATACACAGCTTCAGAAGTACAGGTAGGAGGATCATATTATTCATTTACTAATTCATCCCTTCCATTCATCTCATTTTCGAAAAGACATTCAATGTTTGACTTATTGTTTTCATCAAATAGGCCTACTTTAGATAATTACCGACATGTTGCCCCTTTTCAATTATAATAGCATAAGGCTTCAATAAATCAGCTTAGGACGGTTTAAGGATATCTTTATTGCGAGATAACGTATTAAACAGTGACTTGTTCATCGGCCGAACCAGGGGTGAAGCGCCCCCTCCTAATAAAGGCGCAAAAAATGGAAGGAGAAATAAGGAGGGGAAATAATCAGAAGAGGAATCATCTCTTAAAAGGGTCTCCTTGACCCTTCGTGCTTGCATTAAATGTTTGCATGGTTACATGATGTGGCTCTTCATTAAAAAAGGCCTTAATATGTCATTATTTGGGGGCTCGTGCTTTGCGCTCACATCATTTATTTAGTAAAGACACCTTTCCTTTTTATTATTAAAAAAAATGCATAGAACATCAATTTTGGGGTGTAAATGTCACAAAATTTAAGCTCGCTCTTCGTGCTCGCATGAATTGTTAATTAGACATCATTTCTGTTCAGTACTCAAAGTGTCCGGTTTTTAGGTCGAATGAATAAGAAAAAAAGAAGTCATTTCACGCTTCATTTCAATTATTTGATCAAATACCTATCCTGTTCATGGTTACAAAAAGTGCTTAGAATTTCCCACTTTTGAATGGGGGAAAAATCAGCTCGCGCTCGCATCATTTATTTGTTGCATATTTAGCCCTGCTATGATTGTAATAAGAGCTTAGAATGCACTATTTAATCACTGATAATATAATTATTGCGATATTTATCTCTTTCATGTGTTACTGTCAACCTACAGGTCCCTTTTCACAAGAGTGTCATGAGCCATGCCAAGCCTCCCCCTCCCCCTCCCATCTATACGCCGCTGCCCTTTCAGATCAGTAAGGTTTATATTGAAATGTTCAGTTCGCGCTCGCTTACTCTGTTCAATAAGATACATATACGCATCTTGTTTGTTTTACATGTATTACAAAATCTAATCAGGATATACCATTTCCATGTCAACTCAATATCCATGAAAAATGCAAACATTTGAGCTCTTGCTCCGCGCTTGTTAAAAGAACAATGCTAAGATGGAATTAGGAACGTCCCCTGTTTTACGTCCAGGGTTTTAACGTCTTTATCAAAATATTTTTATTTCTGTTGGCGTAGTTGGTGCAGCGATTTTCAAAATATTTTACATTCTCTGAATAAACAAGAAAAAATGGGCTCATACATTAATTTACATGGCACAGTTACCCCATTTTGGCATTTTGAATGATATGAAAATGTACATATAACGATAACAATAATGATAATAATATAAAATAGTAATTTTATCGCTTAATAGAACGTGTCATCACGTATTATGCCAGCGTGCACATGCGGATATAGGAAAAGAAGCAAACATTACTTAGAACCTAACTTTAATGTCAAACATAATAAAGGGAATATTGTACATTCGTTATGTTGCGGTTTGCTAAAGTAAAGATTTAATGGGTGGGGATATCCAAACCGAGTTTACCGATGTACCCCCCCCCCCCAACAAAATCCTTTCCCACCAATGTTTTGTACATTTTTACTAATTTTCTTCAAACATCTATCAGGTTTACTGTTAAGTACAAATCTCTAATCATCAAAATAATTGGATACAATCAGGGGCGGATGCAAGATTTTCCAAGGGGGGCACATTTTCGCGATGAAAATTTGACTAGGAAAAAAAATGTTTCTCACTTTTTTGGGGGGCACAATTGGGTAAAAACGATATAATTACATTTAAAAATGATTATGGCTCTAAAGGGGGCACCGCCACTGGATACAATATAATAAGAAAGGGTTATGTCGAATCACAGCTTATGTGAACTGTGGGATCATCTGAGTCTAAGACTTAACTAAAGAAATGAATATCGAAAAAAATATTTGTATGATTAAACAAAGGCGTTGACATAAGCTTAATTTTGCCAAGGATTCCTCTTTGGACTGATCCAGGCCAAACGTTTGGATAGAATGAAGTCCATGAAAATTACATTGTCAACTACTTGATCATGTTCAGCTATCTCTAATTCATGAATATCTTTCATTCTGGAAAAAAAAATACGTTTGAATTCTTGCAATGTTAACCCCATACAGCACTGACTGCCGGTTGAGATTTGTGATATATTCATCAACCAACGGAACCAGTTGTGTTCAATCACAATATTCAAGTTTAACATCCGAACACTGGAAAATTACTTTCATTTTTTTATTATCTGTAATTACTTTCCTTTCTTAATTGGATAAAAGAAATTGGCTTATATTTTGATACATAAGGTGATGCATATTCTTCATATAGGCAATCGTCTTCATGATTTTGAATTATGTATTCCTAATAGCTACATTAATATGAATTCCCATGTGCTATTTTATAAAAATATGTTAGTTAAACTGACAGAGCAAACATGTACTTGGAGGAAAGTGACAATTTAGATTTTCATCTAAACATTGTATTCGAAGAAAAAAAAACTATCAGTGCCACATGAATGCGTATTGTTTGCAGCGCATTAACATAGTTTGGAAAAGAAATTCAGTTTTCTGTGTTCTTGTCAATAAGCTGATCGTCGTAATCTTAAAGAAAAATTTGGATAGGGGTGGTCATAAAAACTATTTAGGAATAAGCCCCTAAAGACCATAACAAGATAACCGTAAATATCACATATTCCCCTGAATCCCGAAGAAAAAAGTAATATATAACTGTAACACATCTACCATTGTCCAGTTTTATCACCATGAATAATTCATTATAACAAATCATTGTCACAATAAATGAATGGCCATGGCAATACAGAAGTAGTCTTAAAAACAAGGTATGTCAAACCCAAGAGCATCATTGTATATATTAGATGGGAGTACTCGCGTTCACATAGAGAGGTAAGATCTAAAAATAGGATCATAAAGACTAGAGCATGAAAAGGAACTGATCTTTTGTTAAGACACGCGTATATAAACTGATCGATCCTATCTTCTCTGAAGAAAGGGATAAATCCTAATTGATTGTCATTTAACACTTGAGAGTTTGATTATTATAAAGGGCTGGAAGTAACTAATTTCATTTTACTTGAAACGTGTGAAATATTGATCTATTTTTGGTTAACGATTCAGACAGTTTTTTTATACATTTATTGCTTCATGACATTAGTCAAATTAAGCATGTACACTGTAAAAAATGCAGTGCTAATTTAGCACTTACAGTGCTTGTATAGTGACTGCACTACGAGTGCTGATTTTTTAGTTCAAATTTAAACTAGAAAATCAGCACTCGTAGTGCAGTTACTATACTAGCATTTTAAGTGCTAAAATAGCACTTCATTTTTTACAGTGTATATACCAACGTCTAAATTACCCTACTTATATAGTTTTTTTTTATATAGTGCTTGGTTGCACCTAAATACCGTTTATTTTATAGTAGATACAACATCAAATTTGGGAGAGAAGCAAGCAATTACAAATATTTGAGTATTATATTTCAGACATATCCCTCAATTGAGCCATTAAGCGGGGTTTTTTTGTTTAAGGTTTTGCTTGATTTCTTATATTTTAAATCATCTAAACAAAATAATGATAATACAAAACACTGTTGGCAATGATCCCCTTCCAAAAAATAAAACTGAAAGGTAAAGGACCAGACATGGCGTGCAGGCCAACATTACAGTTATTGGAAAAAAAACTGCAAGCGAGCGAGCGAAGTATGTTAACACAACACTTAACTTTGTGAAAGATTTGACATAATATTACACAAATAATTCCATAATGTCCCCCCCCCCCCTTATTCCCTTTTCTCACTTTTTATTGAAGGTGCGCCGGTGTAAACAACATTATATTAGTTTTCCGGATAATGAAAAACTGGAGCAAATTACTCTTTTGTTGATACAACGCAAAGTGTTTGATACTTATTTATAAGATGGCTTATAGTATTTTAATCCATCAAAAAGTAGACAGGTACGGCTTTTGTAAGACGATGAGACAACCGATTTGGAAAGAAGAGAAACATTAATTTCATGGAATTTATAAAAACCTCGTGCTAAAGATAATTTTGCCTGTTTCTTCTTAATATTGATTTACAGGTGACAAAATATATGGCAATGAAAAGGTGATTATCTGTTAAGGTTTTCAGTTTGGTTGTGAGCTAGCATGGTATTGATGGTGTCTTTATTCTAACGATAATAGACTCTTGGGGTTTGACGTCATAGTAGAAAACTTTGGATCGAGTGAAGGTGTTTTGATTATCACTCTTAGGAGATATTATTGATTTGTTTTGACTTCATTTTCCTAAGCACTCCAGGGATCAGAGTTTAAAGATTGTCCAATCTTCTGTACTTTGTTATCGTTGTTTTTCCTCTAATATCAAAGTGAAGAATGTTACGTTGTCAACCGTGGTTGTGAAGTTTTCCCTGGATTATTTTGGAGAAAACAAGCTCCTTGGACTCAAGATTGTCATCGTTTGTTGTTATTCATGCTCCAGGCAAAACTAAAAACGTGATGAATTTTGAAAACAATTGGTCTACAGCCGACATTCAGCCACTTAAGGCACTATCAGACAATTGTGAAGTCTTGTTTTAACACAATACATAATTGGAAAACTGACACTTTGACTTGTGTCGACTTCATAATAAGGTTGTCACATAATAAATAAACCTTGTGTTTAAATACATTTTTCGCTTTGCCCGACAAAGTGACTTGGTATAAAACGTTGCGTTACACTAGCCTCGTTCAGAAGTGGGATCCTCGTTTGGGTGAAATTCTATTATCAATGGATTAAAATCCAAGAGATACGTATAAACTCATGATTCTGATGTAGGCGTTTTTGGTCGGAGGAAGCCCATACGGAGGAAGGGTCGGAGTATCTCTGTCCAGACGGGTACTATACACTCTGACAAAAATCAGTCAAAAGTTACTAGTTAATAGGATCAGCTGGGTGCAACTGTTATTCTAGTCATATTTGACTATTTTCTTGTCGTATTTTACTAGAACATAGTTATTTCTGACTGGAATATACACTGCAAAAACTCCGGTGTTGATTTAACACCAGCCCGGAATCTATATATGTCCACACCGCAGAAGTGTTAAACAACACCGGTTTGGGTATTAGTCTAACACCAGATATGTGTTTATACAACACCAATTAGTTTTAAAACAGCATTGGTTTGATTCCAAAATGGTGTTGTTTCAATACTTCTCTGGTGTGGACATATATAAATTCCGGGCTGCATGGTATTAAATCAACACCGGGGTTTTTGCAGTGTAATTATGTCAGAAATGTGATAATCAGTCATTGTCATATCAGTTTCACCCAACTGACTACTGGTCTAGTCAAAGGTCGGAGTGTACTCCGACCTTTCAAAACTTAGCAAGTAACAATCAAGATTACCATGGTAGTTGCCACGATAGCAAAGTTCCAATAGTTTTAACTTTTAAGCAAACGGGCCCCATAAATGTTATCTTGACATTTCAAGGGCAAAATAAAAAAAATGTAGCATTCTAAGTAGATGCCCTCCTATCAATCCAATGAAAGAACATACGAAATGACCGGGGGTGTCACTGCTATTAATGAATAGACATCATCCACAAGAATCGTCCCGAAAAAAACATCCTAAACGACAACGAACGAGCATTCAAGGGCATAAAGCTAGGACACTAAACGCATATTTTTTGTGCAGACGTCCCGGATTTGCACGCTCTAAACAGGGATTTCATCTATTGTCGGGGGGGGGGGGGGGGGGGGCTTAGCAAAAATGCCCTCCCCTCCACCCCCCCCCCCCATTTTCAACCATAAAGAAAAAAATAGATATGATTATGGAGGCCATAATGTGCGTATATATGTATAAAATAATGTAATATTCCATTCATGGCTTGATCGTTATCACATGCCATTATTAATAATAATAACATTATTGAAATGCGCAGTTGAGTATATACATATAGAAATTACGCAATATAAATAAACAATTAATATTATAGTTATCATTGTTATTATCATTATCATTATTATCATTATCATAATTATTATTATTATCATTGTTATTATTATTATTATTATTATTAACATTATTATTATTATTCAAAACTTATAGTTTGGAGTCAGAGGTGTCGAACCATGTTTTGAGGGGGGTATTAATAATGTCCAAAATTTTGAGCACGCCAAATTATGATACAGAATATTTCAAATTATATATTTTTCAAGTTGTCAGAAATGTTTTGCAGGTCAAATCCATTTGTTTGCCCTCTCCCAAATATTTTCAAGGGCGATCGCCCCTGCCTTCAGGATCTACCTAGAGTGATTTGATTTTATTCTCTGCAATATTTTATTGTGTAGACCTAACATTGGTTATACCAAGGGCGGTGGAACGGATTTTCGTTGGGGGGGGGGCAAAGTAAAAAAACGGATATCTTCACCATGGGATTATTATATGTGTGTTTTGTAGTAATTAAGTTGAATACAGTTTTTTTTTAAGTGATTTCCGACTAATAAGATGTATAGTTAGGCATTATTTTAGCGAGCGAGCGGTTTGGACAAATTTTCAAATCTGAAGTTGTAAAACTCGCTTGTTGGTCGATTATGGATCTAATCACTGTCAAACGGGCATCCTTGCGAGATGTGGCGAGCGCGAATCACGAGCTTAAACTATGAACATTTCATGCAATAAAACATGAAAATTAAACATTCCGAGCAGTTTTTGTAATAATTAAAAATCTATGTGAATCTATAATAAATAAAGAGGCTTTATTAGGTCATGATTATTTGTGAAAAAAAATCCGCATTACTCCTCTGTGTTTAAGATCGCTTGCTCGATCTGTAATGAAAATCATAAGTCAGAAAAAATTGGAACCAGTGGAATTCGAACCTGTCATCTACTGCTTGCCGGGCAGCGACTCAACCACCAGGCTATTCTGGTTCACGGTTAATTCTGACTTATGATTTTCATTACAGATCGAGCATGTGATATTAAACACTAGAGTAATGCCGAAAATTTGTTCACAAATTATTATTACTTCCTGTTAAAGCCTTTGTATTTACTATCTATTGTCCACGGCGGACTGCATTTGCATATTGATAAGTCAGAAAGAAGAGGATCGATGGTATTTGAATTCCAGTTCATCGTAATTTAGCCGTGAAGCAGAATAGCCTGGTGGTTGAGTCGCTGCCCGGCAAGCAGTAGATGACAGGTTCGAATCCCATTGGTTCAATTTTTTCTGACTTTTGATTTTGATCACAGATCGAACATGCGATCTTAAAAACATAGGAGTAATGCCGAAAATTTGTTCACAGATGTTAATCTAATTTTAAACAAAAGTAACGCGAGTGCGAAGCGCGAGCTGAATTTTTAATACACTGATCAGAAAAGGCACCTTTTTAAGACTGCAATTAGTGACTTATGAATAGGATACTGGCTACATATCTCACCCAGTCAACAACGCGAGTGCAAAGCGCGAGCTGAACTTGTGTGATATTCTAACCAGAAAACTGGACATTCTAGGCGTTTTATTAACCAGAATGACTACCTTATTAAACAATAATTGGTAGAAGCGCAAAGCACGAGCCAAAATGTGTGACATTCCAACCTAAAACTGGACATTCTAAGCATATTTGTATGAACAGGATGAGTATCGTACAAAACAATTATTAAAGCAAGCGCGAAGCGCGAGTCTGAAAATTGTGATTTTCTCATCTGAAAACTGGATATTCTAAGCACTGCTTGTAACCAGAACAGAATGAGTACCTTAATAAATCATAGATTGATGCAGGCGCGATACACGATACAATAATGGATGACACTTCAACCTGAAAACTGGAAATTCTATGCATTTTTGTAACCATGAACAGGACGAATACCTTATACTAAACAATATTAATGCGAAACAAATTGTGATTTTCTGACCTAAAATGTTTTTCTTCAAAAAGGTATTTCATTTTGAAAAAAGTCACATTTCATTTTGAAAAAAATCACATTTCATTTTGAAAAAAGGACATTTTTTCCTACATGGAATTTTTGTGGGCTCTTGCCCCCCCCCCCCCCATGTTTCCACCGCCCCTGGGTTACACAGGGCAGCGATCATGTGGTAATGTTCTTTGCAGTCGATCTGCAAGTTGTGTAACCCATTCAGGGACAAGAATGCTAAAGAAGTTCATTTATTTGTAAGTACATTATAAAGCTAGATTTCACTTCGAAAATAGTCATTAATATCTCCCCCCCCCCCCGTATCGTGAAGTGAAATTACATGTCCTCATCTACATTTATAGCACCCATCAGGAGTTTATTTTCGAGTTGGTCTAATGCCAATTCGTCAAATTACCAACTCGTCTACTGTCATTTGGTCTACCATCAGTTCGTCCACTAATCACATGGTCGATAGCCTTTTTGTTCACTCACCATTTTGTCTAATAACCAGTTTGCCTATTAGCCATTTTGTCCAATGCAGACCAACTGACTTTAGGACGAAATGATAATTATAGACGAATTGGTTATTATATAGACGAAGTGATGATTGGACCAAATACTTATTGGACTAAATTGTTGTTAGACGAAATGTTGATGGACGGGATGACATTAGACTAAATGAAGGTAGACCATGTGGTAAATGGACGAGATTGCAGTAGACGAATTGGCAATTTACCCCCATCAGGGCCCGATGAATGTCCTACATAGACATGAAATGAATATGAAAAACATTCCCAAGCATTTTAAATATGTGGGTTTTTTCGCTCGGCCGGTACACTCCATCGCATAATATTACTATTAGAAATACTAGTAAGCCGGGCCGGGGGTTGGGGCGATGGACTAGTCGCTTGGACTGTATAAGGCTGCCCACGATAGGCCATTGTCATTTTATTGAAAATCCAAACGTCGAAAATTTCTCAAGCACCCAGAAGCCCCTCAAAAACTTTAAGTCTACAACCGTGCCTGAGAGTCAGGTCCAATAAGTATCCCCCATTTTTCTTAATATGTTAGGATAATTTAATTTGGTCATGGTAGGGATGTTTTGTATTAGTACAGGTGTAAAAGCTGAAATGAATAAATGTGTGTCCATCGTTAACATGGAGGGTTAACCATTGATCCTGCAGTCATAACACACTCTATTCGCGTTTAGGCCATCTTGATTTAGGGGGCCTTTTTTCTTCTTTTTCGACGTTTTACTCTCCATTTGCGTTCCGCGCCTTCCCGTGAAAATAAACTCAAACTTTCCGCAGTTTTTGCAGACGTTGTTTACTTTCCAATGGTAGTGACATCCACACCCGTGATGACTAACTAAAATCTGTCATGGACACCTGGATAGCACAGTGCAAATGGTATATGTACAGTGATGAAAAATCACTTACTGTTAAGTGTAAGCAAGCTCATTATCCTAAAATGTCGCTTTAACATACATAAACAAATGTAGTGTATAGTTTATCACATAGTTTTCTCAGATTTATTTATTTATTTATGTATGTATGTATGTATTGGTGTATGTACGTATGTATGTATTTATTTATTTATTTATTTATTTATTTATTTATTTATTTATTTATTTATTTATTTATTTATTTATTTATTTGTTTATTCAACATATTTATAGAGGAATACAAAGAAACATTCAATTCAGGCAAGCTGTTTTTTATCGATGTCCCGTTAAAACAGATCTATACATACATAAAAAATAATTTCCAGTTATTAAACAATATAGATCTCAAAAGCAAAGAACTACATAAAGTAAGAAGACTTTAAAAAGTGTCGGATTAAAAAAGAAGAATAGGACAGTGGCGTAACAGGCGGGGGGGGGGGCAGGGACAGCCTGGTTAATATCGTGTTTACACGTGCATATGTTCGCGGTTCAGAACCAAAAGCCGATGCAGAATCGGCTTTTGGTTTATCTTGCACCGCGTTTACACGCTGTCACAGCTCGCGGTGCTTTTTGTTGCGTGTAAACGCGATTAAGTTGCATCGGCTCTCGGTGCAGAATCGGCAATTTTGCACCACCAAAGTAGTAGGTTCAGAACCGCGAGCCGATGCAGAATCGGCTTTTTTCTACGTGTAAACAGAAAGCCGATTCTGCATCGGCAATTAGGGCGCGTTTCATTAATACTTTACCATTATTACCATGTTTACACTTAATCGGCTTTTGCATCGGCTTTTTCATAGCGTGTAGACGCGATTGACTTGCATCGGCTCGCGGTTCAGAACCGGCAATTTGCACCACCAAAGTAGTAGGTTCAGAACCGCGAGCCGATGCAGAATCGGCTTTTTTACTACGTGTAAACAGAAAGCAGATTCTGCATCGGCAATTGGTGCGCATTTCATTTTATACTTTACCATTGTGAAGTAATTGTAAGCGCACGGATCCAGCGTTGTCTTTATTAGGACGTATATTGTTGGTGTGCGTATCATGTCAGGTTTTCGCCACGCGATCCGATTCTGCACCGCGAGCTGTGACAGCGTGTAAACGCAGTGCAAGCTAAACCAAAAGCCGATTCTGCATCGGCTTTTGGTTCTGAACCGCGGGCAGATGCACGCGTAAACACGGTATTAATCAGAACAAAAAATAAACGAAAAAAAATACGCAAGCCTAATTAACGAAATCTATTAAAATGCATACATAAAAATACAGTTTATGAATTATAAAACGTTTTTGCAAAAATAGAAACCAAATAATAAAGGAACTTTAAAATTGAACTTAATTCTAAAAAAGGCGTAAAAACGATAGAATAGTAATGTGTTGCAAAAACTTAGAAATGACCTTTCTAAGTTGTGGAAAATGATTAATGACGTTCTTAAAAAAAATAAACATAGGCGCCGCTTTTCCGACGGCGGTCGGGACGTCGACGGCGGCGGCGTCAACACCAAATCTTTTTTAAATGACAGCTTAACTTAAAAAAGTATATGAACTTAGTTTATGAAACTTGGCCAAAAGGTTAATCAAGTATTACTAAACATCCTGCCCGAGTTTCAGTTCGCACGATGAAGGTCAAAGGTCATTTAGGGTCAATAAACATAGACCATGTTGGGGGAATCGACATCAAAATCTTAACCTAAGGTTAAGTTTTTGAAATGTCATCATAACTTAGAAGATATATCGACCTAGTTTATGAAACGTGGATATAAGGTTAATCAAGTATCATTGAACATGAACATCCTGCCTGAGTTTCAAGTCACACGACCAAGGTAAAAAATGTCATTTAAGGTCAATGAATTTTGGCTCTGACCGACTGAGTAGATCACGACGGGCGCTCTCTGGAGCGAGAAATCCCAACTTTGAGGGTCTCCGGAATGGGGAAAAATTGAATTTCTATGGCTTTCTGAATTGGTGATGCTCCGGAACGGAAATTTAGGCTGAAAATGGGGGTCTCAATCGCGGCACATACGTATCATACATGTATACTGAGTACCCCCCCCCCCCCCCCCCCCATACACGCAATTGTGAAACCACTCGTCAATTTTCGGTTTATATTGGTCAACTTATAAGAACAACTTTCACAAACGTTTTGTTTTGTCGTTCATGGCTCAGTGGCTCCTGCAGCAGCTAGGCAAAGGTCTGGTAATTTCGGAGTGCAAAATGATTCCCTAAATTGCTATGTCAGTCAAAATATTTATCCCGATGCGCGCAATGTATACATAATAGTAATTGTTATTCTTATTATGTTATTGTTTCAGATGGCCCTCCAACCAACATTACATTTTTCGATTGGTTCTCTCCTCGGAAGCTTCGCATCTATCTACCCGTGCAGTTTCCACAAAACACGCCTCGAACAGTTCATAATGCAACCTTGTATCTCTTCATCACACCTCCTGGTATAACCGGAGAGGAGACTACGGCTGTTGTTCGGATATACCAGCTACTATCTCCAACTCGGATAGGAGTCAATACGCCTCGAAGATTTGTCACCAGCAAGGAAGTCTCGCTCACGGATTCGAACTGGGTGTCGTTTCCTATCAGCGAGGCTGTGTCGATGTGGGTTTCAGACCCGACCACGAACCATGGATTAGAAGTTGAATGTGATTTGGTACTCACGACGCATCTCTTTGTAAGTGGATATACAAATGGTCGCGTTCCAGCTGAGCGAACGGACCAGGAAGACCTTCGGCCCCGTGTTGACATCACTCTTCGACAAGGTGTACATGTACCACATCGACGACGACGGAGGTCTCATCGTCATAATGAGATGGTTGATGCAGAACCGGAGTGTGGACAGTATCAGCAGAGTGAAGAGTGTTGCAAACGACGTAACTTGACGATATCCTTCAGGGAACTTGGATTTAACTGGATTCTGGCGCCGTTAGAATACAACGCGCATTTTTGTGGCGGGGAATGCACCGAGCTTTTCAATATGGCGGACACACACGCCCTCATCCGGGCTCTTATACGGATAGAATCTCCAAGGTCTTTGCCACGCCCTTGTTGCACACCGTCCAAACTGGGCTCACTTCCCGTACTTTACCTCCATCAGTTGGATGGTGACAAAACGGAAGCGAGGCTGTATGCTTTACCAGATATGGTTGTCGATAGCTGTGGTTGTTCATGACAGCTCAGTATTCCGTCAACTATTTAAAATATTATAACTGTAAAATAGCTTCATTATATCTAAAGATCACCGGTAACTCTGTGAAAGCTTGTTCTTAATGTCTGAATAGACGTAGGTTAACTGCTATCATCGTTTACAAAAGATTACCCAATAATTAATGCACTTCATCATAAAAAAAAGAGTAACCCGAGAACTAGATTTACTCCTTTGTGTATTAAACTGACAATTAGTATCCCATGAGATGGCTTTACGAGTTAACATCATAATCTTACTAGACTTTTCAATCTCCTGAACACGTATAATCATAAACATTTCTTTATTATACAAGCTTCCACAGAGTAACCGATCTTCTTTTCACTATTTATTGATAACATTATTAAAATAAAATATTAATGTGCACAAAATATTAATGTACACACAATGTCAAGTTACTCAAGTAGTGAATTATATCGATCTAAAGAGAATATTGAAATGTATATACCCCTATTGGGAGTGACTATAAACATGATACATGGGTCGAAAAGCTTTTTTCGTTACGTTCGTTCCTTGAACGTGAGCATGTGTATCGTATTGCGTAGGCTTTTAATAATCCTGTTTGACTTTTTATAAAATGTAATGGAGCAGGATAGAGACAAAAAAGTGAGGAAAATCTATTTTGTAAAAATCGGGTTTTCATTGATCACAATCAGTTAACCATTTCAATCGGATTGATATAATAGATTTTAGATGAAGTGATTCCATCTCTTACCATAACTACAATTACGCGTGCCTTTTAAATGTCAAGTCCACCCCCACACATAAGTTGAGTTGAATGGATATAAAATAATGAAACAAGCATTGGACTGAGAAAAAAAAATAAGGACTGGACGTAAGAAATATATGACAGAGGAATTTATAAATCAGTAAATGATGACTGAATCACCACAAGATTTGTCTTGGGGTGCTGAGTATGTTATACACCATACCCTGGAAATTACGTTGTCATGCTCCTAAAATGTAGAAACTTGAACAAAATCCCCTTTTTTGCTTGCTTGTCATTTTTTCGACCAAAATCATCTTTATTTATAAGATTGATAACTTTTTTCTGTTTTTTAATGCCATTTTAAATCAATTTATTTTTTTTACCATTCTAACTCAAATCGAGAAATACTATTTTGTAAATGTAATTAAACATGTCAAGTCATCACTATTTGGTCTATTGTGAATAAGAGAAGCGCTTGTTAATTTCCAAAGTTATTAAAAAATGAAATTAATTTTATCACACAACAACGAAAACGAATTATAATGCGAATACTATCGAATCAGTCATTCGAATACTAACCAGGATATGCATTTAATATTTTGTTGAAAATATGTGAAACAGAATCAGACCACTATTTCAAATTTTACATCTAATTTTGATGAAAACTTTAGTGCTATGCTTGTTTGGTACACCAAAGCCGCCACCATTATCGATTAGCTGTACGACACTTGCTCTTTTCAACAACAACAACATCAACAACAGCTACTACTACTACTACTACTACTACTACTACTACTACTACTACTACTACTACTACTACTACTACTACTACTACTACTACTACTACTACTACTACTACCACTACTACCACTACTACTACTACTACTACTACTACTATTACTACTACTACTCCTACTACTACCACTACTACTACTACTACTACTACTACTACTACTACTACTACTACTTCTACTACTACTATTATCAGTACTACTACTACTACTACTACTACTACTACTACTACTACTACTACTACTACTACTACCACCACTACTACCACGACTACTACTACTACTACTAATAATAATACTTCTGCTGATGTTGCTGCTTCTGCTGCTACTACTGCTACTAGTTCTACAACCACTACTACTACTGCTGCTGCTGCTGCTTCTACTGCTACTGCTACCAGTACTACTACTACTGCTACCGCTACTACTACTACTACTAGTAGTAGTAGTCTACTATTACTACTACTACTACTACTACTACTACTACTACTACTACTACTACTACTACTACTACTACTACTACTACTATCACTACTACTACTACTGCTAACGCGACTACTACTACTACTACTACTGCTGCTGCTGCTGCTCATATGATAATAAGATTAATGAAACTGATATTCACAATAAAAATGATAACAATACGTTTCATTCCACTTAATCCACAAATACTACCAAAAGTATAAGTCGTACTATAACAAACTGCTAAAAATACTAGTACTTCTTCAATTACTACTAAAAGATGTTCTATTTTACGACTAACAATAATGCTTCTTCTACTGCTAGGCTACTAGTACTGCTGCTGATGCTACTACTACTACTACTACTTTTTTATAGGGGTACTGGTTTAAACTTGACAGCCAAATAAAATACTTTTGCTATCAAGAAGGTGATTTTCTTCCAGAACAATTTCACAAGCAAAAAAGGGGTCTTCACTTGAAGGGGTGCTGCCTATGGAGAATAACATCCCAGCCGCCACCCGATTCCCATGGTCATGACTACTACTATACTACTACTACTATACTACTACTACTACTACTACTATACTACTACTACTACTATACTACTACTACTACTACTACTACTACTACTACTACTACTACTACTACTACTACTACTACTACTACTACTACTACTATACTACTACTTCTACTACTATACTACTACTACTATACTACTACTACTACTACTATACTACTACTACTACTACTACTACTACTACTATTACTACTACTACTACTACTACTACTACTACCACTACTACCACTACTACCACTACTACTACTACTACTACTACTACCACTCCTACCACTACTTCTACTTCTACTTCTACTACTACTACTACTAATAATAATAATACTAATAATACTACTACCTCTAAATACTATTACTATCACTACTACTAACAATAACATGCATCATTTATATCGCTTAAAGTGATTGGTTAACATTGGTTTGACTTTTAAAAAATCTGAGCTAGAAGGTCACACTTGTCACCTGTGTCTGTGATATGTTACAAAAATGAAGCCCAGAAAAAATGCGTTCGAAAATAATTATTTAGTGCTTCAAAAATTTAAATATAAAGTGACCGAAAACACCATCTTAATTTCATCCCATACACTTATGTGTACTATTTAGGCGTCTATAAGACGCCTATTTACAAAATCGGGGTTTGCCTTGTAGTTTTAGCTTTTCATTCTCAATAATGGTTGTTTTCGGGGTTTATTAGTTCTAATACATGCACTTGTACACATGTTTCATCTTGGTTTGATAATTTTTTAAATCGGCTGCTCACAAAGTTAAACAATACCTTTAAGACAAAAATAGCGCTGCTTAATATTAACCCGGCTTTAGCACGGCTACCCTGAACGGACGCTCAAGCATCCAATTAATTCCTTCTAAACGGGGAACCCATTTATTACACCTTGGTTGAGAGTGGCAAATGTAGATAAACGCCTTGCCAAAGTACGCGAGTGTCGTGGTGGGATTCGAAAACCAGTCCTTGTGGTTCAAAGTCCGGAGACATGTCCACCGAGCCACAACACCTGTACTACTGCTACCATTTCCCTTTTATTTATACTATTACTACTACTACTACTTTTACTACTACTGCAGCGCAATTTCTACCTTCTATTATACATGGTATACTACTAATACTACTACTACTACTACTACTACTACTACTACTACTACTACACTAATAATAATAATAATACTATTATTACTACTACTACGACTACTACTACTGCTGCTACTACTACGACTACTATTACTACTACTACTGCTACTTCTAACACTGCTTATACTCTTACTTTTACTGCTACCACTACCACCACAACTACAATTCCTACCAAATCCACTATACTAATGCATTTAATGCTATTCCTAGTATTAATACTATTTCTTCCAGATCATTCTGTTATTACTTCTTTTGCAGCAGATGGTGATACTTATACGATTTTGAATCTTCTATTGCTGCTACTACTTCTACTAGTTGTATTATTTGTTGTCGGAGTAGTCGTAGAAGTACTCGCAGCAGCAGTAGTAGTAGTAGTTGTTGTTGTTGTCCTTGTCGTTGTTGTTTTGTTTTTGCTGTAGGAGTAGTAGTGATGGTTTTAGAAGTTCAATTCAATTCATCGACCATATATTGAGTAAAGACATACAAATATCAGTACAATCAAAATACATACATTGACAAGCAATCCAATCAATAGTTCCTAACAACATTTGATTGATCTCGAGTATGTTATATTATTGTTAGTTTTTCTCCTTAAATTTATGGGGAAGGGTCCTTTGAAAACAAATGCTGAAATTCATTCTTAAATCTTAAATTATGAGCAATTTCTGCTCTTCCAATTGATTTGATCACCCCAACTATTAATCGATTTTAGTCCCGTTTATGTCTGAAGTATAGTCTAAAATGTGTTTGTCTTTTGTGTGTGATCACTACTGTCATCGTTAAAGGAAATCGTCACTTTTTTATCCGATGAACAACACTATTTTAGAACGCAGAATGCTAGTGTTATGGTTTTATCGATGAATCACAACGGGTCATGTTTTTGTTGATCTGTTTAATAACGTCTTTATTTGGAAATTCCAAGAATGAAGACTTTAGAGAATGGCATTAACTAGTCATGACCGCTGTCTCCTATTATATTTCACACGATTATTAACCGAACTGTTGGTCCAAACTAATCACGTGATAAAACATAGATTCACACAATTTGAATTTCAATTTCAATGCCATATGTGCTATCTTTGAGTGAAGATTTGTTGCACGTTTTTATGTTCATTTAAAAGTCATTATATTGTGTATTATCTATACTTGAATGAAAGTTTTTCCTTTTCCACCGTATACTATATACGTTAAAAATGCGTTCAGTTATGAACGATCTTGCATACACTGTATGAGCGTTTTGGCCACTTAAAAACCTGTTTTTATTTAATTAATACAGGTATAGTACTTCGAATCCATAGATCAGGCACATTATTACAAATTCGTGTATGTTGTTATTGTGACACTTGCTGAATTAACTGACAAACGTTGATATATTTAATATGTGTATTTTTTTTTTTACAGTTTATCACTCATTCATTGAAAACGGTGTTTCGTATCATTGGTATGATCAAACTTAGCGATTGAATTTCATAGTGCAATTGTTAGTTTTTAAGCTTGTAAAAATTCCTAAGATATAATATATTACTGCTTTGTAAATTCTTTCTAAGTTTGGATGGAATTCCATTCTACTGTAATTATGCATTTTGTAATGAAATTACGTTGTTTATTTATTTTTTTGTTATTTTTTATTTTCTTTTAATCGTATGTCAATAGTCGTCTCTGATAAGTTGCGATTATACACGCAAGATATTGTCATTCTGATCACATTTCGGTATCACAATAACTGCATAATACATATATTATTCAATGTATGAAAGTAGAATTAAAAGATTTGATTGGGGTAAGGTGAGAGTTGTGTATTAGGCGAGACATTTCGAAGAAGCGGTTACGCTGAATTACTGCAGTACCTAATTTGGAATTTGAAATGAAAGTACTTCTTACTGTTTACTAACGGAAGCATAAATTAATGCACACTTCATATTTCCTTAGCAATGTGCAAATAAAAAACGGTCAATTGTCTGATTATTGCCCAAAGGGTCAGTTTATGATCTGCCGTAGTCTCCCCTTTGGATCAGGAACTGCCTAGAGTACCCTGCATCACCTTACTACAAAAATATTATTAAAAAAAAACCTCACCTCGTACGCCTAGCGTGTGCCGCATACATTAAAATGAAAAGTAATAAATTTGTGCAATCTCTTGAGCTTATTTTGTTTTCATGACAGGAAGAAATTATTATGTGGACGATCGCCAGGACATTTCATTCTTAACATATTTATCATCCCCCCATACACACAGCACCACCACCACCATTATACTGTTATTAGAAGCTGGTTTTTAAAGTGTTGACTCAGTGGAATTAATATTGAGGCGGATTGAACCAGTTTCTACAATGCGTGAGCACCTGGCTATGAGCTGAAACATGCTTTGCCGTGTTAGTTCAATTATCTAAACTCTGCCTGTGTATTAATTCCCCTATAGAATAACGAATTATGTATAAAATTGAAAGATTGATTCTATTAGTATGGATACCTTAGTCTAAATCATGAATGTGTCTTTTGCATAGGAAATAATTAGATGCAACATTTATATAGCGCTGTTTCTAAGCACTGTAAACAATTCCACTGCCTTTAGCTCAGCTACACTGCTCGAACGCTAGAGCGTTCAAGGAACTTCTTCCTATCGGGTACTCATTAATTACACCTGGGTAGAGAGTGGCAAATGTGGTGTGGTGGGGCTCCACCCCGGCCTTGTGGTTCAGAGACATATCCACTGAGCAACAACACCTCTACACCTCCTTTTCATTATTATTTTAATTCTTAAAATCATCTATATATAAGCGAATAAGACATTCAATTTTGGATTCTCCCCCTCCAAAATGTACTGGTTTCCTCAACCCATTATAATGCCATCTACGACCCACACTCTGTACACGTGGATAAACAGGTGAATACGATGATAAATCAAATTGTATTAATAGTACAAACTATCAAGAAGAAGAGGGGATGGCAAACAAATCTAGCAAACCACAAGTTTACTGCCATTACCAATTCACCTTTCATGCACATGTATACAGTGACCTTTTGTACTCAATTCGAGATTTTTCGAACACTGTGGGATATAAACTACGACCGGGGCACACAAGCACCCCCCCCCCCCCCCCACCTTTACCAGCTGAAACTGTGGGGATGGACAGGCGAGAGGGGAGCATTGCGTGTATGTTCAAGCAAATTCTAAAATGCTGAAATGAGTCATATTCTCTCTCCCACAATAATCAGAATCCCGGGGAGGGGGGGGGGGATTGGTCACTTCCATTGACGAGTGGATACCAGGCGTGACAATGTAGTTTCGAAAATACCCTTAGCACGTATTTTCCATATGAAACCCTACCCTGAAGTATTGCAAACAAAGCGGTACCTTTGACAGTTATTCCCTGAATTGACCCCCTAAACATGTACAGCGATATATGTCACGGACGTGATCACGAACGTCGGCTTTACATTTACTTACATTGGGTTTAGTACCGCCCCACGTCCCATACCTCGTTCAAATCGGACTCTAAACACGTAGTGTTGGGGCAAAAAGTACGTCCTTTACAAAGCATTTTAGTCTCATTTTTCCCCTTGCAAATTTGACGGTAAACATGTAGCTTTCCTAGCGGAATGTATACCCCTTTTCAATATCATAGTGTTTTGACACCCGGATAAGTTACGTACGTAACGTGCCTAATCTTGAAAAAGAGATCCTTTTTATGAGTTTCTTTGGTCGCGCCTGGTATCCACTCGTCAATGGAAGTGCCCCCTAGTTTCACCCACATCCCAGACATCGCTCTGAATACCAAATACGGGATGGAAATGATAGGACTACTTAAAATGTTATGTTTCTTCAAAGTTGATAAAAGTCAAAAGGTGTTTACTTCGTGTGGAGAATCACTCTCGTTGATTCCACCATAGAACTAGTTTGTAGGTCATAGTTCATTTTTGACAAATGAGATCTTGACCTTGGATGTCGGACGGAAAGATTAGCTCAAACTCACGTTCATATTACCAACACACTGCTATCTTGCTGATTTATCTTTGAATCGTGATAAATGCTCAAATTAGATTTTGTTGTTGTTCTCTTGTTCCTTTTTATTAACTTATTACTAATGCTTATATTTCAACAGAAGCGAAAGTTAGAAGAACATCTGTCTAGTCATGGATATAATATGTGTGCTCAAATATAACTTCCAGATTTTCGAGTAAAGACAATGAATAGGCAAACCAATCGCTGTGTTTATAAAGGGTTTGCAATTCAAACATGTTACAGATTTTGAGTGTGTGACAAGATCTGCAATATGTCATACATTCCGTGGCAAGATGCATAGAAGCGTTATTATCATAAACGTATTGTTCTGAAAAAAACATGTGATCAGTTCTCGAAAGACATCTTTATGACTATTTACTTTTTCTGAAATATTTATTTGTCTTTTGGTTTTATGTTTTGTCCGTCCGTCGATCAGTAAGAGGCTCTAAATGACAATACAAAATTTTAATTCACGGTTATACTTCTCGGGGCAGCCAGGGGCGACCCCCTCTTTCAGGCAGTGAAAATTAGGGGGGGGGAGAAGAAATAACAGTATAAAAAATCGGAAGTCTGTGTATTAAGTGTAACACCTTTTATTTAACATAAACATGACATTAGTCTTATATCTTCTTGTCGTGCTATCGGAACACATTCTTGCAGCCCTGTTTTAGATAGTAAACATTTGACTTTATCACAATGACTCTTTAGTTGCAGCATTCTGATACGGGATTGACAAACACATTGTCTAGATTGGTCGAAAACACGCTATTGTTTTTTCTGTTTGGGTAGATAAATTGATAAACAATATTATACACATAAAATATATGTTAAACATTGTATACAATTGGAACGTGCACTAATAAAAAACAATCGAAATTCATTTGTTGTTCTATTTATTATCCAGAACTGGGTATATTTTAGAACGATTCTATTTATTAGTGGATGCGGAGGGGCATTTTACATACATGTTTGGTATGAAAACTAATTTGATAAATGCAGGCATCTCGAACGATTTCAACTTGGAAAATTAATGGCTTGGTGAGAGGTCCGGTCACGAAAAGAGATAAAGATCTCTTTAAAAAAAATAATAATGACGTAATCAGACTACTCAATGAATGATATGAATGTAGAGAGAGAAAAAAAAAACGCTGAAGAATAATGCACATGTCGGGTTTCAATCCTGGCCACACTTCGCCCATTTCTGTTACTGGGTTTAATGACGTTATAATTATTTTTTTTACTCGGTAGTAGGGCCAAAATCAATCAGGGGTGACGTATTTCACCCCTGTTCACCCCTGCAAATCACTCGCGATACACGTGATAATATTTTAGTTGAAAGATCTTAACCGCTTGAGGTTTACTTTTCATTCTGAATATCATGATATTTCACAATGGGTGATAAAAAAGGTCCGACCAACAGGAGGAATGGAGCGAAACATTATTTCAATGGGTGTAAAGGTGACTCAAGGACTCTGTACTTAATAATATTTCTTCATTGTATACAATGATTTCAATTTTATCAAATCTATTATAATCAGACAATTGTATTTTTCTCTCTTGAAATATGATGTCAATGTAGTTACAAGCTATACATTAAACCAGAAAGATGCTCTATTTGATTAAACTAGATGTCAATCGAACTCGTTTTCAATTTTCGTATTGTGTGTCCAATGCATTGTTTTGTAGTAAAAACTACCTTGAATTAGTTAAATTAAATAAAAAAATAAAAAAAAGTATCCCCTATTTGCATTTGTTAACATCGTAGGTTGACACTTTTACCGGTTAACATAGAAACTACAAACATAATATTTAGTTTACTGAAATCATTTTTTTTCTTTCAATCTCAAGAATAGCAAACCAACGGGGGTGTAAATAGGAAGAAACATTAAATAAATGGTCGATCATTTGCATATCAGACATTACAATATATCATACCCCCTTGAACAAAAAGTTTCACCGATTTGATTTACGTCAGTGCAATATATAATTGTGAAATCCATGAACGTTCAGCTCCATTGAGACGCTATTAAAAATGTACATTTCAATTCAATTCAATTCAATTCAAAGTCTTCTTTATTCGCATGAAAATGCACAAGTCATACAAATATTAAAAAATATGTTTTTCAATTTACAAAACATTTAGATACCTATATAAAAAAAAAATCATGTCTATCTCAGCAATAACGTCGTGGGCATTATCCATGACAATGACAGATAATCTGCCTTCTGACAGGTTATCAATGTTGCCCTCAGATAGAGGGCCCAGCATCATACCAGACTCTGCACTCAATGTTTTAATCGCCATAAGGTTATTTTAAACTATAAACCAATCGACTGTAGTTCCACCTCCCCAGGATGTTCACCTAGTGCACTCCCCCAGCCTACGCCCTTGGTAGCATTTCCAGTACTGGTAGAAGTTTCAAGAGGAGGAGGAGTATAGTAGTAGTAGTACAGGGCCCTTGTAACGAGTTTTTGACTGGGGGTGCTGAAGTAAATTAAACCCCCCAAAAAAGTTTTCCACTACAAAATGGAGATGAAATTGGTCCCGACAAACTCGCAGTACCCATATGGTACTTTTTTGGGGTGCATCAACACCCCCAGCAAACTCGCTTACCAGGGCCATGAAGTAGTAGTAGTAGTGGTAGTAGCAGTAATAGTAGTAGTAGTGGTAGTAGTAGTAGTAGTAGTAGTAGTAGTAGTAGTAGTAGTAGTAGTAGTATTAGTAGTATTAGTAGTAGTAGTAGTAGTAGTAGAAGTAGCAGTATTAGTAGGTAGGAGTGGTAGTAGTAGTAGTAGTAGTAGTAGTAGTAGTAGTAGTAGTAGTAGTAGTAGTAGTAGTAGTAGTAGTAATAGTAGTAGTAGAAGAAGTAGTAATAGTAGTAGTAGTAGTAGTAGTAGTCGTAGTAGTAGTAGTAGTAGTAGTAGTAGTAGTAGTAGTTTTTCCCGGTCATATCATGGTATAAACAGACAGTGGTATTTTGATGCAACATTTCAGAGGGGGCAAAATATGGCGTATCGAGCAGAATTTATTTTTTAAGTTGCGAGCGAGCAAAGATTTTGACATACTTGATACTTGATACTTGATGCGATAATTCCTCTTGCAGCTCCAAAAAGCTAGACTGGAATGAACTGTGAAATATGTCGTGAAAGATTGGTGTCGTAGTGAAGATCTCTATTTTACAATAAAAGGAGAGTGCGATGTGCAAGTAAAAACCTGGATACATCTTAAAGAACAAGAGATCCGGTTGGAGGCTGCAGATTTCTAATGATGGGAAGTGCAGCCTCTTTGAATGCTGGTCAAGACCTGTTTTTGTATACAACTTCGCCAGGCAGGTGGTTCCATATTCGGATTGTCCTTGGGAAGAAGGAGTATTTGAAGAAATCAATTGACGATTTTGGCACAGCAAATTTCAGTGTATGGTCCTTCCTTGCAAGATATGTTGCCGGAGTGACTATCATGACTATAGCTGGCATTAGCATGTTGACATGTTTGTAGTGAATCTTGAAAAGAAGAGAGCATTGGTCCAGGAGTCGCCGATGATGTAGCGTGTCCCATCCGTGAGCAGACAACAGGTGTGAGGATGACGTAGACCACCTGTAGTCATGGGCAACAAACCGAGCTGCTGTCCTTTGCACTTGCTCAAGGTTTCTGATGGCAGTCAAGGTGTAGGGATTCCATGCCTCTGAGGCGTATTCAAGCTGGGGTCGAACCAGGGCTGTGTAAGCTCTCGACTTCACTTCTCTTGAGCATGGCGAAAGAGTTCGGCGGATAAGTCCTAGGGTCTTGCTGGCTTTTTGCCTGATATTTTGGCAATGTGTATTCCAGCGAAGATCTGGTGTTACAGTTACTCCCAGGTACTTATACTCCGAGACTCTTGGGACAATATCATCCTGGATGTGATATTGGTAGATCATTGGACTGCGTTTCCGAGTAAAAGACATCACACCACATTTTCTAACGTTAAAGTGCATGAGCCAAGTTGATGACCATGAAGTTAAAGTATGAAGGTCCTGTTGCAAAGCATTATAGTCAGAGTCTGATGAAATTTCACGAAAGATTACACAATCATCAGCAAAGAGACGTATGGATGATAAAATGTCATCTTTAATGTCATTGATATAGAGTAGGAAGAGAGTAGGGCCGATAACTGAACCATGCGGTACTCCTGATGAGACCTCCTTCCATGATGATTGACTTTCATCAACAACGGCTGACTATGACCTTCCAATCAATCACTCTTCAGCCCATTGCAATTTATGACCATTGCTTTGATATCCTTTTTTTGAATATCGTCGGCGCGAATTGCTAGAAGAGAAATGTGATTGGTTCTGGCGAGCAGGAGTGGGTTTTGGTGTAGATGTTAGAAAAGTAGGCTCATGGCTATGATCAGAGTCCGAATCATTTTCCTCACTTTGGGAAGAGCTCAATGGGGAAAAGCCCCGGGGGGGGGCACTCGACCAAAAAAGTGGTAGGGGTGTGCCGCGGGCGAGGCAAAAAACGGGGGCCTTGGAGCGGGCTTATTGTAAAAAGGAGGGTCCTCGGAACGGGCTTCGGAACTACAAATGTTTGTGAAACGGGGGTCCTCGGAACGGATCTCCGTATCTCTGTGAGTGCGTATGCATCCCTATGGAACGGGCAATCGTGCATGACGCAGCTAGCGCGGCCTCCGCCGGGTGCGCTCGCGCTTAGGCGATGGTCGAAAAGCGCTCTACGGCCGCTTTTCACCAAAATTGTAGCAGATCAATGCGACCGGAACGGCGCGGCGTAACGAAAAATATGCGAAGCTATGGAGCGGATTTCTTTCTTCTTTTTTCTCGATAAGAAGGAAATGCTATGCCTTGGAGCGGCTTTCTTTGTTCTTTTTCTCAATAAGACAAAAATGCTATGCCTTGGAACGGAAATTTGAGTGTAAAAATGGGGGTCCCCTCCGCGGCACATACCCACTATGCATTATATACTGAGTGCCCCCCCCCCCCCCGGGGGAAAAGCTATTCGAATGTGAAAAGTCCGGTCCCTGAAGAGAAGTATTAGAGCCCACATTTGGCGAATCACATTTGGTACAAGTCCAAGAGAAGCTTCTTGATTTATTGACAAGATATTGGTATGAGCTTGGTGAAATGCACACACATGAAATGTGGCACCAATATCCACAAGCATCACATAGTAAAGCAGCATCATCATCAAGGACTGTGTCTTCGCAAATTTCACATGGATGATCTGGTTGCGGAGTGTTCGATGAAGGCCCAGGATTGGTCTCAACCTGGCCACTAAGTAGTAGAAGAATGGCAAAATGGCTTGGAGATCTTGAGTTGAAATTTAGTAGCCGTGCAGTCATACCACTTGTGAGCTGTTTTGCAAGAGATGCAATCACTATCATCTTCAAAGTACAATCATCACCAGATATAGATGTAGTAGATGTCATAGATGTAATATGTCTGACTTGAATATCTTTGCTCAACACAAGAAGAATACATAGAATTGCAAGGAAACAAAGCAGGAAAGAATGTTGAGCACTGTTCCTCAAACCCATGATGACAATAATGATCTCCCACTGTAACTTTTAGGATAAATCGGTAACTATACTGTTAGACAGGCTGATGTAAACACACACAGTCGCAAAATCACAAAGGCAAAGTCAAACTTACCAATACTGTATAGCATTAGCAATGGCAAATCAGGTTAGACCGATTGTGATAGATTTTGACATAATATTCTGAAAATAAATATTATATTTCATTCTTCTCTCTTCCCTTTTCTTTCCTGTTCTTTTTTTTTTTTGGTCTGTACGCCACTGTGAACATGGTACTTTTTTATGATTGTGTGAGAAGCTCTATGCGGCAGAAGCGTGAAGAGTTAAAAAAAAAAAAAAGAGGGGCACAGTATGGCGCATGTGCCAAAAATCTGCTTAACGTAAGTCCCGAAAGAAACGAAGCGACCGAGAGAGAAAAAAAAATCACCTTTCATGAGAATCTAACTTTTTGATATGTTTTTGACATTATATTTTACAATTTTTCTTTGCTTTTTTCCCCCTCCTTTTTTTTATTTCTTGGTTGTAGAAATTTGTGGGGCCATGGCTCAACCCTTCCATCTGTACGCTAGTGCAATTCAGGGGGGGGGAGGTTCCGGGGCGGCGCCCCTTGAACCTCTTGATATCAAAGCCATTTTAAACATTACAGATTGCCGCCATTTTTAATCAAATCGCAGGTATATACTGTACATAAAGCTTTAACAATGAAAACATATAATTTCAACGCAGTTTAGTAATAAACCAAATATGTTTGAGGGGGCACAACATAGCCATGTAGCAATATAAGTAGATTAAGAAACAGTCGCAAGCGAGCGAGGCGAGCCTGAATTTTTTTTGGCCCTTTGAAATGAAATTCTAATTGTGTGATAGATTTTCCATTATATTAATCAGCAAATACATGAAATAACCTGTTTCATTGTTATATTAACTTGCCTCCTATATTTTATTTTATTTCCCCTTGGGTGTGGACCCCCCCCCCCCCCTGTACCCCATCTATTGAATGTAATGTAGGAAGGGTCCATACAAAGGGCGGGGCGTTATAGAACCCTTTGAAGGCTACATAATTAAGAGCCCCTACTGCGTGGGGTCTTGGGCAGAGCCCCTGGTATCTTGGAAATTTAGCCCCCCCCAAAAAAAAAATATTGAGAGACTTTTTAACAGTTTTAACAGTAACTCTTACCTAAAAAAGGGACTATAACGCATAACAGGGGGATAATTCATTGCTTAGGCTACGGACTTTTTTGTCCTGATTGCGACCATTATTGCATAAAATTTAGTAAGCTTAAAACACTATGTCATGTGCAGTCCATCTTTATTTTCAATCCTCGGCAGTTCCTCTTTTTTTTCTCCTTGTCCCTATTCTTCATTTTCCAATTTAGCTTTTGGCGCATCTCACTTTACCTTCATTTCTCGCTTTTGTTTGCAATTTTTTCATCTTATTTATTTTCCTTTTTTGCTACACATGCCAATTTATTAGTAGGCATATTTCGGAATGATTTTGTTCTTTCTCACACGTTCTTCTTTTGTTCCTTTCCCGCTTTCCTTCCATTTTCCATTTAAAAAATGTGTTTTCTTAGTTTTCATTTCACCTTTTCCCTTTCGCTTTTCCTTTTTTTTCCTTTCCTCCTTTCCTTCCCCTTTCCCTTTCTTTCTCCCTCCCTTGTCTCTTTTTCTCGTTTTTATTAATTTCCCAGTGAAATCCTCCAGGGTGTAGCCTGCCCTCTCCCCCCCCCCCCGC
Source organism: Lytechinus pictus (assembly GCF_037042905.1). Taxonomy (NCBI): domain Eukaryota; kingdom Metazoa; phylum Echinodermata; class Echinoidea; order Temnopleuroida; family Toxopneustidae; genus Lytechinus; species Lytechinus pictus. Next base: position 34,925,906 of record NC_087255.1, on the reverse strand, counting down.
CCGTTACGCCACTGGCAATGACCTATTCATTTCGCGCGTACTCAGACTGATTTATAACGCGTTATGACCATATGGGCTGAAAAGGATCAGCGACAAAAGTTCTATTCCTATGAGTGATTATATGGGAAACTACCAATTATCACGTGATCGACTTTTGACCAATTCTGTAGCAAGATTCCTTTTAAACAGATATGGTCAGTTAAAACGTGTAAAATGTTTTTAAAAGGACAAAAAACTCTCACTGGTGTTCAATGGGGCTCTCAACCCCATAGGTAGCCTATAATCAAGGCGGAGACTACGCATTGTGGCTGCTAACGCAGCCACAATGCGTAGTCTTTGCCAGATCAGACGTATCGCTTGCGTTCAGCTTAACAGCAAAGACAATAACTGCGGCGCAGCCTCCGCCTAGATTATAGCCTACCCCATAGGGAGCATTCCAATAAGAGTTTCAATAAGTTGCTAGGCGCGCTACATAGACCTTTGCGTTCCACCGTGTACCCAAATCACCACCTGGGTGGAATGTGCGAATGTATATGTATGGATTGACATCTTTCCAAACTACCAAAGTACGCCCTCCGTCCATTATAAGGCGAGAGGCCTAACAACTATACCACGACGCTACCCTGTTAATGAGATAAATGAAATCCTATTCATGAGCTTTTCGTGGCGCCGATCGGCCGGGGGGGAACATGTCGATGAAATTTCTTCTGCCTCACCCTTTATTGATAAAGGCTGGATCCGCCGCTGAATTACCCTTTTCTCCACATTGCCCAATATTGATTGTAGCCTTCCCTTAACTCACATTGTTCGTAAACCAAGTTTGACTTTGCGAATATTTGAATCCTCAATATGCTGATATGCATATTTTGCTTAATAATGACAAAAGGCCTCAATAAGTAAACCTGTGCATAAACCGCAGCATATTTGACGTACCACATAGGCCTACATGGTCCACAACTCAGATCATTTGAATACCACGTGGGTCATCAAATCGGGTTGTCGGTCGAGCAGAGAAAATGGCCCCTACCCTGAATTCCTGGAAGTTTAGGTCCAGTTTACCCGACGCTGTTTGAAAATATCGGTCAAATGTACGAATCTGTGGGTTCAATTCACCCGATGTTTTGTGAAATTATGAGTCAAATATACAAAGGCTCAGGTAAACTGGACCTAGACCTTTCGAGTTACGCGGCGGTTGCCCGGTCAGACGCGATGACCTGATGTGATGGCACAGCCCAAACCCGTCATACGGTCTTTTATTACCTGCTAGTTTAATACAACTTTGTATAATTTTCAGCTGGTGGTCTAATCGTCACTTTGCCCTCAACTTATTTGAATTTTTTCTACTGACATTGTCAGTATTTGTCCAATTGTGAACTGTCCCATCTAAAAAGCCGAGAAAAACAAGATAGATTAATATTATTACAAAATCAAAATTATTCTTACACAGAAATATTGTAAATTATATAATACAAATACAATTTTAAGTGCCTATGAAGTGAGTAAGCGTTGGAATTCAATTACAGAAGTCAACAGGACAGAATACAATTTTACGAAAGAAAGAAAATACTTTATTTACACAGTCTTGGAAATAACGTGTACAGATTTCCTGACAAATAGACGAAATCATCACGCTAGTAGTCGGTAGACAAAACAACTAAGATTGTTTTAGACCAAATGGGTATCAGACTACATGTATATTAGACTGATATTGCCTACAGACCAAATGTGCATTTTATTGACTCACTGCTTACTATATAGACTAATAGTCTAGCTTGACCAATAATTGATCTTTCGACTGATGAATACACTAACTGGATTTTAAGGAACTATCAACGATCCCTATTTTGACGGATATTTGCAAAAGCAGCTATTCTCATACCTAGATTTGACCATTGACCTATTATATGCAATAATTAGACTAAATGAATATGAGACGAGATGCAATTGCGGCATTTGTCAAATAGAAAAGTAAATTAAGTAAAGGTTTGCGATAAATCATATCTATAAGAGTATGCATTCTTACAAGAATGGATTCCGTTCTAATTATAATATCTGGGGCTCCATCTTACAAAGAGTTACGATTGATTCAATCAACTTCAACTGTATGGAATTCCATCGATGTTATTATTTTGTAACAAAAGAGGCACAATGTATTTTGTAAACAAAGAGAAGTACATTAAGAAAAAAAAATGAATGGATCTATAGCATAATCTATAAAATATATTGAACAAACCGGCATAAGATATGTTTATGTCGATGGCTTTCAATAGTTTTGGTTGAGATCATTCGCAACTCTTTGTAAGACAATATTTCGAAAGTAATATCCAAATACGAGAACGAAAGGGAGAATAGACCAGTTCAGTATTACATCATAGGCAATTTTGGTCAAATGGCCTTTCATTTTTGCATTATGATAGGCAGATTTCAAAGCAAGATATCTGGTAAGCATGCCTTACAAAGCATGTCTATGAAAGTAGTTGTTGCATTTTAACTTTGAACTTGGCCAACTGTGAAATACTAGTCGCTAGTGGACGCATTGTGGATCTAATGAAAAACAAATTCAAAAGAATATGTGAATAATCAAGGCAGCAAAGTTCGTGCTTATCTAATTAGATATTAAATCGCCATGTCACTTTTTAGTCCGAACGACCTTCTTCTGACCATGCGCAGAATGGAACTCCGAAATGGAAGGTAATACATAAGATGAACTGATGAAGGTTTTAATAAGGTTTGTTTTAGATCGGAAAGGCGATAGACACAATGGTAATTACACACGAATCGTCGTTTTGGCCAGTCACGTTTAACGGATGCAACTGGGGCGGTCGCCATTAGTTCTCTTTTTCATAAGGAGATGACATTTCGGACTATTTAGCAAACAAATATTATCTTTTCATGTCACCGGTCAACAGTACCTTGACATTTAACTCTGTATCAATAATGTATTAGGCGCCAAAATTTCTTTACATATTTCATCAAATAAGGGATTCGTGCTGAGATGTTTTATTGGTCAATTAAACCATGGTGCAGAAATAATACCTCAATTAGATAAGTCTGGAAGGTAGTTTTTTAGCCACATTGCATGACATTAAAAATACTTTAAAATGAAGTATGCCCAAGCCGCCGAAATGAACGCCGCCCGTAACAAAATGGTTAGACCTTCATGAATATAAAAATCCGTTATTTTTCTTGACGTCTTTTTATAAACGTACCGTTATGTTTTTGACATTTTTGTATTATTCAATTATATTTTTTAAAGAATTTGTATTAGCTATCAAGAGATTCAAGGTAGCTCTTAAAGCAGGCGACTAGACATCTATTCCATATTTTCTAACACAACTCCCTGATATATCTTCGTGAATGAATTAACTGAATACAGAGAGTTTTTAATTGTTTCTCGACCAGGTTTACCGTTTGGATAGGATTTCTGCAAATACACGGAATGAGCTGCTAATTGATGTAACTTGTCTCTTTGTTTCTGACCTTTACGAATGCCACGCTCAACAGTCAGCATCGTCATATAAAAAAAGGTCAGATTCTTCTCGATAGGGTGTGAGTTTAATGTTATTATCTTACCATCTCGATTGCATAATCAAGAGAACATGTCATCCCCAAAAGAAGACTTCTTTTGTTGCAAACATGATCGAGATAACGAGTCTTCTTTTTGAGGGATGTTCTCTCAATTGTAGTACCCCTCCCCTCTTCTCACGATAATGACAATGGTGATGATTGTAAATGATGATGATGACAATGATGACAATGATGATGATGACAATGATGACGATGATGACAATGGTGATGATTGTAAATGACGATGATGACAATGGTGATGATTGTAAATGATGCAGATGACAATGATGACGATGATGACAATGACGATGATTGTAAATGATGCAGATGACAATGATGACGATGATGACAATGACGATGATTGTAAATGATGCAGATGACAATGATGACGATGATGACAATGACGATGATTGTAAATGATGCTGATGACAATGATGACGATGATGACAATGACGATGATTGTAAATGATGCAGATGACAATGATGACGATGATGACAATGACGATGATTGTAAATGATGATGATGACAATGATGACGATGATGACAATGGTGATGATTGTAAATGATGCAGATGACAATGATGACGATGATGACAATGACGATGATTGTAAATGATGATGATGACAATGATGACGATGATGACAATGGTGATGATTGTAAATGATGCTGATGACAATGATGACGATGATGACAATGACGATGATTGTAAATGATGCTGATGACAATGATGACGATGATGACAATGGCGATGATTGTAAATGATGCTGATGACAATGATGACGATGATGACAATGGTGATGATTGTAAATGATCCTGATTTGTACTTGATTGCTAATAAAACCTGAATACTTGTAAACAAGTATTCAGGGGACCGAATACTCAAGGTCCTCTCCGACGGAAGTGATAATGAGGATGAATGACTAATTCCAAAGGACACTAATGATGCGATGACGAAGAAAATAGCAAAAGTAATTATTGACGTACTGTTTCAATAGAATTGAAGGGTAAGTTCACCCTAAAAAACGTTTGTTGTAAAAATAACAGAAATATGATAAAAAGGAAAATCCATTAAATATTAAGAAATATATTAAAATTGTAAGTGTTGAAATTCGTGGCGTCACAAACGAGCAGCTGCCCCATATGTTATGTTTATATAAAATGCATAAATCTCAATTTTGCAATGGTTGTGATGACTTATTTCTGTTTTCTTTTAAGGAACGAGTATTGATATACTGAAGGTACAGTAAAACCTTTTCTAATTTCTGAGAAAACGACTTTTCATTAATTTTTACCATAAGATATGTATCAAAGCTGATCGCATATGACGTCACAAATCGAATGATTAAAATTCGAATGATTAATTGTTTATCTGCTTTTATGTCAGGGTGAGCTTTCTATTTAAGGGAATAAATCGTTGATATGGAAGGTTCACAGGAGAGCGAAGCGATTGAATTTAAAATGGATTATCCTTACTTTGTATTTTAATCCACAATTTGTTAATTTCCTTTATTAAATTTTATATTAATTCCTTTAGCGATACAACGCCAGACAGTACAAAACATTGCATAGATCTGGCAATATGCACATCCTGGTCAGTGTGCAATGAGGGGACTGATGATATCACCCACTCATTATTTATTTTGTATTTTATCATATACAATTTTCATGTGGAACAAAGTTTCATTCCCCCTGAACAGGTGGAAGTAACTTTTTTTTTTTACATTTTGCGTTTCAGTCAAGTTTATCATTATTGTCAAAGCTGTAAAAACTGATATATTGTACAATTCAAACGATAATAAACAAAAGAAATAGTTTGTGAGGAACATTATCGTCTCTCTCATTTGCATATCACTGAGTTGTGCATAAATTGTTTGGTGAAAAATAAGCGAAACTTTAACATGTCATAGCCGTTTTATTTTACCTTCGATTTTGACGAAATGTTCAGCATTATTCCTGTTTCGATTCTAATTAACATTTTTCTTGGAAGGCCTTGGCGTTTAACATAATTTGATGTTCGTTTATAAGAGAGAGAAGGCCACTTTTAAAAAAAATCGATTGTCTACTCTTGAACATAATCGCACAGTAAGGATTTTTTTTTTCATCCTTTATACAATTGCTAACACCTATCCACTTTCCCCATATAAATAAGTTACATTTGCTCATTCGATTTTGAATTTGGTGAATTTTAAACGATAAACGAATTTATAAGGATTAAAATCAAAGAACTGAATTATGAATTTACGTAATATCTTTTATTGAAGTACTATTCCACGACATTTATATATACATATCAAACACAACGTTTTTCAAACCTGTAAAGATCTTATAACATATACACCATAGGTATCCTAATTCGATTTACTATACAGACCAACGCCTTCGGCCACATACGTGCATACCATGATTTTTAAATAAAAACAAGTATTTTATTTTTAAAATGTGATGCAAATTTTGTTATTTTGATACACCACATAATTTTTAGTCTCCTATTAAGCTAAACATAGATTGTTAACTCCGCTATGAATTCATATTCGACATTTTCCTTTTAAATATTGTATTTTACGGTGGTTATTCATTCGTTAATTCACTCATGAAGTCAAGCTTGTAAAGTTATACAAATATGAGTATTATCATTATTTTTAGCGTATATATTGGAATCCGTGGTCAATGGTGTTTTAATGAGCTAGCATACTGTCAGATATGTATGCCAAGTCTGGACATATGGGGCAGTTGCTTTTTAAATTTTAATATTATTAAAATATTCTTTTAATTCCTTTTCAAAAAGAGCATCAATAAAACGGATCCAATTATATAAAATTTGGTTGTTTATCTTGTACAAAAACTTAAATCAGATTTAATTTATACATTCTAAATATAATTCAGAGATGAATATAGATGTACAGAATTGTCATTTCAAAATGAATGAATAGGACTGTTACCACTGGCGTACTGATAAAAAATGGGGGGGGCAGATATGGCGTAAAGGGCAGAATTTGCTAGCGAGAGAAGCAAGGTAGCAAATATTTCGACCTTTTAAATTCAGAAATCCAATTTTTTACAGGTCATCACAACAATCTACATGAAATTATACAGTGCGACCCAGAAAAAAGAAAACTGGGTTCCCATGTCTTTTTAATTTAAATGCAAATGAACTATGATATTTCATTTACATAATCATATATTTCAATTATTTTTCTTTATTTTGATTAGACAAACACTCCAGGCATACATGAGCAAGACGAGTTTGAAATTTCAATGTCAAAACTAGGTTGCGCAGAAAAATTGGACAAAAGTTGTTCGTGATACGACGACCGTGCATATTCGACGAGAGGCTCATTGGCATTTTTTTTAAAATTATTTGTTAAGCTTCTCTCACTGATCCCTGAAATGAGAATGCACATGATTCAGATTCACACGTAAGTTTCTGTGCAAGTCGTTTCTGATATGCCTCAATATTTATTGTTGTAATCTGCTATGCATGAACGATTTGCTAAGCTCTTTGTTTCAAATGAGAGTTAAGTTTGCACTCTTGCCATGAGTATCAAATCTATATTAAAAACATATTTAATGATTGTGAAATCTATCTCTGAAATCGGGTTTCCTTCTTTTGTGGGACGCACTGTATAATTATGATAGTACTAATAATGATAGTAATGATGATAATAATAATAGTAGTAACAATAAAGAGTAATTCATTAAGTGCATAACAGAAATAACCACTCTCTTTGCGCCGCACAGTGTAAGACGTATATATTTATATAGTATAAAACAAGGTAATCATAAGAATTACAAACTAATCAAAAGGTTTTAAATTATTCGTACAACATGAAAATAAACCAATAATAATTCAATCAAGGTTAAGCACAACATATTTTTAAATAACATGTAAATATTTATCAATCATTTGTAAAATCGCATTACACTAGCTATGGAATTATGGAGACATTGTTATATAGGATTTAGGAACGAAACAAGGAAGTGTTAAATGTAAAGTTTTAAATGACTGTCGTATGGAGGCCTAGTTGATGCACAGAAGGAGTGAATTCCAGAGTGTTGGGATTGCTTCTTTAGAGAATATTTGGCAGTAGGAACATGGACCTAGATGGTAGGACTGAGTTGAGTGAGATTTCAAATCGGTTTTCTCCCTTTCTTTTACCTTGCTTTTCTATTTTTTTATCTTGGTCGTGAAACTTTTAAAGCTCTAGAAGTGATGTTATTATTCCTGAGAAAAATCAATTATCGAACTTATAATCAGAAAACCAACAACTCCAAAATATTTTTCCCTCGTCTCAAATTCAAAGTCTATGATGACCATAATTGTATATTGCGGTAGCTCTTTGGTAGGACTAGGGGCTCGGTTGCCTAACTCTTGACTTGTGATATAATGACTACAGAGGGAGACATTTCGGCGTCACTCCAACGCTAACCCGACCCACTTTCCAACTTTAATACATTTTGTCTAATATCAGCAGTATATATAGATCGTCTGAAATTCATGCTGAAATATATATTGAGCTATCAAATGATATCTAATGATCTTCAACCCTTTTTAAACATGACAATTTCTCTGCACTTGTTTATCTATAGCAAAAAATGAAAATAAATACCATGATTATAGCAGCATATTGATTTAGGTGTGTTATATGGCATAAATAATTAAGTCAGACCGCAGTAACAATGGCTTATGTTGAACAGATTATTGGTGATTAAATGTATATAATTACAAAGCATGCCTTATCCGTCAATTTCATTAATATGTTATGATTACATTTAATTACAGCACTTTGACACGAAAAGACGAAAGACAATTGACGTTTTAAAGGTTCAGGGCAACTGATGGCGCTATTCGTATAATGTTCCTCACACATATCAAGTCCTCAAATTCCGGGAGATTTTTTTTCTGTCAACTGATTTTGTGTTTACGTGATACCACTATCACCTCCTCCTCCTCTGTCTTCTCTCTCTCTCCCTCCCCACCCCCCCCCCCCCTCTCTCTCTCTCTCTCTCTTTCTCCCTTTCTCTCTCTCTTCGCCCTCTCCGTTTCCTCTTCCATGTTGTATCTACACATACGTCCACATCATTGTTTCGTCCTTTTCAGCTCATTCCAATTATCTATTATTTAAAGGGGCTAGCCAAGGCCCGAAAATAAGATCACTTAAATAATTAAAGTGGAAGTAAAAAAAGGAAAAAGAATGTTAAATCAAAAGTGTGAAAAAACCAAGGATTTGAGTATAATGTCATGAATGTGCTATCAATGAGCCGATGGTGTCCATATTTATTTTAACACACCTACAACATTTCCCTTGAAATCAAAACATATCTCCCTTGAACAAAAAAATGAACTTTTATGACTAATCATTGTCATTCTCTCTTTCACTTTTTTGAGCAGATAACTGAAATCAATAAAATTTATTTTTAGCACACATGTTATTTGCATATTCATGCTAAAAGTTATTTTAGCACAATAATACAGAAGTTGACGGACATACTACTTTTTAGTTTTTCATCTAATTTTGACATTTTGTAATCGTTTTGCATAGGCTTTATAGTTTTGTTGAGCCTAAGGTAAGCATTTAAACCGTCATCATGATAACCCCGACCTTTCGTTGGAAGAAGGCGAACGCTTATTTACGACGTTAGTTGATTTTGGAAGAGACTTTTGGGCCCGTCGTCATGGTCTTAAAACTTTGTCCTGCTTTGCAAATTGTGTGACATGATATTTTTTTTTCGTTTCGCATCTGGAACGGAAACATTCAATTTGCGTTTCGTGTGCAAAATTCTGGTTGCTACTATGGTAACAGCGATATATCCGATTTAGGACGACTTTCCAAATCCACATTTGGTTCCATCCAGAGCTCGAGAGGCCGCCCAGGGGGCCCACTTCCATTGAAGAGTGGATACCAGGCGCAACCACGCGTAAAAAGGGAAAGAGTGGGTAAGTACCATACGTATAGGCCTATGTAACGTTATAAAGGTGTCAAAAACGATGATTAAAATACTGAAAAAGGGATATATTTCCAATACTTGTAGGGTTTCACAAGCCAAAAAAATTGTTAAAAGATGCATTTTCATAATCTGGAAAAGACTTGCTTCCCTTGTTTAGGGTACTTTTCGAAACCCCATGGTCGTGCCTGGTATCCACTCATCAATGGAAGTGGTCCCCCCGGAATTTGAATCTAATCCTCATTTCTGGGAAAAGTAAAACATAATGCCCATTACATCATGTGCTAGAGGCGTATCGTTTGTGTAGAAGGAGTAAACAAAAGAAACAAAATAAACCCGCATGTTCAAACGTATTGCATACGCTGTGTACATATCAACGCATGCGAAATGGGTTCGACTGGAGAGGTGATCTGACCCATGGAATCAATTGCCAGTCATCCACCAATAATCCACATTAAATGCAATATCGATTCGATGGACTGTAATGATCTATATCTAAGCCTTAATTCAGTAACTTTTTCCTCACTCAATATGTACTCGATTTGTTTGAAAAACCACTTTCTTATCCATGTCATATTCTATTTTAGATCCTGCATGTCGAATATCTCCAGCTATCAGTCGTAATACATGGATGTATGGTGCGGGTGTCGCGGGAAAGAATTTTGCACACGAAAAGCATATCTGTAGGGCCTGTAACCATGTAACACAAATCTTAGCATTGATTGTAGAGCAGTTTTCTACGTTTGATTATATTGACTATAATGTACAATCAATCTTAAAAATCAAGTGTATGATTAAGCGTCAACTTTTGTGTTAGGGGACCCTCATATTAGCGTCCGTGAGGATTGCAAAAGGTGGCAATTGCTTGGGTATTATACCGCAACTGTCTACTCCGCAGTCTATTCAAACAGAAAGTTTACTCGATAATTCAAATTTATGGGCACTTCTCTTTCGAGTGCCCGCTGATGGTGGTTTTCCATTGAGAGTTTTTAAGTCATCTTATTTCAGCACTCAGTAGCCTTTATAACGTTAAAATGTAGCTACCATGGCAGATTATCCTCGGGCAAATATTAAGTGGGATTTTTCAATGAAATTACAAAGATCTCAGGAATAATTTCAATTTTCACTTTAATCAGGGGTTAAAAATAGATGTATATATAGTACAGATTTAAATGATTTCAATGGATGTCATTTGTTTTCACATCTAGAAAATAAGCACTATCATCCCCATCCTGGGATTATTATTGCTGATTAGTAATATACTATGACATACTTTTAATGTTAATGAAAATGATATTGATGATGGTAATGATGATAATAATGATGGTAATGATGATGATAATGACGATGATGATAATGATCAGTGTGATAATAATTGAAAATAAAAATAATTATAAAAGAACCAATAATGATAGTAGTAGGCTAAATACTACTGATCTCTTTTAAAATAATAATTTAGTGTTACTATATAACATGATAATTATACTAATTATGATTTACAAAACCCTGATAATAATGGCCATGAAGTGGTAATAAAATCAGGGTAAGCAATGGTATTATTATGAGGGGAATATTATAGGCCTAAATAATAGTGATCATTGCCATGATAAAATCAATTCAGTGATAAAAATGAAAAAAAAAACAGTGATGATTGTGAAAACTGAGTTGTAATGATTCAGATAAAACTATTTCAATGGGGCTATCATCATTCCAAAATCAAATAGTTGTCAAAATATTTTTTTTCATTGAGTAGGGGTGTAATAAACTTTGACACAAATGTTCTGTAATTTAGACCTATTTCATGTACATTAAACTGTTATGTTCATATTCAATTCTTAATGAGTAGCGACCATAATATCCCTCTTCACTGATCGAACTGATCAGTGAAGAAAATTTTACATTAACCTCTGGATAAGATTCAGCGCCCTCTCTCGGTAATATTTCCTTATTTTGTTTTTCTTGAAACGGACTCCCTTCGTCTGTCTATACAATTACAAATTAAGTGTTGCGCACTAGCAGCTGTTATATGCAGAAGAAAGAGTGTTTCTTAAATATATGTCCTCATTTCATATTGAGAAGTGGATATATCTGTATACCAAAAACAAAACGAAACAAAACAAGGCTTAACATTTCTTTAGGATCTCTTTTCAGTCAGTTTACACCGGAACCGAATCAGCTGCGAATCCATCCGAATACACGTATTCGGGTGATTTCGGGAGTATTTTGTTCTCCCTCCGCAAAAGTGAGAAAATTTAGTAAGGATTCGGTAACGTTCAAATCCATCGAAACCATCCGAATTAGGCTAGAATCGGTCCGAATTTATTCTGGAGAATTTGGTTTTGGTGTAACCCTGGCTTCAAATCCCAGAGAGTCCGATTTAATATCCTTTCTTTCACAAAATATCATTTTCGATTTATCTCCTGATTTTATGTGACAATTAATTCCATTTATTTATCACGTCTGACTGCAACTACTTATTATAAGCTTATAATCATCGTAGTTATATAATCAGTTACCACTCTTGGTGCAGAGAATTAGGTATCGTGTGGTCTAGTGGTTGGAACATTTAACTCATTATATCGTGGGGTTTTCGGTACGAATACCTGTTCGGGATTTTTTTTCTTTTTTCTTTTTTTTTTCAAGCCAGAGAGTAGGTTTAGTCACTAAAGCTGATTAATGAGGCCCTAAAACATTTATTACCCATAGTTATATATACAAGCTTGATGTTAAGCGGAGAAAAATCTGTTCTAGTGAGCTCCTTTGGGAAAACCAGATTAATCACGATGGTGACCATATTCAAGACATATATTTCAAGTGCGTTTTGAATAATGCATACTTTCTAATATGTTCGTCAAAATAAAACAACTTCTAAATTCAAACGTTTTACCGCCAGAATATCTTTAGAGAGGCAGATATTGAATATACACGACCAAGTAAAACACGTTTTTTTTATGTTTATTGAAAGAGGAGATGATACAAATCAAAAAGATTTCTGGTCATATTTGATCGACAGTTAACATTATTAATATTTCATTGATGTTTTCATATATATTCTTGTCCTCATTATAACTAAGATTGAATGCATTTTTTTTCACCTTATCAATATTCAAATTTCTGATTCCCTCCGGATAACCGAATACGCTTGAAAAAAAAATCACTCGCAGTCCTGCGTGCGCATATTTATGTCTTTACAAACATGATCAAATTGTTCCATTATTCATCCGTTATATTTTCTTGCTGAAGGATACTTTTAGATATAGGTGTACCATTCGAAAAAGGGCCTCCAGGCGTTGACTGCTTCCACCGTTCGTCAGGGTGTTGTATGATGCCTTGTTGTTAGGCAACCATAAACAATTTAAAGGAGAAGTTCACCCTGATGAAAATTCAGAAAAAAATATTGGTTAAGATTTCGGAAAATCCATTGAAGAATTTTAAAAGTTATTAGAGTTTTATTTGTTTTACTTGTGACGTTATAATTATGCGAGAAAATTTCCATAACATATCGTGTAGAAAAAAAAATCAATAAGATGTTATTTCTCAAAAAATGTAAATGGTTTTATAGTACAGTTCAACACCAGACAAATCATTTTACACTTTCTCTTGAAAGAAATGTTATTTTTATTATTCACCGTGGCCCATTAAAACAACATAATTTATTCATTTTATATTACATGACGTCACAAATCAAAAACTTAAAATGTTCATTCTTAAAATTTCAATTTGTTAATCTTGGATGGTTTTTCTCAAACCTTCACTAATATTTTTTTGTGAATTATTTTATGTATAATGAAAATATTACAGTATTAGACCATCTTGCATGAGTTTTCATCCAGTTGTAGAAAATGAATTGCAGTTTACGGGTGAAACGATTATACGATATAAACATTTTAATGCTTTAATTTTTTTTTTACATTATACACATCTAGTGTACCATTAGTTTTTTATTTTTTGATTATTATTTATGTATTTATTTTTACTTCATTTATTTATCTATGTACTTGTATATACATATAAATATACATAATGGTCAGCAGGACACAGCCTAATGATAAATTTACATAAAGAGTGAATTACAATAATGTATGATCATTTAAGTATGATATTATTGAAACGTACAGCTGGTGTATAATAATTACTTTCTTTGGGGAATATTTGGAAAATAACTAGGTTATAATTTTTTTCTGGAATACCTGTCTTTCGATTTCGCAATCGGTACCACGGCCATCCACATCATTATTATATTTCATTTATAGTTAACGTGTAAAGAATATACCGCTTTGTATACAGTACATGTATGCTGTATCAGGTTGAACTTATAGGAAGGCGTCATGTACACTTGTAATTTATCCTAATGATTGATTGTTGAGCGTATTCACTGTTTTTGAGCTTTCATTGTTCCCAAACTCTCGCAGGAATATGTAATCGATTGTCGACTAATCAAAATCACCTGTCCACTCGCCTAGGATTTTTGTACCCGGCCTCTATGATACTTGGTGCTGAAAAGAAGCTGCAAAAAAGCTATTCATTCAATGCACATTTCCCGCTGGTTTTCTTACAAATTAACAAAATGCAATTTATCATTACAATATGGCAATCGTTACTTTTTACAACTGTTTGAAGAGTCGATCATTGATTTATTTTTGTAGTGATAAGTGATAAAGGGAGAATAATAAAAAAAAAAAAAAACATGGTTTCCAAATCCATCCTTCCTGGAAAAAGGCGAGAGGTATTTTACGTCGTCACTTCTGATAAATCAAGGTTTTCCGTTTAACTATCACATTTGTAAACTATATGCTATAAAGAAGCCTACCTGGAGAAGCCTATTTTGGGGAAGGGTGGGGTCTCTTTAATAGTCCGGTCTGTTAGCGTAAAAAACACCCTACTTGTGGACACAGTGGACAAAAGCATGATTTTTTCTCCAGACCTTTGTTTATGTATAAGAATTAAAAATGGGGTATGCTCCAAAAAATCTGGCTGCAGGAACAGTGAAAAAATGGGTGAAAATGTCAGAATTTATGAGTTTAGATTGGTCTGATATATAGACTAGCGCTAGTGCAAAACTCAATAGCAGTGCATTATTTTGCATTGGTTTAGTTCTTGATTTCTGACCCTTTTTGAACAGATATTTTGTTTGTCCTCACATCTCAATGCACTAAATATCTGAATGCAGATGCTAAACAAGCCGAAGGGTGGCGGTGGAGGGGGTTGAATGTTGGTGTGTATGTACATATTTTGGTCTTGGTGTAAAGATGTGCAAGACACATTTTTGCATGTGTTGCCATGGTAACAGTGTATTATGGCAAAATAAGGTTACAAATCTTGCAGTTAGAACTACTTCCTCTGTTTTCATCCGATTCTCATGAAATTTGGCACACACATTGGTCTTGAGGTGAAGATGTCTAAGACACATTTTGTGTGTCTTTCGGAAATTTTGTTGCCATGGTAACAACATAACATTTGGTGAAAATTGGGGAAAAAACCTTACAATTCAAACTGCTTCATCAGTTTTAAATCAATTCTCATGAAATTTGGCACACACATTGGTATTAAAGTAAAGATGTACAAGGCACTTTTTGTGATTGTTTCAGAAATTGTGTTGCCATGGTAACAACATATTATATGGCAAAATTTAGGTAAAAACCTTGCAATTTGAACTACTTCATCAGTTTCAAACCAATTCTCATGCATGATATGGCTCACACATTGGCCTTGAGATAAAGATGTGAAGGAACCTTTTTTTATTTCATTTGTCAGAGAGTGCATTGCCTTGATAACCACATATAGCCAGAAATGCAGGGAAAACTCATCAATTGTGGATCAATCTACTTCTCAGTTTTCAGCCTGTGCTCAGAAAAGTTTACACAAATATTCATTTTGGGTAAAGATTCACATTCAGTGTTAAAGGGGAATCCAGCCTTGGTCATAAAATGTTGTGTGGAAAAGGAGAAAAATAAGAATGGTGAAAGTTTGAAAGCAATCGGACAAGCAAAATAAAGTTATGGCTGCTTTAAAATTAAGATCCCTAAGGCTACTAGTATGTAGATTTCAAATTGATAATGGGTAAGTAAATTATGACAAGGGGTGAGGCCGCAAGGACAACTTTCCCATTGGCCTTGTACTTTGATTTTTGGTTTTCTCCTAAATTTCATTGGGGCCGTAATATAATCCTGTTAGTATAATGCTTTATGTCCTCATGAAAGAAAGATACAATTTGAAGTAAAACTTTTGAAAAGACATTTTAGTCAATTAATTATTTCTGTACATGGAAGAGTGGTCCTTCCCTTACATCATTATGACATCACATGTGCGGCCAAGTTGAAGTCTTCATGGGTATATAGTGATTACCAATGTTTACAACTTTTATATATTCACAACTTTCTTATGGTTTGTCCGATATTGTTCAAACTTTGACCTATTGTCTGATTTTTTCTTTTCCTCATAAAAACAAGTGTTTATTTGGTTTGGATTCCCCTTTAACATCATAAAATAGCGCAGGGTATTCATGGTATTAATCACCTTCAATAATATTTATAGGTTCTTTTTTTTTTGGGGGGGCGGAGGAGGTCCTTAAAAACTGACAACATAAAAATATAGAAGGTTAAAGGACATGGCCATTAGGAACTTAAACACTCTTAAAGAAAGCACCCCTTCCATTTTTTTTTTTTTTTTTTTTTTTTTTTTTTGGGGGGGGGGGGGGGCCTTTAGAAAATTGCCACCTAAAGAGTAAAAGGAAATAATTACAACTAGGAACTGACCCCCCCCCCCCCAAAAAAAAAAAAGGGGGGGAAGAAAAATCCTTTACACTTCAGCGTATTAATTTAAAGCCTAAAACATTCTGGTTTGATAAAAGATCATTTCCGGTGCCCAATTAATCAACGTTTGATTTATCTCCTTCTACTCAGTCTTTGTTCATTTCAGTGTTTACTCTGACTTTCTTACATCACTTTTTGCACTTTTTGCACTTAAGAGCTTTACCATACCTTCTTGTTTTGTTTCCTCCCCCCCCCCCCTCTTTTTCTCCCTCTCTAAGTACTTTTTTTGTTGCTATTTTAATTCATTATTATCTAGCAACAATTATTCCATTTTGAATGATTACACCTACACTGAAATATAATACCATGACATTTATTCTTTTCTTCATAATCTTCTAAACTCTATTTTGGCTACACTCTGTCCTAAATAATACTATTAGCTATATTTAATGTCTAGTTTAAAGAATTGAAGAAATGGCTGTCATGATATTATATTTCGGTAAAGGTGCATCAAATTCATAGTTGCAGCATTCAGAATGGAATAACTGTTGCTTGAAAAAAAATGGATTTATTAGTTTTCCGAAAATCCTCTGTGAAAATTTTAGTTATATCACTGAGTTTTCCCATTCCTGCAGTTACCACCATCTGAAAGGGATATGACTAGAATATATGTAGAGAAATAAAAGTCATCATTTGCTCAATGAACAGTGAATACGT
Organism: Lytechinus pictus; assembly: GCF_037042905.1. Lineage (NCBI taxonomy): Eukaryota > Metazoa > Echinodermata > Echinoidea > Temnopleuroida > Toxopneustidae > Lytechinus > Lytechinus pictus. Next base: position 34,908,926 of record NC_087255.1, on the reverse strand, counting down.
TCGTCCTTACTCCAATGCAAAATTATTTGCATTTTTTGTGACAGTCAGATCTTGCATCCAACAATTTTGCTACTGAAACATAATAATTAATATTCATTTTTTGACAATTATACTGAAAAAATTAAATGAAATAAAATTGAAGGCAAAAAATTATTGTGCACATATGCATATTTTTGATTTGGTATGCTATTGAGTCATGGATTTGCAAGTGAATTTCTAAAACAAGTGCAGAGATTTTTGTATATATATATATATATATTTCTATAATTAGTTGCATGATTAAAGGTTCACTTTATAATATGTCAGAAAAAATATACTTGGAGAGAAGAGAGGGTAAAAAAAGGAGAGAGGAAACATAAGATGGTATGGTGAAGCTCAAAATCAAGAGTGATGTGATATAGTTAAAAAGAAAGAGTAGGAATGGAATATGAATAAAAGACTATAGGGTTATAGGGGGGGGGCATTTTTCTGCTCAAAAAATATATCAGCCCCATTTGTTTGCGGGGGGGGGGGTTAAGTTCTTAGTCATAATCCTTTAACTTTTACTTTTATGAGGTCATTTTCTAAAGACCCCCCCCCCAAAAAAAAAAGGGAGTAATGTCTCGCTTTAAAATACAAAGACCCCTGAGGGGCAAAGGCGTAGACTGGTTGAGCATAGGGAGATAGAAGTGGTATGGGGAGGGGTGCACATCTTGGGAAGGTGGAACTAAGGTTTGGAAAATCAGCCGTTGAAAGTAGAAGGGGTACACATTTTGTTTTGCTTGCCAGTGTTGGAACTCCTTTGCCAGAGCGGAAGGTTTCACATTCACCCAGTGTACCCCCAGCCTATGCCCTTGAGGGGATGCTTATTTCAAGAGTGTTAATGGACACCGCCTTTAACCTTTATTTTGAGGTCAGATTTTAAGGACCAATCCCGCTCCTCCCCCAAAACCTAGAAATATTACTGAAGGTAATTAATACCCCCACACTCATATATTTTAATGCAGTTTAGAATTTAATATGAATCTTTACCCAAAGATGAATATTTCTTCCAACTTTTATGAGCACTGACTAAAAAAAGGGGAAGTTGTTTGATCCACAATGAGTTTTCCTGCATTTCTGGCTATCATATGTGGTTACCATGGCAATATACTCTGACAAATGCACACATAAAATGGTTCTTGCACATCTTTACCTCAAAGCAAATGTATGAGCCAAATTTCATGAGAAATGGTTCAAAACTGATGAAGTTGTTCAAATTGCAAGGTTTTTACCTAAATTTTGCCATATAATATGTTGTTACCATGGCAACACAATTTATGAAACACATACAAAAAGTGCCTTGTACATCTTTACTCTAATACCAATGTGTGTGTCAAATTTCATGAGAATTGATTTAAAACTGATGAAGCAGTTTGAATTGTAATTTTTTCCCCAATTTTCACCAAATAATATGTTGTTACCATGGTAACAAGATTTTTGAAAGACACACAAAATGTGTCTTAGACATCTTCACCTCAAGACCAATGTGTGTGCCAAATTTCATGAGAATCGGGTGACAACAGAGGAAGTAGTTCTAACTCCAATATTTGTACCTTATTTTTGCCATAATACACTGTTACCATGGCAACACATGCAAAAAAATGTGTCTTGCACATCTTTACCCCAAGACCAAAATATGTACATACACACCAACATTCAACCCCCTCCATCACCATCCTTCGGCTTGTTTAGCATCTGCATTCAGATATTTAGTGCATTGAGATGTGAGGACAAACAGAATATCTGTTCAAAAAGGGTCTGAATTCAAGAACTAAACCAATGCAAAATAATGCACTGCTATTGAGTTTTGCACTAGCGCTAGTCTATATATCAGACCAATCTAAACTCATAAATTCTGACATTTTCACCCATTTTTTCACTGTTCCTGCAGCCAGATTTTTTGGAGCATACCCCATTTTTAATTCTCATACATAAACAAAGGTCTGGAGAAAAAATCATGCTTTTGTCCACCGTGTCCAGATAATTCCGCTAACAGACCAGACTATAAGGGGCAAGACGATCATCTCTCAAAGGCTGCTGTAAAAATTCGAAATTCGAGGAAGGGGGAGGGTGGGGGGGGGGGGGGGCTTGTCCCCTTGATATCTACCCATGCTTTATGATATGATAAGCATAAATCTAAGATAAGATGATAACCAAATGAAGAAACTATAGTAATTCAATTAATCACTTTACATTTATATATCTATTTAATCCGATATTCATTATTTGACTTGATTTTTATTTATTTACAGATATACATTTATTTTTACTTTATTGATTAATTAATTTACTTGGTGATTAATTAATTGATGAATTCATTTATGTAATATATACACGCATGTATACCTATTGGCCAGCAGAGCACAGTACATTAGAATGAATCAAAATATGATCACAAAGAAAATTAGTATTTATTATAATTGCAGTATATACAGTAGAGCTACAATGATTGGCTTGAATATAATATTTCTCAGAAAATAATGTTATTGTTTAGGGATATCAAAACATCCTATAGACCCCTTTCTATTTTGATGTTACAAATAAAACTATTCTGGCATATTATATTTCGTCCAATATTCACTCTGAGTGACTTAAAATGTTTCTTCAAATTCGACGTATCGTTCTCCGCCATGGGGAATAATGGGATCCCAGTAAACAGTAAAGTTTTGGAACCCTGGAGCGGCCAAGCGGTAAAGGTTTGGTCAGGAAGATACGTGCAATTCTATAGTCACACTCATAGGTCACACTACACCAAAACGACTTCACACCGACCGGTTACAAGCCATTAAAAATAACGTAATATGTAAGTTTAGTTGGTGTGACTGTGGTACAAGCATTGAACTCTCTTCATCTACGGCCGCCATGAATATAGTTGGTTGATTCTATCTCCTTATCGCTCCACCCATCGCATTACCAGGGAGGGGCCCCGAAGTCGTCACTCATCATCTCGTTATCAACTCATCGTATCATAAAATATAGAGCCAAAGTGTGAAGGATGGAGAAAATAATGTTACGAGCGAACGGCAAGCACGCGATAACGCTAAGGTGTCGAGGAAAGAGAAGGGGGAGGGAGACAGACGGAGGTGGAGAGAGAGATAGAGAAAAAAGGAGACTGTTGGGAGAATTACAATGAAAAGAAGACAGGTTGTTTTATCATTAGGGAATGGGGGACGTTGGCGCGAAAACTATAAAATTTTAATGGAAAACAAAAATTTAGTGTGGTACAAATGATAAGCACAAATATATAGGCAATTCATGAGGAGATAATGATTTTTTTTTTACCATAAAAACGTACAATTCTCTAGGAAAGTCAAAATGATCTAATAATATTCTGCAAGATATTCGGAGACGACCCTCGAATTTTGGCAAATGAAATATCCAATAGCTTATTAACATAATTTATAGTTTATTCAGAAGTACCCCTAGCTGCCGGCCGCTGAATCTAAATAGGTGATCTACTTGAAACAAATTTAGAAACATCCTCGGATAATATCTAATAATGAGGCTCGAGACGATGTAAAATACTTTTATCTAAAAACCCGTTGCTAGAAATAATACCCCAAAAATACATATTTTTTTATTTTTATTTTTGAAGGGTTGCGATTTAGTTGCCGGTAATGTTCTATAATGGTGCTTGGTCGAAATTTCAGAATCGGATTTCCTAAAGCATTATATGGGGGGGGGGGGGGGTGAATGGGCACTGCCTTTGAGTATTATGTTAAGGGGGTGGCATTAACATGTTTTGAGGTATTTTTCGTGTTGATCATTCATTTTCATACACCTTTCTGCTTTCACAACTTTACCCTAACCCACCCCTAATCTCTTCCGACCCTTACCAAGGCCTACTTTCCTCCCTAACCCCGCACCCCTAATCTCTTCCCGCCCTTATCACGGCCTACTCTCCTTCCTAACCCCATACCCCTAATCTCTTCCCGCCCTTACCCAGGCCTACTCTCACTTCCTAACACTGTACCCCCTAATCTCTTCCCGCCCTTACCAAGGCCTACTCTCCTTCCTAACCCCGTATCCCCTAATCTCTTCCCGCCCTTACCAAGGGCTACTCTCCTTCCTAACCCCGTACCCCTAATCTCTTCCCGCCCTTACCCAGGCCTACTCTCACTTCCTAACCCCGTATCCCCTGATCTCTTCCCGCCCTTACCCAGGCCTACTCTCACTTCCTAACCCCGTATCCCATAATCTCTTCCCGCCCTTACCCAGGCCTACTCTCACTTCCTAACCCCGTATCCCCTAATTTCTTCCCGCCCTTACCCAGGCGCCAGGCCTACTCTCACTTCACGGACAACCTCCACTCCAAGTCTCCCCATCTTTCATTGCATGTCTGCATCTTCATAATCGTCTCATTTTCTTTCTTTCTTTCTTTTTTATTATTTCACTGTTTTCCTATCCCCCATTCCCTCCTCTTCCCCCTTCCTTCCCAACCCCTCTCTTTCTGTATCTCTCTCTCTCTCTCTCTCTCTCTCTCATTCCCTCACTCTCTCTGTCTTCCATCCTCTAGTAGTCCAGTCAATATAGGGTTTGACCCACCAATTGCAACACTGGATATTCCACTGCAATGCTTTCCAGGAAGGTCCCCTAAACAACATACTAAAAGTCCCCAAAAATCCAAGCAGTGGAAATTTATGAAATGTGCATATTATGCAAATTAGCCATAACAAGTTAGAAAAATAGGGAAAATAGTCCAAAGATTACAAATTAAGAGTCCAAAACAATTTAATTTGAGCGAAAATTCATGATAAATAACTGTATTCAATGTTTTAAATCAAAACTGCCAAGAAATCTACCTAATTTGCATAATATGCAAATAAGCATCCTTGTATGGAAAAATTTCAGGATATTGTGATTTTTATCACATTGGCTATTTGAAAGCATTTCAGTAATTTTGAAATATACATGCTGCTATCACTAAAGACGTTGAATACATTTATATTCAGCTTAGTGTCTGTAGTGTAATTTGCATATTATGCAAATAAGTATCTAGCATGTTATAAATATTCAAGAAAACACACTGGTAATACATCCCTCAAAAATTGCAAGTAGATTATCTATTGAAATTGGAATATGGCACTGCCTTACATGAAGGTTTCCTAAACACCATATTAAAAATCCTAAAATATACAACCATAGGACAATCACAAAATTTGCATTTTATGCAAATTAGCCATAATAAGTTGCAAATAAGGAAAATAATCCAAATGTTGGAAATCAAGTGCAGAAACAATATAAATTGAACGAAAGCTAATGATAAGTTTTACAAATTTATTCATTTTTTTTTTTTTTTTTTTAAATCGTAATTAAGTCTACCTCATTTGCATATATATGAGCATCCTTATATGGGGGAAACCACCAGAAAATTTGCTTTTTTTTTTCTTACACAAACAGTTGTGAAAAAATCTAGATCAATATTTTGTGATCACTAAAAATGCCTAATACATAAAAAAATCAGCTTAATATCTGAAGTGTAATTTACATATTATGCAAATAAGCATCCGACATGTTATAAATATTCAAGGAAACATATACATGATACATTATCCTAAAATTCCATGAAGATTATGTGTAATCATGATGACCTTCCCTACACTTCTTGCTTGGTTGATATTGACTTTTTTATGAGCAGTTACCCCCACTCATATTGTGCAATGATGAGTCAGTTCTACATGGATCCCACTGCTTGCATGCTTCATCATTTCTATCCAAGTCTTGCTCTCTTCTTGACTTTGTAGTCTTTGCGTTTCTTGCTAGTATAGTCCATGCTAGAAAGCTTCTGGATTGTCAAGTGCTCAGCACAAGATGTCACACCCAGTGCAAATGACAGCCCGTTAGCTTCGAATATTTGATCCTTGTAGAATACCACTTGTCTTGGTGTTGAATATGAGTAGGCCTACTTGCTTGGATCACGTGATCTCTGGGCATGGTTAATAATAGTACCAATGAGCATTTGCTCATACGAGCGACATGAAAGCCGTTCATAGAGTCATGATAAAGTCTATAGAGACATCTTTCTCAGATACAGGAATCGTGATTAGACGTTCTTGCTGAATCCAGTTGCTGCTTCAGGATGAAGCATCCATTTTCTGTTCTTTCCTCTTTGATAAATCTCCTAATGATGGCAACCATCTCCAAATATTGTAGCTATAGTTTCTAAGCAAATCGTATGCAAATAATACTATCAATCTCCTGATATTTCTGGTAAACAAAAATTCCTCAGTGACACAATGAACAAACAAGTCAACTTTAATAGATGGAGGACTAAGCCAGATTATTGCCATCCAACAAGAGTACACAAAATAATGGAACACCCTTAACATCACCATCAAATACCATCCAACATTGATTCCACAATGGAGGCTACCTCCATGATTAGACAGTGTGTACCCTTTCCAGGATTTATACTGTGAGGGTATACAGAGGAATAAACCTTTCAGTAATTATGGTACGACTAAGGATGTTCTTTTGGAGGAATGCTGACTTTAATAGTGTTATGCAGATGTACTTTGAACAATCATACAACTCCATGTTCTGAAATCCGACAAGTCGAGCATAGGAGATTAAATGCCAATCAAGAGGACTTTGACAAGAACCAAACCGTTACCCATGTCTTCTTCCGACACAAGTTGTCTCAATGAGACAATGGACATAAGTCGCGTCGGAAGGAGACAACAGTTTTATAGGAAGGCTAGGAATGTTTGCGCATGTTAGAGCTCCAAAAGCATCAGTAAGGTAAAGCTCAGAATTGCTACAATGCATTTAAGAGAGCCGTAAAAGGGGTTTACACTTTGCAGACCAGCCTATACTACATAATTTGTTGACCGGATTGACAATGATCCAGGCTGTAACAATTAACATGTTGTGAGCCCTTAATATCATGAGCTATGACTACATTGGAATAGCGGAAAAGGAAGACAAAATATTTTTAGTCTTAGTATTCACCATTGACCATGATGATGATGACGCTGCTCTGCAAGTCATGGAACCCAGTCCTGACCCAGACATGACCAGATAACATATTGTTTAGTCAAGCAGGTGTAGCCAAACTACTGATTTTTTTTTAAAGAAAAAAACCTGCATGAAGCTACTACGCCAGATGGAATCTCTGCTACACTTCTCAATGAGACTTTATCAGATCTTACCTGCCATAAGTTTGCTTTTCCTTGCCTCCCTTTATACGGTGAAATTTCAAGAAAGTCTATGTCGTTCCCATCCATGTAAGAAAGGATTGTCAACTTTAACTAACTACACACCAATTTCAAATATTGTGCTTTGTTCTTGCCAGTCCCATCATCTTGTCAGACTAACAACATGGCTTTAGGAAGCGAATAACACATTTCCAGTATTTTCCCTTGAATACAAATTATATTTGGATAAATACGCATGCTTAGTGATGGCAGCATATTCCGAAATGTTTTCTCTGCAGTCAATGTGAGAAAATCAAAATTTCTTGACATTTTCCATATAAGGATACTTATTTGAATAATATACAAATGAGCCAGATTTGCTAGCTTTATTAAATAAAAACATTGAACTTATTTATTCATCATGAAATTTTGTTCAATTTATTTGCTTTTGACATTTAATTTATAAATTTTTGATTATTTCCCTTATTTTCTATTTTTTAATGGCTAATTTGCATAATATGCAAATTAATTTTCAGGCATTGGGATGAATTATCATCCTTAGTTATAGTAGCATATATATGTCAATATAAATGAAATGTTTTCAAGCAGTCTATATGAGAATAATCACAATATCTTGACATTTTTTCCATATAAGGATGCTTATTTGCATAATATGCAAATGAGGTAGATTTGTTGGCGCTTTTGATTAAAAACATTGAATACAGTTATTCATCATGAATTTTCGCTTAAATTCAATTGTTTTGGACACTTAATTTGTAATCTTTTGACTTTGTTCCTTATTTTTCTAACTTTTTATGGCTAATTTGCATAATATGCAAATTTCATAAATTTCCACTGCTTGGAATTTTTGGGACTTTTAGTATGTTGTTTAGGGGACCTTCCTGGAAAGCATTGCAGTGGAATATATCGTGTTGCAATTAATGGTGGGTTACCCCCCTATTCTGGCTAGATTGACTGGACTATAGAGCGAGATTACCCTCGGAGCACCAGGCGTACTGGTTTGTAATGAGATTATTTGTGTGATTAGCATCACGTGCAAAGCCGTCGGTAAGCCGACTTGCTCAGCGTCTAATGAAGCCTGATCCATAGATGAGGATGATGTAGTAATTAGCTCATTGTAAGGATGGGCAAGCTTGGGTCATCTTTCAGATGAGAGGAAGAAGGAAAGCTGATGCTCACCATAATCATATCCTGTTTAATTCTCTCTCAAAAAATACTGGGTTAAAGTGCTCAATGGGGGTAATTATGTGTCCAACCAACATTGGACATTTTTATTTATCCAGTGTGATGAAAAGTTTGGCCATTCTAATGTAATTGCTGCTTATTTTTTAACCTTACTGGACAATATAACAAGATAATGAAGACAACATCACTTCACAATTATGAGAATGAGGGGGGTAAAAGAATAACAAAAGAAGAAGAAGAAGAAGAAAAAGAAGAAGAAGACGAAGGAGAAAAAGAAGAAGAACAAGAAGAAGAACAAAAAAAGAAGGAGCAAGAGGAGAAGGAGAAGAGGAAGGATTCTGATTGAAAATAACAATTTTCTTTTCCATTCCCAAAATGATCTAGTCATTGTTTCAGATGATAACATGTTTTGATTATGTTATATAGCAAACCAAATCACAAATGCAGTGATATTTTATATTTCATTTATAGATTCGGTTTTTAAAATCGATTAGCTCGTTCATTCCCTTACCAAATGTATATCTATGTATATACAGTGCGTCCCACAAAAAACGAAACCGAGATTTATCGATGATTTATCATAACTTAATCACAAATACAATAGACAAATGACCTACCATTGTAAAGCTTAGAATCACTTCTTTCATCTGAAATTACTAAGATTATTTCTCATTCACGCATGAGTGAGCAAAAACAGTTTGAAGAGGGGATACCAAAAAGTCATTTGGCGGGCAGTATCTGGATTTCAAAAAGAAAACTACATTTTGAAAAAGCTCAATATCTACTCTTTAATTTGATACCTCAATTACAGAAAATGGTCAAGAAAAAACAAAGTTTTTGTTATTTGAAATAAGGCTTGAATTTCCTTAATTTCATAAAATTAAGAGGTTCTACAGGCTAGCGTTCAAACTCACTCGACACTCCGTTTTGTTGACGATCAGCCATGCATTGTGCGATAGCGTCTGTGGGGAACCTGTGAAAACACATTTATTTGATGAAATTATGGAAATACAAGCATTGTTTCGAGGGAACATAACTTTTTTACTTCTTGACCATTTTTTGTGATTAAGGTATCAAATAAAAGAGCAGATATTGAACTTGTTAGGCATGTGACTTTCTTTTTGAAATTCAGATACCCCCCGCCAAATGAGTTTTTGGTATCCTTACTTCAAATTACTTTTGCTCACTCATATGTGAATGAGGAATAATCTAAGTAATATCAGATGAAAGAGGAGCTTTACATTGGTAGGTCATTTGTCAATTGTATTTGTGATAAAGTTATGATAAATCATCGCTTAATCTCGGTTTTGTTTTTTGTGGGACGCACTGTATATATATATATATATATATATGTGAAATTATACATGTACAACAGCTTTGGCAACTCTTTTATTTTAAATATTGTGAAGAAATTGATGAAGAGAACAATGGTAGGCGTAGCTTAAATCAAAGTTCCCCAGAGCTATCTGCCCTTTGGAAAAATTGGTAGTGCCGAAAAAATGTCTCTGCCGGGAATCGAACCCGGGCCTCCAGCTTTGAACGCCGGTGCCTTACACCCGACAAAGGAAATAATAATTTGTATAGTGTCGAAAATCTATCTATCTGACGGTCAATTGGATCGGGGTCGCCCTAACCACTAACCCGTCTCTGTGGTCTAGTGGTTAAGGCACCGTCGTTCAAAGCTGGAGGCCCGGGTTCGATTCCCGGCAGATAAATTTTTTCGGCATTACCAATTTTTCCAAAGGGCAGATAGCTCTGGGGAACTTTGATTTAAGCTACGCCTACTATTGTTCTCTTCATCCATTTATTTCACAATATTTAAAATAAAAGAGTTGCCAAAGCTGTTGTACATGTATAATTTTACACATTTGTATACTTTCTCCCATACGTGTACTGTATCAAAGCAATAGCTTTGATCCAGCTGAGGCATGGCGGCTTGTCATCGTTCAAAACCCACCTACACCCAACAAAGGAAATTATAATTGGTATAGTGTCGAAAATCTGTCTATCTGGTGGTCAATCGGATCGGGGTCGCCCTAACCACTAACCCGTCTCTGTGGTCTAGTGGTTAAGGCACCGGCGTTCAAAGCTGGAGGCCCGGGTTCGATTCCCGGCAGAGACATTTTTTCGGCATTACCAATTTTTTCCAAATGGCAGATAGCTCTGGGGAACCTTGATTTAAGCTACGCCTACCATTGTTCTCTTCATCCATTTCTTCACAATATTCAAAATAAAAGAGTTGCCAAAGCTGTTGTACATGTATAATTTCACATATATATATATATATACATAGATATATATTTCGTAAGCGAATGAACAAGCTAATCGATTTTAAAACCGAATCTATAAATGAAATATAAAATATCACTGCATTTGTGATTTGGTTTGCTATATAACATAATCAAAACATGTTATCATCTGAAACAATGACTAGATCATTTTGGGAATGGAAGAGAAAAGTGTTATTTTCAATCAGAATCATTCCTCTTCTCCTTCTCCTCCTGCTCCTTCTTTTTCTTGTTCTTCTTCTTGTTCTTGTTCTTCTTTTTCTCCTTCGTCTTCTTCTTCTTTTTCTTCTTCTTCTTTTTTTAAATTCTTTTACCCCCCTCATTCTCCTAATTGTGAAGTGATGTTGTCTTCATTATCTTTCGTTTTTATTTTGTAAAATATGCCATTGGTCTTCTTGCACATCCGGCTAATGGCAGTAATGGCAATCTTTCTTGATGCAGTAAATACTAATGAACGGAGGAAGACCGGAGAAAGAGATTATGATATACATGAAGAGAGCGCAGCTGAAATCTGGAGATTATTACAAACGAGGAATAATTAATGAGATGCGAAGGAGATTCGTGAGAGAAAAGTGAATATTACTCAAAGAGGGCACGGGGTGTTTGTATATGAATGGCTTTTGTCATAGGCCAACATTTAAATTGCAGAGTCGATAACGTTAAATTGGATATTGCTCGTCATTACAGGCCAAATATATAAATTCTGAAAAAAAATATTTTAAAAAGCGAATTACTACGATGAGAATACAAATGAAGACAATTTCATCCAAATAATTTAGAGAAATACCAAGCTAACCCAACGAAACAAAAGTGAAAACACAATTCAACATTTTGTAAACGATAAATGTCGATAAATGAAATAATCACTTACGTAGGCCCTATATCTTATTTTAATACTTGTATAAAGGGTTAATGCAATCTAAAAAGAGATAATCAAATAAATAAATAAATAACAAATTAAAAAAAATAAACTACTACATAGGGTAATTAAGCACTTGAATTGAAACAAAAACAGAAAGGAGATTAAATGAATACAAATTATTAGATAAATAAAGAAATGAAGATGAAATATGTGTAATTCAAAAGAAAGTTAGATATATCATTTTATATCCCTTACTTAAGATTGTTGTATTGATAGTGTACACAAGGAGAAAAAGAATAGTTTTACTACGAAAAACGTTTGCCATGAAATAGTTCATTTTCCTTGCTGACGTCACGCATAGTCCATTTTTCCCTAGGGAAAAAGTGAACTATACGTTTTTTCACGATTCGCGAGCTGTGCGGCGCGATGCGAGCAGAGCGCTGCTCAGCCAAACGGTACTCTCCACTGCATGCCACGGGCAACCTTCGGCGAGCTGCACTAACCAGGTGCGCTCGCTGAACAGACGATACATACGGCAAGACTTATTATTTTCTCAACTTCTCAGCGATTGTTCTATATCGACTTACTAAAAATCGTTTCGCTGTAAAATGGTATGAGTGGAAGGGATATAAAACAAATATACAATGACCCATTCTCGGAACAGGCTAAAACTATTCGCACTCAGGAACATCACATAGTACTATTCTCCCTCGGGCCGATGGCCCTCGGGAGAATAGTACTATGTGATGTTCCTTCGATGCGAATAGTTTTAGCCAGATCCTCGAGTGTCATTGTATATTTGTATACCATGCAAAACAATGAAAAACATAAAAAATATATCGAGAGTGTGATATATATACAGTATAAGGGGGTACATGGTCCATCCCTGTAATCCCTTGATAAGTTCGTTGTATCTCAGTACACCAGGCGTGATGTGACTCACCCCTAGAAGCGTTCTAAGTGACTTTAACCCAGCATGTTTTTCTTTCTCCTCCGCTTCGATTTCTTACACGGTTGCATCACCGTTCAAATCGCTCCATCATCCGTATCTACCCCAGGTCCTCCATCATTTCCCCCTCTCTGTCTTCCGCTTTCTCTATCTCCCTCTCTCCCCTTCTTTCTCAATCTCTCTTTCTCTTCCGCTTTCTCTGTGTCCTTCTGATTTTCCTAATTTTCCCCATTTTCACCAGTGAATGATTGGAGATGGGTCATTACACACCTGTGGCTCTAATAGTGTTACGTTAGCAGTAAATGGCGTCGCTGTTCAGTCGAGCCCACGTTTTGCCCTCTCTCTCTCTCTCTTCCTCTCCCTCCCTCTCTCACACATATTTTTCTATCCCTCTACCTCTCTCTGCTATCTCTCCATTAATTGCCTTCTTCATAAGATATCAAACAAACCCTCTCTCTTTCTCTCTCTCCCTTTCCCACTGAGACCTGACTTTCTTGTTACGTCATTTTCTCAAAAAGTAAAATGAAACATATACGAATCAAGCCCGAAGCCCGAGCTCTCTTTCATTTTTCTTCCTTTTATCTTTTTATGTATGTATTCTTCACCGTCTCTTTGTCTTTTTTTAAATTTACTTATGCCCGGAATAAAAAAAAGATGCAGGAGCCTCGCTTAATTCGTCACATCACACATCAACGTAGAAAGAATCCCTCAAAACTATATAATTTAAATGTATATAACGCATAACGCATCGCGTTATTTGTTTCCCATTGGTCAGTTCGAGCGATCCATCGTATTTTATTAGAATGCGCGTAGACACACATTTTTTGATACCCCATCCCTCCCGCATAAAAGCAAAATGAATAACTTATTAAATAAAGTAATACTAATAACAATACCCAAATGTTTTTATAGCGCATACCACTACCAAACGCGGTTTTAAATCAATCAAAATCGGACCAATAGATAAATGAATAAATAAGTAAGTAAATGGTATATTTATTCTACCTATATATATATAGATATATATATATATGCACAAACAGTGCCATAGAAATAGGAAGAAAATGCTCAAAAGATGTGATATGATATAATAAAATACAGGAATAAACCGCAAAAAGAACCCCGAAAAATGAATGAGGAGAAGGGAGACAAGAAAAAAAAGCGATAAAGAGAAACCAAGCAAGGGGATCCGATTGAGAGAGAGGAGGGGATGGGGTGGGGGAGCGAGAACGGGTGGAATGGATGGTTTCTGGGGGAGAGCAATACTGATTTCATAGAGATGATAGAGACTGGTACATTATGCATGCATAGCCCCAACCACAATACCAGGTCATTCTTCTCCACTGCGCATAGGGACTCTCGTAGCAAAAGATTTTGTCAAGGAAAGAGATTTGGTTACCTGTCTCCCGGGAGCGCTTTCAAGTGTATGAAGCTAGTCTACAAATAAGATAGCTATACTCGCATCACGTGACATAAATCAACCATTTTGATTAGTTGGCAACACGCTGTTAGGCATTTTATATTTGAGTGTACAAACATAAAGCATATTCCGTGTATCAAAGCGAAAAATGTATAGCCTGATTGTCAAAAAAAAATCAATCGTAGTTGCATTATTAATGCATGCAACTCGCCCTGAGATGAAATACACCAAATATTATTTAATTACATAGCAGTTCCGCGTTAAATAATTTGGAATTTTGTTTCTCCCGGTATTGATTTGATTACTGAAGTAAAATTTCAGTGTGGCGTAATTATAAATGTTATATTTCTACTATTATCATTACTACTACTACTACTACTACTACTACTACTACTACTACTACTACTACGACGACGACGACGACGACGACGACGACTACTACTACTACTACTACTACTACTACTACTACTACTACTGCTGCTACTACTACTACTACTACTACTACTACTACTACTACTACTTCTACTACTTCTAATACTACTACTTCTACTTCTACTACTACCACTACTACTATTATTCCACCTTTGTACTTCCATTATATATGTTATAAGTGCCATAACTATGACAGACCTAGCTGGTCACGCTTACCATGAACTGTTGACGAGAAATGCTCTGTTAATTAATATACCAAATTATACCCTTAGGACTGAATTGGGTATAGTGGCCTAAGTATATGATAATTACGAGTGTATGGCTTCAGCAGTCAGCGCATATACAGACGGAGGAGAGGGGGATGGGGATCAATCAAAGAGAGAAAAACAGTGGAAGGGGAGGAAGGAATGAAGAGAGATTCAGCGAAGTAAGGAGATAGGGGAAGAGATAGAAATAAGGAAGTGGCAGGGACAGAGAAAGAACGAGAGAGAAGAAGAAGGGTGTATGCGATCAAATTATTAGGATATCAGAATTGGGAGGAGAACATAAATTTGTTTCATGGTGGCAATACTAAAACAATTTTTGTATATATATTTGTGAGTGCGGGGGTGATGGCGGTAATCACATCTTGTTTGCAATCATTCTAATGATTATTATACCCTTCTTCTGTACTTAGTACTTTTTCAATCTTCGAGAATTTTTTGGTTTCCTTGTTCTAATAAATATCATACGACTACTATTTTTGTTTTTCAAGTATGAAAAAAATCCCTGGGCTATAGGAAATCATGTTATCTTCTTCGGTGAGTGATGGTAGCTATTGTAAGATTACACGAATTCGTTATAACGTTGTATTATTCAGTTTTTGCTTTTAATGATATCCTATTTAAAATCTGCTTGAAATGGTGCTATCTGAATCATGCAGCTATATGCCAATGAGAAGCATTGAGTATATACCTATAAGCAAGGAATTAGTTCCTCTCCCGTTTCCATAGATTCTTCTAAATTATGTATGCCAAAAGATGCAGGGATTTATTTACATCTGTAAGAAGAGGAAGTAAATCCCTTATTTTCACCAAATCCATTGAGACTCCGGATCTCTCTCCCTAAAACCAGGGAATGGGAGATGCATATTTGGTGTAGGTTTTAGACAGATGATTACTCCAACTTTGTTGAATATCAGTAATTAGTACGGTGTGTTCAAATGGCTGCCAGGTATGTGTTTGCATCTATGTACATAAACCTGCATTTAATGTTTGTGATTTTGTAGCTTCTTATTTGAATTTTTTTTTTGAATAATTTGGTTAATAGTATTATTGGTGGCATAGGTTCCCCACCATGACGCTATTGATACAATGTATGATATAGAAATGTGGATGAAATTATTATTCTTTTATCAAAGCGTCACGTGGGCTCATTCACATACTAGGAACTATACCGGGATAGGGATATCAGGAAGGGTATACAATGAAAAGGCGAATGATGTAAAATCTGAAACAAAGCGAGAAAAGGCGAGAGAGGGAGAGAGAATTAAATTTAATAGGGCCGGTAAACAGCGGTTGTATATAGGAAAGACAATGAAAGAAAAAAAAAGAGGCAGAGAGAGAGAGAGAGAAAATGGAAGAGAATGAGAAGGAAAGAGACAGAAAAATATTAATGAAAACAAAACACATGGAGAGACACACACATACAGAGAGAAATGGGGAGAGATAAAGAACGCTAGTGAGAGAAAAAGAGAACATAATAAAAAGAGTAAAAAGGGGCTAGGGGGAGAAAAGGGAATAAATTGTGACACTCTGCTTATTTCGTGAACGATGAGCCCCGAAGGAGCATTGTAGTATGGAAAGAAATTTAAAGAAAAAACGCTTAGGTTTAATATACTTATTTCACATGAATACAGCGCGTTAGGCTTTTTATCTCACCCCCTGTCATTGCCCCCCCCCTCTCTCTCTCTATCTATCTCTCTCTATCTCTCTCTTACCTCCCTCCACACTCTCTCTTTTAAATTTATCAGAAGCTGAACAATAAAACCTTCATTTTTTTTGTAGATTACATCATTCAAATTAATAATCAGGACTAATATTTTATTATTTAACAAAATAATGTTTCTGTACAAATATATATAGGGTCGTAGGAAGAAGAATTTTGATAATGTCGACATCTTTGCAGATATTCTGATGATAGAAATCACTATCATTAGATAAATAAGTTGATGGATTTGCGTCCAATGTTTCATACACCATTCGGCAACATAATCACATGTGTTATTTATACACGAAAATGTTATATAATTAACTAAATGTGGTTTTTTATCAAAATGAACCTGCAAACTATTAGATTTATGATGGTGAATTTTTTATTGGATATAGTAGAACTCTCATCATTTAATTTTAATATGCTGTATCCTTTTCTTTTATAAGAAATGTGGACCACTTTAAGTGATATCATATCACATGCAAATACTGTGCACATTTCCTGACCACAATGTTTATAATATCATGTAATAAAGAGCAAGGAAAGATGGGTCAATGAACCCGCTCATACTCGTATGAGGGGAAAATTCAGATGGTGTATGGAAACCAGATTGACCTCAAAATTATATAACGTTAATTTTTTATTCATCATTGTTTTTTGTTTTTTTCCAGCTTTGCTGATAGGGGAAACACAATATCGTTACAAAAAAACAAATTGCTAATTCTGTGAGAAGTTGAGAGAGGAACAAAGATAAGGAGGAAAACCGAGAGTTGAATGTGTGGGTATGTGTGGCTTTGAGTTTGTATTGGCCTAATTCTGGGGACATTTACCCATAAACCGGGGACTTCCCCGTTTCAGATCACCGTGTCAGTCAATACCTCATCTTATTTCAAACCGTTACACAGTTATAGTACATTCATACAATACAAATAAACTCAATTGTGTGTGTATGTGGGTGTCTGTGCGGGCGCGTAGTGGTCTAATGGTTCTGACTCTCGCCTTTCAAACAGAGGGTTGTGGGTTCGAATCGTAGCCATGGCGTGTTTTCCTTCTGCAAGAAATTTATCCACACTGTGCTTCACTCGACCCAGGTGAGGTGAATTGGTGCCCGGCAGGATTCATTCATTGCATGCACGAGCGCTGCAAGGCAGCTCGAGCTAAAGCCGGGGTAATAATAATAACACAAAGCGCCTCGGAACAGATTGTTTCTAGATAGATGGCGCTATACAAATGCTTATTATTATTATTTTATTATAATAATAATTATTATTATTATTATTATTATTATTATTATTACTATTATTATTATTACTGTTATTATTAATATTATTATCATTATTATTATTATTATTGCTGTTATTATTATTAGGACGATAGGAAGTGTTAACGGTTAAAATACTATGCTCATGTATATGCGAAAACTGAGCCCGGTAACGGTTAGTGGAATACATTCTACTATGAGTCCATAAACACACTATCCACCATCGGAAGTAATGGCAAGTGAGTCTCTAATTGACGGAGAGAGGGAGGGGGGCAAATGGTGGTATCCTTCTTGAAGAAACCTCTCAATATTCTTAATGGAGTTAGTTATTAACAGATTAACCATTTACTATGTATGATTAACGTCATAATTGGGAGCAGCTGGACAGTAAAACACTCCATTGAATTGAGAAATTAAAATTGGGATGTGTATTTCATACTCAGATGAAATGAGGCAAATGAATGGGAACGGATGCAGTGAACTTTTTGATATAATGTTAAGGATCTAGCTCAAACGTTACAGCGGTGATTTTTGCAACCCGTTGACTCAGGTTCGATTCTCATGTGATCATGGAGATGGGAAAGTGTCCTTTAGTATAGTGTATTCATTCTGCTCACCAGGTCTCTCGGAGAGGAACGTATGCTTTCGGTCTCCTGGTTGATTGCTTCCAACATTTATGCTTCCTTGGTCATCAGGCGAAGCTGAGCATCATACATTAACGATAAATTACAAAATGTAATTGAAATTCTCTAACTTAAATGTCAAATCAAGCTAAAACAAAGGTTATATTTTTTAACAGATGCAAATATAGTAATTATTGCATTTCCCCCTTATTTAGTACATTTTGCTTAGTAAATTATAATTTATTATCATTGTTATTTCATACTCCATGTATAATGTGTCTATTGTGTGCATTTACGGAATAAAGCCAATAAGAGTTTGTATCTTACATAAATTTTGATAATGTTGTGATGTTCCATCGAAAGATTAAGTTTTGTCCATTTTTTTTTAATGTTCTAATAACAATGAATAATTAATAAAATCCAATAATTTGCAAAAGTATTATTTTGTTTAAAAAGGACTTATGTTTTCAAACAATGTTTTTAACCGGATATTTTTTCAGAAAAATAAAAAGGCAACGTTTTTTTTTTAAATAACACCTAATTTAGAGCTCACCAATACTCATCACCAATATTTAGGGTACTGGATTTGAAGAAGCGCTCATCTCAACTCTCAAGTCTTGGTTAACTTCATTTTAACTCAACACAGTATAAAAACCTAGGAAATCTTCAAACAACATTTATCTTGTAATAATTTTACACTATCATTATTTCTATTGACCGTCATGGTGCATAAATGATTGAAATTATCATAAAGGATAATATGCGTGTGTTCGTGTGTCAGGGTGTGTGTGCATGTGTGTGTGTGTGAGAGGGTGAGGGAGGGAGTGTGTGTGTGATTGTTGAAAAAATGAAGTGTGTTTAGGAAGAGGGGGGGGGGTTACTAACGTTTGGTAGTCAACATGGGGTTTATCGACAAGTTAACCGTTTCATAAAGACTTGTTATAATGATGAATTCACGAGTTCACCGTCACACAAACAAATTGAGCGATTTAAGTAGCATACAACGTTTACTGCAGCAGTTTCATTTTTTTACAGGCGCATGCAGGACTTATTTTCGGTTATATTTGATCGCATTTTATGATCTTTTCTTATATCGTGTCAGATTTTAAATGATAATCAAAACCCTGATAATTCCATCTTTACAATACTTATGTGCGTATTCCCACTCCATTGAGAACGATTCCAGTCAGTGATGACTAGAGCCCATTATGTTGAGTAATTATGGAGGAGGCACTCTCCCTTTAAACTTGTATGTACTTGCAAACATCGATCTGTATAAAAAGCCTTTTATCTAACATTCATCCTGTGTTTTCTTTTCCCTTCTCTCCATCCTATCAACTCAAAATGGATACGATATGCCCCATTTGAGAGCGAAAATCACGGCGGTATTTTGCAACGGGAGCTTTGAAAGCGGAAAGCCCGCGGTCCTGAGTCAAATTAGAATAGACATATCTAGCTCTCATTCGGTCTTCAATTCGGAAGCGATGAGGTCACGCTGACGTAATTATTAGGTACATTGTCGAAACCAAGTACTAAAATAAAAACGCGAATTTGGTGCGGGAGTTCAAGAAGTCAATAATGATTATTTGACTGACCCACCTCTTTCACACACTTTAGTTTATGGTGTACTCGGGATGGTATGTCTCTGACAAAAGAGAAAAAACACCTTTTCAGCTTGCCGAATGATTTTTGAAAAGATGCGCGAATGTTAATTAATAAACGACTGTGGTATTCTGACATTAAAAGTTATGGCGCTTATTACCGCTATTGATGGAGGATTGGTTGGATTTGAGTGCTACCGTCAAATTACCTAACCATTCAGCAGACTTATACCCTCTTTTGGTTAAATATGTTTGATTAAAAAAAACGAAACAACAATACGAATTTAACCCGATCTTGACACGATTTTATAAAGTGATATTGGTAATAGCAATGTTTTTTTTTCAAAGTTTAAATTCAATGTAATACAAAAAACATGGTAAAGGCTGGGATGTAGGTTTAATCATAAACCCAACGTATACAATGCCAAATTGTGATTGGTGTGATTTAATATCATCACACCTTCATCAACAAAACAAAATTGCAATCATACCATCATTATTTAAAAACTCGGGTTCCCGACTAATTGATTTTTTTTCTTATTTTCTTCGAATTATCTCTCTCCATCTCTCTCTCTCTCTCTCTCTCCTCCCCCTTCCTCATTTGGTACTAACTTACAGCTTGTTCTCTTCTCTCTCTCTCTCTCTCTCTTTCTTTTCTCTTCTCATTTTCTCTCATCGGGCCCATCCGACCCCACCCTTAATATTCAATGGCTTCAGAAGAGTATCAATTAACTCGTCTACCGATTCTCGTTTCTTTTCTAATTTTGAAAGGTTTCTACTCATTATGTATTCAAGTCACGGGTACGTGTTCCTTTTAGATGGCGAAGATTTGCTTCTCGTATCACCTTGCATATGGCTGGCGAGTCGTGTCGTATATGCTATTTCGATATATATTCTTAAATTGAGTATATAGAATATACAAACTAACTTTAGCATGTGTATTTTATTGATCATACAGTGAATTTGATTTATATCATAGAAACAAATAATCAACAAAACATGCAAAGTGTATGTATGTCTTATTTCTCTGATGATGTTTGTTCGGTAAAACTCATGTAATTGCGATGTTAGGTTTGTACGATCCTCGCTGAGCATAATACACCTGGGACGGCATTCAGTTCCATAAGTAAGCCAGAAGTTTTAAGTATTTAAATAATTAGCAATAATTAGCAATCTTTTGTATTTCACTTTTTTGCTAAGTATTTTGCTTAAATCTTAGTCAACCGCCTGCTAAGCTTAAGTCTGGCTTGCTGACAATTACAATGGCAATAATTCATTTGACCCATGTCACCCTTATTCGGGTATTGGGGCCCCCAAGATACGGCTACATATTCGGCACCATTCAGGGATTTTCTTACTTGATTAATTAAAGGAGGGGGTGATATAGACCGATAAATATGTATATTTCTGTCACGGATATGCTCCGCTGAGACTTCGTCTGACTCTCCGGCATTCCCTCTGTCAATAGATCGATGACGGCCATTGGGCTCGGAGTGGTGGGGATCCACGGACGCCCATTGGGCTCGGAGTGGTGGGGATCCACGGACGCCCATTGGGCTCGGAGTGGTGGGGATCCACGGACGCCCATTGGGCTCGGAGTGGTGGGGATCCACGGACGCCTTAACTACAGAGTCTGTGGAGAAAAGGGTACGCTGGCACACCCTCCTCGATTACTCCTAAATTTTGCTTTTTGACGGGGAAAGGGGAATAAATGATAAAGGTAAATTTCTATTAGATACATTCAGCTTACCACCTTTCCGAAAAATATGCTGAAAAATAGCGAATTTTGATGACAAGCAGATCAGAAACAGCCAGGTTCTTCTTCGATCACTCGATCGCCGTCAGCACAGCTACAGCTAAGCATACGAACGTGCCAGCCAGTCCGCTGGCGCGTCCGTACGCTCAACTGTCAAACACAATTGAACGGTCAATCATTGTGGACCACATTTAGCAAATAAATGGACAATAAGAATCAGAGATCGCAAAGAAATCATCATGTGGTACATCATATTTTCAATGTGTCCACACACACTTTCTGCTCAACAATCCCCCCGCCCCCCGCCCCCCCCCCCCCCCCACGTAGCTTTGACACCGTTCTACGGTCCCTGTTTTATTTGTCGAATGTTGTACATGTTAATATCTTCCGTAGATTATGGCCTTAATCGCTTGCCATACTTTTCCTTGCCCTACCTATTATCAACGGTAATTTGCACGTGCCTTCTAAGTCGTATTATTTTCCTCTACATGTTTGAAACACACTTCCGTTGCCGTCCTCCGATGAACCGAAAGCAGTTAGGTTACAAAAAATCAAGGAACACCATTGACAGATGTTTTCATCAGATTTCTGCAATTGTGATTAATACTGTAGTTATTACATACTTCTGTGTAATTTAAAATGGAAAATTTCGTAAGTGGTGTTTGGCTGTTGATTTGTTTGTCAAAGAAAATCGAAATCAACCAATTAAGCTACATTTTTTTAATTAAAAATAAGTGTTAAAATAAGAGACAGAATGTTATCCTAGGGATTAGAGAGAGGGAGCAAAGTAATGATTACATGATAAATAAGAGGGAGGCGGAAGAGATCCGGATTGAAGGTAAGGGATGACGGGACGGTACAATGTTTTATTACCACGCCATCTTTATACTTCATAAGTATATCACCATGAATATTAAATAAGTGATATGATTAATGCTCAAAATAATGGGTTAGCTAACAAGATACTGGACTTTCAGTCCTCGTTAAAGTTCTTCTCCATATTTTTTTTGTGGTATATGAGCCCAAATTTTAGAATTTGATAGCCACTTCCATCATCGTCTCCTATTCGTCAACCCCCTCCCCTTTTTCTGTCTTTGTCGGGGCTTTTTTTGAAAAGGGGCAAGAAGGTCCAAAGATGTCGTAATTTCTTAATCATAATTATAATAGGGTTATTACAAGGCCTTCTCTCCTTTCTTCTTTTTAATAATTTCCTTTCAATTTAAAACTTTTTTAAATTTTGTTTTATGTTTCCCAATGCCACTTCCCTATAATTTTATGTCAGCATCGTCACATCATTTTCTATTTTTATCTCAGAATCTATACATCGATTCTCTTTGTGCGCTTTTCAACACATTTCTATATCCCCATGCATCAAAGTTCCTACATAGTAATAAATAAAAACATTATGTGCTAGCGTTGTGTAAACTTACGATGGATGATTTACGAAGCATAGGATGACGATGTAAGCTATGAATCATGAAAATCATCAACTCCTCTGAAGAGGTCAGTAAAGTGCGATGCTATGCGGATCATAAGTGACATGAATGAACAAAGAAACTAAATACCGAAAGTATAACCCCCCGTATAACCCTCCCCATCCCCGATTTTGCTATTGTTCTTCTTCTTCTTGTGTGGCTCTTCTTCCCTCCTCTCTTCTCTGTTCTACCTTTTTTATTGCTCTTGCCTGTTCTGGTTCTTGATTTTGTTCTTATTCGTGTCTTTTTCCTTCTCCTCCTCATCCCCTCCCATTTCTCGTCTTCTTCTTGTTACTGGGTTTTTCTTCGTCGTCGTCTTCTTCTTCTTCCTTTCTTCATCTCCGTCTTCTCCTCCTTGTTCTTCTTCTTCCCCTACCCCTTCTTCTTCTGCTTCTTCTTCTCCTCCGCTTACTCCTCATCTCTTCTCCTTCTTCTCTTCTTTTTTCTTCTCCTTCTTTTTCTTCTTCTTTTCCTTTTTCTTCTTCATTTTACTTCTTCTTCTTCTTCTCCTTTTTCTTCTTCTTTTTTTTTCTTCTTCTTCTTCCCTTTCTTCCTATTCCCATTTACATTCTTATTTTCATTCTTATTCTTATATTTCTCCTTTGCTGTATTCTACTTCGTTGTTGTCTCCTTCCACTGCTGCAGTGAATGCTACTGAGGGATCTTGAACCTTGTTGGAGAGTGACGAAAGCTAGACAAACGACCGTGTGAGGGCGCTCGGGTACATCTAGTTTTCATATAATGTAAGGCCTTTCCCTCAAGATTTCAACATCCTCAATGAAATTGAGGCACTCTCCTCCATCAAGTCACTAATCTTTGCCATGATCTTAAGCCTATCCTTCTTCCTTTGAGCTACTGCAGTCACATAACTGACATTCTGTCACTGTAAGTACATGTGGTTGAAATCTGTTGGATATTTTCCGATAAAACCCTGTTTTCTCATTCAAGTATCCTTTTCAAGTGACAGCACTTTTACATTTAATTTTTTACAAACAATGTGCATAGATTATGTTCCAGGATGCAAATGTTTAAACAATCTTAGATAGAAGTAGTAGTATTGATGTGTTTATCATTAATATTATGATAGTTATTATCATTATTATTATCATTATTATTATTACTATTATTACTATTGATGTGCTTCTTATTAGTATAATCATTAATATCATTATAATTTTGATTGCCAGTATTGTTAAATTCGTTGAATATTATTGATATTATCAGGTAGACCACTACACCAGGATTTCCCCCTACACTTATACGCAAACGTATCTTAGGGTTTCAACGTGCAAAGGTGGCGACTCTCTTCCAAACGGGGCATCCATTTAACGTCCTATCACTGGTACGTTATGTTTTCCACTGTATTATGGCTTGCATCTATAGAACAGGGAATTTTCACGTTTACACACAATGTAGGCTTCAGTCATCCACTCGGGGTGGACTCGGACCCATGACCTTTGGTTCTACAGGCAGAGGCCTTACCGACTGAGCACACTCGTTCAATATAAGTCGCTGTTAGCAGTTTGATGTTTTTCTTGCTGTTTCTATAATAACAAACATAAGTTTTATTGAAAAAAAGTTGTTGCTGGTATTGTCAATTGACATCATACAAGATGGGGATTCTGTATCTTCTTGCAATGTCCTTGCTCTCTCGAAACTCCCTAATCAAATTAGTATCCAGGTTGTATAAAAAATGATTTTAAAAAAGAGATAAGATTCACTATTTTTCAAATATTATTTCATGTAACTGTAACGTTTTACGGCAAAATTACTTTATGTTCACCAACCAGCAGATGCACTGATGATGTGGCCGTTGCTAGGCAACAGAAGCGAATCGCCCACGTAGTAATAGGATATGTAGGATGCGATCCGCGCTTCTCATCTGAATAAACGATTTCGTGCTTCAACCAGAGGTGTCCTCAAGAAACACCATAGCTCTTCATGTAGACAACTTGACTCAATTCAACAAGTCTAAATGAAATTATGATCAAATAGCTGTTTGTTGACTCCTTTCTTCTCTTAAACTTTCTGTATTCTTTCAGTTTTTTTACAGGTTGATTATTACCCTTCTTTATTCTCCATTCGTAAATACGCACTCGTTACGGACTATTATTCGCCATTTTTAAATACATTTACTTAAAAAATGAAAGACATTTTGAGATTTTTTTTCCTCAAAGGATTATTGTCCATCATTAATGTACCTCTAATTGCAAATTATCCATTGGGGAAATAAAAAATATTGCGATATTGTTTTAGATTTCGAGAATACTGTCTTCGATTAAGACGTGGTGTTTTTAAAGTTATCGTTACATTTTTTGAAAAGATGGTAATTTCTACGATTTCCTGGCGCAAAAATGGGTGAACTACTATTGAACACATTTGAAATAGTTGTTTGTAATTTTATGAAGAAACAAGAATATCCCAATCACAACAACAATTCTAGTAATGAAGGCGAAATTAAACATCATCATCATTCGAGAAAAACATAAATCTGTTTACCTTGCCGATCAATCATTAAACTGCTTATTAAATGTATAAACATGTTGTCTACATATACCTTCCATTGATGATCGCCAATTGACCATGCCCCATTGTCTCAACCCCTTTATCCCACCTTATGATAAATTTTCCCCTCCTCTATTTATATTCTTCAGTTCCCCTTCTGCATCTCTCTTCTTCTATCGATTTATTTATCACATCTACCAATGATTCCACTAGATGTCCCCTTCTCTCTCCCTATTTTCTCATTCTATCTTTACCCCCCCCCCCCCCCCATTCCCTCGCTTTCTCGTTTGCTTCTTCTTCTTCTCTCTCCCCCTCTCTCTCTCTTTCGTTCTAGTTCACCCACCCGCCATTCAAAATTCAAAATACTTCTGACTCTCCACTTTTCAACTAACTACACTCGCATCCACTTACTCTTTCTACCATCCACCCATTCTCCTCATCTATCCACCCTCCGACTATCTCCTTTCCTTGCCATCTCATGCCTTCCGAGTTCATTTCATTTCGGACCCGTGTTTCGCATGACCGATTGAACTCTCTCACATTGGTTCTACCTTCCATTCTCCGAGTTTTTCCCCTTCTCTCCAAGAACGTGTCTCCGTCACTCGAGGGTGGGGTGGACTCATCAGAAGAGCGCGCGTCTCGACGTTGAGTATTTGTGACACGAAAACCCGAGTGCACCCTTGTCTCGCAGAAAACTGTCTCCACCATCGAGGAATCTGAGGCGAGTGCTGGCATAAAAAATGATTTCATCTTAAAAATGCATCAATTAACCTTTCTTTCCTCTATTGCAACTCCTGAAGATAGTGATGATAATGCCGATGATAATAACGGCAATGATGAGGCTGAATAATGATGACGATGTAACGATGATGATCACCATCATCAATCATCATCATCACCATCACCACCACCACCACCACCATCATTCATCACCTGATGGTCGTGGTGACAATGATGATGAGGAGGATGACGAGAATGACAGGGCCCTGTCCACGGAGGATTATTATATTGCTACTGGGGGTGATGAGCATTGTCACAGCACCTCCAGTAACAGTAGATAATCCTTCGTGGCCAGGTCCATGGATAATGATGATGTCTATGGCGTTAATTGCGAACCCACGAAATGAAAAATGTTTGTATTAATAGTTTGCTTTTAAATATACCAAATCAATATTTATATTTTTTTCCTGTAAGGGAACATGCAAGTTAATATTTCAATAGCATAAGTTCAGGAAATATGTTTAAAAAAAATTATTCGATTGAATTAATGAACACAAACAGAAGATTTATGTTATATTCCATTCTGAAGAAGATATTAAACTAATGTTTCCTGCAATTTGAATCGCTACAGCTGGATGACTATGATACGAGAAAGAGTTTCAGTGAGAGGGTCCAGATTTTCTCAGGGTCTGGAATTCGCGGTGACATAGAGGGTTTAATTTACGGACGGCCGTGTGTTGCCATCCATTACGGAGGGTAAAGCTCGCTTCCGGCGACTCTGACTACCTGAATGCATTATCATCGGAGCACTTCAGTTGGGCACGCGGTCATTCTCGGCTTCTCACTCACACTCGACCAGGGAAAACAGAATGGGGGATTGATCGAATCGGAGAAAGAAGAAGGTCGTTATTGCCGCCACGACGGTTGTTATCACCATCGCTCTCAATCACCATACCATCTTCATCAGCTAGGTCTATAGAGTATTAAAATGCCAGCTCTGCCGGTCAACCAAAAAACTGTAATAAGGACGCACCATGCATTCTTTACGTATAATGTCAGATTTTTCTTCTTCAAATTTTGTAATTTCCAACATGATAATGTCGCTCCCTTTCACTTTAGTTTACGCATTAATCGTAAAATAAATTTGTTTCGGTAACCTGATCATTCTGCTGTGGAAGAATAATGACAACCGGCCTTCCAATTTGAGAACAGAATAATCTGATTAGTGTACTAACTTCCTATTTGATGGATAAAAATGAATTGCATAATCACACAGAATTCCTACTAGTCGTCATCCTGGGAAGCTAGGAACATTATTACCAAAATAAATGAAATTTTTTTTTAGTAAACTTGAAAAAAAATCGTTCCCAGGGCCCTGCCGGTCTTACATGATATATGGACAGGATAACACGATGATGAAAAATATATGAAGCTGGAATTATTTTTTTCTTTCTTTCTTTAGAACAACCAAAGAAAAAATATCCCCATATCAAGTTCCTTATAATTGCCTTTGTCAGTGTGTAGTGAAGCTCCTACTTCAGATTGTAAACGTATGGTATACCTGGATTTTACCGACAGTTCCATTTATGAAAAAAAATACTTAAAATCTTCATATTTGAAATAATGTCTCAGATTTTGTTTCACGAGAAAAATATGTTTCACCCTAGTGCACCAAAGTTTATATATTTGTATTATTCAAGTTTATTTAGGCATATACATGTATATGCCCTTTTGCTCTGTGATTTATTTACTTCCTGTATTAAGAACATGAATGTGGGAGTGGGTGAAACAGCGGGGAGATGCATCCCTTGATTATGTTTGTGTTCTCCGTTGTCTTTTCAATCATAAATCATGTCGCTGATTAAAATTGAAAATCGACATTGAACACACACTTATAATATTTAACTCACTTTTTTCATTTTTTTCTCTTGAATGGCTTCTACACAAAGTTCAACGAAGCCATACTCGGACACTGAGCGACGTGATAGTGTTTTTTATTTCTTATATTTTTTATCATTATTTTTTTTATTTTTTGTGGGGGCGTTGAGGTAGAATTAGATGGAAAATTATATTTGGAGTCTTTTAAGCGCCCTTGTAATTCTTTCTTTCTATTCGTCTTTATTTTTTACATTATTTATTCATCTTCTCCATCATCGTTATCATTATCACCTTCTTCTTTCTCTTCTCCCCCTTTTTCTTCTTCTGCTGCTTCTTCTTATTATTTCTTTTTCTTTTTTTCTTTTTTCTTTTTCTTCCTTTTCTCCTTATTCTTCTTCGACGAAATAAAATCGTTGTATTCAACTTTGTCACAAATGCATGTAAAATAGATTTATGCATTTTTTGGTTAAGCTTTAAAGTTAACAGAAAGAGATGCGGCATAACATGTCGTATTATTTCAATGAAATATAACTTTTTTAATAATTTTGAACAAAATAGAGTTGCGATATACACAAACATGCTTGAGGGGACCGGATACAGGTGATAAGGTGAAGTTCTAAAACAGAAAAGAAAGTGAGCATGCGAAGCGAGCGAAAATTTCGCCCTTTTTAATACAAACATCAAATTTAGGATATTTTAACATAATATCCAGAAATTGATTATTTTTTTCTCTCTTTCTTCTATTTTTTCTTTTGTTCTAGGTTGTGAAACTGTCGAGGTGGCCTGATCCCACACATTCTCCTTCCATCCGCTTGAAGATAGTTGAAGGTGATTTATGTTTCTTTCAAGACAATGGTTATTATTTCATTTGAAGAATTTATTCATTATCATGGGAATACTTGCTATTGCTGTTTGAGGAAAGAATCATGTTTTTATCATTTTGTTTTTTCATGAGTTTTATTTGCAATTCAAATTTTAACAAAGATATCTCAGAAACAGATACATGATTATTTTACATTCATATTAGACACCAGGATTCGTTAAAGTAATATGCAACATATATAAAAAAAAAAAAAAAAAAAGAAGGAACTATACACTTTACTCTTACTTAGTAATTATATTCAACTTTTTTCTGTAAAACTCCCAGCGATTATGTTTAAAAAAAATGTAGCGTTCTGTTTTTTCTAACTGTGTCAGAGTGCATACAAACGATTTAAAAAGAGGAATTGTTTTGCTATATTTACATGAAACAAGTGGAATGCCTCTGGCGGTCTCACCTGCATCACGCGATTCAATATAACAGCAGTGCTGACTTTGAAAACTACTATAACTTGCACAAGATGTTCAATGATACTTGGTTACTCTTATGTACACGTTTTATGAACTAGACCGATACACTTACAGATATATGATGGTAATTCAACAAATACCCCCAACATGGCGAAAGTTTATTGACCTTAAATGACCTCTGACCTTGAACATGTGACCTAAACTCGCACAGGATGATCAGTGATACTTGATTACTCTTATGTCCAAGTTTCATGAGTCATATCAATAAACTTTCAAAGTTATGATGGTAATTCAACAGATACCCCCATTATAACCAAAGTTCATTGACCTTTGACCTTGGTCATGTAACCTGAAATGCGCACAGGATGTTCAGTGATACTTGATTACTTTTATGTCCAAGTTTTATGAACTAGACCAATATACTTTCAAAGTTATGATGGTAATTCAACAAATACCCCCAATTTGGCCAAAGTTCATTGACCCTAAATGACCTTTGACCTTAATCATGTGACGTGAAACTCGTGCAGGATGTTTAGTGATACTTGATTAACCTTATGTCCAAGTTTCATGAACTAGGCCCATATATTTTTTTTAAGTTATGATGACATTTCAAAAACTTAACCTTAGGTTAAGATTTTGATGTTGATTCCCCCAACATGGTCTAAGTTCATTGACCCTAAATGACATTTGACCTTGGTCATGTGACATGAAACTCAGGCAAGATGTTAAGTAATACTTGATTAACTTTATGGCCAAGTTTCATGAACTAGGTCCATATACTTTTTAAGTTATGTTGTCATTTCAAAAACTTAACCTTCGGTTAAGATTTGGTGTTGAAGCCGCCGCCGCCGCCGTCGGAAAAGCGGCGCCTATAGTCTCACTCTGCTATGCAGGTGAGACAAAAAATAAATATTTGCCGTATAGTATTATGGTATTTACCAAATACAAATTTTCTCTTTCCAATGTTCCAAAACAAATTTCTAAATTGGATAACTTATAAGAACGGATATTATTTTAAAGTCAACCAAGTACACAAATCGTTCCAAAAGTTCGAAACAAATTGGCATTCAAAAAACAAATGCATCAATGTTTGATTTTGTTCATTACAAAAATCACATATGTCTTGATAAAAAAATTCCGATTTTATATAAGTAACACTTTGTCGACACTTTTCTGTGTATATATTTAAATTGGAAATTCCTTAGTTTGTTATCTATTGACGATTTGTATGTCACGGTAAAACGAAAATTCCAAATTTCATTATTTGATAATTGCAGTGAAAGGTCGTTTTCCCATTTAAACTGTTGATCTGTCTCTGACACGTCCAAAGTATAATTATTTATAAAATGAGAATAACATAGTTAAGAAACTTCTTTGTGTTTAAGGAAATTACGTAATCGATCGTCGTGTGGTTCAAAAGGTGTGTTCTGTTTTATGTATTTTGTCTAATAACTCTTTTCCATTCATTTGGTATGGCAGATAATAATGAATTATACATCATGATGGATGCGTAACCGTATTTCTCAACTATAACTTCAAAAGATTTAAAAAGTCCATCTTCTGTTAGAAAATCATAAATAGTGTTAAAAGAAGATTCGGACTATCTTTGAATATAAAGAGGTTTTCCATCGACTAAAATATGTGAATTGAACCACGGAGGTTGCGACAGTATTTCCTTAAACTTAACAGGATTATAGTATCTGTAATATGACCATGAACTCAATACATCATTCCAAAAAGTTTCGGTACATGGGTTAAATAATATATGACTTTTGCTAATATTCCAAATCGTAAATTTGCTCTCACCAATGAAACGAACAGATTCTTAAAAAAACACTTCCATTTCCCATCGTCATCATCATTTAAAAATCTTTTGACCCATGATACTTTGAGTGCTTCATTAAAACATGACAAATGTAACATTTTTAGACCGCCATGTTTGTAGTCATTGTATAAAAGAGAACGCTTAGTTTTATCACCTTTTTTACTCCATAAAAAATAAAATAATAGCTGTTGCATTTCTATAAAACAGGTAGGTGGTGGGTCTGAAATAATGCTTAAAAGATATATTAGTTTTGGAATAACCAATGTTTTTATTACTACTATCTTTCCACATAATGTAAGGGATCTACCGTTCCAAATGTTTACAGAGATTTGATCTCATCCAATTTTGGTATAAAGTTTAAATAAAAAAGTATGTTTATCGCTCAGTGGGATTTTTATGCCTAAATAAGACAAATAATCTACGGGCCATTGAAAAGGAATGTCTTGGCATAAATACATCGTACAATTCCCAAGTTGAAGAACATTACATTTGTTAACATTGTCTTTCAATCCAGACATTTCTTTAAAAGTATTTAATACAGATATGCATTTTCTTAAGTTTTGTTCGTTTGGGTTCAAGGTAAATGGTAGTGTCGTCTGCGTATTGACTTATTTTTATTTCAGTATAATCATATATTTTTAAACCACAGATTTCTTGATTTTCTCGAACTAAGCAAACTAAAATTTCAACAACTAAAAAAAAGAGATGTGGCGAGAGCGGACAACCTTGTCTTACTCCGCGGGTTTTTTCAAAATATTTGAGGAGTATCCATTATTTATTACACAACCTTCAATATCAACATAAAAGAGTTGAACCCAACGAACAAACTTTTTACTGAAACCGAACCTTCTTAAAGTTTTGTATATAAAAGACCACTCAACTGTATCGAACGCTTTTTCAAAATCAATACAGAGTGCGAGACCACCAACATTGTGCTTTTTGCAATAATTTTGAATATCAATAAAAAGTCTTATATTTTTGCCAATATAACGTCCTTAGAGAAAACCACATTGATCATGATTTCTGAGAGGTGATATCACTTTTTTTATTCGGAAAGAAATTATTTTTGCGAGAATCTTATAGTCACTATTTAATAAAGAGATTGGGCGCCAATTTTTCAGTAAATGTAAAATTTTCCCTTTTTAGGCAACAATGTAATAATACTTCTCCTCTTTGAATGAGGTAATGTATTTTTTTTTCAAAACTTTCATTAAAAACTAAGCATAGTAAAGGATTTATTTCATTCCAAAAAGTCTTGTAAAACTCAATTGGCAACCCGTCACTCCCTGGTGAATTGTCATTTGCAAATGACAAAATCGAATCATAACACTCCTCTGTTATCATTGATCCCAACATATTTATGTCACTCTCATTTACATTTGGTATATTTAGGTTTTTGATTGACATATTCCCATTCAGAATGTTCTCTTGAGATGAATACAAATTAGCATAAAAAGTCCTTTCTTCTTCAAGAATATTTTTTGAATTAAAGATAATACCTGTATCTGTTTGGAGCCGAAATATTCATTTCTGTTGGTAATTTCTTTTTTCTAAGTTTCCAAAGTATTTGGTACTTTTCTCTCCCTCTGCGATCCATCTCACTTTCGAACGCACGATTGCCCCACGTACAACACCTGCATGTAATATTTCAAATTCTTTTTTTTTCTCTTCTAATTTGTTTGCTAATTCATTATCCACACAACTTTGAATAATATAATTTAAATAATTGATTTTTTTTTCTAAACACTTCATTTTCTCCTGGTCTTCACTTTTCTTTTGTTTTAAAATTTGTATTATCTTCTGTTTTATTTTGTACTTCAAAAGGGGTAAAGATTACTATTTCCATTCAAAATCGAAACAATTTCTTTTTTTTTATTTTCTTAACAATATAAGTATCAGCTAAAAGAGAGGTATTCAATTTCCAGAAACCTGGCCCCCTTTTAGTAATATATTTTATTAGAACTAGTGATACCAACGAATGATCAGATTGATAACCATAGGTAATGTCACTTGTTACAACAGAGGACGATAAGGTTTGTGAAATGAGGAAATAACCAATTCTACTTCTGAATCTCATATCTTTTGACATCCATGTATATTTCTTGTCTGGTAGATGAGTATGGCGCCAAACGTCCAGTAAATCAAAATCATCAATTATTTCCATTATTGTCTTTTTACATCTTGGATGGTTTTGGAAAGCTTCGAGGAATTTATCTTTTGTGGGTTCCAAAACCGTATTAAAATCTCCTGCTAACACATAGGGTTCTTCACAATGTTCAAATAACAGAGAATGTAAGTCTTCGAAAAAAAGAACTGTCGTCGTTGTTTGGACCGTATATATTTCCAACTGTTAACATCATTTCATTTATTTTTAATAGCGTAAGTAGTATTCTTCCGTGGTCATCTTTACCAGTGTTTACAACGTCAAATGAAGTAGATGGTTTGAAGAGAATGCACACTCCGGCACTTTCTGATGTTCTGTGATTAAATAATATTTTGCATCCTCATTCGTGTTTCCATCTTCGCTCTGATCTCGTTGTCGAGTGGGTTTCTTGTAATAATGAAAGTCAAGAGTCCTGATCCAGTTGAAATTGCACCTTCTCTTAAAATCGTTTCTCAATCCCCTTACATTCAGGGAGCAAATTTTTATATCTATAAAATCGTTCATATTAACGTTGATAGGTTATTATGTGTTAATAACAATCGTATAATTAAGTATTGAGATATCTTCACAAATACAAACATGGAAAGTAAAATATATTGTGAATTATTTCAGGCCTAGATTTATAGGCAAATAAACAAAAACATAAAAACCGGACTACCCATACCAGACACATAAAAAGTATCATCTTGCTGAAAGCGAAAATTTAGACCTCTTTTAAAAGGAAAATTATATTTTATGATAGATTTCGAAATTATCATATTTCATTCCTTAACCTTTCTGTTAGTTATTCTTTTCTCACTTTTCTACCTTTTTTTTGTCTCGAAACTTTAAGAGCGAGTGAGCCTCACGCCCCCCTTTTATACGCCAGAGCACTATACAATGATAATAATTCTATATTTGACCGTTTCTTTGATATTACTCTAGGAATCGACCATTACAAAACAAAGAACTTTGTATTTTAGTTTTCCCTTATATCATGGCTTTCACAGTATTATAAGAGGGGCGGGAATCTCTTCCAAAAGATAGGGGGAGAAGGGGCTGGAAAATTTTACAAGCCCCAAAAAAAAAGTTTATCACCCCAAATTTAAGGTCATTTCGACGAAAATAAATTTGACAAGCAAAAAAAAAGCTATCATCCCAAAACTAAGGACATCTCGTCCTAAAATACATGTTTTATTTCGATTTTGAATGATGTATTTCTTACCATTATAAAATACCACAAATAGTAGGGTGACATTTGAAATTGTGTCCCCCTACTATTTTGAGTAGGGGGGACACGTCCCCCTGTCGTCGCTGGGATTTCCGCCCATGATATATAAGGTGTTCATATCTTACAAAGATTTGGTAAGTTTCAGAGTTATAATAAGCAATTCGCTTGTGATACGCTACCATAAAAACCCTTGCGCTTACAGTTGAAATGAAGAATGATTTTTAGATTACTGACAATGGCTACTTGGTTGTGTTATGACATTATACTAATATTTCAATGCAGAGTTCATGGTTTTTTTTCGAAGACCTCCCCCCCCCACCCGCCCGCCTTAAAGAAATTATTTGTGACCATTGAATTACATAAGAAAATCCCCTACATAGATGTGATTAGTTACTTACGCCCCCCCCCCTCCCATTCTTTCTCTCTCTTTTTTTTTTTTATTATTATTTTTTTTTGGGGGGGGTCTTTTTTATGTGTGTGTTTTTTTCATTCAATTAATACCTAAAGTTTACATGATATACTGTAAATGGTTTGCATTATCAACGGTTCAAACACTCATGTGTTAAAGTTATGCGTTAGAAATGAACGGCCATCACCTCAATTGAGCAAAATATACTCTTGGAGCATGAATTTGCATTTCTCCCTAAAGGCGCAAAAATTATGTACGAGAGACGAAGGAAGAAGGGAAATGAGAGGGGGGGGGGTATGGTTGGCCGATGAAATCACACACGGACTATTAATGTGCGAAATTAAGGCATGCATTTTCCCGCGCTTTTCTACTGTATAATGGATGTATAGTCTGTTATCGTACGTAGTCACTGCGCTCATAAATCATGATCTAAATAATCGCGCGCTTGTTGGAAATGTTAAGCTGCCGAGTATATCATCGGCGTAATAGTCATGCATTAATGAGCCAAGCGTGGCTGATTCACTAGTTTCGTTCGGCGATGATGAAGAAAAAGGGGAGGGGATAAAATTATCGGTGTCCTCAACTTTATGTTCAAGTTTATAAACGAGAAAGCGACACGCATACGCTTTTGCCTGCTCTCAAATCATCTGATTATCGTGTACTAGGGTTAAATCTGAGGTTTTATTACCCTCGTGTATAAAATAAAACTTAAAAAGTGAATGAAGAAGTAAACTAGGTCTACTCTTTTCATGATACATAATTTTTTAAAGCTGTAACTCTCGACGATTCAACATGCTGGCACGTATATCTTTCTGTGTAACGTAGTTTATCTTTAATTTACTTTCTAACACATTACTTAAGAGCTACCTTCGTCTGTTTCTTTTTTAAGACCAAATCTATACTTGGATCCCCCTTCATTTCTTCTGTTCATTTTCCGTTCCAATTTTCCCTTAAACAAGGACATTACTCGAATAACCTCATCTATCAATACATGACTTGTCCCATACAGAGGGAAATTTAGAGAATCTTATATTTTTGACATACCAGGCCATTGATTGCCCTTGTAACTTGTCCTAATGTATTATTTGACCCTTGGAGCCAGAGGTTTAAACACTAAAATCACATCTTGATTCTAGAGTGGATAATGAGTGAGTTGTATCCATTAATTATCAGTGAATGGCGGCCATCTTGGATGCCATCTTGAAAATAACCACTTTCCCGGATGCCTATTATGGTAGATTTTTAGTAAGTTATTCCTGAGGTCAAATAGTACAAAATAAAGTTGAAAAACCATTTGTTGCAATATCGACCTGTCTATACTTTAGAAATTGAGACACAATGCTGATTTGTAGGTTGGGAAGTTCTCTTAATCTTGTGATACGGAGCCTTTAAAGTGCCATCGACTTGACGACTTGGCGAGATACTTTATCTTGATATGTCGACATAATAACCTTATTATGTCGACGTGGCGAGATACGTTATCTCGCCGCCAAGTCGGCTTATAAAAAGTTATATGTTAACTTGGCGAGATATTTTATCTTGCCAAGTCGACTTATAACAAGTTATGTCAACTTGGCGAGATACTTGGATCCTCGCCAGGCCATGGACACATCATATCTTGCAATGATTTATAAGTCGACTTGGCAAGATAAAATATCTCGCTATGTTGACATATAGCGTTTTATAAGTCAACTTGGCAAGATACCGTATCTCGCCATGTTGACAAATAACTTTTTATAAGTCGAATTGGCGAGATAACGTATCTCGCCTTGTCGACATATAACTTTTTATAAGTCGACTTGGCGAGATAACGTATCTCGCCATGTCGACATAATAAGGTTATTATGTCTATATGGCAAGATAAAGTATCTCGCCAAGTCGTCAAGTCGATGGCACTTTAAAGGCTCCGTTTTGTGAAGATCAAACAAATAAAACAATTTTAACCACAGAAGAGCTACAGACAATTCAAATTGTCCTCAGATCAGACTGATTAGGTAGGAATATGTGCAAGCATTTTGGTCTGTGTATGGGCACGTGTGTGCATGTGAAAGGGTAAATGTGGGTGTTGGTGGATGTGTGTGTTTGTGTGTGAATGTTTACATATTGTTTTAGTACTAATTGTTGTCTATAAAAAAATTTTTGAAAACATCTTACTTAAAACTAAATACAGAATTAATATAAAAGCAAGTACGCTTTAATACGTATGAATATTTGTTTTAAGGGTGTATGCAAGTGTGTGTGTGTGTGTGGTGGGGTAGCCATAAAAAATTAGGTTATGTGTTTGTTTCTGTCTGTCAGCAATTGGAAATTGGCTGAGAAGTATATATGACAGTTGAAATAAAAGTCCTTATTTTACTCTAGAACGAGAGGCCGAATTGTGAAAGTGGTATACCAGTGGGGAAGGGTAGGGGATGTGGTTGAAGGATGGTTCATCTAACTAGAGGTCTTTAGATATAAGCATGTCTAGCTGTCTAGGGATGATAAAAATACCCAAAAAAAAAAATTTAACCAGTCGCAAAATTGATAACATATCTAATTTTATGGGGTCTTAAGATAGGTGAGCCCCCCCCCCCCCCCTCAGGCAGCGGATGAGGGTCGGAAAAAATTGAACCCATCATTTTCTGATAGATTCGACCTCAGTAAATCCAGAAATGCAACAACAAAGAATCAATTTTGGCACAAAAGTCATACGGGAGCTGTGTCAGTGACATAATATACCACACGTGAAGCTGTTACATGTACGTGCACTCTGGGTTTTAAGGAATAAATTCCTGCGAGGTACTGCGAGGGATAAATATATTGCTCAAGGGATTTACACAATGGATGGGATTCGAACCAATGAACCTCTGTTTTAAAAGTCCAGAAACGAATCCACTCGAGGGGCGGATCCAGCTTTCGCCAATAAGGGGGGCCGAAAAATATTTTCATCAACATTTTTCTCGATTGGCCGCTATAATCTGATTTTTTGGTTGGTTTTTCAGGGGGTAGTCCTAAGTAAAGACTAAAGTTTTAGTTTTTATTGCTATAAACAAGATATGGTATCTCATGCGAGCGCGAAGCGTGAGCAGAAATTTTAATATAGTAACGTGAAAAGGGACTCAATTAGGACTGTTTTTAGTGATTAATGGATACAGTATCACCAATTAAATAATGAGTGTGCGAAGCGCGAGCTCAAAATTTTTGATATTCCGACCTGAAAACTTGACAGTCTAAGCACGTTTTTATTTAAATAAAAAACAAGATGTGTCTCAAACATATAAATGCACGAGCTTAATTTTTTCCTGACATGATAAGGGGCATTTTGAGAAATTTTGGGAAGAATTTCCAAAGAGGATAGGTATCTCACAAATCAAACAATGTGAGCGCGCAGCGCGAGCTGAAAATTTTTATATATTATATTAACAATTGGTATAAATCAAACAAAATAATGAAAGCTTGATGCTCGAGCTAAAATATTGTGTGCAAATTGATTCCAGAACTGGAATATTAAGTGCCATTTAATCCTCTTGAATTAGGTTCATTACACAGGCAATGCGAGCGCGAAGCGCGATCGAAAATTTTTATATAAATTCTATTTTCCAATTCTTCTCCCACCTTTTTCTTGTTTCCTTTCGAGTCGGGCCGGCCGTTACGAGGCTGTAAATTACACATCATTGGTATAATACCTCTTTCTTACTTTTCTTTCTGTTTTTCATCGTTTCTATCAAGTTAAAGAGTACACTTTTTTTTCTGCAGGTTGCCAAAAAATAGGGGGGCCGGGGCCGGCTCGGCCCCCTCCTGGATCCGCGCCTGCACTCGGCCACAATTCTCCAGCGAAATATACAAATAGTCTTGTTTCCAAGAAATTTAACCGATCTCGTTGAGTTTTTAATAATACATCGTTTTTGCCGAGCAAATGACAAACCTACCGTGTATTATTAAACTTATAATTATATATAACCAATTCAAACAAAACCAACAATATATGCATTTTCTTTTTTAGACGTTAAATCCTCACGTTTTAGATTTTTTTTTAAATTCACTTTAAAATGGTGATTACCACAGAAATCTATGCATATCTGACTTCCCTTTTCATCTGTCAATATCTAAAACAATGAATAAAACCAAGATGCAACGAACAAAAAGACACA
Source organism: Lytechinus pictus (assembly GCF_037042905.1). Taxonomy (NCBI): domain Eukaryota; kingdom Metazoa; phylum Echinodermata; class Echinoidea; order Temnopleuroida; family Toxopneustidae; genus Lytechinus; species Lytechinus pictus. The sequence continues at coordinate 34,869,794 of NC_087255.1, read as the reverse complement.
ACGATTTAAATTTTATTATTTGCATCTCTCTGTGTAATGTTATTCTTTTCACATTAGGGTGTTTTCTGAAGCGCAACCAGAAATTCTAAAATCAGATTAGTTACGCGAGCTTCAATCACGTGGAACAAATGCATGTCTGTTCGTCATCTTTTTTATCTCTTTATATGTCCTTCCGCTTGATTTGTCTTTGCCCAAAGCCTGATTGTTACCTTAAGGGGGATTCCCGTCAACCACAGCGTTTTAAATTCACAACTCCTTGAAATCGTTGATGGGTAATGCAACAGTTACACCGATAGAACCGACTCTAGACCGACCAAAATTATCATTAAGTTATTCCCATTGGTATTCTATCGGCTGATGTGAAACAACTTCGTTGGTGTAACTGAGTCATAAAGAAGGAGAAGACGGGAACACAAATGCAGAAATATAACGGACGCATGCATGTACCGCGAAAAATGCTCGCTGGCATCTTAAAAAGAAAACAACCAAATATTGCTCCAAATAAATCTTTAAACCTCGGCTGTCAGGCTTTATTTCTTTTCATTCGTGAGACGTAAATATGGCGTTCACAAAGTGAATAAATCAGTGTCAATATTTTCTTGAGAAGGAACTTGTCACTCTTACTCTTCTACATCTACATGTATGTGATAACATAGCAGTCTGCTGTTCTTTTGCTCCATTGAGGGCATACTTATATTGATAAGTTCATTAATGACTTTGGTTACTTTTAATGAAGCCATTTTTTTTCTAATAATAAAGAGGTTTACGTTATAATTATATATATATATTTTTTAATTTGTTCCTACGCCCCATTGGTCGTATTTAGTCAAATCTTGCATCTTATATAACCACTTGCTGGGCTTCTGTGGAAGCCCGTCGCACGCAAAGGGTTAACCCTTTGCGTGCGACGGGCTTCCACAGAAGCCCAGCAAGTCGTTCACTTTGCTACGACGGGTTTCTACAGAAGCCGAGATTTGTTTGGTTTAATTCGACGAAGCTTTTCAGCTTTTTCGTAATTGTTGAAAACCTCTGCCACTATTTCCTTTATAAACCTATTTCGATAACCAAATGAAAAAAATATACAGCTACGTGGGGAAAAAGTCCCAAAATAGGAAATCATTTCAACTTTACCCGACATTTTCGTTGGAGTCAGACGGGGAGGATAAATTTGGTGACGTGCACGTACGCGCGCGCACTATAGGCCTGATCACGTGATTTGTTCTGATCACGTGATTTGATCCATATCGTTGTTCTGAAAGAAAAGCTAAAATCTTTTCTGCAAGATCGTCACGTAATAAGCTACGCGTTTATTCACCATTTCGTCTTATTTGTTTCATCAAGGAGATATCACTCTAGATAGAATGATATCTCCTTGGTTTCATCGATCGATTGTATTTTCAGAAAAACAAAAAGCTTGTAATGTCTTGGTACTTTGAGTTGATCTCGGTGCACTTTTGAACTTTATCCCTCCCCATCATCCCTCTTCTCATTATTTTTGTCTACTATTCTGAAAAAAAGAGAAAAGAAAGCAGTTTAGCACACCATTCATCTTATGCTCTTTTAAAAAGGGAAACGTCCATGTAGTTCATGATATCGGCACTACCCAAACAAAAGAATGTCTGGGCGGCCACTCAAACAAATTCCTTCCGAAAAGAGCAGGATACAGATGGTCAATTAACGCCCCGAACAAAAGGAAGATTAGTGTTTATCGGCAGGATTACCTATTGAATGATTTTCGTACTTAGCAATAAAAAAAGTTTTTATGAATACTTTTTTTTTCGACCAACATACCGTATCTAAAGAAAAAAAAATTGTCTCAATTACCGACAACACAGGTGCTTATGACATCGGTCAGTGATTCATATTGCATAAAAGCGCTTCCCCTGGGTGATGATGCATATAAGGATGAAAGAAGAATCATTTAGGGAAATGATAGAAAAAAAAAATTCAGATGTCACGGAGAACGAGAGACAATGAGAGGCAGAGATAAAAGGGGAAATAGACAAGTGTGCTTTTGCTAAAATTCCATGAATATCTACTTAAACGAATAACAACATGACTTTATTTTTTTGTTAGATTTATTAAGAAAAAATCCCAAAACGTTTGTTTGTCGCAACTCGGTCCTCAGACCCTTGTCAAACTGATGACTTTTAAAATTATTATTCTTGTTTGACCTAGCCCCCCCCCCCCCCCCCGATGGAAATGTTCTGACCTACACTTTAATATTGCTTGTTTGTCTCCTCTCTCATATTTCTGTTTTTAATTGCAAGTATCGCGGTAGAAAAGATAAGAATAAAGACCGTCCTGGCCAGTTTTTCCCCCGTTACGACCAAAAAAAAAAAAAAAAAAAAAAATCGCATTTGGGGCGCTTACCATGGTTAGCATCCAAACCAAAATATTTGGAAAAAGATTTATGTTATACCGGGACAGCAATGTTTTTTTTATGGTGCAGGGTTTGAGCTGTGGGACGGGGGTGAATCTGCTAAAAAAAAATCTGAATTTCTTAATTCATGTCATTTTACAGAATGAATTTATAATAGGTTAGGTTTTAGAAGCTCTTTATCTTATTCTCCTTTTTTTCCCAGATGAGAATCACTTCAAATGATAAAACCAATAATGAACTAAAAGTTTCCTCGCCTGAAATAGAGGAAATACATGTAGAATGATAAATGATGAGAAATTACATTAAGGCACCCACTATAAAGAAAACACGTTTGTCTGGCGTGTCACCCGACATAATAATAATATAGGGTATTTATATTGCGCACATATATATATATATATTCAAAATATGTCTGGCGTGATAACTTTTTTGGGGGGGAGGGGGGTCTGAAAATAATGCACGAGCAGCTTCGTCTACGTAACATACATGTAAATACAAATCTACATACACGGTACTCGGGTGTCGTGGTCTAGTGGTTGCGACTCTCGTCTTTCAACCACAGGGACGTGGGTTCGAATTCAGTCATAGCAAGAAATTTCCCCACACTGTGGTGCACTCAATCCATGTGATCTGATGGGTACCCAGCAGGATTAATTTCTTGAATGAAGCGGAAGACGGAGCCGGGGTAATATACAGTGCGTCCCAGAAAAAACGAAACCGAGATTTAGCGATGATTTATCATAACTTAATCATAAATAAAATAGACAAATGACCTACCAATGTAAAGCTTAGAATCTCCTCTTTCATCTGGTATTACTTAGATTATTCCTCATTCACGCATGATTGAGCAAAAACAATTCGAAGAAAGGATGTCAAAAACTCATTTGGCGGGGGGTATCTGAATTTCTAAAAGAAAATCACATGACTAAAAAGTTCAATATCTTCTATTTTCTTTGATACCTAAATCACAGAAAATGGTCAAGTAGTAAAAAAGTTATGATCCCTCGAAACAATGCTTGTATTTCCATAATTTCATTAAATAAACGTGTTTTCACCGGTTTCCCACTGAAGCTATCGCACGGTAACAAAAGACTTAATGCATGGCTGATCGTCAACAAAACGGAGTGTCGAGTGAGTTTGAACGCTAGCCTGTAAAACATCTTCATTTTATGAAATTATTGAAATTCAAGCCTTATTTCAAATAACCAGAACTTTGTTATTTCTTGACCATTTTCTGTAATTGAGGTATCAAATTAAAGAGCAGATATTGAACTTTTTAAAAATGTGGTTTTCTTTTTAAAACACAGATACGGCCTGCCAAGTGATTTTTTGGTATCCCCTTTTCAAATTGTTTTTGCTCACTCATGCGTGAATGAGAAATGAAAGAAGAGATTTTAAGCTTTAAAATGGTAGGTCATTTGTCTATTGTATTTGCGATTAAGTTATGATAAATCATCGATAAATCTCGGTTTCGTTTTTTGTGGGACGCACTGTATAGTGAATAGGCAACTAGATAATCGGCGCCTCATGAATGAGATACATTATCATTATTACTTTTGAACAGTGAATATTAAGTACACTTATAAGAGAACAAGGTAAGGCAATGTGCGCATGTTTAACAAATAATGTTATGTCATATAAGCTGGATTGTGTCATATGTTATCTGTTAAAGCAATGAAGCGTTGTAACACGATGTGAAAGAGACATCAGATTGATGATTTAATACATTCAGTTCATTCAATTAAAACTTTGTCAGATTGCAAGAAGACACATAGAAACACACATTTTGTTTATTACACATAATGATAGCGCTATTTAGGCCTGAGGATTGTATACAACGCTGTTTACAATATCAAATCAAGTCATTTATTACTACTGTATGAACCACACAGTAATAGTTAAACAGTTAAAAAAATGGTAACAACAATCTTAAACAACAATCTATTTTGAATAATTTCAAATCTTTGGAGGGATTATTCCTCCCGATTTTCTTTCATTTTTTTATCCATATTGACCATGTTTTAAGCACTGCAGAGAAATATATTCCTGTCAAATAACAGGGATAAACGAGAAAGAGCATGAAAACAATATGGGAAAGAATGGATGTAGGGCGGAGAGGTAGAGGCTGAGAAAGAGAAAGAAAGAAAGAAAGATGGACAGAAATAAAGAAAGAAAGAAAGAAAGCAAGAAAGAAAGAAGGAAGGAAGGAAGGAAGGAAGGAAAGAAAGAAAAAAAAAGAATGAAAGAAAGAAAGAAGGAATGAAGGAAGGAACGAAGGAAGGAAAGAAAGAAAGAAAGAAAGAAAGAAGGAAGGAAGGAAGGAAGGAAGGAAAGAAAGAAAGAAAGAAAGAAAGAAAGAAGGAAAGAAAGAAAAAAAGAAAGAAAGAAAGAAAGAAAGAAAGAAAGAAAGAAAGAAAGAAAGAAAGAAAGAAAGAAAGAAAGAAAGAAAGAAAGAAAGAAAGAAAGAAAGAAAGAAAGAAAGAAAGAAAGAAAGAAAGAAAGAAAGAAAGAAAGAAAGAAAGAAAGAAAGGAAGAAAGAAAGAAAGAAAGAACGAGTAGAAAAAACGTGACTATTGTCAGATTGAACTTTTAAAGGATCACAGACATTAAATCACATCGGCGATTGATTTGGTGGAGTTTACAAGATAGGATCCACAAGTAAATATAACTGAGCTACAGGCTCAATACTTCTAAATATTATGACAATTATGAAATGAGAAACAAACCCTTTTTAAACAAGTAGAATGCTTCTGGCAGTCTCACCTACATTACGCAAGTTAACATTATGATAGCATTAGTGCTGACTCTTTAATCAACTAAGGTTGATATCAGTGTTGTAGTGCCTTGATGATCGGCCTTGGCCTTAAGGCGCCTTAAGGCCTATTTTTTCAAAGCCTTGGCCTTGAGAGGGTCTTGGCCTTGAGGATTTTGAGCCTTGAAATTTCAATGCATTTTCAAGGCATTTTCAAGGCTTTTTCAAGGCATTGTGTATTTTGTACTTTCATTTGTTTTTATACAAGTAATTATAAATTGTCTTAATTGTTCTGTATATTCAATGACACTAGTGGTCAATACTACCAGTCACCAGTAACAGCAGCAGTAGTTAGTGAGCTAGCAGGGTCATCAATTGTAATTATTAAATCACCATTACCAAGAATTATCATCACATATGTAATAAAGAAAACAGCAGTGACGAAAAATAACATTATTTATTGGTAATGTGTAATCATGACTAATGATGATAAGGACAGTATTAATGATAATGATAATAAAGACCGTAATAATGATTATGATCAAGAGTATAGTGCTTTGATGACAGGAATAATTCTGACAGATCTGACTGCAATTTTGACATCAATTTTCATTCTTTAAACATAGCTAACTCTAAAGAACGATTTATAGCAAGGTTGATTTCTATTCCATTAGGATTTTCCTTGTATTATTTTCTTTGGCCAACAAGAATGTTTTAAGTCTTAATGATATTCTGAAAAGATTTGGTAAACTTGAACACAGTCTTCAATTTAGTCATATCCAAATGGGCTATGTCAATGGCATGATGAGCCAAAAATTTGAGGGGCCAAGCATGGCATATAGAGCAAAATTTCTGCCAAAAAAAATGAAAGCGATTGAAGCGAGCTAGCGAACAAAATTCTTCACCCTCTTGCTATAAGAAAAAATAATATCACATTTACTCCACTTATATTCCCTTCCCTTTTCCCCCTTTTCTAAGTTTATTCTTGGTGGTGGAACTTCTTCTCTTTCTTTTTCTTTTTTTTTTGGGGGGGGGTTCTGATTTATTTTTAAACAGGCGAGAAAGAGGAATGGGAAGAGAGAGAGAGAGGAGAAGGAGCGAGAAACATGTAAGGGCGTAAGAAAGATGGGGGTGCCTGGTTAGGCAGAACATACTGCAAAATGAGTTAATAATGATAGGCAGTACATCTTTTCTAAATTGTATACATTTTGTTTTGGGTCTAGTGTCTCAGATTCAAAGGAAAAAATGTTTACTTCTTTTTAATCATATATGGTTCGACAGTGAATTTCATTTCTCTACAGCTTCAAGGAAATAAACAACGTGTTTTTTGTGTCTATATGGTTTCAAGAAATAATAATTAATAAAAATAATAATAAATGATTAATAATTATTGATAATTAATAATTAATCAAATGTTTCAAGAAATAATTAAGATTTACCCTCCCCCGCCCCATTGACCAAAAATCAAGTTGTACAACTTCAGAATTGATTTGTCCTTTCAAAACCGCTCGTGCGCTACGCTTTCTCGCTGAGAAGTAAAACCTAAATCAAAATATCTATCTTATCAATTGGAAATCACTTTAGAAAGGCTTTGCTCAACTTAATTTCTACAAAACACACAGCTACTTCACGCAGTTGATAATCTCATTTAAAAAATACATGTATCTGTTTGCACCAAAATGCCCATTTTGATATATAAGTGCCTTTTTGGCTTTGAACCCCCCCCCCCAAAAAAAAAAAAAAAAAATAGGATCTGCCGCCCCTGTCTCAGGGAGTGGGAAAAAAACATACGTTGTGAATGCCAGGATCAGAGACCGTGGTAATAATCATTATTGCGATGTAAATCGCCTATAAAAATCATGTATTAAATGTACAAACTAAGGTAACTATATTATTATCTTAATATTATGTCTAAATCTTTCATGAAATTATTTTTTTTTAATGTACAAGGGTGAAAAATGTTTCTCGCTCAGTCCGCTAGCTCACATACATTTTGCCATGTGTGATGTCTGCCACCTAAGCATTGTTAGCTAATTGTTCTGTATATCGTAAGTTTGAAATGCCTTGGCCTTGGCCTTGGGTTTCCATGCCTTGACCTTGGCCTTTGTTATTGAAGCCTTTGCCTTGGGTATTAAAGCCTTGGCCTTGGAGGTATGAGCCTTGACTACAACACTGACTTGATATTATTAAAAAAATACACCATTTATAAGTTCATTGACCCTAAATGACCTTTGACCTTGATCATATGACCTAGGTCCCATGCAAAACGGTAAATGATACTTGACTACCCGCAGTGGCGTACCGTGGTTCATGGCATTGGGGGGGGGGGGCACCAGCAAAAAATTTGAGTCACTTCGCGCGCTCAGTTGCTAGGTATACCATAGGTCCATGGGTATACTCACCTAATAGATATATTTTATAAGGACAGTGCCATTAAACGGATATGTATGTCACTGATCAAATTATTCAATCACGAAGCGCGAGCTGAAAGTTTTTGATATTCAGACCTAAAAAGGGACATTATAAGCAAATTTTTGTAATCATGATACGTACCTGTCTCGCTAAACAAACAATGCGAGCGCGAAGCGCGAGCTGAAATTTCGTATATATTGACCCCAACAGGGACATATCAAGGAATCCATATATCTAATCCTATATTTTAGGAATCCATTAACAGTATACATATCTCACTCATCTAATGTGGGTGCCAAGTGCTTGCTGATTTTGTTAAAATTACATCTAAACACATGAAGCACTTGTAGTCATTGTAATCATGATTAACGTATGTATCTCACTAATCAAATATTGCGAGCGCGAAGCGCGAGCTAAAAATTTAGGAAATTCAGACATTAAGACGGGCATTTTAAGGCTTCTTTGTTTGAATTCACGAAGACCATACATATTTGTCTAACCAAATTATTCGAGCGCGAAGCGCTAGCTGAAATTTTTGTATATATTGACCCCAAACAGGGATATTTTAAAGACCATTTTTTTTAAGGAATCCATTAAGAGTATACATATCTCACCGTTGTCATCTAATGCGAGTGCCAAGCGCTTGCTGATTTTGTTAGAATTACATCTAAACACATGAAGCACTTGTAGTCATTGTAACTTATGCATCTCACCAATCCAATATTACGAGCGCGAAGCGTGTGCTGAAAATTTAGGAAATTGAGACCTAAAGAGGGGCATTCTAAGGATTGTTTGTAGAAATTCACTAAGACCATAGGTATTTCATTAACCGAATGATGCGAGCGCGAAGCGCGAGCTGATAATTTTTGATATTCGAATTAGAAAAAGGGACATTTTAAGGACTGATTTCAGGAATGCATGAAGAGCAGATATATATCACCAATCCACTAATGCGAACGTAAGCACGGACAGAAAATGTTTTATATTAAGACCTTAAAATGGGACAATCACTTTATAGTAGTCCTAAAGAAGAAGAATTTGTCACTACATAAAAGCAATAATAACTCGAAGTGCGATGAATTATATTTGGTGTATATTGACTTGAGAATGGGAGGTTTTAGTACAACATGATTATATAATATATAACATAAACAGACAATTTGTCCAGAGAAAATTATGTTTAATGAAGTTATGAACAAAAATATTTATGTTGTAATATAACATAACAATTATAATTGTGATAATGAACAATAATTTCTTCATTCCCGCTACGTTTCTCTTCCTTTCTCCCTCTTTTTCTCCCTTTCCCCGTTTTTTTTTTTTTTTGGCCAGCCGATTGGGGGGGGGGCACGTGCCCCCCATGCCCCCCCCCCCCCCCGTAGTTACGCCACTGACTACCCGTATGTCCAAGTTTCATGAACTAAAACTTTCAAAGTAATTATGACATTAATTTCAGAAAATAACCCATCATGGTCAAAGTTCATTCACCCTTAATGAGCTTTGACCTTAATATTGTGACCTAAAACTCATGCAAAACCGTCAGTGATACTTGATTAACCTTATTTTCAAGTTTCACTAATTAGATCTATATAACTCTTTAGTTACGATAATATCAAAAAAACTTAACCTTTGTTAAGATTTCAATGTTGACAACACCTCCGTCGTCACCGTCGGAAAAACGGCGCCTACAATCTCTGTTGGCTTTGCAGGTAAGACAAAAAGTACGGAATTAAAGGAATACTTAATCATGAGCGATTGCACTTAAATGTTATAACTTTTAAGAACTGACAAATGTAAATAATGAAATTATCATCATGATCTTAATGTCAATTTACTCTTTAAAAGTTTTTTATCCAACATTGATTTCAAATGAATGATGCATGTTAACGACCCGTATGCCTTTCTATGAAAACTTTACAACGAAACGGGCTTTACGTAATAGTTTATCCATCTAATATGCGTGTTGTCTTTCCCTATTTTTGTGTTTCTCATGCTTTGTTAGAGTGCAAATGTTTGCCAATATAGAGTAATAATGAAAATAATAACAATAGCAATGATTATGTTAATAATAACAATACTACTACTAATAATAATGATAATGATAATATTAATGATAATTATCATAATTATAATAATCATCATCATGATCTCATCATTTGAAAACCCCAAAAGTGTTTACGCTCTCTTACTCAAAATAAGAAATAAAAGGGGATTGCGGTATTAAACCGTGTTATAATTGTGGTATGAATTAAATTCAAAATGAAAATATAAACATCGGTGCAACTTTCAAAAGAAAAAGAGTTTAATAGCAATAATGATAAGGTTCATTATTATGCCACTAGGCATAACTTTACTTCAGATTTAAAAGAAAATATATACGATTCCACTTCACAGCTGCCATGAAAAAAACAAAATCATAACGGTGAAACAGATACTGAGAATATTGTTCTTAATTTTGTAAATTATTTCATACCAGCAACCTCCCACTTGTTCACTGCAACCACCCTGCCTGTGGAGAATCTACAGGTTGGACTATGGAATGCCAATGCTGTACAGAGCACACACTTTAAAAAATGATTAAAATATCACTTTTGTGACCAAAATTACTAATTTCCATACAGTTGCAATTTGTTTTTCAGAAGTAACTTGGGAATAATTTTTGTATTCACTAGAGCGCTCAAAAACTTGAATTTTGGGCATATTTTTGTGTACACCCTCTATTGGTGTAAAATAATATGGCAAGAAAATTTTCATTTTTTTATCTCTATTTTTAATTAAGAAAAAAATAATTCAAAGAATCAAATTTACTTAAGGGCCAAGCTATATGACGAATAGGTGTAATGGAAACTGTCAGTGTAAAAAATCAAGCATTTGTCCCAAAGAAAAAGAGAAAATAAGCCAAACATTGCCATCCTTATTTTGCCACACATGGAGATATAAGTGAGAACAAGGTTATATCATAACCTTGTTCATTGAATGAGTGCAATCTCCTTACCAAACGGGGGCATATATACACATATATTCCTCGTTTATTATGAGGTGCTACCAGTAAGAGCATGGGGTATATATGTGTAAGTCAAATACAATATCGTACTCCATGACTTAAAAACATTGAATACCTTCCAAGTTCTTATGTGGTCTTTACTGTTAATCTATAAACATCATCGTATAGCAATGATGCATCTAATAAAACAATAACTAAATAACTAAATATACCCCCCCCCCCCCTTACTTCATCAGACCGGCATTCCTCAAAATGGCGTCCACTATCAATACGACTGGGTTGGTCGAATCTCCATTATTGCAACGTGGATTTTCATTAGTGGTGATGGATTACAGACGTTCCCCTTGTTTGGTCGGCCCGTTGGCTCGGGTGGTGTGACCTCTTGACGATGAACTCCTGTCCAGCGGTGAGTGACCTGTATACTACGTGTATTCTCAAGCAATAACATCAGGCTGTTCTGTATTATTCACTCGAGAATACCTGTAATCATAAGGCCTTGATAGATGAAGACTTGGGAGAGATGTCCGTCGGATGGGCTGTCTAAATGGTGACGTAAATTCGTTCCGTTTAAGGGCAAGTAATTTAATATTTGGTGTCATTTCAATAACAATGACTATGCTTATGTTACAAATCACTAACAATGTTTCAAATGATTTAACCCGTTAGCTACTAATTTATAAAAAAATCCCAAAGCAGTTTTAGTAGACAACGCGTTTAAACATAAAAGACTAATTAAAATTAGTTCATTAGCTGCTCACTTATATTTCTACAAACATATTGAAAAATCTGTTAACTTCATTCAATTAATAAAAATGTTTAGGCCCTACAGGTATGTTTCCTGCATTTGATGAACAAAATACAGGTTATTGATGCATAATGAAGCTAATTGCTTTAATTTTGTGATAACATGAGTGGTATAAACACGTTTAGTGTGCATGTGAACATATAGAATTGATAATTTCTAACAATAACGTAGGAAATAACGTAAGAACTGCGAAAATGTGAAATGTGAAAATTTCAATGCAATTAACTGAACAGGTTTCGATTTGTGAAATACTCTTTACATTTTATACACAACCATACCTGATACAAATGCTAGACATTAAAAGCTATACAAAGCCTACAGACAACACATCACTATTGGGTGTCCCTAAGTTTATAGCAAATGCTCATAAAAAATAATGCAAATAAATAATCGGTGATAGGTCGAGTTTTCTGTTCTTTCTGCTAATGAAAATGGTCGTAAAGAAAATGACTGAATTATTGTTTGAATGTCATACAAAAGTATGATTACGACAATTATTACTGTTTTATGGACTTGACAGACCAAGTAATTTCTTAATCATTCCTTTCTAGAACCAAAGCAATTTCTTTACGATGGGTTTTTGCTACCCCCCCCCCCCCCCGCACCATTTGGGTTAATCTTCCATTGAGACAGCGGTCCAATGTCAATGCCAAATCTAAAACTGATCCCGAAAACCCCAAAGGATTTATTAGTCTTGCATTTAAAGGTTTCCTGATTAATATGCTCTAAGAATCTGAGTACACACACACAAACACAGACTCTTCCTTTACCCAGTTAGAAGATAAGAAGTTAAGGGTAGACCAAGCTGAAAAAACAACAACATCTAAAATGCCTTATATGTACATGATGAACAATCTAAACAAATGCAATTTAACATCACAAGGCGAAAAAAGCACATAAAGAACCAAATTATAGTATACTTTTCATCTGCATTTCCACTGAAACCACTGTAAGGACACAGAGGATGCATGAGCACCAATTATAATGCCTAATACCTCATTCTAGTTCTCAATTATCATATGCTTGTTCATCTTGACGTAATGGATAAGCCTCTATAGAGTTATCGAGTACTGCTGTGAGACCGATTAAAACAAGATATTTCCGCATTAAAATCAATCAATGAAATGAATTCTCTTCTTTTACATTAAATGCGATCCTCTCCGAAATCTTCTCTTTCCATGATAATCAAATTAAGATCTACTGTCAGTGAGAATCACGCAGATTTGAAGAAAAGTCGGAAATTTATTTCCTACTCTGAGATTTAAGTACAAAGAGGGTACAATTCAATTCTTTCAGAGCCAATTCATTTTTAGCCATCTTCCTTGCACTGATCTCCTCATGGCTGGAATCCAGTGTTTATATTGCAACTTTAATACTGCAATATTTTGACAATTCTTGATGATGTTCCTCGGTGTCCATATGGTTTTAAAGATCTTGGGCGGATGAACTGTGAAGATCTAGATGCATTAAGCCTTCTCACTCATATAAAAGTGAAAGTCGTTCTCAGAATATTTAATGAACATTTGGTATTCCATAACCATTACGATATTGGAATCATTCAGTTTTTTAGTATATAGTTTTTGTATAGGAAAAAAATAAAGGCTGGTGCTAATGGTGATGAAAGGACCTCGAACCTCCAAAACGTGCGCTGTCCCTCTCTCCTTCTCTCTCTCTCTCTCTTGCTGCATGTCAGTGATTTTTTTCATAAATAATAATCAATAATAAAAATCCTTTCCAGTTACATTTTAGTCAATCCCACTTATTTTTGTTTTAGTGTGAAATGTGCAAGAAAGGTCATAATTCTTTTGAAAACGCCCTCTCTTGGTAAGCTTTTCACCAAATTGACCCAAACCTTATCCCGTGTTTCATTTATCGCTAGGGTCATTCCATGAACATGAAACAGGATGTTAACATCTACTTTTAATTGATCGTCATGATTTGTTCATATAATCGCATTGCATGCTATTGTGTACGCACATAATGCGTAGGCTCACTGTTGCACCCGTACAGCCATATATTTTTGTACTTTGGATATAATCCAATAACTGAATAAAGGATATTACAAAGAATAAGATAATAACATATTGGATAATAGATTGGCGCATTTTACAACAACTCTGAATGCTCTTCGGTGGTATATCAGCAAAAATAGAACAAATAAACATCTTTTGTAAAAATTACACTTTTTTACCATTTGTAAGAATGACCTACTTTAAGCGACTGGTGACCAAAAAAATAAAAGGCAATCCACGAATTTGAAATCTGAAATGATTTAACCATAATTGGGTCTATATCATACATCAAATCAGCTCGGGAAAGTTTAGGCTACTTGTGACCTAACACCCTAAACCATCAATAAGTCGCCAGGTAAGGTTCTCTGTAAATAGCAAAAATAGTCATTTAGTCTCTAAAAAAAAGGGGGTTATCTGAAAGAGCTTTTCTTCTTCTTCATACTGTAAAAATTGAAGCCATGAAATTGAATTTAAAAAAAGATACAAGAGTTTCTTGGACACTACTATTTTGACTGCTTGGAAATTTCACTGAGATTACACAGTAAGCAATCTCATGTTCTTTTTATCTCCTTATTTTTTAAGCTCTCGCTGAATTTCCTCTGCATTCTATCAAGTACTTAAGCGGTTATTGTTGGTCAATTTTAAGATATTATTTCATTTTGAAGCTTACGAAATGAATTTTCAAGCTCAATAAAAATCTCAATATTCATTTTGGTTGACTTCTTGTTGGTCTTTGAGGTGGCATGTTACGTTTCTGGAAAAGTTTAGAAAATGGTATCACCCCTCCTATTAAAAAGATAATGGAATTACCCAATTACTTATGCAAAATGCCATTTATACAGCCTGATAATAAAATGCCTTAATGGAAACACCACATAAATTTCAGTTGATTAGCACAAGTCTAAATACACGAGTACTCTTGTTGAAAACTGTGGTAAATTTTAAATTTTGGTAATCTGAGTGGTACTCCTATGTGCCACTTTAAGGGGGTGGTGATAATTATGAAGACAATTATGATCAGAAAATTATAATACCCTTTAGGAAAGTTTTAACCTAAATGTAATACAACTTTAAAGTATTCATGAAATCTGCCGACCCCCATGTTCCACCCGGGCCTGATTCTCTCAGACAGCTCTTAAATCAATACATCGGATATTCTCCCCACAAGAAAAGGAACACACAATAATGGTATTCTATGATCAAGCTAGTAAATAATATGGGTGTTATATTTACCCCATTTCTAACATCCATTTTTTAGGGATTTAAAAATGAAAACAACAATTAAGCACACCTTCAAAATATTGGATCAGTTCTCATCGTGTTTTGATCTAGGTTCTGTGAATGTTCAAGAAGAAAATAATACGAATTATAGCAACCGCCGCTACTAAGGATGTTAATTACAGTCCCTGTTGAGCATAGAAGGACCTATTCAGAAATGTTGCTATGGTAACTCGAAATTTTGGTATGAGTGTAAGCATTGGTGAGAGGCAGGTAAAATAAAAATATGGACTATGCTCATCCTAAATATTTCCCCGAAAACAAAACAAACAAAGAAATATCATGCAAAAGGGTTAGCTGCACATGAATAATATTGTTAAAATGCAATAAAACATTCAAACATAAAGCATATAGGCCGTGCATGAAAAAATGTTTGTACTTGAAACAAAGGTGTGACAACTACAGATCCTTTTAAGAGTCCATGATCATTTTGAAAGTAAACTAATATCGGGGATTACACATTTCTCGGGTTCGTTCAACTGCTACTTTCCATGGCATATTGCACATTACTTTTTTAAATATGATTTTGACATTGACGTATGGCACCTTTGACCAGAATGAAGACGCATTCTTATGTGAAATCGCCATATTAAAAGTTCCGAAAAACAAGTACCACTGGAGGAGTAGTTATTTCACATATACTCTAAATTTCCATATGCTATATACAGGCATGTCTTCATATGTATTTCACACATCAATATTTCCATATGCAACACGCATTTCTTCCTATGGAATCTCTACATATTCTCTTTATGTCCATATGCAATACACATCTCTTCCTATGAAAATTCTACATCTACTTTAGATTTCCATATGCAGCACAAATTTCTTCCTATGGAATCTCTACATCTACTCTAGATTTCCATATGTAACATGCATTTCTTTTTAAGGAATCCAACATCTACTCTGCTTTTCATATTCAACACACATGTCTTCTAATGGAATCTCTACATCTACGTTAGATTTCCATATGCAACACACATTTTTTTCTCTCTGGAATCTCTAATTCTACTTAAGATCTCCATATTCAACACACATGTCTTCCTATGGAATCTCCACATCTACTTTAGATTTTCATACGCAATACGTATACTTTCTACGAAATCTCTACATCTACTCTAGATTTCCATATGCAACACGCATGCCTTTCTATGGAATAATCATATCTCCTTTAGATTTTCATACGCAATACGCAATACTTTCTACAAAATGTCTACATCTACTCCAGATTTCTAGATACAGCACGCGTGCTTTTTTATGACATGTCCATATCTAGTCTAGATTTCCATATTTTTGCAACACGAATTAATCCCTATGAAATCTTCATATTAGCTTCAGATTTCAACATGCAACACACTATTTTACCTATGAAAATTTCTAGTTACGGTCCTATAGTGTGTAATATGATACTGGTTTACATAATGATCGCATAACATCTAGTCAGGAAAATCACATACAGTGCAATGACCCCCTCCTAGATAAGTTAGGCAGATATTAATAAATGTAATGCATTTAACCGTAGACTAAATGATCCTGCATATGAACTACTAATATGCGAACCTGGAAATGTACAATCAACTAAGATACATCCCATACAACAGATAATAAGTAATTAAGCAAAGTGTTTGCATGCACTCATGCAGCTATTAATATCAAATTGTTAACATCATTTTACATAAATAACTTTCTCCTTACATTCTCTCAGTAAATAAAAATTGATAAAGTTAAGTAAATGATTAGTCATACCTTGTTAGAATAGAGTATGCACATTTGTTGAGTATATATTAAGTAAATAAATCATCTGTCATTGGCGATATTGGCACTAAATGCTATTTTTCATTCAGAAAATATCTATATTTGCTCCTGACTAAAAATTGAGTTGACAATTTGGAAGAATGAGCATCGTGTCTTTTTATAACAAATTTCCGATTTACGGAAAGGGGTAAAAAAAATATGTGTATTTTATTGTAATTATCTTATTATATTTTCAACATCATCATCATCATCATGAAAATAAGGTAAACTCATACTGGTACTTAATAAGAAAAAAATATTTGCACATGGCTCTGGAATATATATTTACATAGTGATAATGCATTCAATTTTCAACTTAAGGTTTTTATTTGATTGTTTTTTTTTTTCAATCGGTGTCCGTGGTAAATATTTTTGTTTTTTCATGAAAACAATGCAATTGATCTAACACTTTGAAATCAGAAAAAGAGTGAACTCGAATAGTATGATACCTTTGACTGAATCAAGAAAAAAAGATGAAATTAAATCCTTGAATTCATAATTTACTGAAAATGTTAAATTAGAATTGAGTATGCCACGGCATTTCATCGAGCATTCGGCAAGCAGGTAATGCATGCTAATAGTGTAAGCATCACTAACCAACAAAATGAAGAGGCGGGAAATAAATGACTGTCCTCGCTTCTAAGAAAATATCTCTTTTATAAATTCAAGACCCGTTCTCACAAGAGGTCATAATCTATTAATGAAGTCTAATCACCTAACCTTGAGGATATTAATGACAGAAACAGATTAGATGACATGATGATCAGCACCTGCAGTAAAGTGAGGATTCGAACCAGAGCATGACACTGATACTACACTCACACTAACTGACACTGGAAATTATTTAGCTTTGGTCGAACAGGAGTAGGTTTTTTCTGATGTGACTGGGGCTTTCTGCTGTTGATAAAGGTATCTTTCATGTAGAATACCTTTTCACATAAATTAAATGAAAATAAATTCGACACCAATCAAAATTGGTGTCGAGGTACAAACTTGCTCTCATTATGTGTTTATGTGGGAGCTGGAGTGAGTGTGAGTGTGCTGAATACATGGATGTGCACCGGTTAAAACTAGTATACTGGTGTTACTGATCACACTCAATTTCCAGCTTATCAACATCTTCCCTATTTTAAGATAATTATAATGTACGTTTGATATCAACTGCGATAAATTTAAAACAGTATCATTTTTCACGACAATCGTAGCCTCCTTTTAATGTAAAGTTGAGCAAGCAAGATTTGACGCGGATTATTCATAATAATTCGGCATGTAAGTCGTTTATTATCATACATTTAAACAGACAAACGCAAAGTATTGAAAAGTAGGTTATATTCAGTTTTAGGCTTTTAATTACATGTAGATGATAAGCATGAAAAGAAAACCTTCCCATTTTAATGGGGGCATGAATCAATTCCAAATTAAACCTATGCCATTACATGCTTGAGTTCCGTAGAATGAAAGGGAGAGAAAGTGAATGGCTCCGCTTGGCAAAATTCATTATCAAGTATTTATCAGAATGGCTACGCTGAGGTCGTTGCAACAATGTGGAACCGACCGACTAGGGACATTTCAAACAGAAGAAATAAGACTGGATGATATGACAATATTGCGGTCTCTTTGTTTGTTTTTTGTGTGTGTTTGGGGGGGTTGCGCAAATCTGCATTCACTAGCGATTAGAATGAGTGATATGTTTTTATTTTCCCCTTTTACTTATTGCATTCTTATTGTATTATGATTGAAAATGTGAAAGAAAAAAATGCTAATTTTGCTTCATTTTAATCAATTGTTTATTTTCACTTGTCGGATAAACAGAGTCTACCTTTATATGAATACTCTTAACTTTTTCTCGTCAAATCATACTTAAAAACGCATGTATAATGTAAAAATATGTACCCTCCAAAACTATATTTGAATTTGAATGAGTAACATTTCAGAGGTGCACTTGACTCAATATAAATACAGCAAAGTGCTAAATCAACACTGTTAGGAGTTCGTATATAGTGACTTCAATTAAGGTGTTAATTTGTAGAACTTAAAGTGATTAAGTCAAAACCTGTAGTGAAGTCATTATACGTTATACGAGCTCTTAAAACACTAAAAAAAAAATTAATGAAATCGAATATTGATACATAGAATACAAATTAATATTCGATTAAAATACTAGATATCTTCACAAGGATTTTTTATTTCATTTTCGATAAAATACATATTTGAATAAAAAAATTGACTTTAAAGTTTAAATTTGATTCAATTGATTGATATCTAATTTTTTTTATGAATGGACAGTTATGATAATGTTCTCGATATAGTTATTTTCCCCTTTCGAATACCAACTACTGTGAAAATCAACAAAGCTAATATCACACTCCAAAAAAATAAATGATACAGTGGATTTTTCGATTTATTGCATAATTCTCAATAAACCAAGAAATAAAGTGAAAATAACGTGGTGTTAACAATCTTCATTTTCATTTATTCTAACGTCTTTCAAGGGCGTCTTCAAGAACTTTACAATTCAGGAAAATTCCCCAATTTTCAAAATAAATCTTCTCCATTGCACCCAGTAGGGGAAATTGTGACTAATAATTTTGTAGAAATAAATACCTTGCTTTAAAATTCAATTCTTCTGAAATATTTTTCACTTATATATAACTTTCTACCCCCACACTGAAAACCATTGTCACCTTTGAAAAAAAAAGAGATGTCAAATGGCTCAACTTGCCCCATCTGTGGGGTATGTTGAGCCACCTTCTGGGGTAAATTGAGCCACAAAAACTTGGTACAAAATGTATGGGGGAAGAACAAGGAAAAGTATACTAGTAGTCATGTAAATTTGCTCCTTTCTGCCTGCATATCGATGGCTTTTATAAGGTTTGTTACACACACATATATATATATTGTAAAGAAATGGATGAAGAGAACAATGGTAGAAAGAGTTGCCAAAGCTGTTGTACATGTATAACTTTACACATTTGTATACTTTCTCGTGTACTGTATCAAAGCAATAGCTTTGATCCAGCTGAAGCATGGCGGCTTGTCATTGTTCGAAACCCACCTTCACCCGACAAAGGAAATTATAATCGGTATAGTGTCGAAAATCTGTCTATCTGACGGTCAATCGGATCGGGGTCGCCCTAGCCACTAACCCGTCTCTGTGGTCTAGTGGATAAGGCACCGGCGTTCAAAGCTGGGGGCCCGGGTTCGATTCCCGGCAGAGACATTTTTTCGGCATCACCAATTTTTCCAAAGGGTAGATAGCTCTGGGGAACCTTGATTTAAGCTACGCCTACCATTGTTCTCTTCATCCATTTCTTTCACACAATATGTATGTATATATATATATATATATATTATAAGTAATCGTATTTGTCAATGGGAGACTTTAGAGTTATATGCTCCGTAAACATGTTGAAGTATAAAGAAGGAAACAGATCGGGAAGGAATGTGAGTAAAAGAGCAGATAATGGACCTTCATGTAACCATCCAATGCCATAGGGGGGAAAAACATCACTTTTCTAATATCGATCTAACACGAATGCCGCCATTCTCTTTTTCTCTCCCTCTCCGTTTCTTCCTTTCTCTGTCCGTCATCTTTCCTACAGGTTTCACTTCATCCTTCATCTCTCCGATTCTCCAATGTATGTGTGGGTGTTTGTTTTCTCCCTCCCTCTCTCTTTTACTCTATCACTATGTTTTCTGTTCATCTGTGCACCTCTGGCCCTCTAGCACACACACATATCTCAATAAGTCATCTCTTCATCTTCATCATTCTTTGTCCTCTCTCTGTCTGTGGGTTAGAGGGTGTGTGTGTCTCTCTCTCTCTCTCCCTCTCTCTCTCCAGTTCTCTGGGTTTTTTTTTATCTCCCCGTATCTCTTCCCCTTCCATTTGTCTTTCATATGCACGTATAAAACGTGTGTGCTATCGTTCAGCTCGGTTAATGGGGATAGTCTACCCACATCGCATTCAATTTAGAGATAATATGATAAGCATTCGGTCGTGCAGAAACTACCAGTGCCTCCTATTTTTGCATGGATTGGTTATTAGTTATTACCACGAATTTGCTGACATAAGCGGACCTAATCGCTTTAGATATGAAAGAGCGGTTCTTATTATAATCTCCACAATCATACATTGAATCTGAGCCATTCATGTACTCTTTGCATGCTAATTTAGGATACAGAATGTCAGTTTTTATCAAAACGAATTATGAATAGAAATGAAATGATATCGGTCAAGCATGGCTCATCTGAAGAGACATTAATCAACCATGACCTTTCACCAATTTTCAATCAGATGTTTCGTGAGCCTATTAGGCAATGAAATTATAATATTCACAACATAACAAAGGAACTATATGTATGTATACTTTTTTATCATCATATGAATATCATTCCTAAATTATATAACGAATGTTGAATACATTTTTTCAACATTAAGAATAAGAAATTCATTAAAATTCAAAGATCGTCTGCACTTCTGCTATTTTTACACTGTTAAATTCCATTCAGCCTCCATACACAAATCATACATTATAATTCCTCGAGAAGCATTCAAGTGCGACATTACACCTGTCTCGTGTAAAAAAAAATCAATCGAAATGAGCACCGCTCCTGTAAGAAAGCAAAAAAAAAATCTTTTAGTCATCATGAACCATTAAAAATCTCAATTTATGTATTTTATACCACGTAACATATGGGACTGCTACTGGTATAAGACGTCACAAATCACAAACTTCAAATTCAAAGCTTATGCCTTGGCCCCATTAACGAAACAACCTCAAAAGTAACGAACGATATACATTTAGAAATAACATGAAAGGTTTGGTCTTCCAGGAGTCTGTGTCACCGGAATGGCTGTTGTATAACACCTGGTATTGTAGTGTCATGAACGAGATGTCGTAGGTTCGATCACTGGCCGAGACATACTCAAAGACTTAATTCTGCCTCTATAGCCAGGTGCTCAGCATTTTTAAATAAAGAGTGGTCATAATGAGATGCCGGGCCCGCTAAAAGACCAACTAATAGGTGAAATGGGGTACCCTTGGTGAAAATTAATTCTACATGTTATCTTATTGCCTTTTGTTTGTTCTAATAATCTCATCAAATATTTGCATCCCAAATAAATATGTTGTTGTTGTTGTTGTTAACAATCATTATTCAAGTGGAAAACTAAAAGGTTGTTTCGTCAGCAAATAGTCCAAGTCCTTGTGCGCAGTCTACAGCGCTCTTCAATCCGCAGAGCTCTCCAGAGGGAGAAAAAAATATAGGTGAAAACTGTAGTATATCGCACAGACCTGTCCAAAAATGGTATGTCTGATCGGTCTACGTGGGTCAAGTAAAGCTAAATCACGCTTAGGTATCATTCATAACATTGCAAAGCATGCACATGTACACAATGATGGTTCCGATCTAACTTTGATGTGAACATAATGTGCATGCACATTGTTTATGTAGTTAATTGTCGCCTATTTACCGGACCTTTGCGAATGCAGCTTAGTTCTCAGATTATTTGTTTCGAAAGTGCTTCAGAGCTTTGTGTTCAAATTCACGAAACATTTTGGTCATCAAAATGGTCCTACGCTTTCCTAAAATGTTGGTAGGTGGACCTCGAAACAAATCAGAGAGTCAAAGTGGTCCTCGAGTAAAAAAAAAACTTAATTGAATAACGTTGTTCACATATATAGCAGTCAATGATCACGGATCCAAAGTATTTGTTATATTTTATAAAAATCTAAATATAAGAATCAGTGAAAAAATTGCAAAAATTATATTTAAGAAAAAGACATTTTCAGCAAAACACACAAGTTTGCAAAAATTACATGCGCCTCAACCTGGTCTCAGCGAAGATGGTTTATTTTTGTTACATATTCATTTAACAAGAATTGGTCAAGTATTCAATCTGTTGGTGAATATAGCATGACGCAAGTAATGGTAAAATCAGTCACGATATTGACATATTGTAACCGAAAATTGTGGTTTTAAACTTGGTTTCGATGATTCGTTAGGTAAGGACACCAACGGATTAAAGAATGCGAAATGTACATTTTAAGATATTAAGTAATGTTTCAAGGATTAGCTTTAAAAAAGGGTTGTATAGGTAGAGCTCTCTCTGCATATTGGTTTTTCTTTCAACTGCGTTTGACCTTGGATGGACGTACGAGCTTCCAAAGCTTAGTGATATCAGCCACCAATGATCAAGTCTTTCTTCTATCGATTTGGCAAACAATTCAATCTTGCAATATTGTGGATTATGTACACTGAGACTACGCCAAGCTACTTTATGACATATCCATAATGTTTGTCATATCCCCTCTCTCCCCCTCTCTCTCCCCCTCCCTCTTTCCTTCGCTCCCTCTCTCTGTGTCTCTCATTCTATATTTTTCTCCATCCTTCTATTTTCCTTCTCTCTTCGCAAGTACATATATATTCAGTAATCAGCAGAGCTTTAACCCGACTACCCTTGATACGAGATGGCTTTGTTAGATCAATTCTATAAAACCCTCTGCTTTATTGAGAGCAAATATTATTTGTTGAATGCACGCAGCTCTACGGGTACTAGCTCACCCAATTGACTTCATATGATGGTAAGAAACGTCGGTGTTATAGTCTTCATGGCTACAATCTGAACAAAGATCAAATTACTAATACATAAGAAAGTGCATAAAGTAAATCGCATTTTCAGATATCTGAAAACAGAAGAAAAGAATGGGAGATTTGTACACTCTTAAAATGTTGGGCAACATACTGTCCACACAACAATTGGTTAAACAAAGATATCAAACTCTGGGTAGTTTTTAACCAATACTGTGTAGTTTTCACCCAAAGCACACAATATTGGTTTCAAACTATCCAGAATTGGATTAGGTTTTAACCAATTGTTTAGTTGATAACATTTTTAAGAGTGTATATAGTCCTTACTCTATGAGTATAATTACAACATGAACATAAATCGAGGGGAGGGTGCATATCTAAAAAAAAATACAATTCAATGAATTGAGTATGCAAGATGATTTCGAAATGCAAGACAATTCAGCATTTTAAATAATAATGTAAAGATAACTATATTATAAAGTATCAAATGTTTACGATGAAATATAAAGCATACCACAACAAAGTGCTGAGTCTGTCTCGCTTGCTAGTATAGTAAATAAGTTAACATGAACAAATGCAAAATGAGTGCAGAAATAAAGCAAACTTGAACTCAGATGACCGACTAAATAAACGTTTATCCTTGCTCGCTCGTAAAATAAATGGTGAAATAAACATGATTAAACATCGTAGTTGATAAATCATTATAAAAAGCAAGCATTGTATTTTCGGGAATTATACCACAAAATTATATCATCCTGAAGAAAGCCCTAAATCAAATTTATCTATGGAGTCTCAAATTTGCGCAATTTACTTTTACGACTTTGACCAGTTGTGCATGTAAGTTATATATATATATAAATATATATATATATATACATATATATATATATATATATATATATATATATATGCATGTATGTATGGTTGTATGTGTGCATATTTGTAACGTATGTACATTTATAGTCTATATGAATATATAGTCGATATAGTATATACACACGTTTATGCGAAGATATCAGCAAAGCATATCGCCGTAACTGATTTACTAGGGAGATATTGCGTACTATTGCATTGCTTGCAGGTCACGTGATGCTGTATAGTGACCCTTTCCAATAGCAAAGTGGTTTTCCAAAACAAAGCCTAACAAGCTAGCCATCCTCGCCGATGGGCTACATTGCAGATGTAAGGGAGAGATATGCTAAGAAAGGCTGATAAATAAATTTGACGTGAAACGAATGAGAAGGAGTTGGTATTTATATATATGATGGGACAAAGGGCGACGGAAGAACATGAGAGACATAAAAAGAGATTAAGTAATATTGGAAATAAAGGTCGACGGAGTCGACCAGTAAGAAGAGTAAAAAGCGATGTTAAAAAATTAAGATGATACTTTAGGGGGTTTTTGAAGTGAAGAAGAAAAAGGATTACTAAAGGGAATAAGAGTTAAATTGAAAAATAAAAATACATTTGAAAGAATACAAATGTAAGAAAATATGAATCTGTAAAATACAGTAGTTATAATTCAATATAAATTTTGCATAAATGGTAAGAATCGATTAGAAAATTAGTAAAGAGATCTAAATGGAGAGAAATTGGGAGGAGAAACGTGGGTATTGTAAAGCTAAATATGCGTGGGGTATGATCGAGAGAGAGAGAATTAAGGGAAGTGGTAGAGGTATATATACACGGAGAGAGGGGCAGAGAGAATCGCAGAAGAAAGAAGAGAGGGTGAGAGAAGGGAAAAGAAGGGGTTGATGGCAGGACATCTTAATTCTACCCGTGCTGTGCGATTGAGTGCTATCCATACGTAATTCCATGCAACGCCAATACATACACAACATACACACAATCGCATCAAATGTTGCAATATTTCGTGTGATTTGGGGAGCCAGGCAAAATTAGGCGGGGTGTGTACACGATTTGCTTTCTTATAAAGCATTCATTATCATTCCGGTTTTTTTTCTATCAATATTCAGACACCTGATAGTAATGCATATGCTAGATTTCATGAGAACAGATTTGTATTGATATGCGATTAAGAAAAAACAAGGACGATTTTCGAATTGCGCCCTTTTGAGGTACCATATGGAAGAGAAAGACGAAGGCTGTTGTGTAGAACCTAATGTCAAAATCACTAACCGCTCTTTTATTGATCGCATTCGCGAATGGTAGTGGCTTATGTTAAAGCGCGGGAAACTGAACGGTACCGTGTAAGAGTAATTTCGTACGATGAATTAACAAACAAAACAAATGTTTCAGCATCTCGTGCAACACTGCTCTGAGTGTAGCAACAATGACCTTCAATATCAAATCAGATAGGCTCTATGTATCACTGCAGATTCTGATTAATAATGTCAAGCTAAAATGGAATAGAGACAGTTTCCGTTGACCGCCTTTCGAACATATGCGTAGAGAAATCTAGGGATAGTATTATACACTGTGCGTGATGTATACCACTTGATCGTACAATCTGTTGATCCATGATGTACAGTGCGATACATCTCAAGAAAAAAAACAATGAACATTAAAAATGACTGACATAATCCACAAAACAAAGTGAGGTACATAGAGACACGAAATGATATTGAGAATAAATCCACTGACAAGTTCACAGACTGATAATACAATCAACTCACACGACCTTAAACTCCGTGGCAAGGTAAGGTTAGTATATCGATATTAAATCTCTGGTTGTCTTGTTGTTCCTGGTAGGATCAAACAGGTTGCTCGGTTGCTCTTCTTTCTAAGGTGCATCTTCCAGCGGGTTTAAGGACTTGATTTACCCTTGAAGACTACCACTATCGTCATGTGCCGAGAGCACAGTTGACAAAATGGTACGTCATAACGCGTGCATCCTTACCTACCAAATGCAAATATTTTGGGTGACTTTTGAAGTGTGGGTTGAAGAAAAAGTCAAATAGGCACTGCTTGTAACACAGAATACAGGCTGAGAATACCAAGGCCCGAACACGCTGTCCACCGAGGGTTGTTAGTAGTCGACCGAAGCGTCCGAATGTGTGTGCGTTCGTTCGTGTTCGTCTAACGTAGATGATAAGGAAGAGAAATGGGCGGGCGATGCCGCGAAGTGAAATCGTAATATGGTTAGTCATTCATGCTGTGGCGCTTCTCGATTCAGAGAGAGCGAGAGGGTGGGAACAGGAACAGCTAAAGAAACGGAGAGAGGCGGGTAGAAAGTGTAAGAGGGGAATGATAAATGGGAGTGGCGTAACTATGGGACGATTCGTTGTTACTACGTAGGCAAGATGCTCAGATGGTCAAAATCCTTTCTACATCTCAAACCAAGCATGATTCCATATCGTCATTTCACTCGCAAGCTTTAATAATCGCACTGCCTACCGTTCTAATTGCGACTAAGATATTCGACCCATTAACTTAGCGTTGTATTCAATCATATTCAATATACACTTCAGGCACTGCTCAAATATTTTTTCCCCTTTTCGCTCTTCTTTGTATCTATTATTCCCGTTTTCTCTCCTTCGTCCAACTATTTTGTTTTCCTTCTACGATATTCAAAATTTATATGTCCTACTTTATATATCACTACAAATATTCGTCCAGCAGACATCTATAAACGAAATCTCTCTTATTGTTGTAAGCACAAAAATATGTCCCTTTTAAACACATTGATGTTTGATCTTTCAACCACCAATACTCCGGTAGCTGCACGGATTTAATTATTATGTTGTTTTATTGAATTATTTCCACTGTCTTGCTACCAAGATGCTTGAAATGCAGAATAGGTTCGTCATCAAATCTTAAGGAGTACTTGAAATATATTATGTTCAAGAAAACCTAACGGCCTGATTATATTGACTTTGCATGACAAGTCGGCTTACATAAAAAACACAAGTGTGATTTTGTTCATTGTTTTAGATGAAAACGTTAAAAATGCAAACCATTATTCATATCATTGCATAATTTGAGAAAATTCGAGGCACACTCGCAAGCTATCGCCCATCGTGCGAAGCATGACTGGAATCAAAGTGTTCAAAGTATTTACTGTTGTAAATATGCGTACAATATCACTACTCAGGGGATGAAAAAGTGAGAATGAAGAACACGTTTTAAAGAGCTCATACTAATTTCGCATTACTTTGAAATAATACAAATACCAATCCTATGAAAAATTTGACCGCTGTCATTTAAATAAATGACGATGTATTATGCTTTTGCAATGTAATTTCGTTTGTGAATGTCAATCTAATTGAATAGAAAAGCTCATCCCGGTACGTCAAAAACAGAAATGATAATACATAAAAAAAAATATTCATTTCAGAATGTTGGAACCCCTGACCAATCCGTGTTCAAATTAAAGAAGTAGATCAGGTCAGTAAAGAATGCTGACTATAGTATGAGATGAGAACAAATTGATAAGTACGACAAAGGATGTATCCTCTAATTCCTCCATATAATGTTCATAATTTTGTAGTAATTATTCCCATGTTTCATACTCCCTATTTGTGTTCATGTTATTCTTTCTTTCTTTAATGCGCTTTGTATCTGATGAAAAAGGCGCTATATAAATGAAGTGTATTATCATTTATTATTATCACCATCACTGTTGTTATAATAGACATATTATCAATAGTATTATTACTACTACTATTATCATTTTATCTTGTATGTTTTTATAATGAATACAAGTAGAAGTAGCTGCAGCACCATCTACAACAGCTGCAAGAATAGTAATAGTATAATTGCAATGTAAAGCGCTTAGAAACAAAGTATAATAAGCGCTATACAAATGTAACAATAAAAATAGTATAGTAGTAGTTGTTATCTTTGAGAATATAACCTTAGTCTTCTACCCCCCCCCCCCCCTCCCCTCCACTAATTCCTCTTAACAAAATGAGCTTGTTTCAGGGAGCTGGTATACACTGCGAAATAACAGACAGTGATAGCTGAGCAGCTGATCCGATGGAAACCTTCCTTCTTATTCGATTGTCTTAAAGATTATAGTGAACGAAGTTTACTGACTGATGATAAGATGATGCTGTCTGTTTCAGTTCCAACGGCCCTAACTCCATCTACCAGAAAATGAGTAAAAGAAAAACATATATGAGAGAATGATGTCATGATGACTTTTGAATGCCCTATGTTGTGGGGAAGTATTGATAATAATATCAACATGCCTCAAAGCCTTAAATCCTTCAAATTTCATTTTTTTTAAAGTTTATTCAAGACAATCTTTAATTGATTGAACTCTGCATCATTCTTTTTCCCTTTTTTTATGAATAATAGGGCCTTCCTCATGTCATGTCCTGTTGATCAGTCAGTTTCGTTGTTGAAACCGGGCAAGATACTTGAGATCTTTAATCTCTCCCTTTCTTATTTTTTCATATTTTCTTGTTATTGCATTATTTATTATTGTCAAGTTGATATTTATTGTAATTAAGTTGTTAATATTTGGTCTGTAACTCTACATACTATTTTATTAGGAGGCGCTCTAAAAAATTTATTTTTAGCAGACTCCTCTGTTGCAAACATGATTGCATTAAAACCTTAATTATATGTACGTATTATTTTGCTCTATTTTTATTGTCTATGTAAATATGTACGAAACCAAAAAAGAATGATCTAACCTTTGGAAATGGAAATGATCGAAAATGAAAATGATATGATTTAATTTATAACAGGAATTTCGCTTCAAAACCAATTTGACTGTTAACCTTCACGATTTTACGTTTTTGATAAAATAACCTAGTATAGTAAAATAATCTATTCTCTGTCCCCAGTACATGTATTATTTTCCAACCATTTCATATGTTTTGCTTTTGTATGGCATGAGTATTAACTATATAAGTTTTATAATTATTTTCAGTGCATGTTTAGTTATCATAAATTTTCCAGACATTTTTGTATGTTTAGTTTTTATCATTGATAAATCATGACTTGTATTCATTTTCTTGTACTCGTTTGTCCATTATAGAAATATATATTTACTTTGACATTTTACTTTACCATGTACACATTTACTATTACCATGTATGCACCGCTTTGTTCCAATTTACCGATAGATATTTCATGTTGTAAATTATTGATGTTTTTGAAAACTGTATATAATTTCTTTGTCTTTTTCTTACTATCATTATTATTATTTTTCTTCTTCTTCTTTTCTTCTTCTGTTATCTTCTCTGTTGTCTTTTCTCTTTTTCGTCTCCCTCTCACTTTTCCCTTCTTCTTCTTCCTTTTTTTTTTCTTCTCCTCCCCTCCTCTTCACGTTTCAATGATTGCCTTGTAATATTACATTGATGCTTCTGTTCCATATATATTGTTCGTTATACACTGATTTTAAAATGTTTACTTTGTCAATTGTATGTTCCACACGGCCCCAATGGAAATCAGTCTGTGAACTGTTTGGGCTTTTTAACCGTGTATAAATAAAATAAATCTTATCTTATCTTATCTTATCTAAGTTGTTCAGACGTTTTTTTTTTCTTGTTAGATTCCTTTTTACCGTATCAGTGCGGGTTTATTTATTTTTATTTCATTTTTATTCTATTTATTTATTTTTTTTTTGGGGGGGGGAAGATTGGAAATATTGCATTATGATTTTTTTTTCCCGAGAGCAAATTTGATGATTATGATACATGTTTATTTTACTCTCTGATTGTTTGACTACGTCATCATTGGAGTGTTTCACAAAAAATAAGTATGACTTAGATTCGCACTTATTAAGGCGTACATGACATGCAACACGCATTCTTATTGAACGATACCAGCAGTGCGCGTACTCTGGGCATGGTCTGGGAAACGTTTCATGAAAGGGCTGGTCGGGCGTTTTATCCGCAAAGTCCCATTTTATCCGACAGTTACCATGGTAACATTGCCTCTCAGCCAATCAAAATCTGGGAAAGATGTCAGATGTCAGACAATTTTCCGGACAAAAATGTTAATGAAACGATGAATGTGTTTAGGCATTTTATAACGTACACAACTAAACATCTAAATGCGACTCTAAGTAATTCTTATTTTTTGTGAAACAACCCCATGGAGAACAGGATTGTTTTTTATACCAACATCCTCCATCCGTTGGATACAACTTTATCTATATTTTATTCTTCAAGTATGTACTTATTCCCTTTTACTTTTCAAACCCACGCTCATCTTTAAGACAAATGACTTCTCCTCATATACCATCTGCTTAATTACACTGTAATTATCTCCTTAGGTCGTCATTATTAGTGAATACACACCCATATAAAATACCGAGTTTTAATCCTTCAAGTATATAGCAATGAGGCTTCACCAAAGACATCAAGCCAATTAGTTGATTTCATCCCGCTCGTTCTCTAACAAAATCAAAGCCGCGTTTATATCTTAATCGCCAAAACATTATTTTACATAGTGTTTTTTATGGTGAGACCACTTTCATTCTTGATGATTATTTGCTCCACGTTTTCAAACGTCCAAGGCGACTAAAATGACAACTAAATGTTTTTCGAATCTGAATCATACAGATTTAAACTAGTTGAAAATTACTTGAAACCCGAATCACTAATAAGATATTTTTGGGTTCTTATCATCTTCTTCTAAGAAATTTCCTTACATTTATATTTCATGTATTTATTCTCTCTTCTCTTCCTCTATACGTTATGCTATTAAGTAATTGCCGATTTCAGAAAAAAAATGCATTGTAAAGGCAAAATTATAAACTAGTACAATGCTAAAGTAATATAGAAAATAATTTATCGTTATGATTCAGCACCTGGGAATCTTCATTTCCGCATTTTTAATCACATGTATTATAAAACATTTAAGAGCGTTGGTTTGAGTCTTAAAACCTGTTATGGAGGTCGACAACCGAGAAATGGTAATCTTTATATGTTCACACGAGGACGAAATAGTAAAATTACCACTAATAGAAAATAATTACGATAAAACTCGGTCATTATCATGGTAATGCACAAAGGCAGGGATGCCATTATTTTAAGTGCTGATAATGATTATGATGACGATGGTGATTACAACAAAACCATTTTTTTTTTTAAAGGAATCAATTTGGAATTTACTTTCATTTTTTTTTCATTATTACTATTGTTTTTATGTGTATGTCTTTATCAGACCATCAGTTTTTTTTTCCAAGAAATTGTTTCTGAATATATATCATCAGGCATAAGATCAATTACCATTCACTAAATTGAAGAAAAATCTATAAGATAAATTGTGCAGAGGTGGGGACTTTTGTGTTTGTAGAATAGCATATAATTTATTTTTGTACAGCTACACATATTGTATTAGAATAAATCAGGCTAGAGTTGAAAGGGAAAAACACGAAATTAATGACTGCGTAGTCGTGACATGCAGTCTTTCTTTTTGCTTGTAAATTTGTTCCCCCAATTTCTTTTCGGTGGTGATATTTGACCTCTTTATTATTTTCTTTTTAATTGCTGTTTTTGGCTTGGCATAAAAGTTGTTTTACACGCCTTAATTCAGGATGCCCCTATCACCAGACCATTGTTGATACACCCTCGCCCTCTATTTCACCGAAATATTAACACATCTTCATCCCAATAATTCCACAATGGAACATGAAGGCATTATACTTCAAGTCCGGTAGACTATATCTCTGTCAGATTGAAAACTTTCAATGTGGGAATAAGATATATTATATACATATACTACACCTCAGTTTATCATGGTTGAACGCCGCGTTTAGTGCTAAGCTTGGGGATGCCCCATTGAATTAGGTAAATTATTTGCCCGATGTCCCTCCGTCCTCTTTTTTTCATCCTCGTGGGTGAGACGTACTTTGGAATCATGCCATGCAGAATATCAAATAACAGCCCTCTATCACAACAATGACTTTTAGCCAAAGGGATATAGGAGTAACTGTCACCCCCCCCCCCCCCCTCACTTTCATCGAAATTTATTTCACGAAATCTACAATAGTTTACATAATAATAAAGACGCAGGCACACGCATTTCATGGGCCCGACACGTCAGCAAAATACACCGTTTACACACAGGCACACCCCCAAACACCCACAAAACATCCATTCATGTTTGCTCACCTTCATACGTTTTCACTTATTTATTTATTCCAAAATGCTATTGGATCATGGTGGCACTAAACTGAAACATTAAAGTGAAATACAACCCCAATAAGTTAGCTTTAAAAGTTCTAATAAACACTTTTTTAATGCATCAACGAGATCATTGTCCGTGTCTGTCTGCATATGAACCAAGCCATTTTATATGTCACAGACTTATTGTACCAGACAAAATTGTACAGAATAACCATAAAAGTCGAATTCGCTGTTTGATTCCTATTTTCGGACACAGAAAAATGAAATCGATGTAAACTAATATTATGATGATCCATATATCTTAGATTCTAGGTCGAGATTCGAAAAAAAAATGTGTATTAATGTATTAGATAATCATTTCTCCTTCTCATTGTTCGACTTCTTACATTTTCCTTCTATTCCATGCATGTTCTATTCGTCTTGTGAAAGTTTATTATATCTCCTTCAGTCAATTCTTGCTGATAGCTCCCCTTCGCTTTAATCGTGTGAACCCTCCTGGCAATGGCACTACCGGAAAATTAAGGGGCCGTTCACCCAGCCGCAGACCTGTAGCATTCTTTTCAAATTATAAGAGCGGAGATAGAACGAACGGCGTTGTATTAGTAAGTCACGTGACTTTCCAAGGGTCATTTTGACAGCCACGCATTCCCCGAGGCGCCACTGTGTGTGTATTGGTGTGTGCATATTAGTGTGTGAAACACATCATGTACGCCATGATTTCTGCGCTTTCTCCACTATACATGTTCAAAGAGCACATCTGCGCATTTGATTACGATGTATTTAGAGAATATACATACCGATTGTTCACTCCTGTCTAATCTTATAGTAAGGCCTTTTTATACTTTTGATCTATGTTTCATCATTATTATCAGTATACAATACAAAATTTGTCTAACGTCGGATGTGTCCTTGGTCATCTCATTTTATGTGGGTTACCAATCTTTTCTGCAATTATTCGGTTAGCCTCATTCAAAGATTAAATTTGTTCATTGAAATGTTTTGATTTTTTACAAAGGCATAAGGTGAGAACAATGCATTACAAAGAAATATCCCCTCCTGTTAAAAAAAAAATATTGAAATAGAATGTATATAGATAGCTGTCTCTTTCACAAATAATTAACCATCTGGTTAAAATTCTATCTACGTAAAACTTCATAAATAATATTTACATTTCATATCATTATGCTTCTCATTATCAAAAAATGCATTCGTATTTATAACAAGATAACCTTTTTTTTCTCTCGACTGCAGCGCTAAACAAAAATCAAAACGTATTTGATTGGGAGTGAAGAGTTAGATGTTTCCAAGGGTAATGGTACCGACAGGAAAGGCCAGAGTGCCTACCACTCTAACCCTTCAGCTTTTGCTGATCTTGTCTGTTTTCTTAGAGAGGATATGTTGATTCTTTA
Organism: Lytechinus pictus; assembly: GCF_037042905.1. Classification (NCBI taxonomy): domain Eukaryota; kingdom Metazoa; phylum Echinodermata; class Echinoidea; order Temnopleuroida; family Toxopneustidae; genus Lytechinus; species Lytechinus pictus. The sequence continues at coordinate 34,836,304 of NC_087255.1, read as the reverse complement.
AAGAGAAGAAATAGCAGTAGTTAACGTTGGCTAAAGCTTTTACGTCCTTACGGAAAGTAAGGCTTACAACAATCTGAATTACAGAATTCCAAGTTATTTTCATAAAAATCATTTTTTTTTTTTAATTATTTATTTATCAAAATATATCTTGACAGAATGACAAGATTAGATTTTTTGTATTATTTGTCCTGTACAACAAAAGTACAAACATAAACATTATTGTAATATTTCAACAACAAAAAAGCACAAAACACGTATAGTATAGGTATTCATACATAACTGTATGAATTCTGTCCAAATATAGTATCAACAAATCTAAAAAGAAACTCCACAAAAAGTGATTGGACTGCAAAGACATACATCTGATGAATAATGTATGGACTTCCGTTTCTTATTATACACATGAGCAGGAGTCATAGGCATTTTTTTACAAGCCGAAACCTTGTCTTTAAAAGCAATACAGATTGATATCCGCACATTTAAAATCGAGTAGTACACCTTAAAAGCGAAAGCGTGGAGCATCACTTAGAGTGTGAAACGAATGTGCTAATGGAAGCTTATTTAAACACTCCATCAATATTCATTCAACAGCAAATAGAAGCATCTCAAAAGTCGGCGGGAATGTGTATTATTATAAATGCTTGTAGAAATGTTGATTTTTCTATTTCATACGATGGTATTGAGAAATTCACAAAGCAAAGTATACCATTTTTCTGAAACCTGGTTTATATTTAGTTTGTTTTTGTTGCTGTTTGTTTGTTAAGGGAGTTGCTGGGAACGTGCTTTGATCATTCAAACATCCCCAATTGAAATATCTCTGTGTCACACAGTGTGATCACAGTCTGTTCACACAGTCGACTATATGAAAATATTATTTCCATTATTAAAATGCTCGAAGTCAACAGTGTGAAGATATTTTTACACTGCTGACACTCCGACAGTGTGACTGTTTTAAGCGTGTTCACATGGTCGGCTATGTTCATATTCAGTCACGTTTTTAAAATGCTCAAATATAACAATGTGAATGTCATTTAGAATTGTTTTCCACGTTGTGGTACACATCCTAGGACACTATGCTCGTTGCATTAGGGATTGAATATCAGATATTCAAATCAAGTGACATTCGTTTTTAGACTCTTGATATGCGGTTGGACTCGTTTGTTATGATTAATTCAATATCTCAAACAGAAAAGCGATATTCAATTTCAATAAACAAATTTCACATCGTAATTGCAATCCTCCTCTAGAAAGTGTAAAGAGAATATAAAAAACAAGAGTAATAATGATCAGCTCCGAAAATAATATAAATTAACATTGTGGTAACATTAGTCAAATATAATGTCGAATTTATAGTTCCTGTATGTTTAGTAAAAACCTTCAGCAAAATAGTTAAACCGTATTATACATTCGATTGTCAAAAGATTTAGTCGCAAAATCGCTTGTACTTCTTTTGCTACTTGGCAACCATCCGGTAGAGGTAGACATATACAAATAAAATTGGTGTCGAAAATTCACAGGAATAATCCTCTGGGAATCTTTAACATTCATATACATGTAATTCATATACCTCTGGCTATTGCCGTCAACGCGTTGTCTCGCTGCAAAGAGGCGCCCTCTATATGCCGGACTTTGACAATAGTGATTTACGTGGACAGAATTGGCACTGTCTGGCGAGTATTTTAAGGGATACCGGCGATGGAAATAGGAGTTCATTCTAGTCTGAAGATACATGGAAGAGAGAGACTAAATAAGGGATTAATGTATGTTATCATAACGCAAGCTAAGTCATAAGGGCATTAATTTAGAAATGCACATTATCGCAAACATCTTATTTCCTGTTATCATTAAAACATTTAGAAAAAAAATCGTTAAGATTTCATTTTTTCTCCCACCTCGACTATTAACCCCCATCTTTCTCTCTACTCCCCCCTCTCTCTCCCTCCCTCTCTCCCTCCCTCTCTCCCTCTCTCTCTCCTCTATCAATCAATCTATCGACATCTATGTATGGTATGTATTTAATATATTTTTTAAATTGCATATTCATTTATACATGTATACATAGTTTAGTTTATTTACATATTCCTAAAAATGTCTTGAAAATGAGCACTTCTTTCTCTTTACTGATATCAAATAAAATTTATTCTCACGTACAGGTAATACGCAGCAATATGATTTCTTATTCAAAGATCCATATGCTGGATTCCTTTGGTTATATCATTGGATGCAATTTCAAATATTCTCTCACATTTTATCGCTTGATCGATGAATTTTCTTCAATCAATTCTTTACCCTGGGGTGATGCCGATAGTCAGGTTTCTGCTAACGATGTAAGGTTTGTTTTTCAGCTCTATTCGATCGTTTTTAAGAGCAAAGAAATGAACAATGGAAATGTTTCCAATCGCTCACGACGATAGGGAATAATCATATTCCCCCGACGAGCTGTATTTCTAATATACAACTTTTTTATTTCCCCACAGCATTTATTTCATTTCTTTGAAAAAGGAGATAAATCGATTCTTTCTCCGGTTTATGATTTTGTTCATATTTTTAAATAGTTTTTTATTGTTCTAGTCTCGATCTATTTCTTCATTTTGTAAATAGAAATATGGATATAGATATAATACAATGTTAAAAAAAACCCGAATATTTTAAAGAAGAACAAGTAACAAACAGATTTTACTGAAAGAAATAACCAAATTATTCTGTAAATTTTTATAACAGGAAATATTTTTTTACAATTTTTCTACAATTTTACGAAACAGGTCTGATTTGAAAGGCTCGAAGGTGAGTAATAGGTTGCATACACCAAATACCAGTTTTCTGTAATTTTGCTCATTAATGCATGTAAGATTGCATAGTGCAGGAACAATACAGGTATATATTCTCGAGACTCTGCTGCATAATTTTTTTTTATTTTTTTTTTTTTGGGGGGGGGGGTTAAGTAGAAATTGTGTAACAGTGTATACGTACATTTTAATCTGTTTTTTCAATAGTTTGGGTGGTCTTTACCTCTATGGACTCCGACTTCGGTCGCTTTTGGTTTTGTATGCTTGACTCAATTACCATGCAATTTCAAAATCAAGAATAAGTATTGAATTGTAGGGTGTGACTTCTTTTACTCTCAGCAGCCGGCTAATATTTTTGACGAGCTTTCTCCCAACCGGTAAGTATCGAGATGTAAAACGAGTTTCTAGGACAACCATTAATGATTCTTTCTTAAACACTCAGAAACTGCTTCACTAGTGTGAACATTGAATTTGTACTTAAAAAAGGGAAATCAATGAATGATACGGACATACAAAATAATACATAATATTAAGAGGCGTAAGACACAATTGACGATAATGGTATTCCATGATTAAATGAAGGTATTTATTTGACAATCTAAACACAAACACAACCACTGAAATGTGAGGCATAACGAAATTATACCAAAGGAAATATTTCAAACCTCTTATCATAGTAAATGACAATTCGTAAGGACAGCTCATGTAAACAATATATTGTATAGTTATGACCGAAGTGGCAACATTTTTGCCCCGTTTGAGTTTTTTTTTCTCAAGAATATGAAGAAAGCATTCAGATATTATGAAGCTGTCATCATTCCCATACTTCTGAAATACAGTGTTTTTTTTATAAGTTTTTTTTTGTGTAGAAGAATGACATGTTAGGGTGTGAGATTACCCCTTATACTAAATATGGTTTCTGCTCAAAATTTTGTCAATATAATATACACCAAACTACAGAAAAACACACTGTTGTGGGCTTTTTTTAAATACTACTACTATGCTATTACCACTACTACTTCTACACCAATTACTACTACTACTATGACTACTACGACTACGACGACTACTACTACTATATATAATAATAGCAATAATGATAATGATAATATGATATTAATAATAATATGATAATAATACTAATAATGATAATAATGATAATATAATGATAACAATAATATATTCAGCTGTCACCCTGGCTATAATTCACCCCTTTCCCTCCCACAACTTATTTTCATCTGTCCCCCTCAAGGGCTCTCTCTATTCCCATCCAAATACCCCCCCCCCCCTCTCTCTCTCTCTCTCTCTCTCTCTCTCTGCTTTGACCTACTTCCCATACAATCCCTATTCATCACTGCTTTTAGAATGGGCGGAAATAGCGTTCATTGGGCCGTTCAACTGTGTTTCCTGGGAGCGTGTTAAAATATCAAGCTCCGCAAACGGTCAACGCATTGCACTGGACGATTGGTTGTATTAATTTTTTATATTATGTTTGAATGGAAATGGAAAAAAAAAGGATTGAATTGAATTGAACATAATGTTTTATTACAAACATGCAAATCAAAATTTGTCGAACCTGTTATGATAGTCCAGTAGAACCACGACATGACCGTCAAGTTGGGCATATATCAATTTTTTTTTTGCTCAAAATGCACGTAATATGCTTTATTTTAGCTTTCGAAACACGAGAGGCTCCGTATTATGTTGTATTACGTGTCCTAAATATGACTTTTAATTACCTTTAAATGTCCTTTATTATGTAGAATAAAAAAAAACCGTATCCGGACATCTACCCCCTGGACATCCACCCCCCGGACATCCACCACCCGGACATCCACCCCCCGGACATCCACCCCCTTAGGACATCTACCCCCTAGGACAAGTACCCCCTAGGACATCTACCCCCCGGACAATTACCCCCCGGACATCTACCCCCCGGACAATTACCCCCCGGACATCTACCCCCCGGACATTTACCCCCCGGACATCTACCCCCCGGACATCTACCCCCCGGACATTTACCCCCCGGACATCTACCCCTCGGACATCTACCCCCCGGACATTTACCCCCCGGACATCTACCCCCCGGACATTTACCCCCCGGATATCTACCCCCCGGACATCTACCCCTTGGACATCTACCCCCCCCCGGGGGTTGCCTGCCTGTCTGGGGGGGTAGATGTCCGGGGGGTAAATGTCCGGGGGGTAGATGTCCGGGGGGTAAATGTCCGGGGGGTAGATGTCCGGGGGGTAGATGTCCGGGGGGTAATTGTCCGGGGGGTAGATGTCCGGGGGGTAGATGTCCTAGGGGGTACTTGTCCTAGGGGGTACTTGTCCTAAGGGGGTGGATGTCCGGGGGGTGGATGTCCGGGTGGTAGATGTCCGGGGGGTGGATGTCCAGGGGGTAGATGTCCTAGAATCAAAAAAAACAATTGAGAGAATTGTGAAAAAGTGGGCGTGGCTTATGACATCAATATAAAAATTGCCCAAGGGTGCCCAGATGGCACCCTTCGGATCCTTGAAGAAGACACAATATACTACAAATTTGAGCGAAAAAAATGCATATAAATACCCCCCACTTGACAGTCATGTTAGAATTTCGATCATATCTACCTGACTATAAAGTGGTCTAACTCTTTATATTTTGGGGGGCTAAACTGTGTATTGAAGCTTTTACGGACCCAAATGCAGAATCGGCTTTTTTGTTGCGTGTAAACGCGATTAACTTGCATCGGCTCTTGGTTCAGAATCGGCAATTTCGCACCACCAAAGTAGTAGGTTCAGAACCGCGAGCCGATGCAGAATCGGCTTTTTTACTACGTGTAAACTGGGGGGTGTTTCATGAAAGGACTCGTCGGACGTTTTATCCGACAAGTCCCATTTTATCCGACAGTTACCATAGTAACAGTACATCTCAGCCAATCAACATCAGAGAAAGATGTCAGATCTGACAACTTGTCGGATGAAAATGTTGATGAAACACTCCCCAGAAAGCCGATTCTGCATCGGCAAATGACGCGCATTTCATTTACTTTACCATAATAACCGTGTTTACACTTAATTGGCTTTTGCATCGGCTTTTTCATAGCGTGTAAACGCGATTAACTTGAATCGGCTCGCGGTTCAGAACCGGCAATTTGCACCACCAAAGTAGTAGGTTCAGAACCGCGAGCCGATGCAGAATCGGCTTTTTTACTACGTGTAAACAGAAAGCCGATTCTGCATCGGCAATTGGTGCGCATTTCATTTGCTTTACTATTGTGACGTAATTGTAAGCGCATGGATCAAGCGTTGTCTTTATCATGACGTAATATATTGTTGGTGTGCGTATCATTTCAGGTTTTTGCATCGGCTCGCGGTTCTGAACCGCGAGCTGTTACAGCGTGTAAACGCAGAGCAAGATAAACCAAAAGCCGATTCTGCATCGGCTTTTGGTTCTGAACCAAAAGCCGATCAAGTGTAAACACGGTATATGACGTTCTTCAAAGCGCACGGATCTAGCGTTGTCTTTATTATGACGTATATTATACGTGCGCGTATCATTTCAGGTTTTTGCCACGCGAGCCAATTCTGCACCGCGAGCTGTAACAGCGTGTAAATGCGGTGCAAGATAAACCATAAGCCGATTCTGCATCGGCTTTTGGTTCTGAACCAAAAGCCGATCACAGTCATGTTAACGCGCCACCTCGCTAGCGAAGGACAACCGTGTTTACATGCATGTGATCGGCTTTTGGTTCAGAACCAAAAGCCGAACGATAACGACTACAATGTAAACAAGGCATTGTCGCCTGGAGGCGTACTCTTATTTCGAAGACAAAAGTCATGAATATTCATATTGCGGTCCGGAACTGTGGTGGGAAAAATAGTTTTGGTCCTTGGTTTGGGCCTTCTATCTGTTATCTGACCAAAAATTTGCATGTGATCTTCTTTCAGGGAATGCCGATTTTTGTTTTATGATTGGTTCATCTTCTTTGCCTTGTTAAATGGTTATATCATAATGGCGTTTACTGCTGACCATATTAAATTAGTTTCGTTTTATTTTGTGTTCTTGGTCTTTGTGTATTTTTTTTAGATTGATCGCGGTGATTACGAATAACACCAAGATGATCCGAAGGGAAGTGATGATCATGTTTATAATTTTACAATAAGCAAAGTCGGTTCATACGAGCTAAGTCTAGGTGTGCCTTTGGTAGATTCTAATCCATGTAACAAAAAAATCAAAGGCGATAGTTATTATTATCATTATTTTGTTCATGTCTCTCATAAAATTAGCCATCAAATTGATTCAATTATCTATACATGTTCTAAGCTACATTATGTCAAACTAAATCAACTATGTTGTATATGATCACAAAGGTGAATTATCGGATGGTCTGATACCACTTGGTCTACTTATCAGTTCGTCCAACTTAACATAGTCTAAACTCATTTCGTCTACAACCAGTTCGGCTAATATCAAATTCGTCTAATTCCCACTTGGTCTAATATCCAATTCGTCTAATTCCCACTTGGTCTAATATCCAATTCGTCTAATAACCACTTGGTCTAATAGCCAAATGGTCTAATGACCACTTGGTCTTATATCCATTTGGTCTAATGACCACTTGGTCTAATAGCCAAATGGTCTAATGACCACTTGGTCTAATCGCCAATTGGTCTAATGCCCAATTTGGCTAATCGTCACTTGGTCTAATTTTCATTTGGTCTAATTTACACTTGGTCTTATGTCCATTTATTATAATTCTAAAGCAACGTTTCCACTTTGGTGAGTTAACATCACGAGTTCTGGCAAGTTATAGCGAGTTGCCAAAATGAGGCACTCGCGATAACTCGCGACAACTCGGCATGGCTCGGCGAAGCTCGTTCAAGCTCCGGACAACTCTCCTTGAAGTCGTGAGCAGTTTCAAAAGATTTTGCTAACTCGCTGTAACTCGTGCTGAACTCACCTAAACTCGTTATTTACTCGCAGTACTCGCAATTACTCGTAAAAAGCTCGAGATAAACTCGTAATAACTCGCCACATCTGAGTATACGCGAGTGCGTTTCGAGTTTTCTTGTGACCTGAAACTCAGGCAGGATGTTAAGTAATACTTGATTAACCTTATATGGTCAAGTTTCATGAACTAGGTCCATAAACTTTCTATGTTATGATGTCATTTTAAAAACTTAACCTTCGATTAAGATCAAAATGTGCATTTCCCGCCCCCTTGGTCGCATGAAACTCTAATCACTCGTAACAAAATCTTGATAACTCGTTCATAGCTCGCTTTAAGTCGTATAAAGGTCACTGCAACTCATACTAAGCTCGGTCTGACTCGTTTCGCGCTCGGTTCACTCGTATACAGCGAGCGTAGTGAACTCGATGTTGAGTATTTTGTCACTCATGCAAATTCCAGAAAAAATGTAAATTTCACGCGAGCTTGTGCGAGTTAAGGCGAGAGAGAGAGAGCTCGCACAGCTCGCGTACGACTCGCAACTCCAACTCGCCAAAGTGGAAACGTTGCTTTATAATTCAGTATTATTTATTTGATCTAGAATTAACAAATATGGTACGTAATGGTTAAATATCATGCATCAGTTAATACAATGTCGCCAGGCTCCGGAGGGGTAGAGCTGGGGTATAGGGCTACTGGGCGCAAAACCTCACCGTGAAGGACTATCGATGACGAGATAGTAGCTCATCAAATGAATTATTTTAATCAAATATTATTCTTATAATTAGGCCTATATATCGATAATATAGATGATGATGAAAACTATATCGAACTCATCATTACATCATTGCATGCACATTTACAGAACAATAAGTTGGTGACCTTGTAGCTTATACTAGTCGAATGGAAGGGTTTCATCAGAATAACATTATGAAGAAAGGAACGAAACTGTAATTGTGTTGATATGTATCTGGTAAACATGTATATGCATCTTTTAAATCATTGCTATGCACCATAACGGACAATACTTGAACTTGATGGAAAATAAGCAATAGTTATGCAGTTTGGGGGATTCCAAAAGTTACAAAGCCATTAGATCATTTAAATTTGTTATGAATATTGTGTTTAGTTGTTTCAATAGTAAGTTTGGAGGCAAATAATAGACCAGTTAGAGACAGTTTGATAACACTATACAGGTTTATTGGGTTAGCTGCGACAACATCACGGCGACCATCGTGTTAGCAGCCATGACATATTCTGACGTGTAATAACATATATAGTATATTATCTGCACACCTTTACCAGTTATCACCACATTAGTCATTAATCTTATTATCTTCTCATTCTATTTTTTGTTCTACTTCTTCGCCTCCTCCTTAAAATGGATTGGCAGGGTTCCCAGCCCATCAGGGAAATCAAGGAAATAAGGGATTTCTTTTCCCAGACAGGGAAAAATCAGGGAATTACTTCAAATCAGGGGATAATGCCTTAAATGAGGGCAAAATCAGAGAATCTTGATCGGCCCATAAGTCGAAAGCACGACAGTCAGTCAGACACTGTTATATTTTGTTGGATATTAAAACAACATTCATTGAAAGACATTTTATGGTGGTTTATTTTTAGTGTAGCCCCTTTTACTACAGTACAAGTAGGCCTACTGGTACATAATCAAAAATAATGATAGGCCTACATGTATATAAACAAATGATAATACAAGTAATTCACTGCAACAACCTAGAAAACATGAGAAACTGGGAGTGGGTTTAAATAATAATCAGGGAATTTTTAAACTTCATCAGAGAAAAATAAGGGATATTTGTTTTCTTGAAAAACTCCCGGAAAAACTGGGATCTCTGATTGGGTTAAGCAAGCCATTAACTGTCTATAGTAGATCGTATAGGCCTACATAGATGTGGATAAATAAAAGTCTCACCTTTTTCACCTCTATGATCGTTTATCAGCGTTATTTTACAGAAAATAGCAACTTTTATTGTTTTTCACCAAAACCCTCAAAAGTCCCCTTAAATGAACAAAATATCCCAACAATTTGTTTAATCTCCAAATATTATTTTTTCTTCCCCAAAGGCTTTTGAAAATCCTCAAATTTCAAAAATTTGTGGAAATATACCGTACGTCATATTTAATGTAGGGCCTACTCCAATATCAAGGGGCGCGCGTGTGAAGATTTGCGCCGGCTTCAAACTTCACAAATTTCACCAGAAATTTGAAAACAAGTAACCAAACTTTACAAATTAGACCAAGTGGCATGTAGAGGAAATGAAGGTTAGACTATCTGGAAATTAGACCAAGTGGAAATTAGCCGAAGTGGAAATTAGACCAAGTGGAAATTAGCCGAAATGGAAATTAGACCAACTGCACATTAGACCAACTGCACACTAGACAACTGAGTAATGGACCAAGTGAGAATTAGCCGAACTGGGCATTAGACCAATTGGCTATTAGACCAAGTGGTCAATAGACCAATTGGCTATTAGACCAAGTGGTCATTAGACTAATTGGATATTAGACCAAGTGGTCATTAGACCAAAAGAGAATTGGACTAAGTGGATTTAGCCCGAATGTTGTTAGCCCATCTGATGATTAGACCAAGTGATGTTAGAATAGCAGTCAGTAAACCATCACAAATATGTTGGTGACAGATGGACAATGGCGACTGATTCCTCAAGTTACTAAATCATGCAAATATTGCGTTTTAATTTGAAAAAATTAAGTAAATTTCAGAGGAAGAAACGAATGTCATGAAGAAGAACAAATTGAATATGATGATGATGAAGGAAAAGAAGAAGAAGAAGAAGAAAGAGGAGAAGGAGGAGAAGAAGAAGAAGAAGAAGAAGAAAAAAGAGAAAAATAATAAGTAGTGGTAGTAGTAGTAGTAGTAAGTAGTAGTAGTATTAGTAGTAGTAGAGGTAGTAGTAAGGAGTAGTAGTAGTAGTAGTAGTAGTAGTAGTAGTAGTAGTAGTAGTAGTAGTAGTAGTAGTAGTAGTAGTAGTATTAGTAGTAGTAGTAGTAGTAGTAGCAATAGTAGTGGTAGTAGAAGAAGAAGAAGAAAACGAAGAAAAAAAAGAAGGAAGAGGGGAAGGGAGAAAAGAGAAGAAAAGAGAAGAGAAGAGGAGAGGAAGAATAGAAGGAATAACAACAAATTAAAAAAAATAAGAGGAAGAACAAACTTTATGAGACAAGCAAAAAAAAAGAAAAAAAAAGATGTCGCTGTCGTGATACACAAACAGACCTAGAAAAGTGCGTGTCGGTCTGTGATTGGACGCAATGCAAGTCCAATAGGCTTATAAGATACATGGTATCGTGATAGTGATTATATAGCCCACCAGCTATTCCACAGTGGACCTTCAATTTTGTTTCGAAGATAATTAGGAATTCACGGGAGAGAGGTTGAAGAATAGTTCATCTTCAAGATTGACTTGGAGAAAGTGATTAAGCCAAGAACCACTGGGATTAGTGGCAGAGGTAAAAGAAAACCCTGAACATCATTAATATGCCATTTCGCCCGACATAATTTTTTATGGCTTTAGCAAGCGCCCCAATACAAAAAAGTAGAACATAAAATATTGAATTAGTGTACTGTTCGTAATTCCATTATTATGACGTTTTAATGGTAGATATGATATGATAAACAAATAGAGCTTTGTATACTCACCCATTCCGAAATCTACCATAAAAATGGACAAAGAATGTCCCTTGCCATCATCATTATTATTGTTATTGTATATTTAGTACATCTGATTGTATCGTGTTTTTTATTATTTTAATCTTTATTTTAAAACATCACCATCGTCGTTATTAGCACAGTAGGTCCAGTACTGGAATACTAATGTAAAAGGCTTTCATGAGCATTGGAAATCAGTAAATCCAAGACTGAATATTATTTCAGATAGGGTCACTTACATGTATCTGATTACGTTTTAGTATCTGTGTTCTAATAATGTCATATAATACCTCCAACCTTGCGCTTTAACATAAAAATGAAAACACGGACGATCTCAAATTAGGGGTGAAGGTAGTTTGTAGCAATAGTATTAGAAATTATACAGTCCTTCATACCTTCGTGTAACCATTCAATTAAAGGTATTGTTTAACGTTGTGAGCAGCCGATTTAAAATAATTCTCAAACCAAGATGAAACATGTGTACAAGCGCATGTATTAGAACTAATGAACCCTGAAAACAAGCATTATTGAGGATGAAAAGCTAAAACTACAAGGCAAACCCCGATTTTGTAAATAGGCGTCTTATAGACGCCTAAATAGTACACATAAGTGTATGGGATAAAATTAAGATGGTGTTTTCGGTCACTTTATATTTCAATATTTGAAGCACTAAATAATTATTTTCGAACGCAATTTTTTCTGGGCTTCATTTTTGTAACATATCCCAGACACAGGTGACAAGTGTGACCTTCTAACTCAGATTTTTTAAAGTCAAACCAATCACTTTAACAAAGCACCATTCAAGTGGGGTCAAGGGGGGGGGGTTAAATACCAAAATCCATTAGAATGTGGGGGGGGGGGCTCTTCAACGAGGCAAGGCCAATGATAACCATGGAAGATTCCTAAATGTCCATTGTGTACAAGATGATCTGGACCTGGGAAAGGGAAGCCAAATTTCTCTCAGACAAAGAAGGTAGTCCGGCTTCTAGTGATGGCGGCCGGGGTCCATGGTTCCAGGGGGTAAGACTACAGGTAAGGTATGCGTCACAGCAGGTAGGACCAAGAGAGGAAGACAGGCAAGGGTCTAGCATAGAATGACCAGGGAAATAGACCTGTCGATGATGATCGTAGGTTCTGCCATCAAGAGTGACCATGTGGCTAGTCACCGGAGAACCCAGCGAATGAGGATCGCTCGTCACAAGATCGGACTTGCCATTGTCCTCGACTGAAGGCAGTCCAGTATGGTGAAGATCTGTATCTTCCAGACGTGGGCCAAATGGATCAAGATAGTTACCATGCATGATGTCTGTAGTTGAGGCAAGAACATTGGCATCAGGGGAATACGTAGGCCTAAGCGTGGCATAGTAGTCATGGTAACGAATGTCAAGAACTGAGCACACGGGCTCAACGATATGAGAGGTGACTCACAAACAATCAACACATAGTGGCGTTGGATGTTGTTTTGTAGAACCTTGCGATGACGCTTGGCACCACCCTTTCTGAAACCTTTTCCTCCTACAATACACCCAAATTAAATAGAGCAGATTTTTTTATGAAATGTTAGTTGTCGTTAATGAAGCTGTTACTTCCAGATTCCTGAATTCCACGAAATTAAATATGAAATATAACAGCAGGTGAGAATCAATTAAATAATTTTTCATTTATAAAATCAATATTTGTGATATTTGACTCTGTATCGTTACTTTGATCGTATTTTGTGAACGGAAAATGGATTACTCTAAAATTTCAATTCCGCCTTCAAGAAAAACTATAAAGAAATGTTTGGAGGGCTACTCTCTCATTCCTACATCCATACATTCACCCCCATATAAAAACATACAATGCTATTCTCTTTATTAACAGATTTCACAAAAGACTTGAAAAGCTTCACCTTGACCATCATCATATACGATGAAGGACCCGTGTTTGATCGATGAGAGTTTGTTCATAACACAGATATGTTGGTATATACTATGTAAAACTAATACCTCTAAATTAAAAGCAAACAATGCGAAAATGAGCTAGTTAATTATGCCTTGAGGAGTGAATGACCGCACTGTCTTCATGCTAATTTTGTGCCATAAAGTTGAATTATCCCTCTGCGCGAGAATATATACGACTTGTTTTTATTTCATATGCTCTCTTTCCACTCTCTTTTAGTTCTTTCTTTTTTAAACTACAATCAATATGGTATGTGAAAAATCTAGAAATATCGAAAATATAGATATTTTTTCTTTTGTAGTTTTAAACCAAATATTAAATGATAATAATGAATATGAACTCTCAATTTATAAAACAAACAGGAGAAAGTACTGAGATCTGATGCGTATAGTGGCATTTTAGTCTGATAGTTAATATCACTTACAGCTAACTTCTCTACTGGGAGTCTCCCCTTACCAAATATTGAGCTTAAAGCAGACGGGAATAGAAAAGTTTTACGTTACCTCGCCAAAATGCTCTAACATGATTATTAGTAGATGGGACTGTATACGGGATCCTCAAAGAAAGAAAGACCCCTTGGGCAGTTTTCATTATCGCAAATTAAGATGGACCTATGAATTTCTTTGCTCTGTTTGAAGGAAAGAAAGGAGGAAAATGGATCCCTGAGTTATCCACCTGATATTGATGGGTTGTATTGACTATGCTATCCATTTTCATGATAAAGAAGAGAGATGAATGACTTTCTTTCAATACAGCCTGTTTAAAGTTCAGAGAAAGGAAATTTTGTCACTACATAGGGCCTATACAGAATAGAATGTTTTATCAGATTTCAATATTTCACGACATTAAGAATTTATTTCAATTCTAATAACGCAAAAGAACACCAATTATCATTTATGAAGAAAACGAATTTAAAAAGATATTTATAATTAAACATGCATTCAGATCGGTTTACAGAATAGAGCTGCGAAAATATATAGAGTATGGAAATTTACATTTTATTGTCAAAAGTTTGTAGTTAAGGTTTAAATTCTAGAAGTGATATCACTGTACATATTTTTCCTAGGGTGGTAGAATGACTATCTACGAAGAAAACACAGAAATTTGAATCATTTTCATTTAGAAAAATAAAAACGTCATTTTTTTCGAAGATATGATTTTGATTCTGCATTTTGGAGGAACAAAAATTGGTAATAAATATACCTGTCTTTACTTGGAACCTTGCAGTAGTAATTTGACGCGTGTTATTGCAAGCCTTAGCACAACAGCGGGGTATATTCGAAAGCGATCCCAGCGCTATGGAGAGCTCCAAAGCCCCTTCGGGCCCGATTCGGCCGATGAATCAGCTATCCGCTTTAAATGCAATCAGGAAAGGAAAAGCTATTACCATATCCTAGATATCCATGATGGACGAAAAATGACTTTCCTTGAGCCGAGTAGACATTTACCAAAGCACAAATATGCATATCACGCCAAAACATAGGTATGGGTAAATTTTCCACTGAGCCAGTAGCATGAGTAGTGTAAGATCGGTCGTTGACGTAGTATTAGTATTAGTTGTTTTAGGCGTGTTGTCAAAAGTGTGCGTGCGTCTTTACCTTTATATTCTACGGCGAACCCGCTGAGCGTGCCATTGTCCATTTTTCTTTCCTACGGGTCAGTGCTCTTTCCATTCAAGACGCCAGCGTGCCCTTTTGCAGCGAAAACGGAAGCGTTCGCTTTTATCTTTTCTTCTGACATGCTTTGGTTGGCTCTCCGATAATATGTTTTTGCATTAGCGCCCTCTATGTTCACGATATCGGCGTTTTAGGCAAACTATTGAACGTCCGATCTCTAGTCACTGATCTGAATATCATTGTGTCCTTGTATCGGTGTGCCTTGTCCATTGGGGGTACATTTTCCAAAGTTACGCTTTCACAATTTCTTTTTATAGTTTTTCGTTTCAGGTTTCAGTAGTGACAAAGTTCAATTAGATTTAGATTTGATTTTTTTAAATAGAACGAGTTGCTTTATTTTGAAGAATATACCGTTAAGACACTGACTTTCTAAAAGTAAATGTTCAGGCGCGGGTAAGATTTTTTTTCATCACACTGAGCCCACACAGTCAGCATTGTCGGGTGAAAATGAAAAATATGGAATTGTCCTTAACTTCTTTGTAAACGAAATGCAAAACCCTTTGCAAAAGATGCAATATAAATCATACCTGGGTCCCAAAATGATGGCATTTAAATATCTACATTGAAACGCTATACTGTGACAAAAAATAATAAACTCATAAAATGCAAGCGTTTTTGTGGGAAAATGGACAAGGGCATCGTTGAAATTCATATTTGAGTTAAACATAGGCCTATATCTAATTTAGCCAAAGTGCACAACAATTTTACTCTTATTATACATTATGTTTAAACATTAACATGCTAGAAACTTATATATTCACACATAATACAGATGTCGTGCAAAACAAATGAATAAAATATCATTAATTTGAACTTTTAAAAATTAAATTGGATGCTCAAGCAGTCATATCGGTCATTGTTGATTAAATGCACAATTCTTGAATTTCATTGCCCGAAATTTAGAACAAAAAGTATTTTCGTTACTTTGTAAGACCATTACAAACATCTTTACTTTCAAACGAAATCAAAAGCACTTAACAATTTAGTATAAAAATTATCAAATTTGAGGTAGTCTTGACCATGAATTGAGTTGAATGTTTATAAAGGAATTATAGCGTATTTTAATGAATCCCATTCTAAAATTTGAATGACCGATGTCTCCGGGGAAAAAATATCGCGTGAATTAAAATGCAAATTAACACATTTAAGTGACTCTGACATGAAATTGGACATGAAAACCTATATTATCTTTTTACCTGGGATCCGTCTTTATTCTCTCATCAATTTCCCCTGTGATCTAGAGTACTAAGTGACCAAGTGTTCTTGATTACCATCCAGCAGACACAGAACCGAAGGGGGTCTGGGCTGAAGCCTCCACACTCTTTTTCCTCCAAATAGCGTACAAAACGTAAAAAGTACCATGGTTTTTTGCATGGTGATCCCCTTCAAAACCGTTCGGCGGTTGGGGAAGGCCTAATTATTTCTTTCAATTTTTCAGTTCTACTCACAATATTTAATTTTGTCAACTTAATTTTAATAGCTTCTTTTTTTTCATCCAACTTCATTTCTTCCTTTGAATTTTTCTAAACCTTTTCTATACTTATTTTTTTAACCTTCACGTTTGACTTATACAGTAGTGCATATTGCCGTTGATTTCTTCTTCCTATCAAATATCTGAATTTATCTGCAATATGTGTGTGTCAAATTATTGCATATTAGATTCCCAGTGTCTAAGGTAAACATAATTTACCGACGTAAAGTTTGTAATACGAAAGCCTCTTTGGCCTAGTTTCCCTTCCAATTTTGTACTTCACCTCTTAATCGTATAGCTGTATTCTGTATAGCTTGCAAATTTAAATACTTTTACACAAAAAAAAAATCAATAAACGTTCAGGAAATGGTAATGCCTCGGTCACATTTGCTCTCCGGCGGCCGTACGGCGAGTCGAAAACAGCCGTTTTATTCATTTTTATTCAAACCACCTATATTTAGCTGGTACAAAAACTGTTGAAACGACTGTTTTCGACTCGCCGTACGGCCGCCGTAGAACAAATGTGACCGAGGTATTAGGCATACTAGATCAAGAAGGATGGAGTGTATGCTGGCGCAGATCCTGCCGAATTAACACAATACAATCTAATAGGCGCCGTATTTATTTTGAACAATAGTTGGCCTCTCAAAAGTATTGTGGTCTATCCTGTGACCTCTACTATTGTAAGCGCTTTGGGCCTAATGGGAAAAGCGCAGTACAAATAATAAGTAATAATAATAATAATAATAATACTAAAAGAAGTCAGTGGGTCTATATTCTGCACCTGGAGGGTACAGTAGTGATACCGGGGGGGGGGGGTGGCATCCGGCCCTTGCGCCCTCCCCCTTTGAGAGCCATTATCAATTGCTAATGTAAATATGCCATTTTTACACAAGTGTGCCCCCCTTTGAAACTCACAGCATGTATTTTAATGAGGATATGTCGTTCATGCACAAGTGAGGACCTTCACTTTCGCCTGGTAAACACCCCTTTTCCAAATATATTTGATTATTAAAATGCACGGAGAGATGATAGGCAAATAATATAACTCGAATGTTAATATTAAGAGTAGACCTATAAGGAGGGAAGTTACATGGTTAATTAAAAATGTGTTGATAAAATATCAGTGGAACGTTATGTTATAATTTGCTGCGCCAAACAGGTTTTATGTAATATTGCTCTTTATAAAGACAAGTATTAAACTACATTAAATGTCGAAATGCTGAGATGTATAATGGAAACCATATTAAAATACACATTACGAAAAGAACCAAAATCAAGGCTCTAGTATGGGGACAAAACGAGAACAAGAAAACTACCCATTTGATGCTCATTTTAATTCCCCGAAAGCCGGACGTTGAAAATGACCTGGGCCAGTGCATTGCTAGCTGTATTTAATGGGAGAGCTCGGCTTACCCCATTGTCAAGGTAGATTTAAATTACCCCATTCTTGATTGGGGAGATTACCCTATTGTTGAACATAGAGGTGGTCTGACTGGTGGCGGATTTCAATAGAAGGATGACCCCTTGATTGGTGGGGGTATTTCAATGGGAGATTACCACTTTGTCAGCGCGGGTGACTGTCTTAATACTTTGATGTGTCCCCGATGTGTCTTTTAATCGAACACCGTGTTTGCAACTAATCCCAATTAATAAGACTATTTGGCATCAAAATGAAAGTCTAACTTCCATCCTTTTCATAGATTTCGTTTGAAAATACTTACAGTGTACATTTATAAGGTAAACTTGAAATATGAGAAGGCGCTTTATAATATGTAAACCAAATATGATTTGTTCATAAGTATCTTTATAATAAATGTTTTCAAAATCGAGTTTCATAGAACAGATGTATAATACTCGATTTAATAACAACCATAATATTTCAAAGTCATCGAGAGGGTAAGTATCAGACTAAATAATGCAAGCGTGATTTGTTCAGGCGCTGGTAAGATTTTTCTTTTCAATCCCACTGAGCCTGATCTCTTTTTTTTTTCATACAAAAGCCGGGATAGACATGTGGTTAAATTGGATTCGTGCTTTCGGGAAAACAGTATTTATTTACGAGCAAGAACATTGAAGTGTTCAGTGTTGGCACCGGTTGGCACCACTGCGATGAAGTTAATTCGAATTGTGTTTTTGAACAGGATCAAAATAGTAGAAGTAAAAACGTTAAGCTTATTATATATATATGTATTAATCATTCGGATTTATGCATTATTCTGAACTACACGTGTCTATAATTGAATGATTTATATGTATTCAATCAGTGGCAGATTTTCAGGTGGGGGCACATTTTCCCTTGAAAACTTTTTAGACAAAAAAGTTGTCACTAAAATAGGGCATTTTGACCCGTTTAAAACGTGACGTTAAAAAATTAAGGTCTTTACTTGTGTTTGAACAACATATTCATATTACAGATATTTGCTGTGACTCTCAAAAAGTGAGTACACTTGCAGGGGCGGAACCAGCCTTCGCCAAAGGGGGGGGGGTCTTTTTAACCACATACCCCCGATCAGCCGCTCAGATATGATTTTTGTTTGTTTAAATGAATGTAAAATAATCTCATAAGCCTTATTTAAATAGTGCGAGCGCGAAGCTCGAGCTATTGTTTAAATTATTATTCATGTATTTTGTCCTAAAATGGCATTCTGGCAATGCTTGTGATCCTAAACGAGATGAGTAAATTCAATATACGCTTTGATCATTCTGATGAAAAAAAGATATGTTAACGGCTGATTGCAGTTAGCCATGAAGACGTTACATATTTCAACAGTCAAATAACGCGAGCGCGAAGCGCGAGCTGAAAATTTTGACCTTTCTACCTGAAGAATTGAAATTCTAAGCAATTTTTGTAATCATGAAAAAGTTGAATATATAACAAAGCAATTGATGCGAGCGCGAAGCGCAAGCGGAAAATTCGAGATTTGTAGGAAAATTGTGAGTGGATATGGATCACAGTTAAAAAGGAGCTGATATGTTTCATTATTATTACTTTGAGTTTGACATACATGTAGGACCGGGACATTCTAAGAACATTATTCTATCGTATGAAAATTATGACTGTCTTCCTATTTCTCTTCCTATCAATGCGCTAGATGAAACTTGTCGATATTCCATTTTGAAAAAGGAACAATTTAAAGCGCTTTTGTAATAATGAATAAGATGCATGAGTTAATATATTTTTAACAATCAATGTGCGCGCATATCGCCAGCCGAAAATTGTTGATAAACTGTCATAAAATGGAGATTTTAAGTAGTTTGTTATAGAATTAATATTTAAATTTTTATAACTCACCAATCAAAATGCAAGCATGCAGCGCTAGCTGATACGTTTTTACAATCTGACATGAATAGGGATATTTTTATAAGTATATGGAATACAGGAAAATAATAAGTACCTGGAAATCAAATTTTGTGAGCGCGCAGCGCAAGCAGAAAATGTTTATATTCAGACAATAAAAAAGAAATTTTTACAGAACACTTTTTTAAAGTGAAAGTTCAATTTCCGAGCTGAAATATGTTATGTATATTGACTTCAAAATTTGATATTTAAAGTTCCATATAGGTAAACTACCTAAAAGGTAATGCGAGCGCAAAGCACGAGCGAAGATTTTTTATAATGACATGAAAGATTTTTTTTTATTGTTTTCGAAGTCTTCCCCTCATCTTATTTATTCACTCGTTTTCCTCCTCTCATGTTTACCATTTTTTCTCCCCTCTTTTCCCTTTTTGGTCTTTCTTTCCCCCTTTTTTTGCTCCGCCAATAGGGGGAGGAGGGAGGGCGGACCCCTTGCCCCACCCCTGGATCCAACTCTGGAACAATCTACCAAAAAGTATTAAACAAGCAGATTCAAGAGAGAAATTCAAATCCGTGTTAAAACCTTTTTTGTTAAATATAGCTTTCCCTCCGCATGTGAAGCCCCTCAATTGTTTACAGCCTACTGTGAACTGTACAACTACTTTATTTTTTGGTGAAATTCCTTCTCTCTCTATATTTTTTCCTTAGCGTTTAGATAAATGTTTTGTTCTAAGTGGTATACAAATAATGTAAATTAGTGGCGTGCATTTCCCGATCTCCGTATCGAAATCAATATTAATGAGAGAGCGCAATTTCATTGTTTTCGCTCTAATGGGGGAGGGAGGGGGAGAGGGTCAGTGTTCAATCAAGCAAAAGACGTAGGCCTATATGTGCATAAGTCCATGTCATTGGTGTAATGATAAAGATGATGAATCTGATGAATTCTGTTTGTCGACGTTATAATAAAGTTAATACAATCAATATGATTCAGGCGTACACCGCTTTAACTGCATGGTATCATGCATCTAGAAATCGAAATAGCCGATGTATTCAAAACGTACGTAGCCGGGATGGCATGCAGTTCGGATGTTACGGTACTCTAACATTAGAATAATCTCGTATTACAAATGTCAATTTTGCGAAAATGCACACAAATCATAACTTGATAGACTCTGGGGGATGATGTCGATATAAAAATCGCATCGACCTCGATATGCAAGCATGTTTGATACTGCGTCGGACTTGACAACCCGCAAAATCTTTTCCAAAATTAGATGAAGACCATCCATTCTCATTCTTTTTAATCTAAATATAATCTATGTATTTCAGGATCATGATATGAAAACCTTTTATAACAAACATGATAAAGGAAAAACGCGTCTCAAGTTATACATGGTTCATTGCCGCAAAATATACCAATCATCTTCATTTGTTATCATTTAATCATCAACATTATCACTGATATTATTATTCGTATTATCATGTCCGTTAATATCACTTCAAAGTTATAATTATCATTATATCATCATCACTGTTATCATCATCACCATCATCATTCATTCAGTATCTATTTCCAATCGTTCTCCAATATCAATTTTATATTTTATATAATTAAGAATATATGAAAGGTAATAGTAATGATAATGGTGATGCTGGTAATCATGAACATTAGATCCGTTTTGTGAGATAATTTATGCGATTTTACACGCTAATCGGTACTCGATGATGGTGAAAGAAAGAAGTCGGGACGGTAGTTACTGTATACACGTACTTTATTACACTATAGTACAAAAGATTCCCCATCGGACGGGCCAACGGTCTTTTGAAATAGGTTTATCTATTGAAATTATGACAATAATCACGACAGCGGATATGGGGAACTATTCTCTGAGCGCCTCTCCCATTCATTGTTGTCTGTGGCGAACCCGCTGAGCATGCCATTGTCAATGATTCTCTACACGGGTGAGTGATCTTGCTTTTTCATGATCATAGGCCTGGGCAATGACTAAGAACAGTTCGATGAGTATCAATGCCAAGTAATCCTGAAAGGTCAATAATGTTAAATTCTCTTGCTGGAGAAGACTATATCATGGCCCTATTTGCTTTTGCTGTAGGCCAGTTGTGTACAACCTGATATAGATGATAAATAATAATTATCTTTCATCTATTTTAGAGTAATGATCTAATGTTAATATCATTCTACATAATCACCCTGAAGCTTACGGCCCCATATCTTCACCCGTGAAGTATTGAAATTTGAAGTTTAAATTATTGAACATCATGGCATCCTAGTATTGTACTGATTTTTACCATCACTGCAATATAGATAAAAACATAGAGTTAATTCTACTCACATTGATTTTACTTTAGAACAAATTCAACCCCCCCCCTTCCCTTCCCGCTACAACCTTTCTTTCATTCCCTTTCATTATTTCCTTACAAAAAATGATCCTAATTTCAATAACTATGATAATGACATAGATGATTTGCTGTTGACGATAATGATGCTGCTGATGATAGTGATGATAATCACAACTGATGATGATGATGGTGGTGGTGGCGGTGATGGTGAATGTGGTAGTGGTAGCCTTGGTGATTATGACAAATACAAATACTGAAAGTTACGAAAGTCACACATTCAATGAATAATACCTAGAAACATACTTTTAGATGAAATAAAAATCACACACAATCTGTGCAACTTGTAAGCCTCCCATTTAGTTTATTCTTATTTTTTTAACTGAATTGTGTCCGCTTATATTCCTTCTTGATGATGATTTAAAGCTTTTAAGTTTATAATTATATTGGTAAATCCCGGTCAGAAAAGTTCATGTCACCATTCCATTCCTGAGTACTATATAATATCAAGGAGATGATATCTCCTTGATTATATGAGCATGGCCCTAAAGTGATTGTGATGTGATAGGTATGAAATCAAATGTGTTTTATTGGAAAATTTAGCCCTTTTCACACATTCTTTTTTTTCCAGCGATTTGGCGACCGATCAAAATGTCTGTGTATTTTGAATTGGAAACCATCTATCGGGACAGACTTCAAGATGTAGGTCTGAATAACATTGCAACATACTTCGTTTGGTGCTCAAAAGGTTATTTCTAAAATAGAACATCATCGAGAAATGGTGCTTGATTCATGACATCTGAAGAAAAAAATCCGATGACCACTGCACTTTTGTAAACATTTTAAAATGCTTGTTAATACTCGACAAAATTCAAAAGACAAAATTACGTATTATTTACCAAAGTTAATCGAAGAGTTTTAACATGACAATTAGAACAATAAATTAAACACTACCCATGCAGAGAACGATCGAGATTAGAATAAAAACTTGATCAGATGATGTAATATACTGATAAGCTTTTTCTTTATCTTCCTTTTTCCTCTTCGTATTCTTCCTCATCTCTCATTATTATTCTCATCCCTTTTTACTGCTCCCCCATTCTACATGTACGTCTGCTTCTCCTTGGTAATTCTTCTTCTCCTCCTCCTTCTCCCACCTCACCGATTTATGAAGATAAAATTATAATGAAATAATAGAAATGTTTATGAAGATAATACTTATAATAGAGAAATGAAGATGATTGCGATTGTAACAGCGGTGATGACGATATCGATAATTATGACAGGTCATAGACCATGTACAGCACAAAGTATCAGACGCAATTTCAAATATGATTACATGACGATTTCGATACGAAATATTAATCATAAATCTAGATCTAGTACATTAATATACACTTATTTTTGTAGAATAATGAAATCGCCGCTCAATATCGATAATTCTGATGATGACTAAAACAGAAAAGCATACGTGGGACAGTGTATTATAATATTGCCTCGAAAAATACCTGACACTTGGTGGAATTCCGTGCTTATATCGCTCATTTCTCAGCACGATTTTCTTTCACAGGGCTATTTGGCAAATATTTTTCATTTATACAAACAAACACTCCGTTGGTAAATTTCATTGGATTCTGATCGAACTAATTTTCAGATCGTTACCATATTTGGTATTCATCTTCTATTCCGAACATTACGTTTAATACGTTAAACCAATTAAATGAAGTTACATACTTTAGTCTGTTATAAGTTGTTTATATGTACTCTCATACCCCGAGAGGGGATCGATGGGGTAAATAAAATGTAAATCTAAATCAGGGGCGGATCCAGCCTCCGCCACTGCATGTCTTCCCCTCTGTTCCCCTTTCACTCTTTCCCTTTTTCCCCTTTATTTCTCCCCCATCGTCCACCAGATCTCTCTTCTTCTTTCCCCTTATTTTCTGTCTCTATCCATTTCCATATTCCAATTTGTCCCCCCTCTCCCGTTGATTCGATCCTAAATTTCTCCCCCTCTCAAATTTCCATTTTTTTTTCTCTTTCTACTGTTTTTCCTCCATATTTTTTTCACCCTTCCTCTTCCTCCATCCCAATGTTTTTTTCTTATTTTCTCTCTGTTTCCCCTTCCTTTTCTCTCCCTATCCTTAGTTTTCTTCTTCCTCGTTTCATCTTCTCTTTTGGTCCCGCTTCTTTAAAACAAGGAGATAAAGAAAATTAAGAGACAATAATTATGTTATCCTGGGGAAATGGTTGCCCGTCCAAAAATTGAACAAACTATTTTTAACAGTTTCTAATAAATCTTTGATCTATCTATGCCTTATAGTGCCAAGCTGTTCCGGTCATATTCATTTCATCTTTCCATTTCCTTCGCTTTATTTATTTATTTTTTTTTTTTTTGGGGGGGGGGCTCCCGACACTTGTTTCAGATGCGAGTAATAATAAATATTCCAAGTTGACGTGAATTGTACGAATGGCTTGGGCCTACGAAACGAAAATGTGTGGAATCTTATTTTCCCACCTAAAACATCATGAATTGACCCTCTTCCAATGCGAAAAAGGAGGTTTTCATGGTTATTGCAGCAAATTCGAAAGATCAGTAACGATTTATGACACGTGCGTGATTTTTGATTAAGCTACTGTGGCTTTATGAATGCACCCGAACTTCCATTATAGATGCGAACCATAGTTCAAAACAGTGACCCGAACTCTCCGATCCGACAATAAATATGAAGGCACGCCTTTGTTTTGGTCGTAGAGGGAGCTATTTAGAATAGATTCTCCGGTTTTTCGACAGAAATTAAGACTTGCAGGAAAGACGAACAAAAGAACGGTGGCATCAATGGGCCTTTGATGGCGGCCGTTCCTTTGAAGAGAAGGGAACGTTGGGCAGGAAAGCCGAAGCGAAAACCCGGATGCAGTAAAGACGGTATAGAACGGTGCATGGACTTTTGACAAGCTCCCTTAGTACATGTAGTAGTAGTAGTAGTATAGTAGAAGTAGTAGTAGTATTAGTAGTAGTAATAGTAGTAGTAGTGGTAGTAATAATAAAAGTTGTAGTAGTAGTGGTAGTAGTAGTAGTAGTAGTAGTAGTAGTAGTAGTAGTAGAAGTAGTAGTAGTAGTAGCAGCCTAGTTTTTCCCACGAGCTCCCATTACCCCCTAAATTTAGCACTTTTTCCATCTTTGTTGTAAATAATCGTCATGGAGATATGCAAACGATCAACACTAAGAATTCGTCTTCGTTTAAAAAACTTAGGACATCCGAAAGTGTATCTCACGCCATCATGTTATCATCACTCTTTGCTTACATGTAGTCTAAAAATTCGCTTTTGAGATCAAAACTTCGTTTCCTCCAAGAGCTTACCCCACCCCCCCCCCTTCCCCACACTCACACAAACACGCAATAACGTTAGACATGTAAGTCATAAATGTTCATTATTTACCTATCCTCTGTCTGTACCCTTTACTCTACCCCAACACACACACACCCGTTCTTCCCCATTCCATTACGACTACCTCCTAACATTCTTAACAAGAGGGGGGCAGAAATTTCATATGGGAGGGGAAAAACATCCTATTAGGATACAAATCAGGTAAGCTAAATGACATACACATTTATACCGAGTCTTGTGATATCTGGACAAACAAAAGAACTGCAATGTTAGAGAATGGAATGTGCCAAGAATATATTTAGGGGTAACATGAGCCCCCACCACCCCCCCCCCCCTCTGTCTTGGTATCTCTCTCTCTCTCTCTCTCTCCCTCACTCACTCTATCCCCTCTCTCTCTCTCTCTCTCTCTCTCTTTCGTATTCTTCTTCTTTCTCCCTATGGCAACGTCACTGTTATTAGTACCCCTCCATCCCGAGGCATATCTCTCTGGTAAGTGCCTTGTCAAGATCCTTAGACTTTGCCTTGCTTTTAATGGATCAAGGGAAAATTTACGAGTTAGCAGCCATCAGCATAACTACGATGCTCAGTGATGGGCAAATGCTAGTCCTGGTGATAAATTGTTTATTAAGCACACTCTTGGGGTAGAATGAACAAGAAATAAGCCCGTTTCTTTTTCCTCGGTTTGTTCCAGAGATCACTTGCACGGATACAAATTACCCGTTATCCCTCATACGAACGCCAATATATATTGTATTCGATTAGAGATGATAACATGAGGCATGTAGTAAGGATAAAATGAATTCAGATATTTTCTGTCCTGACTAGTAATAATCTAGTTTTGATTATATTTTATAAATAAATATCATACCCACCTGATATGCAAATAATTTTGGACACCATCGTCCTGCGAAAGAAAAGGGGTAATCGGGGCCTCAATGCCCAATAATACCACAGTCAGACTGACAAATCTGATTTCAGACCGACTAAATCTATTACGTCATTTCCGGTGGTGTGGCTGTACCATTAGTAAGATGAGGTTGAATTTAAATCGTTATCATCCGGGGAGCGTTTCATTAAACAAATACTAGTGAGTGTTCTTTCAGCCAATCAAACGCAAGAACTCATAAGAATAGTCATTGAATACTCCCCTGATCTAAGGAAGATATGAAGTTAGTCTTTGAAACATAACATGTAATTTTTGCTCCCGGAAAGAGATCGTATTTGCTATAATAATGTCAGTTGTATTTTTCAAGTTTATGATTAATATGTCACTGCCTATATGAATGTTTTATATCAACTCAAGGCTCATTAAAAATGGAGAGAAAAGGAAAACGTAAAGCGGCGGCGAAATTCTTCCATCTCCGCAACCTGAATTCCTTATTCCCCTAATTTTCATATTTTCCCCCATTTTTCGAAACTTGGTGCATAATATATTTCTTATTTCAATTCTTCTTCGAATTTGTTCTATTTGTGTTGCCTTTGTATTTCGTTATCTTATTCATTGAGGTATTTTTAATAAACTATGTAAACCCCACCCAACCTACAGTAGCTCCCCTCCCTTACCCCTCCTATCCTCCAAGTGTACCCCTCGCTCCCCCTCCCTCCCTCTCTCTTATCGCCTCTCTATCTGTCTCTCCCCCACCCACCCCCTCCCCCTTTTTCTCTCTCTGTCTCTCCCTCTTCTTACTCCATCTCTACTTTTATCTCAATAATCCGCGGTTATGTGCATGTTTTAAGCAAAGACGCGGTTTGCAGCTCACTGGAAACGACTGCGACCCAGCTAACTATAGGCGCAATCCACAACGCTGCGGTGGAGAAGATATACAAAAGAAGTCAAAGAATTTGATCCGATGTCGCTGAACCCACGTTTCCATGGCAACTCAAGGAGGGTAAAAATGGCGCCGGATGAATTGGAAGATGCAGCGTTTTTCTTACGGTGCGCTGTATCTCGGCAGACATTCTCTTTAAATGCTGCACAACTTTTTTTTTCCTTTTGCGGTCATTGCTTTCCTTTGTTGCCTTCCTCCTTTTACTTGATTATCGTTTCTTAATAAAGTTATTTTTCAGTCTCGTATCATTTTCACTTGCTTGAAATTTTAGCTCAAATTGGTATAATCTTTACTCCGTTTTTATTGTTTTTTTTTTCTTATTATTTCCATTTGTTTGAACCACAACTGGTTGGTTTTAAGTTGATCGTAAAAAGGTTTTACCCTTCAGAAAATAAGAGTAATTTTGTTACGACCTAATTACATTTTGTATAGTTTTGACGAAAAAAAGAAGCATTTACTGAAGCCAACACATGATCCTGAATAATTGGTTGTTCGGTGGATAAAGATGATAGTTATTTTATTCACAGAAAAGTTATTCACAGAAAAGCTACTTCCCTTAAAATAAAACAAAAATAGGATAGCGCTGCCAAAATATCTCTCAGTATAATCTACTATAGACCAAGTTTTCCGTTTACTTATCTTTTTCGTTTTTATTATACAGTGAATTTAAAAGTAGAGTTGCAGTGGTTGAGTGGTCTAAGGTACCTGATTCTAGGGGTTCGATTGCTAGTATAGCACAACTACTTTTGAGCACGACATATATTCTGTACATACCATACAAGTACATTAAATATGAAATTGCATGCCTCAAAAATAGCTAATACACTTATGTATACCTCAAATTAAATTTTGAAATGGGGAGAACAATTATTGCATTGTAAAATGAAACAATTTATTTTGAATTAAAATTTGAAGAAAAAAAATAAGATTTCCTTCATATCTTTACACACGTCCTTTCCCAATCCATATGTTTTCTATATTTTGCTCCCACTTCTACTTCTATCCTCTGTATCTCTTTCTCTTTTCACCACATGGTTTTTTCCGAGTCTCTTCATTTTATTTCGTTATCTCCCTCATTTCCTTATGACAATCGACACTGTCATCGAAAACCCCCAAAATTCGATGAATTATGCAAACAGTTTTGGCTTCTCGCGGGGCTGCATGGAACCACTAGCTCGCTATAGTCTTTACCTAAACCCGACAATAATTTTCATTGGACATTTTGACGATCAGACACGCGCGGATCGTAATCCGAGCTGCGTTTCGGTGACAGTACGGCGTAAAGGGTGTTTGTATACCCGAATGTAAATTGTTAAGATCTGCCGCATCAGATATCGAGCAAGATGAATTAATATTTCTATATAGGGTATCGACAAAACACGATTTTCTCTCTCCCTTTTTATCTCTCTTTTTCTTACGTTTTGTATTGTTGCGTTCTGTACGTTTTCATGTTCTCCCTTCATCTGCCTTATTGCTGTTTATTTATGGTATCTTCAACCAAATCAGAATGAAAGCGGATTGCATGCCTTTTTTCCACTTTTTATGTGTGTGTGTGTGCAAGAGGACGCCAGGCTGCGGTGGCAATCGAACACACGATCCTCTAATTTATAGGCGAGAGTCTGCTACACCACGACTCCTCCATTATTAATACTTGACTATGTACTATTAAGTTTAATATTTTACATTATTTATTATTATTATTATTATTATCAATATTGTTTTTATATCAATTATTATCATATTATTATTGCTGTTATTATCATTGTTATTATTGTCATCATTATTATCGTCATCGTCGTCATCATCGTTATTAGTATATACTTTTAAAAACTATAGAAAAAAAGTAACAAAAATTATAGTTGTAACTATTTGATAAAGAATATTTCGTAAAGGCCATGTGGCCGCCCTTTTCATCTTGGATATTCTTATCATGACTTTTGCAATGTGCATTTTTTGATAAAGTACATATGCATTAGTATTATGTATCTTCCTTGAAGAAAAAATTAATTGATAGGGCTTTATACGAATATATTTTATCCTCGTCTAGACGAAATTTGAATATCTCGTTTTCTCACAATCGGAGATGTCTCTTTATCATCACCATAAAAAATATTTATGCAACATCTATATAAATAGCGAAAAAAAAATCAACACCCTTTATATTACCTTGTCTATAGTTATTTTTACTTGATATCGTTTAACGATTGAGTTAATGAGAACGAACTATTTGTCCCACTATTTATGATTTCAACATTTACAGTAAACTCTGCTTCTTCAGTATATTTGGTTGGTTTAAAATCTATTTATGTTTGTCATCCGAATATGTAGAAGAAATAAACTTAAAGCATTGACTTCTTCTTCCTCTCCTTGTTTTATTGTTGTTCTAATTTTGCATGGCTGTCTACATGCAAGTTAAGACGATGTCTCCCCTGTGCTACAATTGATTTTTCACGGTATCTTTCGATCGTATTACAGCAGGTTCTGCTCTGGGAAACAAGCAACAAATGTCTTTTCAGAACAACCTCCTAAAAGAAGAAAAAAGGTTGTCATATCTTCAATATCACACTAGCCAGCTATGTCGAGAAGATATATTACTCTGGTAATATACTTGCTAATTTTGTTAGAGTTACACCTATACACATGAAGCACTGTTTGTAGTCAATGTAATCGTGAAAATGATACGCATCTTACTAATCAAATATTGCGGGCGCGAAGCGCGAACTGACAATTTTTGAAATTGAGACCTGAAAAGGGGACATTTTAAGGACTGTTTTTAGGAAATCATGAGGAGCAGACATATCTTACCAATCCACTGATGCGAACATACGCACTGACTGGAAACGATTTATATTCAGACCTTAAAAAGCGACAATCACTTTAAGTATATAGTCGTGAAAAAAAGCATATGTCACTGCATAAAACAATAATAACTCGAAGTGGGAGGAAATATATTTGGTGCATATATGGATTTAAAATACAACAGGATTTTATATCTCATTAATCAGACAATGCGAGCACCAGAAATGATGAACACATGGGCCCTTTATAGGTCCTAAGCAAATCGTGTTTCATAAAAGTTATGTAAAAATATTTCTTATGTATTATGATATAATATATAATATGACATAAAATAAAATGAAATTATATGAAATACAATAGTTTCTTCTTCCCCACTACGTTTCTCCTTTGCCCCGCCTTTTTTTTTTGCTAGCCGATTGAGGGGGCACGTGCCCCCATGCCCCCGTAGTTGCGCCTCTGTATTTTTCTATCATATTTTTCTCAACTATTTGCATGGACTCGTTTTGTTCAGTTTTTCAAAAGTTGCATGACCAAGGTTAGTGTTAAAGCTGGAAATTATCTCAGATATTTACAATGTTCGTACAATTCGAGTAAATATGAAAATATCGGAAGTAATTAATTAAGAATAATTTCCTGTACAATTGAAAGCTGGATGAGCAGTTTTTTTCTTCAATAAATTACAATTTCACATACCGTGTTTTAGAACTTAATTAGCAAGGAGTAAAACATGATGGTCCATGATCATGTTGATTTCGGAACTCTCTTAAAAAGAACACATTTCAAGCAAAATGCCGATAATGAAAATAAATCTAACTTATAAAATATTTTTTTTCTTAAAGAGATACAACGATTTAAAGATATGAGAACAGGTGAACAATCACAATAAAATAGAAGACCGAAAAGTTAAAGTTAGAGAGTTTAAAGAGGGTGCTGGTACGGTCCTCCACGCTATCAAGACCCTCATAAGCTGTATGAAGAACCTTAAGGGGTCCATTGTATAACAAGAAAAAAAATCAAAATATGGAAAGGAAGAGTTTGTAAAAGATTCTAAGAGTTATATCAGAACTATTTTCAATCAAATACTACTTAGAGAACATTTTCGAACATGGTCTTGGTTAAGTGGTTAAGGAAAGGGCCTTGGCCGGCATACGACGAATTTGAAACAATAAAAATAAATCTTTTGGTTAATTGTTCATATCGGACAAAATCCCAGCACCAAGTATCTGTACCCATAACGGTAACCGGCATGGTTTGATGGGGCATACTTCGGACAATTCCATCCAGCTTTTGCCACAGTTGAACAGACGGGATTCGATGTTGTGAGGCCGTATGTACAATTATGTGAACAAACACACCTGTAAGATGAGTTATTTATCCGACAACATAAAACAAAATGCAAGTTATGCAAGTATAATATGGTCATCGGTATTGTTTAAACTTAATATGTAGAATCCAACGATATCCCAAGTGATCTCTCGTATGGCTACTGACAGTTTCGACCATGGACTGCGATCTAGACAATCGTTTAAGTGCATCATGAGTAAAATAGCATTGTTTGGTATCAAGTTTTGATCGCAAATAACAATCTTTGTCATGTCCATGATGTGATCTCCCCCAATGCGCCGTCATCGGTCCAACAATGCTTCATCTTTTTTTTTCTGATTATCACTTCAAAAGAGAGGCTATGACTGAAGAACATATTTAGTCATGATCTGCTACAGCGTTACTCACAATCTTTAAACGCTGCCCCTAAATCTGAGATTGTTGCCACGAGTCTAATAACATGCAAGTGGCAAACTACCAGTGTTGGTTTCCTCAAAGGGTGCATGGGCTTCGGGGTCCACATCCAGGACAATTATGACGCCATGTGTCCTTGGCCTAGTCCCTGGTCTTGGCTAAAGAGGTCTGGACTCTCTGGAGTCCTTGGCCTTTGGTATTCTGGTCTTGGACTTTCGAAAATCAGTTCTCGCTCCTTTCCTGGCCACGTAGAGAGTAGACTCAACCTTTGCCTAAGCTTTGTCTTTCCACCAGTGTGCTCAACACTTCGAACTACTGGTGGATTGATGATGGATCTGCATTGCAAGATACATAACCTGATATCAGTGATAGGTTTTTACAACCAATTTGTCATATCAATTTCTCACTGTTTTAAGGAGACAATAAATGTTTATCAGGGACCTGGGAAGCGGGGGTGCTGGGGGTGAAGCACCCCCATAAATTTTCCTAGGGGTGCTGCGTGTATTATTTTCCATAGGCAGCACCCCCACGAAATCAGGTTCCCTTTGTATTTGTTTATATAAGTTATAATGTACATAATTCTCACATCCGACAATCACAAATCATTTACATAGTCTTTCACATATTCCTGTAACATCCCTCCTATAACGCGACTCAATCAAGCTCGGCACTCCGATACAGACGTGGTCGCGCGCGATACGTGATAACCATAGTTTACACACTACTCGATAGCAGGGAGGGACATGGGTGTGGTTGGACCATAGAGATGTATATCTCTATGGGTTGGACTAGATACTTCCAGGTTTTATGTCGAATCAAGTGTGCGCGCGCCCGACCGCCCGTGTTTTGTATTAACAATTACAAGTCAGACAATAGAAATCAAATTTCACAGTCTTTTTCGCCCTGCCCCATGGCCCTGGGAAGCGGGGGTGCTGGGGGTGAAGCACCACCAAAATTTGGGGGTGCTGCATGTGTTATTTTCCATAGGCAGCACCTCCTGGAAATATAGTGGTAAGTTGATTAATGACAGAAATGTAATGAAAAAGAACGACGTTTTTAGACCCCCCCCCCCTTCAGAATTTTCCGACACAGTACTTAAAATAGTGTTTAAATTCACCCTTTTTCAGATCGGAATATTTTCAGATCAAATATTTTCTGCTCGCACTTCGCGCTCGCATTATTGATTTTTATAATAACAAATTGTATTAACAATGCCCAGACTGGATACTAGGTCTAACTTTAAACACGCGCACGCATGTTTATTCAGATACGCAGCTTGTTTTGGGGCTACTCTGGGCTGAAAATATTTATATCAAATACAATTTTATGAAAGTCTGATAACAAATAGTTAAGTTATTTAATTCTAAAGTTTAGCAATATTTTATGAAAATGGTGATATGCATGTTGTCATGAATATTTAATAGGTGGGTTGACTTGTGTGGAAATCTGTCCCCAAAGGTAGGGGGACCAGGGCCTGGAAAATTTGACAAGCAAAAAAAAAGAAGAAAAAAAGTTTTTCACCCAAAATGTAAGGTCATTTAGTCCAAAAGGTATTATTTCGATTGTGAAGTGATGTATTTTTCACAATGAAAGACCAAAAATAGTGGGGGGACATTTTATATTGTGTCCCCCTACTATTTTTGGTAGGGGGACACGTACCCCTGTCCCCTCTGGGATTTCCGCCCATGTGGGTTGAAGATGTCACATCCCCACTATCCTGTTTCTTGTGTTATTACATGGAATCAAAATTGTTTCATTTTTTCATACCAGTGTGAATGATATATCTCCCTTATAATGAAATAAGTTGCAGCAAAGAATATCTAATAGACTAAATCAGTTGTCAATTCAACTGTTTTTGGTTCTTGAAGGGAAAATATTAAATAAACCTAATTTTATATAATAAAATACAAAAGAACAAGTGGGGATATGACACCATCAGTTTGCTCATTGAATATTAATTAAGACATGCTTAAAACTGTTTCACCGGAATAATGCTAATCTTTAAAATACAATAACTTTGATATTCCTTGTAGGATTTTGATCAAATCTTTATTCTCATGTTCGTCTGATTTATCTTTATCTGTTCAAACCATATTACCTTCAGTGTGGAGTTTCATATCAGAATATCAAAAATTTTCTGCTCGCGCTTCGCGCTCACATTATTAATGTAATAATATATCAAATTACCCATCATTTTCTTGATTTACAAAACATGAATAGAATGTCCCAATAAAATTATAGGTCTGAAATCTCAATTTTGTTTCCGCTCGCCCTTTGCGCTCGCATCGATTGTATAGTTATATACCTATCCTGTTAGTCATGATTAGAAAAGTGCTTAAGATGTCCTGTTTTTAGGTCTGAAATCTCATTTTTATTTCCGCTCGCGCTTCGCGCTCGCATCAATTGTATATAGTTATATACCTATCCTGTTCATGATTACAAAAGTGCTTAATATGTCCCGTTTTTAGGTCTGAAATCTCATTTCTATTTCCGCTCGCGCTTCGCGCTCGCATCAATTGTATAGTTATGTACCTATCCTCTTCATTATTTAGAAAAGTGCTTAGAATGTCTCGTTTTTTGGTCTGAAATCTCAATTTTGTTTCCGCTCGCGCTTCGCGCTCGCATCAATTGTATAGTTATATACCTATCCTGTTCATGATTGCGAAAAGTGCTTAGAATGTCCAGTATTTAGGTCGGAATGTCAAATTTTTCAGCTCGCGCTTCGCGCTCGCATTATTTGATTGTTGAAATATGTATCGTCTTAATGGGTAACTGCAAACAGTCCTTATAACACTCTTCCCTTTCGATCAGACCAGGGGCCCGTTGCATAAAACTCTAACCGGAGTTTTTTCCGGTAAAAATCTCCGGTTAGAGTGAAAACTCCGGTAAAAACTAATTAACCGTAGTTTGTCTGTTGCATAAAAAATAACCGGATTTTTCTCCGGTTACTTCCGGTTCATTTCCATAGAAACTCTGGTTAATTTTACCTTAGCTCTGAACTTGGTGTTTAGTTAACCAGAGAATTCATGAGCACACATTTCAAGATGGCTGCTGCTGTATTGCATGCTCTGCAAATTGCTGCATTGAGAAGGGAAAGGGTTTTCCGTGATAGGCACCATCCACTTGACATTTATGATGACCAGCAAATGTTCAAGCTATACAGATTTACAAGGCAGGGTTGTTTGCATGTCATTGATCTGATAAGTGAAAGGCTGGAACACAGAACGAGGAGGAATCATGCTCTTTCCCCATCCCTGCAAGTTTTTTTAACTCTTCGCTACTACGCGACAGGAAGTGTCATGGACGACACACGATGCATCCATGGGGTACACCTGAGCACAGCATCCCGAACCATTCGGAGAGTTACCCAAGCCCTTTGCGAACTGAAAGATGAGGTAATTAATCAATAGAGTGATAACAATCCTTTCTTAAATTTAATACATTCAACGTATTACCATTGCATTGCCCATGTAGCTTATGAACCTTAAATAATTAATAGCCCTACCTACGGTACCGTACTCACAGTCACAACATTCAACAAAGTTTTACCTCAGTTCTAGAGACTAAACCCTAATTTTCTAGATCTAGTTAAGAAGGGGGAATAAAAAACAATCTAGTTCGACATGTAGGGATATTTTGTTTGTAACTTAAGAAGTTTTTGAAGAGATTTTTTAGTTCTTAAGACGGGCCGAACGAGAAATAAATGCTCGTGCGCTGATTATCGTAATCAATTATCCCAAACCCAGTCCCGCACGTGCAAATGCGCGTTGGGCATTACAAATCAAATTTCGAGACGATAGTCGATACGCATTGTCATTCACAAGTCAATAGATCGACTACACTGGTGTCAAAGCAGTGACCCCAAAAGACCAAGAAACACCGGTTAATTTATGTCAATATACTACTAAATTTACTTACTATTTTCATTTATGATACGTACGTACGGGATATAACCTAGGCCCTACTTCGAAAACACTTGCATGATTGATCGATGACCACTCACATGCAAATATACACAGCGTCAGCGCTGATCCAAATCATCCTCTCGATCTCGTTTTGTTTTTGTTTGCGAGGTTGTTTTCTATGGAATGCTGAATTTGATTAAATGGGACTTTTCATTTAGATCATAAAAATTATATTACAAAATAATCTAGATCTAATTATAAATGGTGGATCAAAATAGTTCATGAACACACAATCTCCATCCCTTACTAAGTAGGGTAAAACACATTGTGCGTTTCTTTTTTCATTCTTTAAATTCCCATGCATTCGTTTCTCAGACAATTGTGAGGAAAATATGATTTTTTAAATCCTGTTTTTTAAAAAGAAACCCACGCTCTCGCCCATGAGCAGAAGCAGTCCCTTAATTGACTCCCACCCCCCTGGCGTACCTACGATTTTCCAAAGGGGGGGGGGGGCAATTTTTTTTTAAGGAGATTTCGTCCGCAAAAAAAATTGACAACACAAAAAAAGGTCTTCGACCCCGAAATCAAGGATTTCTTACCAGAAAAAAAAATTGAGAAGCAAAAAAAAAAGAAGAAAAAAGGTCTTCAGGTTCAAAAGAGCTGGAAACACGTCTGTTTTCATTGCATTTTTACATTACAAATTATTCATTTTGCTTCTCAAATGGGGGGGGGGGCACGTCCCCTGCATGAGCTAGTTGTGACTCATCAGAGGTATGCTAGTGCCCCCCTTCCATTTTCTTCAACTGTTATCTTTTCTTACAATTTGTTTCTCTTCCCCACCTCACTTATTACTTTCTCCCTTTAATTTCCCTTTCATTTGATATTAAATGCGCCCCTTAAAAAGGGAAACCGGGAAACTGTGTGCATGTGTATATCCATGGCATATATATCCCTGTATACAGGCGGCGTTTCCGGGGGGGGGGAGGTTCACAGTGTCCCCCCCACACACACTTTTTGAAGCACTGAATTGCCCCTTTTTGCCCAAGAAAAATGACCCCTTCCAAATGCGTTCGTTTTATGTGCTAAAGAGCGTCCCCATATTGCCTTATAAATTCTCGTTTCCTTTCTTAAAGCTGCTCTTTTCAGCGCTTATAATTTTCCTTATAATTATCGTTCTTATCCCTTCTAAAAGTGTATTTTTAAATATAAAAAAATATTTTTAAACTCTTCTTATTGCCCGTTTTAGTTGCCCTTTTTCGTAGTGAAGTTCTAGTAGCGTGTGTTAATATTGGCCCCTTTGCACCTTGATCAAGTGCCCCATTTGAATATACTCTTATTTACTTCTGCTTAAATGAACCTTTTTTAATTTGTTCAAATGTCCAGTGTGTTAATGTAAGGTATTTGGAATTAGCATCCTTTCTTTTCTGCAACCCCCCCCCCCCCAACAAAAAAAATACCTCCATGGACCACCAAAAATGTTCAAGACCAAGAAAACGAAAGAAGAAAGCAAAGAAAAGCGGTGAAATGTGATATTGTTCTCGAAACATTATGCCAAACTATATCACAAATGAGATTTTTTTAATCAAGTGTCAAAATTTGCTCGTTTGCTTCTTGCTTTAAAGAAATTTTGCCCATTTTTATTATACGCCATGTCTGTCCCCTTATTTATTATTTTTGCTCACTACCCTACTACAACATACTTGGTATAGATATGCTATTTTCTTAATAAGTGTTCTGTTTTAAGTGCCCTTTTTCCCCTGTGCCCCCCGGCCAAACTTTCAATTTCGCTTCGCAAGCCCTGCCTGTATATATGCCCCCATCACTTTCTTTTTTTATTTTTTCACCCTTTGTTTACCTACCCCCTTCCCTTCTCTTCATGTCTCCTTCCGAATTCCTTTATCCTTTTCCATCCCTTTCTTCTATATTTAGATCTCTTTCTCCCTTTATTTTCTATCCATTTCCCTTCTCCTCTCTTATCTTTTGATTTTTTTCATTACCTACAATTATTTCTCTCCCCTTTCCCCATTTCCTTTTGAATGTTCCTTCGCTTTTTATCTCTATTTCCCCATTCATTTTATGCCCCCTTCCTTTCTGTAATTTCCTTTCTACCTCATTTTCTTTTCTCAGGAATGTTTTTTTGGGGGAGAGGGCATAAATGACCTAAAACAAGAACCTCTGCCCCTCCATGTTCCTATTATTAATCACATTTTTTATTTATTCATGAGATGACAGTGTTTTTATGCAAGAAATTCTTTATTTTTTATGACAGGTTATCAAGTTCCCCGAAACTCTGGAGAAAGTGAGAGACACTCAAGTTTCTTTTTTTGAGGTTGCAAGATTTCCAAATATTGTGGGAGCGATCGATGGTACTCATGTTAATCTCCATGGAGCACCTCTAGGAGAAGACGAATATACCTACGTAAACAGGAAAGGGAGGCACTCAATAAATGTACAGTTAATTTGCGATACCAAATACAAGATAACGAATGTTGTTGCCAGGTGGCCTGGAAGCACTCACGACAGCAGGATTTTGAGGGTATGTTACATTTGAGTGTTACACTGTTGAATTGTATGAAACTGTAAACATATCACTTCCCAAATTACAAAAATTCTGTCACGATGCTGTTCATCAATTCAATTTACAACCCTTTAAAATTCCTGGATTGCTGTAATGCAATTTGTTTTAAAACTTTTCATAATTTCTACAATTAACCTACATATATATCTCAAACTGATTCCTAATAGATAATTGTACATTAAGATATACAAATATCATATGAGTAATTAAGAACATTTTATACACATTTCTTAGTATTAATTTTTTTCTTCATCTAATTATATATTGTTATCATTTTATTGTCACTACGTTTCACCAAGTCAATCAAACATTAATTTATTGCCCCCTCTTTTTTTCCATTTCATGAAAATACAACAGAACAGTGCAATTGGACAGCGATTCGCTAATGGTGAACTTCAGGGAATCTTGTTGGGAGATTCAGGTTATCGTTTGGAAAGGTGGCTCATGACACCTGTGAGAGATCCACACACAGAAGCTGAAAGGAGATACAACAGGTGAAATGTCAAATAAATATTTTATTTAAATATTTTTTACAACCAATTTCGGTGCTCATTCAATAATAGAAACAGCATACACCAAAAATCAATTTCAAAGAATATACACAACAATAAATACATTTGCTCCAAATGTCTTTGCAACAATACTTGAAAAAATCATTGCTTGTCATTACGAATAATATAACGTTCAATTCCCTGAGAAAGATATAATTTCCCCTAGTCAATTGCATGGTAATAATATATGTTGTATAAATACATTTGAATATATCAATATCAATAAAAAGTTCTATGGTAAGGTCTGACATTTCATGCCTTGGGTCAGTTAATTAAAAAGTAATACGTATATATGATAGTAGTTGATTGCATGGTAATAAATAATATATGTTGTATGAATACACTTGAAATATATTAATATAAATAAAAGTTATTAGGCAAGGTCTGACATTTGATGGATAAACTTGGCTTGGGTTTATTGAGATTAGTTCCCCCAATAAAATCTTAAACAAATCTTATCACAATGGTTTCAGAGCTCATTGCCGAACCCGGGTAGTCATCGAGATGGTCAACGGCCAGTTAAAGAATAAACTAAGATGCCTCATCGCGTCTGGCCTCCAACTATCCCCTGAAAGAGCATGCGATGTAATAGTTGCATGTTGCGTTCTGCACAATGTAAGCAAGGATCTCAGGGAGCCAAATTACCATGAAGGAGGGGAAGAAGATGTAGAATTACCACCCATTGACCAAGCTTATGATCCTGTAGGAGAAGGAGCAGCTACTAGGAGAGACATTATCGATACTTATTTCACCTAAAGTTCATTTTTCTATTATGGAATTGAGGTGTCACTATTGCATATATTCATATTTCAAATTTTGTCAGTTTTTCACCACACATGCCAAACAATTTATTCTTTGTTAGGACAAACTCCTTTTCTAAGGGAAAATAAAATACTTGGATAATGTTGACTTTTTGAGAAATCTGATAAGTTAAATAATTACATGAATGAAGGTTTTAAAAACATTCCACAAAAGGTAGAAGCATTTAAATATTGAAAACTCAGATGTTATTGATATTGGTAATGTGAGCAAGCTCTGGACATGAACAACTTTTCATTTTCATGAAAAAAATGAAAAATAAGTGAAACTTTAAAACGACATAACTTCCCTATATTTACATTGTCGTTATGCTTATTAGATTTTGCTCTATTGTTTCAAACCAACATATTTCTGGGGTGGAATTGACCTGTAATTTTTCTCTCTTTTCTCAATCATTTTCTTGTGTTCAGGTGAATTTGTAGTAAAAAAAGATTAGAATACCAATATTTACCCTTTATGCTGAGTGCAATCTATATGATCCTTTATAATCCAATTTTCAAAGATTTGGAATAGCATTTGAAATAAACATCCCAACCTACAAAAATTTACAGATCAAAGTTTGCAACAGTGATGGAAATTTAAAATAAAAATTCCAGCCAATCTTGAGCCTCCCTCTAGAAACAAATGCAATTTAAAAAAAAGAATTACATTGTTGGCTGCAATTATTTTGACTTTACACTGACCATTTTGCAGTATAATGAATTAAGTATTATTGGCATTATACTGAACTTCAAATATTTTTGGGGAATATTTGAGATTAATTTTTTTAATGCTTGGAACTTTCATATGCAATAGAAAACACAATTTGATCAAAAATGTCCTCATGACTGGATAAATGAGGAGTCATTTAATTTGTCCCAAAAGTTCGAGAAAGGAAAAATGGTAATAATGAATATATTAATTTCCCATCAGGAACAGAAATTGACTGATCCAGCCAACATGACTAATTTTGCTTGTTTCCTCGGTTGTGTTGCCGAAATGCTTATTAGTGGTGTCAGTATGGACTATGGCAGGTCATCAATGATCAGATGCGAAGCACTTTTTTCTTCTATCAATAAAAAGTTCATTCATCTGAATGGTGGTTCTGTATTGCTTATCATCTAAAAAATGCTTTTGAGATGGATCAGAGTACGAGATGGATCAGAGTATGAGATGAATCATAGAGTACGAGATGAATCATATAGTAAGAGGATTATAGAGTAACCCTATGACATCATAAAATTTCCCTTGCAGCATTTCATTGTTTTTGTCTATCTGCGATGCAGAGTGAGACTATAGGCGCCGCTTTTCCGACGGCGGCAGCGTCAACACCAAATCTTAACCGAAGGTTAAGTTTTTCAAATGACAGCATAACTTAGAAAGTTTATGGACCTAGTTCATGAAACTTCGCCATAAGGTTAATCAAGTATTACTGAACATCCTGCTTTAGTTTCAGTTCACATGACCAAGATCAAAGGTCATTTAGGGTCAATGAACTTTGGCCAAATTGAGGGTATCTGTTGAAT
This sequence comes from Lytechinus pictus, assembly GCF_037042905.1. Lineage (NCBI taxonomy): Eukaryota > Metazoa > Echinodermata > Echinoidea > Temnopleuroida > Toxopneustidae > Lytechinus > Lytechinus pictus. The sequence continues at coordinate 34,795,048 of NC_087255.1, read as the reverse complement.
TACCATCATAACTTTGAAAGTTTATGGATCTGATTCATGAAACTTAGACAAAAAGAGTAACCAAGTATCACTAAACATCTCATGCGAGTTTCAGGTCACATGACAAAAGTCACATGTCATTGAACATAGTATTGTATCATTACATGAATGGTGTTTTTGTGAATAATTATTTATGGTAGTTTTCAAAGTCAGCACTGCTGCTATATTGAATCGTGTGATGCAGGTGAGACCGCCAGAGGCATTCCACTTGTTGATACAATATTTTGGTAGAGCATGATGGTAACCACCCACAACCCAAATTTGGTGAAAATCTGTCCATGCGGGCCCCAATGTATGACATAATACATAATTAACCCTATTGAAGTCAAATTATTATTGACCTACTTCTAAATGTTAGGAACCAGACAAATAAATAATACATTGACTTCAATGGGGCTAATTATGTATTTATGAGTTCATATTAGGGCCCCCATGGACCGATTCCAACAAAATTTGGGTTTTGGTGAGTTTCCATCATGCTCTACCAAAATATGGTATAAAAGACAATGAAATGCAAAAATAAATATAATGTCATCACTTCAGTAGTATATTGCAGCATGAGTGGATTTTTTGCAGGTTAAATGTGTACCAAGAGATGCTAATGAAGAACCAAGAAGCAATTCTACCAAGAAGAAAAAAAAAATTGTTATCCAGTTGAAGGGATGGTCCGGGCTGAAAATATCTTAATACATAGAGTAGAATTCACTGAGCAAAATTCCAAAAATTTCATCAAAATTGGATAACAAATAATAAAGTTATTAAAGTTTAAAGTTCAGCAATATTTTGTGAAAACAGTCATCATTAATATTCATTAGGTGGGTGATGATGTCACATCTCCACTTTCCGTTTTCTTATGTTATTACATAAAATCATAATTTTTTTTAATTTCATAATTGTGTGAATAATATGTCTCCTTTATAATGAAATAAGTTGCAGCAATAAATACCTAACGCACTTAATCAGTTGTCAATCCAATTTTTCTAGTTCTTGGAGGAAAAAATTTGAATAAACCTGATTTCATATAATAAAATACAAAAGAACAAGTGGAGATGTGACATCATCAGCCCACCTAATGAATATTCATGGCGACTGTTTTCACAAAATATAGCTAAACTTTAAACTTCATTGACTTTGTTATTTGTTATCCGATTTTGATGAAATTTTTGGCACTTTGCTCAATGAATTCTACTCTATTAATCAAGCTATACATACTTTCAGCCTGGACCATCCCTTTAAGAAAAAAAAAAATCAATTTTCTTTGTTAAAAAATTCCTGAAAGACACCTAACATGGCATTCAGGGTCGTAAGAATGCCCTGCTGGGTCTCCAGCATTGCTTCTTGGTTTCGAAGAAGCATCTCTTGGTATACAGTAACATTGCCTTGCGATACCAATTTTTTTTTCCTTTTCGGGGGATTTTCTTGATCTTGATCTTGATCCAGATCTTCCTCTTGATCTTCTCCCACTTTCTCCACACCTTCCTCTTCCCCATCCTCTTCTACCTCTTGTCCCATCTGGTGCAATAAATTACAGGCCTCTGTGTTCTGTGAGCACTATATGGATATGGTAAATTAGAAAAGAATATTAAAACAATGTAAAACTTCATAATCATACTAGGGTGAGATGTTTAAAGGTAAAAGTCAGTAGTTGCAGCAAACGATTATTTCATGAGAAAGACTCTGAAATCAAGGTTAATTGCCACAATATTATCTTACATGTAGATCTGGTACATTAATGTACACTTATCCTTGTCAAATCATGAAATCTTAGCTCATAATTGACAATTCTGGTGATCACTAACACAGAAAAGCATTATGTGGGACAGTGTATTAATATTGCTTCGAAAAATGGCAACATTTTATGGAATTCTGTGATTATTTTGCTAATTTCTCAGCAATTATGCTTTCATATTTTTAGAGGTAGACTTGATAAGAACAATGCACAGGATATCTTTCCTCCCAAAAAGTGGAACGCCTTGATTACCCTCATGTCCATGCTGCGTGAAATAGATCAAATTACTTTAAAAGTTACATCATTTTATAACTTAACATTGATGGTACTTAGTAGTGATTTAAGATTTCTATTAATATCTAAGTAGCTGTTTATAATGTACGTGTATAAAATTTTGTATCCAAAGGAACTGTTGCTGCGCTAGCGCCATGAGCGTCTCTGGACGGTGTGCGCTCATTAAGATATCACTATTATTATTATTTTTAGATATCAACGTTGATAACAAAAAGCTCAGCTAACATAGGTTGAACATTTTACTTCCACTTTGCAACTAACTTTCCAACTACCCATAAATAATAAATACTTACTGGTTGATTTGCCCCAGTCTCACTATTCTGTCCTTTAATGCCATGCAAGGATTTGTCACAAATGGTGAGGAGAACCTCCTCTAACAACGGTTTCATCTTGTAGGAGCCTCCGCCTGTATGAAAAAAGGTATGCATTCATTAATATCATGCCTAATACACCCCTCCCTACCCAACAAAATGAAATATATATAATGAGTAAACAGTTCCTCTGCAATAATTTTTAGTGTTAATTATACAAGGAAATTCAAGTTTTTCAAAAATAGTTATCATTAATTACGACTAATTCAAAATACATTGTTGAGAGTGCTGGAATATTCTGCTTGTTAAGCGGAATGAAGCCTTAAAATGAGACCAAATTGGATCTCTAGCCCGTGTACTATAGCAAACTTATATCAAAGTTTTAACAGTTGAAAAGTATATTTTCCATAATCTTTGGGGGGAAAATGCCACAAAACCACCTTTTGCAGGACGAGTTCAAGATCTGTGGTCATAAAAAGAAAAATTTCATACTAGAAATTTTTTCAATTAAAATTGTTCAGGAATGTTACAAAAAATATTAACCACCATAATTGACATTATAGGAACTTCTAGTAATTAGAGCAACATGATTTAATTACATTTAATAAGCACACATAATGTGCAAATTTTTGTTGTGATCCACAGTCAAGATCTAAGGGGACCATAACAACACCATCCTACCCCATCCCCCCCCCCCTTGGACCGACAAGACTCATTATACCCTGTAACGATTGGAGTTAAAATGTGTTCTTCCATTTGTTACGAGAAAAGTGGGCTTACCGGTCTTCTTCTTGTCATCCTCATATTTTTTCGCTCTCTTCTTCAGGTCCGACCATAGCTTCCTCACATCATCCCCACTCCTGGGGCATCCGGTCGCTGAAAGCTGCTTTGCTATCTCTTCCCATGCTTGCTTACGCTGATCAGAGACCTGCATTCAACAAAGGAGGAAAATGTATTGTCTTTTTCAAGCATATGAAATCTATTACATTGGCATTGCAGGAAACAACACACCATACACTTGTACAATAAAAAAAAACAAGTGGAATGCCTCTCGCAGTCTCGCCTGCATTACTCAATTCGGTCATAAAACTGTTCCAAATTATGACTAAAGCATGACACTTATACTAGTGTTCATTGGTGGCGGAAGCAAAAAAATTTAGGGGAGGTCCACCTGAAATTTTGGGATGGATGCAAGTAAAAATTTGACAAGCCCCCCCCCCAAAAAAAAAAAAGTTATCAACCTAAATTTTAGAAGAGGATCAACTAAATAAGGTCATCAACCTAAATTTTAGGGGGGGACCACAAACATTTCAGGGGGGGTCTACGTGAATTTAGGGGGGAATGCAGGAAACAAAATTGACAAGCAAAAAAAAAAAAAAAAAAAAAAAAAGGTTATCAACAAAATATTTAAGGGGGGGGCTGTCCCCCACCTCAAATTTAGGGGGGGGGGGACACGTCCCCCCTGCTTCCGCCGCCTATGCTAGTGTTTTATCTTGCTATAAGCTTCATTTTAAAATGATGTCAGTCAGATTTCACCTCTGCTGACCTCTAGAGGTAAACTACCTTAAGGTCAACAACCTCAAAATATCAGAATATTGAGGCTTTGCATCATTAGTTCATGGTAAATATGGTTATGTTGCAAAAATAGTGATTGAACATTGACTTTTAATGTCTCTTGATATTCTAGAGAAAATAGTGAGTATAATAATTTTGACCCTTGAGGGCGGTCCAAAACAATAATTCATACTTGATTACCTTTTATGTAAAGTTCAATGACAAAGGGTATACTTCTTGATACTTCATATCAGAAGCGGAATCAGCCAGACTGAACACAATCGTTTTGAGGGGTGAAGATTGTGCTAAAAAATATGTCCCCAAATGGTATTGTGTTTAATTCTGGCTAGATCTGTGCCTGCTTCATATTTCTAGAAGGAAAAAGGTAAATATCTTACCCTCTCAGTGGGAGACAAAGGCTTTCCGAAGAGCACGGACCTCTTTTCCCTAACATATGCGCACAGAATTTGGACATGCTGTTCAGTCATATTTTCACGCTTTCGTTTGGTTGGCGTTTTCTGCAAAGAAGAAATGTTATTTTTAAAAACCAAAAAAGCAAAAATAAACACTGAAATATAACCATGAAATTAAATCACAAAAAACATTAAGAATTATAATTTTTTTTAAATCCACTCGTCAATGAAAGTCCCCCCCCCCCCCCCCGGGTCTATTAGATCTACTTTCGCTTTAAAAATTTCAATTACAAATTACAAGTAGATCTAAGCCTACATCAACAAATGTACTCGAAAAATGTAATTATGTAAGACGTTAACTTCCATATGAACCCCCCCCCCCCCGCTAGAATAAAATATGGAGGTTGAAAATAATATATCTAGCCCTAATCTAAAGCCTTTAAAGGTTGTATGGTGGGGGAGTGAAAATTCAAAATACAAAGACGTCTACCAAAATATGTCTTTATTCCGTCAAATTTTCAATGCATTTTGTAAATTGTTCATAGACATCGGTTTAATAGTCAGTAAAGGGTCTTGAAAGCCTAGACTTATTTATAATGGCTTAAAACCACTACCGATCATCGGCCTCTCTAGCTCGCTAACGCAATGGGAAAAATCTTGACTGCATTTGCAACGACCCGAGTAAGACTTAACGAGTCACAATCAAGGTAAGAAAAAAACATAAATCTAGATCTAGAGTCAAAACTGTAGCAAGTCTCAACAATCTTTTGTTTTTTTGTGGGGGGGGGGGGGTACATATGGAACTCTTTCAAATCATATGATTTTCTAATGATAAATTGACCCAATTAAATTGGGCATTTTTGACATTATCATTGTCAATTCTCTTGACTTGAAAATCAGTGGAATGAACCAATGACTCTTTACCGCACTGAAACTAAATAAAGCTCGCTGGATTAAGTCAAAAGGCTATCTAGATCTAGATTCTAGATCTAACTTTGAACGTCCGACGTTAGATTTTCTTCTCCGACGGGTTTAGAGACTAGAGTTTCTCAAGACAGTCAACATTGAAATGAATCATGAATGATTTGGTGATCGACCTCAGTCAGACTCGGTCTGACTCTGAGTCTGACTCACTCTGAGACTGAGTCTGAGTGACAGAGAATGGATTGGTTAGACAGAGAATATCGATATCATAAATAAACAGTATCTGAAATCATAGTATCATCGAGTATCTAAACAAATAGACCCAAGTTAAAAATTCCGTTACGACATCGAACGTCGAGCTACTAACAACAGCCTACATCCCTTCCCTACACGGCCACCCCTACGCCAGAGCTCCGGCGGAGAGGGACACCATTACTCCGCTAAACTACGCTGTTAGCATCAGCTACAATTGGATTTGTTTGGGCGAAAACCACCGCGCCGTGGTGATTCGCCGGGGATAAAATGATACATATTTTTAGCACAATGGATGAATAAAATAGCTATTATTTCAAAAACTTTATGTCATGATACAATGAACAAAATTTAAGGTATTTTTTCAAAGAAATTACCTCATTTGGTGAAGCCATTTCGTTGACGTCGCTAGCAGACAATCGCAAGTGTACACGGGCGCAACTTTTTTTTAACCCAAATTTCAGTGCGCATCCTCGTTCACGAATATTCATGATTATTAAAACTCAGGTTAACAACCTGAGTTTTCCAAAGTCTTTATGCAATCGATTTTTCAATCTCAGGTAGCCAACCTGAGAAATCTACGGAACCCGAGTTTTCAACCTTAGAAATCTCAGGTTAGAAAAAAAGTTTTATGCAACGGGCCCAAGAGCGTATACAAAAAATATCTGCTCGCACTGGTCACATTCGCAGTCATTATTTGTTACATATACATCTTGTTCAGGACCACAAACATTGCTCAAAATGTTCAATTTTTCAGAACAAAATACATGAAATTTCCCCCCCCCCCAAAAAAAAAAAAATAGCTCGCGCTTCGCGCTCGAGTTATCTAATTATATATCTATGTTACTTTTATAAGAAGAAAGAAGTGACTGTCATATATATGTCTGTATATATATATGTGTGTGTGAGGGTGTGTGTGGTGCCCTTAGAGGTGTGTGTGTGTGTGTGTAATTATGGAAAATTCAAGTGTGTCCCCTCCTCCCCCCCCCCACCTTTGAGGAGAGATTTCAGCACCCCCACTGAAAAAATCGTTCCCAGGTCCCTGATGTTTATCTTATTTTTATCTAATTATCATTATTACTATTATCTTTATTATTATTATTATTATTATTGTTATCAATATTATTCTTCTTATTATCATCATTATTGTTATTATTATGATTATTATCAATTTATTTTGTTTTGCAATGACATTATGGCTAGGACATGTCTACGGTGTTACTCCCGGAAGTGGATCGTCTTCAGGAGCATGGATCCACTACTGGGATCACTGTTTCGACTTAGTCAGTCATGTTTTAATTCATAGGTGTGGCATGGGTATCATAACAAATTACACTCTTATCTCGCCAAATCAACTCTGTGGAGTGCTCAAAGCGCTTTTTCTAAACTTTTAAAGGAAATTGAGAAGTAGTAGATATAAATGTATGGATTGGTATGGATTATTTATGGATGTAAATAGCTTAAAAGCTAAATTTGTGTGAGTGAAGGGGGTAAATGAGATTTCTTGTTAAGTTTTATCCTAAGAGAGAGAAGCGGATTTACTAAATACCACATCCACAACCATGATGATTATGCACATATCATAACCCCATGAACCCGGAGCATGCTCATCATCACCATTCTTCTATTTTCAAGGTCACTACTTCGCATTAGGCCGGGGAATCTCTTGTACCATACCCTTCTTCCATCCCATCTCAACGTATTCCCTCGCTGCATCTGACTCTATGTCTTGGCCAATCGGGTAATGAACACACATGCGTGCAGCCGAGCCGAAACCATTACTCTGCACTCGCCGTGACTTTTGGGGGTTTCATTCCCGGCTTCTTCCCGTGCAGGCCCCTGCATTAAACAAACCGTGAATAACCAAGTTCGATTATTTTTAGCCAATACGGCGTGCATGCCATCAAGGTCAAATCGTTCCTTCCCTTCAATCACAGTCTCGAGTACCTGTGTCAAATAAATCAAATTCACGACCTCCTTCGGAATCAACCAAGCTGTTTATTAGCAAAATAAAGATTTCATAACACTCTTATGGAATCTGCACGTAGATGTTGAAGATGAGGTTTAGCAGCGATCGTGCTCTTGCATCTTAGATTGAATTGCCCATGACTTATACCGAATGGATGGATGTAAATTCAATATATTGCGCATCATCATGATCCAAGTTTTAGATGCACTTCAATCTTTAGCACGAACTTACCATAGTATAATCAAAAGACAATGTATAAGACCATTCACTCGGTCTAGCTGGTGAAGCAACAGATAGCTTGATTGTGATTGTACTCCAATCAAATAATTTAGTCTACCTCAATCTCTAAATGATAATTGCATTCATTCGTTGTTACATATGATTTGTTTTTATTTGTCGTTGATCTAATTCAAGCCTATAAAACTGAAATATATTTGAAATAATTAGTTGGGTAAAATAATTGGACGCGCCCATAATTATATATTTCTATGTATATCCAAGTGGAGTAAGAATGTAAAATGTAAACGAGGATGCGAAGTGACCGAGTCGATTTTTTTTTCTTGGAAGATTTTTTTTCTATTAATATATTGTTATAAATATCTTTTTTTCATGTATTGTGGGACATTTGGGTGTACTTTGCGTGGCAACTTAAGATAAAGTTAGGCTTTAAAAAGTGTGGACTCCCCCCTCCTAATAGTGAGCTATGACTAAGTACATATGACCGACTATTGTCAGATTATTTTAATAACGAAAATTTCGAAATGAATCCCTAAAATAAATGACAGTGTACAATCTTATCTATTTACACTAGAATAAGAATAATTATAACGTTTGGAACAAATTTATTGATTCCAGTTTGACACGTCATTTACATTTGAAACAATTGACGAAGCGTGAGATTACATCTAAATGTATATAAAGCAAAAGGAAGGCCTGTCTGTGAGGAACGGGACAATTCCATCAAATTATACATGTGTGGGCCATCGATTAGTTAGTTGCATTTTCCCTGTTTAGTGTTATAGCTTTAATCACAGGTTGGACCCCAATGTATGGTTGATTGGTTTTCGGCGAGGTGTTCAGAGAGTTCAACTCAATAGTTTTTAGAAATCACCGTCCAGACCAGTGTGCGTAATGGCTAGTTTACTATTGACCTTATGATGCCAAGAGTTCAAAATAAAATGCAAAACGATGTGAATGTTTAATACAACGCACAGACATATAGGCCTATACATAAACATAACAAAAGAAGTGGTGTAACTTTTGACCCCACAAAAAAGTAGAACATTGGGCCAGGGCCAGAACGTTTTATCAATAAACGTGTCGAAAAACGCAAAATATGTCATCTGAACGTCACTTTCTACGTGATCAGCCTCCACTTTCGGCTCAGCCTCCCCTCCCCCACATTCGGCTCAGCCTCCCCTCCTCCACTTTCGGCTCAACCTCCCCTCCTCCCCCACTTTCGGCTTAGCCCCCCTCCTCCACTTTCGGCTTAGTCTCCCCTCCCCCACTTTCGGCTCAGCCTCCCCTCCCCCACATTCGGCTCAGCCTCCCCTCCCCCACTTTCGGCTCAGCCTCCCCTCCTCCACTTTCTGCTCAGCCTCCCCTCCTCCCCCACTTTCGTCTCAGCCTCCCCTCCTCCACTTTCGGCTCAACCTCCCCTCCCCCACGTTCGGCTCAACCTCCCCTCCTCCCCCACTTTCGTCTCAGCCTCCCCTCATCCACTTTCGGCTTAGCCTCCCCTCCCCCACTTTCTGCTCAGCCTCCCCTCCCCACTTTCGGCTCAGCCTCCCCTTCTCCACTTTCGGCTTAGCCTCCGCTCCCCCACTTTCCTCTTAGCCTCCCCTCCTCCACTTTCGGCTCAGCCTCCCCTTCTCCACTTTCGGTTCAGCCTCCGCTCCCCCACTTTCCTCTTAGCCTCCCCTCCTCCACTTCGGCTTAGCCTCCCCTCCCCCACTTTCGGTTCAGCCTCCCCTCCCCCACTTTCGGCACAGCCTCCCCTCCCCCATTTTCGGCTCAGCCTCCCCTCCCCCACTTTCAGTTCAGCCTCCCCTCCCCCACTTTCGGTTCAGCCTCCCCTCCCCCACTTTCGGCTCAGCCTCCCCTCCCCCACTTTCGGCACAGCCTCCCCTACCCCACTTCCGGCTCAGCCTCCCCTCCTCCATTTTCGGCTCAGCCTCCCCTCCCCCACTTTTGGCACAGCCTCTGTTCCCCCGCATTCAAAACTGTTGCCAGTCAATAGGCAGTAAATTTGCCTCTGGTGTGTAAGTGGTTTGGGCCTAAGCGAAAAATCGTAAACAAATGATAATATTTATAATAATCACAATAAAAAACCAACAAGTAAAATATGAAAATACAAAACTTAAGGAATAGCATCAGAGTTGTGCATTGTAATAATGACGGAATCAATTACGATTGTTTACAAAATGACCAAGGCAGTAGATCTGTTTGATCTCTATTTTCATTTTTAACCATTCTTTTTTAAGTGACAGATCACCCTCACCGCTCCTACTGACATGGCACATGCCAGTTTGACGTACTTTTCAGAGAGAAATAGTACATTGATATCCCGAGGGACATAGATGGTTGAATTTGACAAGAAACTTTCTTCGATTATTTGGAGCTACTTCAGGATATTCAAGGTCAAAATGCATCTATATGCATTGCATTTAACGCTCTATTTACCCAAAGGGTTAACACTAAGATTGGTGAAGGGTTCAGACAATCTGGTAGAATTGTTGTTATTTACTGTATCTTAAAATTGAATAAAACCGGGATATTTCAAAAACAAAACGTGCTCACTTCGCTTTAAAACGGTATTATCTTTCTTGCTATTCCGAAATTGTCTTACCATCGATATGCAATGATAGATTTAATGCAAATCAATTTATTCAGATCTTTTTTTTTTATTAATTCATTTTTTCTAAAAAGGGAAAATAAACGCTGAAGGAAAAAATAAATAAGGGGATGTCTTCGTAAAGTAATATCTACACTCTAAAAACACTGAGTAAAATTCTACCCAATATTGAGTAAAAAGGGAACATGCATGTTTGCTGGGTATTTTTTCACCCCATATTGGGCTATTTCAACACAACATTGCGTAAAATTTACCAAATATGGGGTATCTTTTTACCCAACCAGCAAGCATGTTCCCAATTAACCCAATATTGTGTAAACCTTTTTTAGAGTGTACTGAGGAGCAGAGCAATTTGTTCCCTAAGAAAAGCAAACAAGGAATAGAATAAAAAGTCAGAGAATCTGTCCCGCCTCTATTCCAAATAATGTACATATTGAATATAAAGATTAGCTGCACGGCTCGGTTGATCATTTTCTTCATCTTAAGTGTATCTTGACTTATAAATAATGAAAACAAGAAGGAAGGAAAGAAATAAAGAAAGAAAGAAAAAACAAATAGAAATGAAGAAGGAAAGAAGTAGATTGAAAGGAAAGAATAGAATGAACAAAAGAAAAAGAAAGGAAAAAAAAAATAAGTGACTCTATTTCAAAAGCGTACAGATTTTAAAGAATGTGTTTATTATTAGATTTAAACGTCTAAAATATTAATGATTTCAAATGTTCATCTACTCCACTAACAACAAGGCAGTGTGACGACTAATGTTTTATTGCTAATTTTGTCTTCACTTCACGCTCAAATTTGTATATCATTGATTTATTGGAGTTTGTCGGAATGTATTTGTGGAATTTTATTTTCTTATCTGCCTTTATTCTCTAGCTTTATACAGAGAATCCTCTACCTACAAAGACATATGGCAAAACCCTTTAAAGTACCATAGAAATGCGTTCACCCTGCGTCGAGAGATTTGCACCGTCAATGGTTTATTTTGTCTTTGTATTCCACACTAAATATTAAACGATTTTTATCGATACTTACCGAATAAAATTCCCATTTTGTGGCAGCCCTTTTCCACTTTTTTTTCATATTGTCCCTGCTATCCTCGTGGTGCCTTGCACGAGATTTTCTCTTTTTCCTCATCTTTAAATCTCCCTCCGTCGAAAGATACAAATGGAGGGGAAATCGATATCGGATCGATACATCATTGTGAAATTCACGTGATAAAATGCAAATGAAGTTCTTTGATAGAGAGAGGCGGAAAAGGAAATGGCATGGTCATGTCATATTAAAGCACTTTTCACCACCGACATGCGCTGTAAGCAAAGTGCATGCCATTGTCCATTCATGAACATATTTTTTTATAGTCATTTAGTGTATAATAGTGCATACCAATCTAAAAAGTCCACGGCAACGTTAACTTAGATGTACTGCGAGCTTTTTTTTTCTCAATTAAATAAATTTAGTTTTATTTCATTTTCAACAGAACAAAGTAAAATAGTTGAAAATAATTAAAATGACATTTGCAAATGAAACTTATAAAAATTGAGGCATGTACAATATATGATATTTTTCATAAGTTTTCCATTTCTATCTTTCTCTCAGATTCTCACTTAAGGCCTATTTTCTGTCATTTCAAAGATATGATATAATTGAATTTGAATAAGCATGACACATGATCTGAGTAGGTCTATTTTTAACGCACACCGTACATCCAGGTACACACGCATCCGACCACCCTCACGGAAATACCCATACACACACACGCGCACACTTTCTCTTTTTATTAAAGTTCTTTTTCCTTCTTTTTTTCCTTCTTTTTGGCTTTGACTGTCTGCGACATTCATTCACTTTTTGGACAAAAAAAGGGTGTATTCGACTTTCTCGAGCGATGAAAATAATCTGTAATCGATAAAATGGCATGTAGAAATTGTTTCATCAAGAAAATTCAGTCAGTATCTTCTTTCTAACATGCCTAAGGTTTGTGAGTGAGAGTTGGGCATGGATAAGATGGGTTTGTGGACATAAGGGATCTCTGAAGTGAGATTGAGGTTATGGAAGGACATGTAATAAGAGGGGAAGAAAGAAAGACAGAAAAAACAATATAAAGTCATTCTTTAAATAGTCTGTACAGTATTTTTTATAATATATTTTGGCACGGAAATACACAGACTCCACTAGTTTATATACCAAAATCTCGCCGATACAATTCCAGTTGGTATTTTAAATGACAAGTTCAACAAGTTTTCAAGATCGTTGGTCTAATAATGATTGTGGTAAGTGTTTGTGGGAAAAAGTTCAAGAATTACTTTATTACATTTCTCTTTTATCTTCTACAGCACTTTGATCCGCGTCCTTGAGTATTAAACTTTATAATGTATTTATTCGATTTGTTATGATGATAGTATCAAACAAAACGGTTTTTTTTTTATTCGGCGTCTCAAACACAGCTCAGTTGTACGATGTACGAACCATTACGTTCAACTAATTTGTAGGCTCCTATAATGAAATTGGATGAACCTAACTGAAATAAACGTTAATTTCATTTCATTGGGTTTATAGAAACGTGTCAGAATATATATTCTTGAGTCTGTGGATGCGTTACTAATGGTCCGCTAGCATAGCCATGATTGTTGTCTGAATCATAGTTTTCTTATTTATTATGAGATTTCTTAGAAAGCTTTTATTCGATTCACTTTAAAGAAAGTACAATTCTTATACGTGTTATTTTTTATCATTTCTTATTCTGATGGTCAGGCACTCTGTTCATTGCAATCAACCAATAAACCTTCTAATTCCTTCATTCCACATTCATCGCTTCCTGCTCGAACACTATCTTCCCGTCTTTCATCCATGAGTCTTTGGGGAGGGGGTACACTAGAGACACCAGCCCTTATCCTGATCCCCTAATTTGTTTCATTCTATCTCTGTACAGTTTCCTTCCTTGAGTCCCCGATGGTCTTCGGAATCCTGCTTTGAGACTTCCCTTTTCACCGGGTGCCCTCCCTCATCAAACGTAATCTTAGCCCAGGCTTCCGGCTGCGGTCTCGTTTTAATAGTCACTTCACAGGACATGTGATCCTGCTAAGACATTCTGAAATGGACCCCTTAGCCCGTCGCTTCTATTTTAGCTTTCTTCGAACTGCGCATGCGTAGACCATCTCCTGAAAACAAGACACAACAGATCAGAGGCCGAGTGATTTTTTTATTTCTTTCACAAATAATGATAATTTCTGTCATCACTTTAACAGATCAACGTCTCTTAACCCCTCTTGTGTTGGCTATTTTAAGTAGGAAACCGATGAAAACAAAATTTCATATTCATCTTGGAGTTTTTTTCCATTCATGCAAAACTTGTAAAAAGATTACCAACTTCAGTCAAATGCAATAAACAAACCAATTGTGATAGTATTATAGTATTTACCAATGCTCGCTTTCACAAACACTTCACTTATAGTACATAGAAAAAGGTTATCAGGTACCGAGGTGTACTGTAATTATTTTGGTTATAAAGTTAAAGTCCATCCCAGACATTTGATGTGAAGCACAATAGATAAATGAAAGAAGCATAAAGGCTAAATTTCATCAAAATTGGATGTAAATTAATAAAGCTATAACATTTTTGAGCTTCGCTTATGTTTAAAAAAAACAATCCTATGCACAGCTCAGTGATCTGCAAATCAAAGAGTAGATGATGTTCCTTACTCACTGTTTATTTTGTTGGTTCATTATTATAACTATTATTATTGATATTACTATATGATATTTCAATTATTACAGATTTGACAATAGGTAGCAACTTTACTGACCCACAAAATGCTAAAACAACGGTAATTCCACATGTTCATGGAGGAATGAAACTTTGTTTCACATTACAACAACAACAAAATATAATATTTCATATTTCATTTAATGAAATACGAAATGAATATTGAGTGTGTGATGCCATATTATTATTATTATTCTTGTTATTATTATCATCATCATCATCATCATCATTATTATTATTATTATTATTATCATTATTATTATTATTATTATTATTATTATTATCATTATCATTATTATCATCAATATTATTCATCATCATTATTATTTTATTATTATTAAATCAACATTTAAACTAATATCTGAAGGATAAGTATCAATACTAGTCTATCATGTCTAAGGTAATAACCAGTAAAAAAATTATACTCATCATTTGCATTATGCAAAGTGTTCATTCAATCATTTTATCTCCCCTCTCACTTTCATTTCGCCTCTTTCCTCTACCTCTCCCCCCCCCCCCTCCCCCCCCCCCCCCCCTCTCTCCCATATCTCTCTTTCTTCAATACCTCTTGAATAGCAATAATAGTTCATAAAAGGTTTCTGGATATATGATGGACTACTCTTAGATTCGTGAATAAGACCTTTAAGTTTGGATTGAATTATCTTTTTGACATCTTCATCACCTGGCTGACTGGTCATACTGCCTTCCTTTCATTAGCAATTCATGTCCATACGGTGAACCTGATTTCGCCCGTAGTCACCCGACCGGTCCTACCCTTTTTGCTCTTCACCACGTCACCATTAAAAGACAAGTCAGTGTCAACGTTTTGCGTATTCTAATACATCAAAGAACGAGTCCCTGATTTCGTTTCCAAAGAGGAATGAGGTAGCCGCAAGTGATTTTCATTATTATTTGATTTATCAACAACTTGACTGAAATATTCGTGTCTTGAAATAAAATGACAGTAGAAAGAGTTTGTTTATTGCTATCAAGCGGGGAAAAAAAAATCGTTTTGGTGTTTCCTCTTCTCTCCCGCGCTCGTTCGCTCACCCTCCCCCTCCTTTTTCCCCTCTATCTCTATATATCACAATCTCTCATTCTCCCCCTTCTCTCCCTTCTCCCCCCCCCCCCCCCTCTCTCTCTTTCTCACTTTTCCCTGTTTGTCCGTCAAATCCACCTGCCATGTATATTATGCAGTTGGGGCAATACGTCTGAAGAATGAACTGAAGTTCACGGTTTCATGACATTTGCTCCGGCGACAATTGTTCCGCTGCAAATTCCACACATTAATGGAATAACCAACTTCAACACTGGATGTAACACTGTAGGGGAAGGCGGGGTAAGTTGAACATATGGGTAAGTTGAGCCACCATCCCCAGGCCAATAATGAATGAGTCAGACATTGTGGTGGTGTCATATATTTATGACATGACCCATTACATAACCCTTTACCCCACCACATTGTTTTCAACTTTGAAACAAAAAGTACTTTTTAGGGGAAAATTCAAATTTCAGCCATAAAAAGCCAAAAAATGTGAGATAGAGAAGAACTTTTTACCCACACACGTCTTCAAATATAATAAAGAAATAAGAACAACACTGTTAGTCCAGGTATGGATTCTCATTCTTGTCATAGTCTTTTACCTGATGAATGCATAAGAAATGTGTGGATGTGAAAATATCGCATTAAGTTCGGACTGGGGTAATTTGAGCCAGCCAACATAGGGCAAGTTGAGCCATGGTAATTCTTATGGTAATGTATAGTAATAGTAAATAAAAAAAATTGACATGCTGGTCCTTCCTGCATAAATTTGCTAAATAGTTTATAGCTCATCTTACCCTAGAAGACGGTACAACTTACCCCACAGATGGGGCAAGTTGAGCCATTTGACATCGGGTTTTTTTTTCAGAGAGAACAATGACTTTCAATGTGGGGGTAGAAAGTTATATATAGATGAAAAATATTTCCCAAGAATTAAATTTAAAGGCAAGGCACTTATTTCTACAAGATTATTAATTATATCAATTATAACATGGAAAATGCAAGAGGTGTCACAACTTACCCCGCCTCCCCCTACCCTATCCTATACCTAACACTAAACCTATATAACATGAAACCCTATTACAATCCAAACTCTTCTTCTAAGACGAAATAAAGCCCGACACCATATCTTTATATGTATTTTTATCTCTCTAAAGGTATCGTCAATTAGACGATGATATATATTGTGTCATTTTCCAGATAAACATCCAGGAATGGATTTGATTTCAATTTAAATGACATGTCATCCATAAAACTAAAACTTTTTTTTGAGACAGGTTTACTGCTCTCTTTCCCCTCGATCTCTGATCACTTTCCTCTAATCGTGATCGTTCATGTACAAAGTATTTTTTCCATTTATTTGACTTTATTCAGTTCATTTCCTAAATATTTCTGCTTCTCATTATTTTTTCTGCTTCTATTTCACTTTCTTCTTTTTCTTCTTCTTCTTCTTCTCCTCCGTCTTCTCCTATTTCTTATTCTTTTCTCATATTTTTCTTCTTTTACCCTTTCCTATTTCTACCCATTCTTCGCCTGCTTATTATTCTCGGGTTTTATTTTCTTCGTTTGCTATATTGCTTCAAAATATTATGAGGAAGACCACTTAATAAAACATCTAATCTCTATGGGTTGAATCAATTAACCTTGAATTTTAAAGTCACCAATACACTTTATACACGCCTTGATAATACATGATAGTTTTAAAAGCTTTTTTTTTCACCGAAACGTAATTTCAACTAAACCCTCGAAGATATTAAAAACAAAATGTGTGGGGAATGGATATATTGTATTTGTCGATTAAATATGCAATTGCTTTGTTATCCATTATCTGTCAACGAGCTATCTTGCACATAGAGAAAAAGGGTGGACATGCCCCCCCCCCCCTCCACCCTCTCCACCCAATCCCCACCAATTGGAGGTGTATACCATTACTCTAGAGGTATCATACTCCTATAGAATCTCACCTGGCATTGTATTAAACTTCTCCTATTGCCAGGCGTCATCAATCTAATTCTCGCATTACCTATCCATCAATCTGGTTTAGAAATCTTAGCTTTATACCTCTGAGCTAAGAACCATATCCCAATTGCAAATCCTTCTCCATATTTGCTTGGATTAACATGCATCACCACAAACAAGGTTCAAGACAAGTATCACATAGTAGCCAGAAAAAACGGAACTTTCAACAAATTTGACTTTCGGTTTGTTCATTTTTGTTTTTACTTACATTGTCCTAAAATCCTTCCTAAAAATTGACTACATTGCTTGTCAAGATATTATGCAATGTCAGAATGTGTAGGATCGAATCATACGCAAGCCGTGATGTGGATGACCTACATAATCTTCATGAAAGTCTCTCTGATGCGACGATTTTGGGGGTCCCACGTGGAATAAAATTTGTTAAATTTGCTAGTTAATTTTACCTCACTATTTTCTTTTTTTAGGAGCAAATCGAACCCCATTTTATTGGTTCACCTTCTTATAATAACAACAACACTGAATATTGTTTAAAATGAATTAATAATAGTAATATTAACAATAACATCAATAAACGATTACAAATGTCTGTAATAGACTGTCATATTAAGAATGAAATTCGCATTGAAAATCGTAAAATATTAATAATGATAATAAAGATGATGATGAAAATAGAATAGAATACAATAGATATGGTTTATTCAACAAAAAGTAAATTACAGATTTTCATTAAAAAATACCACATACATCGAATGTCATGAAAACACAACAATATCGAAATAAAACAAAATACACTGGTCATGGAAATAACAAGTATATATTATAGGGATTGCGGTATTTGTTGTATCGTTATTATTATTATCATTGCTATACAACGGCAATATAAAAGGAAGTCCAAAATTAACATTTAGAGGACATTTATTTATTTATATTTTTCATGGATTAAATCGTGTCTAAAACACTGTATACTTACTTGCCCATTCTAGGAAATAGCAATGATCTCTAACATCATCATGATCATCGTTCTTACGAGAAAGCACCTACGGCTTGAAAAGCAACTGTAGAGAGATAATTATTGGGTATAAGTCGTTGCGTTTTATTACAGTCCTTGGATACATCAGTCACATTCTCCAGGCGGCGATCAACTGCTGATGACTATCGAGCCATATACAAAGTCATTCCCCTAACAGCTACAACGCCATGATAAGAAAATAAAGCATTGTGTCTCCTTTCTTCATCAATTTGGAAATAGAACAGAAGAACATACAAGTTCCTGCGTAACCCCAGAGGACACCCTGAGGTACCAGGGGAGGCACAAATAACCACAATTCAGCTCCAGTCCCTGGAGACTTGGCGCAGGAAATTGGCGTGACAGGGCAGGAAACATAAGGATTCAATAGAAATGCTTCGACTGGAAACATGATAAAATATTGCTGTCCTGAGAATTAATGTCTGTTTTTTCGCAGCTACCATAGGGAGTCAGATCTGAAACTCTCCGGATGTTGGAGACCGGTAGCCGATTAGTATTTTTCGCTGTCCCGCACGGAGAGGGAGGAACATAAATCGGTATATGTTCAATACAATTTTTTTCATTTTCTTTACAACACCATTGCAGTTACACTGCAAAAACTCTGGTGTTGATTTAATACCAGCCGGTAATATATATATGTCCACACCAGAGAAGTGTTAAACAACACCAGTTTCGTTTTGGTCTAACACCAAATAGGTGTTTATACAACACCAATTAGTATTAAAACAGCATCTGTTTGATTCCAAACTGGTGTTGCTTCAATAATTTTCTGGTGTGGTCATATATAGATTCAGGGCTGGTGTTAAATCAACACCGGAGTTTTTGCAGTGTGTGTAAGCATTATGCTAGCTTACTGTGTCCGTCATACAATAACGATCTGTTTCAGTGAAAGATGGGACCAGCGATTCAAAGCTACTGTCTTGTAGGCCTTATCCGTTTTCCGTGGGGAGCGGGATAGGAATAACAAGATCTCAGAGTTGCATAAACTCTGTATGATTTGAAATGACAAACCTGTACAAATTCATAACTACACAGTTTTATTTGGTTATTTCAGTCAACTGTTCATGTTAA
The DNA here is from genome assembly GCF_037042905.1 of Lytechinus pictus. Taxonomy (NCBI): domain Eukaryota; kingdom Metazoa; phylum Echinodermata; class Echinoidea; order Temnopleuroida; family Toxopneustidae; genus Lytechinus; species Lytechinus pictus. The sequence goes on along the minus strand of NC_087255.1, from coordinate 34,775,826 downwards.
TAAAGTTTATAAAACGCCCCGTTCACTTGGGTTTCTTATAAGGCTTCTTGATAAACATTTTTCTGCAAACATAAGTTCATGTGTTTGATAAAAAAAAATCATAAATGCATGTAGGCATATCAGTATGACAAAGTGCCTGAAAGTTTTTTCACCATAGTTGACCTGATAATTCCACATGTCAATTTAAACCAGAAAAAATGTACATATAGGTTGTATGTTATACGCATTTCATGATATATTTCAGCATCTGCTCTATGTTGCTTATGGGATTCGCTATACGAATGAAACTGATTTTATAAATGATGTACTGCCTTTTTACATCAGTCACAAGTAAGTCTTTCTAGGAAACATTGGAGAATACCACGCGGATCTTACACTCGCTAGGTGCTTTCCTGACAATCTTGTTAACTTTGCGATTCCCCAAAAGTTTTGGGCATTATTCCAGCGTTTTACTACATAAATTATGAATGTGTGTTCTTAATCTAGTTGTGTGCGAAAAACAAAAAAGATACGCTTCAGTTTTATTGTGAAATTTTATTAAAGAAAGGGATTTTTCGTGATCCAGACCTGAAACAAATTCGTGTTAATGTTAGATTATTTATAAGTGTTATTATTACTATTATAGCTATATGATATGCAATCATTCCTTTATTTACATTTATTTCAAACATAAATAAGAAGTTCAAGGATATGGGTTCATTTGAGATTGTATATACATAATTAAAAAGCGAATATTTCTACATCTACTTTAGATCTTTGATATCAATGGTAGATGTGAAGTCATCGATATAAAAAAGATCCTAAGTTTGACGGAGAGTTTCATTTTGTAGACAACCGCGAATAGAACGTTATTAACCAAATTCTTATTTTTACTTGAGATGGAAAATTTGATAGTTTTTCTAATCAGATATTTGTCATTTAATATTGATACCACTTTGAAAAAATAGCAAAAAAAAATTTAAAATGCTTTCCTCAGAGGATTTAAGATAAAATATGAAGAGAAATTGGCACCTTTCTATATAGGATATGAAGAAATCTAGAGCTTTTTAAGTATAAAGGCAATTACTAAATGTTTATTTTAAAGATAAGTGTTTAAAGGGGTCCCTAATTAAGAAATGTTAAAACATTACCGACAAGGGGTACTAGATATGCAAAATTCAATATTCAAATTTTTACAGAGCAGAACAGATTTTTAAAAAAGGCATAAAACGGCCACTTCACTGTCATGTCAATATTGGTGAATATTACTTCTAGCATATGCTACAGGAATACCTAGGATGGAACGCCATTGTAGGGTCATTCTCTGAAAAATGCTACAATTGATGGGGGGAAAAATCGTAAAAATGAAGTCTACAAAATGGGTTGAAAGACACATATTGTGAAAGTACCATGTATGAGAAAGTGGCAACAGAAAAGGGGCATGTCGCTGTTGCGTCAATTTGAAGTAATGACCGGATTAACTCAAGCACTGTATATCAACGTTACGGAGGTTAATCGTATAGCATTGCTCACTTATGTTACTCAATTAAATCACTTTTGAAATGATTGAAATAGAAAAACACACCATTTATATTTACTGTGGTATCAACAATTTTATTTACTGAAGCCAAAGTGTTTGCAAGATAGAAAAAATTCAATATTCTTTTTCAGAAGCAGGATTTTACCAAATAACATTTAACAAAAATTACTATAAAAAAATCATTGCACATCTTTCGTTCAGTTTAATGTTCATAATTTGAATGAGGCAACCTTAAAATAACTTTCATCCATAACCTGAGATCCTTAGCAATGCATGACCAATGCTGGGAATCCAAAGATAGTTAACCATTAAATCCTCGAGTGGCATTTAACCTTGTCAGTCTGCGTTACGGAAGTTAAATCAAGTCACAAATTGAAGTATTCATTTGTTAGCTTAGGAAAATCCATATTTAGGTATTCGTATAACCTTTTTTTAATAAATAAAGATAAATGTGGAACACATAGCTTAATTTGCCAACCCCCCCCCCCTTAAAAAATGTGAAAAACAGGAAACGGAAACTGTAATTTTATTCTCGTTCTTGTTCAAAGTTGGAATTAGAAAACCGAATAACCGGGCCACAGAATTACAATTCATCTTTAAAGTTTCTGGCAATAAACAAAATATAACAATCGCAGTCCCGTAACCAGGATGAGTTCTCTGGGTTACGAGGAATCCTGCCGCTTGTCAATAACCAAAAAAGATAGAAAAGAGGGAAAAAACATTTAAAAAAGGACATGGGGAAATGAATAGTAAAAAAGTAAGGTGAAGGAAACAAGAGGCTAAAAATTCACGAATACATAAATTATTAGTGGAATCTATATCATCTTATCGCGATTTTTTTCATTATTTTGTTTCATTGAGATACGCAATTACGCATCCTGTTCGTGATTTAAAAAAATGAATAGCCAAAATGTTTGCTTATCGAAATACGTATTTCATTTATAAATTCCAACAAACCGTGAGTATTTGAAATACCCCCCTTTCCATCTTTTCATGTCATTAGGCCTATATCGATTATTTCAGCACTTTTCATGCGAATTAAAGGGGTCATCCAGGCTGAAAATATTATCTGAACAGATAATATGCAGACAAACAAAATACTGCAAATATGATCAAAATCGAACAAGGAATAATGAAGTTATGCAATTTTAAAGATTTGCATTATTTTAGTGAAACAATTTAGTCTAAGCATATCTTCATGAATATTAAGAGTTGATTGATGGTGTACATACATGTAATCCCCACTTGTTATTTTGTATTCTATTGCATAAAATTATTTTTTATTCAATTTATATCCTCTTTATTTGAAAGCGTGCTTAAAATGGCTGGTTTTCATATTGGAATGACACATATTTTCAGCTCGAGCTTCGCACCCGCTGCGCATCATTTCCTTAACAAGACACCCATCCTTTTTATGATTACAAAGTTAGTAGAATGTCCCGTTTGGGGGACTAAACCTCAAAAAGCGCGTTTTACCTTTGCAATAATTGTTTATTGGATATATATCTTGTTCTCAAATTACAACGTCCAAAAATTATTGTTTTCAGATCAAAATATAAAAAATTACAGTCGCATCAATTAAGATACCCATCCTTGTATTGGTACAAAGAGTGTTTAGAATGTCAAGCTTTCAGTCAGAATACGAAAAAAAAATCAGCTAGCACTTTGAATTCGCATTATTAGTTTATTCAGATAACATCCTGATCATTTTTACAAAAAAATGTTAGAATTTAAAGTTTTCAGGTTAGACTATATACACAAGTTTTAGCTCGCGCTTTGCGCTCACATTTTTGATCGGTGATACATTAACCCTCATCATGAGTCATTGCAAACAGTTTTTCTGTCTTCCTTCTCCATGAAAGCTTAATTTTTCTCCTTCTTCCCTTTCTCTACACCATTTCTGCCGACTACAGCATTAGACAAAGCCATGTCACCTGTTCTGGAACTAGAATCGTGCTATCAATCTCAGCAAATTACAGCAAAGAGTGTATTAACTTCCGTAACAGTAATTGTTACGGAAGTTAATGTACTATATATAGCAAAGGAAATTAGAAATTTTAAATTCTAAAGAAGATGCCAATATTCAAAATTTGTAGTATGAATTATTTAAAATTCTAAAAACATTATATGTCATATATAATTCTCGGGAAATTGTTTTCGCTGGCAATTTACCCTCTTTTTAAAGATATGTTAAAATTAAGGTTTGTAATAATAATTTGACAAGGATGAATAGCTATCATTTTTATGGGTAAATAGGTGGACGGTACCTTATATGATTTATATCTGTATGATCCGGAGTGATTCAGTATAGCACAAATTTGTAGCATATTCAAGAAAAAATGTTACGGAAGTTAATGCGTTACGGAAGTTAATGTCTTTATGCTTTATGGTCCAACGTGGTCCTTATTTAGCAGCCATACCTTTGAAAATTGTATTTATTATGAAAGGTGTGTCTTATCCTATATAATACTGAATCCTTAACAGAACTGCCAAAGTGCATATTTTCTTAAGGTGCGTTACGGATGTTAAAGCTGTTTAGTCATACATTTTATTTTTTAAGAATAGTCCTTTATTTCTGTGTAATACAGGAAACACATATGATAATTCCCTATCAATTATTTATTAATGAATATCACTCTACTTGCAGACACATTATCACATAATACCATTCACTTTGAATGGGAAAAAAAACTTGTGGCAGTATTCGTTACGGAGGTTAAAATGAATTTGGGACAAAGTTAAAAGTGAAATTAATCACTGAGGGATCATCAAATACTAGGAAAAGCGCAGTATGTCGGACGTTTACACCAAGCTGCCCTCACCAGACATTAATGTAGGTAAGAAATACAGACTACTTAGGAAAGAGAATGATAGAAAAATCTAAAATTGACCCGAGACAGCGTCGATTTTAACAAAAAGCAAAAATAAAAGGCTTTTTTAATAAAATTAGAGCTTTACTAGTCACTGGTCGCATATGCTTTGTGGAGCTAGTCTATTATTGTCATTTTCTTGATAATATTTTTGTAGAAAATGTTCAGGGTTGTGAAGCTAGCGGCCATAAGATAGTCGAGACACGTTTTTTGCGAATTGTAACATTTTTTTGAGAATGACCCTGTAATGGGCGAGCAAAGTAATGTGATGTTGTTAAGATAAATATGGGTTTTACTGTTTTTAAGGCCATCAAGAACAATTTGTTGCCATTTTTGGTAGTCTTCTTTGTTCTTCTTTTTTCTGAGTTTGTCCTTATTTTGTACCTCTTCCATTTTATTAATAATTTGAAATCATTAGACCCCACCCCCTTGTTAACACTGTCTTTGAGAAAGACTTTCTGCTCGTCAGTGTCTTTAATATTTCCCTTTACACTTAAAGGGGAATCCAGCCTTGACCATAAAATGTTGTGTTGGGAAGGAGAAAAATAAATCAAACAGAATGGTGAAAGTTTGAAAGAAATAGGACAAGCAATAAGAAAGTTATAGCTGCTTTAAAATTGAGATCACTAATACTATGTAGATTTCAAATTGGCAACTGGGTAAGTAAATTATGACAAGGGGCAAGGACAACTTTCCCATAGGCCATGTACTTTATTATCAGGGATTTGTGGTTTTCTCCTAAGTACCCATTCCCCTGGGGCAGTAATCTAAATATAACCCAGGTAGTATATTGTTTTATGTCCTCATGAAAGAAAAATATAATTTGAAATAAAACTTTTGGGGAAAATGAAATTTTAGCCATAATATGTATTGGAGTACATGAAAGAGTAGTCCTTGCCTTACATCACTATGACATCCCATATGCGGCCAATTTGAAGTCTCCATGGGTATAGTGATTACCAATATTTACAACTTTTAAAAATTCATAACTTTCTTGTTGTTTGTCCAATATTGTTCAAACTTTTACCTATCAACTTTTTATTTGGGTTGGATTCCCCTTTAATCGCATACTTATAACTGCAGTCTTCTAATTTTAAGGGGTTATTTTATTTTATTGCAAGGATAATAAATCACTCATAATATCCTAAAACTACCATAACTATGTTTTAAATACGTTTACCAATGAATTTCATTTGTCACACTTTTTGACTTGATCACCGCTTACCTTGCCCATGCAGTTCTTGAATCCCAGTCACGACTCGGCGAGTATTTGTGAGTAAATTATGATCTGGGTCAGAGCAAATATTTGTAGGATGCAGGATGCCAAGTATATCCGGGGGTGACTATCTTCATGCCCCCAAACGGCACAATAAATCAATGATTGCTATGTAATGCATCCCCACTGGCATGCACAACAGGCCTTTACCACTTCTTTCCTCAACAACCATGCAATCTTATCTAGCGGAACAGAATTAAAGGTTCACCCCCTCTTTCCATCTAGTGAATTTATGAGTGTACCCTTCTTATTTTTCCATTGTTAAACTGTGCTGAGCTGAGGGAATAAGATTAGTTGACCGGCTAATATTACAAAAATGCATATAAGTATTTATCCAAAAAAACTTATAAAGAAAAAAAAACAGATGGAGTTGATAAGATGAGGATGTTATTCTACGTTCGACTAATCGGACAGTGAAACGAATGTTTCAGTGATTGAATAGAGCGGTAGAGCTGGAACCAAGTGTGTAAAATGCTTTTTGACAAGAACCTTATAATTTTTTCCAATCTCACGGAATAATTTAGGTATTGTCATTCATAAAAGGGATTTGATACAAAATATTTATTAATTAGGTAAACGAAACGCAGAACAATGCTAGAGAAAGCCTATGCCATACTACCATATTGTGGATATTAAGAGGCAGTGTAAATATCTTACTTAAATCAGTCCTTGAACACACAGGGCTATTGCATAAAACTATTTTGGGATTAAAGTGAATAAAGTTGAAGCATATTAAAAAAAAACACTCGCAAAATTTCATAAAAAAGTAATATATAGAAGATTATTTCAAAAGTACAAAATTATAATGCACACCTGTAGACAAGAATGGAGAAAACACAGTATGTTTCCTAGCATTTATTATGAATTTTAGAACACGATCACTTCAATTGCCTTCTAAAATTCACACTCAAGTCATCACATGATCGCTGAATAAAATAGAAATGAAATGAGGTCTTGTGAGTATATTATTTCTTCAAGTAGGATATTTGATCATAGTATTCTTCAGATGAAGCAACAGTGTTCCAGAATAGTGATGTAGGTACTGTTCATGCAAACGAAAGATCCTAGAATATGTTACAGACATGACAAATTAACAGTAGTTATTTGCGTTGAACATTTGAGCGGAAAATTAAGAGGGATAATTTAAAACAGTTTCAGTGTTCATGTAATTAGGAATGTAATAAAGGAATAAAGGCTAATCATTATCATATTTTATTTTATTTTACATTGGTTATATGAGAGTTTTAAGACTGATTTTTTTTTTTTGGGGGGGGGAGGGTCATTATTTCTTCGAGTCACTAATCACTTCGTACATCTCTCTAATGTATACTACCCGGACACAATTACAATTTAAACAAGTTCGAATCCACGTACACCAAATAAAATGCAAAAAATAATCATCAAATTTCTCATTAACAAAGGTGGCACAAGACGAAGTACATGTGTATGTATCAAAAATTCGTATTGATTCTTTGAAGAACAAAGACACACATTTTCTACACCCGTTTTCATGAAACAGCCGATTTATTCGTCTGAAAATCATATCTTTAATAAAGCAAATTATTGTGACCTCAGTGGTCATAGAATAGAAAAATATTTGTATTTTATGACCGGAGGAACAAGAAAGGTATGGTGATTTTTAGAGAGAATACACAAATCACACACCACCGATTCCTACATATACACACCCTCGTCAACCAGGCGCGTAGCCAGGGGGGCGGTGGGGGCGGTCGCCCCCCCCCCCAAAAAAAAAAAAAAAAAAAAAAAAAGGGGGGAAAGGAGAAAAAGAAAAAGCGAAGAGAGAAAGGGGAAGGGTATAGCTTTGTTGTTATAAAAACCTAAACGAGGCGTTCTTTTCTCTCTTCAAATAAATTTTGCTTCCGCGCTCCGCGCGGGAATAATATCTAAAATGCCTTTCCTCTTTGTTTCCCACACGTTTTTCTCCTCCCCGGCCATAGGACTCGTATGTTCTTGCCAGAAATTATAAAGTATACATGGGTGAAAAGAATATGAAAAGTTTTTTTTTCAATCGCATTGACACAAAATTTCGGGGGGAAAACTCCCCCTCCCTGCACCCTCCCCCTAGGGAGCGCGCTTCGCGCGCTCTGTAAGTGTTGGCACGCTTAGCCTGCATTTACCGCCCCCTCCAAAATCAAATCCTGGCTACGCGGTTGTCGTCAACACACACACATCCACACTTTATTCACACACACCACAGTTCATAGCCATGCATATCAACCCTGCCGCTCACAAGAATGAAAATATTATGTATGGGAATGACATATTTTACACATACACACCCACACCCCCACTCATCACACACGCACACATACATGTGATATATATACACAAATAAATAAAAAACGATAAAGCGAGTAAATACGGTTTAAAAAAGGGGGATGTTTTGGGCAAAAAGCGGAGAGAGCACAAGTCATGAGCAGTGTCTCCTAGAGCTACGATCACTCGGGACCACCTCACCGACTGAAGGAGTTACACAAGCGTGATGATGATGATAAATGGCGAGATAAAGAATGGCTGGCAGAGAGCCTGTCCCACTGGGCCATGCTCAGTGGAGGGGGTACTTGCTGCCGCGGGATGGAAAGCACGTTCAGTCACGTGATTTCATGAAGTCATGAGCGGAACCAGATTCTGACGTATTGTAGAGTCTTGCGGAGTATTTGTTTCATAATAGCTTTCCCTCATACACACAGACACACCCCAACACAAACACAACATAGAGAAATGTCCATGGGAATTCGAATTATTTCAATTCAAAAGCTTTTAGCAGGAAATATAAATGCCTATGATTTATAAAAACGTTGAAATGTTTTAAACACATGTCATTTTTTTTTGAAAAAATCTTTCGAAATTTGGCTCGTTTATTTTCCCCCGTTATTATCATTTAACTCTCATCCATGTCATGTTCACCCTTGAGTACCCCTTTAATTGTTGGAGATTATCCCCATCATTCATGTTCACCATGGTAATGTCTCAAATAGCTTGAAATCATTTGTATTCACGCATACATGTTCTCCCTCAATTTTGTGGGGGATCATTCAGACAGGTCGCTGACATTTTTAAGATAAATTGAAAAGCAAATTAATTGCCTTCTGGAATCTCCAGAAAATGCATTTAGAATATAAAAGGGAGGGCTAGCAGAACATTGTCAGACAAATAGCGCTACAATTTTAATGGGTTGTGACTGGTGGACATAATTTTAGAGAATACTATAGAATAATTCTATCTATGCATAATATATACAATGTATGCTTTCGATTTCCTTATTACCAGAAACACTAACGGAGTCCGAGATATGGTAAGGATTCATTTCGCAATGTATTAGCTTTACTGCCTCATTTTGTATTATGTATTTGTGTAATCATTCGAATGTCTACTCGCCCATAATATTTGACTTTATTTTATTTCATTTGTACATATTGTACTTGTAAACTTTCCTTGAATCATTTTGTCTTTTTTTTTCACTTTACGATCGAGTCGCATCTTAACCATCATCATCGTCATCTTCCTTCCCCATTTTTCTCCCCATTCATGTTTATCTCTCATTGTTTTCTTTAATTCCTCTTTCTACAATTCATAGCTCATTTGTCTATCTCCCTCTACACCCCCCCCCCCCCCTCCTCTCTCCCTCTCTGCATGTCTGTATCATTATCTTCCTTTCCTTCTTCACCCACAATACGTGCTAAGAAGTATTTTGATTCTGCTGTACAATACATTCATACAGCCCCACATCACATATGGTATTGAAGTCTGGGGTGGAGCTAGAAAAATTTATCTAGATTCTACATATTATTAATTAAAAAAATGGCAGTGCGTGCGATAACATTCAGTACGTACATGACAAGATCAGCACCATTATTAAGGGTTCTTAGGATACTTGACATTTACCAACTGTATAGATTATCTATCTGTAGTTTTATGTATTATCTAATTAATACAAATTTGCCACATTCACTGCTACAATATTGTTCACTAATTCAACATAGATATAATACAAGGCAAAAGGAATATGAGAATCTGTACGTACCAAAGGTTAGGACAAGCTTGAGAAAGGAGTGTTTATCTTATGTAGGCACAACTTCTTGGAACGAGCTACCAATCAAAATCAGAAAGAAACCATCAAGATCAAGATTTCGTAAAGCTGTTGTTGAACATCTGTTGGAAAACTTAATTTTGTTAGCATCTATACGGTATTTTTTATATCATCTAGATATCATTCATATGTAAATAATGTTAAATTCTGTTAAATTGTTATGTAGTCATTGTTTATATATATTACAGAGCATATTTAGTAGACTCACGATTATTCATTTTTAACTAACAAGTTAAGAAACATGTTTCTATCTAGAAGGGGCCAGACTTGACTAGCATTCATGCTTTTTTCTGGTTCCTATTATCCTTGCTTTTTTATGTATTCATAACTGATTGTCTGTAAACTTGTCAATTGGTATTATCATTACATTGGATAATAAATAAATTCATTCAAATACATGTATGATTTTATAGCCTTTTCTTTTTCGTCTTTTTTTTTCTTTTTATTCTTCTTCTTCTTTTTCTTCTTCGTCTTCATCTTCTCATCCTCCTTCTTATTCTACTTCTTCGTCGTCGTCGTCTCCTTCTTCTTCTTCTTCTTCTTCGTATTCTTCTTTTTCTTTTTCTTCTTCCTCTCCGTCTTCTTCTTCTCCTCCTTATTTGACAGACGATCTCGATGCAGTTTTACACCTGGTTTTGCACTCCAAGATTCCCTGGTTACTATCCTGGTATAAAGGGCATGGGAGCGTGTCAGATTTCTCTACAGCCATCTATCAGCAAGGAGCGGTTTGGTGTTGCATTTCCGTGTTGTAGTCGGATGTCTCTTCTTTTTTTCTCTCTCTCTCTTTATATGATATTTCTCCTTCTTCTTTCTCCTTATCACCAGCTGTCTACTTATCATTCTTTTGTTGGTCATTTTCATGTATCCTTTTTTATGTTCATGATTTGCCCTCTCCTTATTGTTGTTTTCTTTGTTCTTCTCTTTCGTTCTCTTTTTTCCTCATTTAGATCTTTAGATTTTGTTTCTCCCTCCTCCTTTGAATTGCTAAAATTGATAACTAAAGAACTGTTCTAAATCAGTTTGCCCAATCATCCACATTTCCGTTTCATTTTCAATTCCTTTACTTTCTTTGCCATATTAAACGTACAAATAACGTTTCGGAGATTCAATGACCCATGAGCATGAGTGATTAGCCCAGATATCTGCGTTACTGACGGAAGTGACAAGTCTGAGTATCAGACATATGGAATTAAACGAGGACAAAACTATAATTCTATCCAGGAATCGTATATCTTTCGAATCATCCTGGAAAGAAAACCGTATAAAATAATATAACTGAATTGGCAGAGCCGGCAGCGATGCGAGTCGAATTATTGTCGGACGGCGCGTAGACTTTCCAGATCAGGTTATTTAGGGCAAACCATTTGGAAGGATAAATTCAGGGCGTATCACCTCTATGAATATGATGTGTAATTATGCAGAATATTAGCAATCGGGTGAGTAACGCTCCTAGTTTATTGCCAAGAACACACACTGCTTACAAGGACATGTACGAGGCAGCTACAAATATGACAAATACAGGTAGTGATGACTGATGAGTGTAGAAAATGGGTCAACCCATTTAAATTCTAGTATTTTCGCTAGGCAGTTTGTTTGCACATACATGTATTTTACCTGACTTGAACCAAATCGTGGATGTTGTAAGTACGTGTATCCCTCTTATAAGTAATCATTACCTATAACAGGGATACAAGTACGTGGGCTTTCATTATGAAAGCTCGTGTAATGTTAATGGCTTAGTTGTCATTAGCTAAAATGCATTTGAATTGGTACTAGTCACTGCAACCGCTATCACCTAACCCCCCCCCCCCCTTCCAATTTAAAATAATTGGTATATAGCTGAGATGATATCATGCAATATGGAAAGATGGCCATAAATATTTTAGAACTATAATCTAATAATGATCATTCAATTCAAAATCTTTATTGTCAATCAAAGTACATGGAAATTCGCTTGGTCACATAACAACAATTATTTTACCTAGAATAACTTGCATTGATGGCATTATGATTATGGTCATGAATGGTTGCTTAATCACATTTGCATCATTATTTGTGACACCAAGGCCTTTTTAAAGGAATTTTCTATTCTTAGTTTTAGCATATAAGTTTAGTATATACCATGATAAATTCATCAGAAGTATAAATGTCCTAAATTATCATCGAATCTAGCATATATCAAAATGTGAATTAATAGGTATTAGTCGTTATGGCCACGATGGCAACGGATTTAATATACTAGTTTGTCTTGTGGATGACATAGTACTAAGGTGTTTCTTCCCTTAGTTTTTGTTACTTTCATTGTCAATTTCGTTAGATAGCCATGTAAAAAAATCGACAAATTATTACCCGACAAAAATTACTAAGTGTATTATAGTGATAGTAGGAGAAGGTGAGTGGGTCGAAACATCTAATTAGAAGCAGTAGAAGAACCAAAAACACTGTTGCAGCAGTATATAGTCGTATGCTTCTCATAGAACCCTGAAATAACTATGATAATCTTATGTGTGTATTCACTGACATTTCAAACTAACCGTTTTTTTATTATTATTAATGAGTAAACTTGTATGGTTTCATACGTTTGATCAGACATGACAGATGTACATTAAAAGATTTGGATTATGCAGAAATAGTAGCTTTTAAATGCAACTCTTAAACTTAACAAACACGAAATGATCTCGAATCTGGGCTTCTGATTGGTCGAATGTAAACGAAACACTTGATTTTTGATGATATCTTTGATGGCTGCTCTTTCGGCAACTGATTACAGATTTTTTATAAACTATGTCCTATTTCCTTGAGGCTTCAATTAAAGCTTGTGCGGATTTTTTTTACTCATTAGCCCTCAGGCTGGTCAATTCAATATCGATAGGTATAACTAACCCATTTAAAAGAAATATAGTAGCTTCATTGGTGTCGATTTTAAAAGAACCATATAAATGACAAAGAAACTAATTGTAGCTTGATTATTATCGACCTACATGTTCAAGCTTTTGTCCCGTTTCTGTTGCATCGCAAAGTTAATTTTTTTGTCAATAATAATAATAATAATATAGGTATATTTACCCTGGGGAAGCCACTTCAGTTCTGAAAGCTGTTCTCCCAGCGGGCCCTGCTATTATTATTTTTTAAATAATAATATTTCTGAGGATCGAATTGCATGGTACTTCTGAGACCCATTTTATTATACACAGTTTCCCGAGGAAAGGAGTTTTGTCTGATTATTTCAAGTTATTCAATATCCATCCTCTCTCAGTATCAACCAATTCTACAAAATGAAGTACTCAACCAGGGGAGGGGAAATGGCCGAGCGCCGTTCACTGCGCACTAAACAAATACTGCAGAAATAATATTTATCTATGTATGTATCTCTTTTAAGTGTTTTACCAACTCCTTCGAAAAATAAACCCTTGAAAATGTCAAGTCTGCATATTTTTTCTCGATTATTGCTTTATCAAAATATCTTGTTTCCATACATTCGAGTTTGGGTTTATGGGAAGTAATTTTCTTCACAATCCATCCAATACTGCACCAGGGCACGGGCTAAATCCAAACCTCATAAATATTCATGACAAATCTTTTCCCATCCGCAACAAGATGCATGTGGTGCGTAAAAGCTGATGAAATCTTCGAGTAAGGCGCAATCATGAATATCAAGAAAAGTAGATGGCAAATTCCCAGGAGAGATTAAAGGGTTTGGCGGAAGAGAGGTTGAAAGGAGGAAGGAGAGTGGAGAGAGTCGACATGATGGAATACTTGGAATCAAATTGTAGGATAAGCAAGGAATACTAATTAGTTCTTTCATGATGGCATAAAACATATACAGTGTATAATGCGTGTATTGCATATAAACTGAAATTGTCCAGAAAACAAAAACAGCGAGTATCACAAAATTGTAATAGAATACGTGAAGGAGAAAGCAATTGGAAATTAATTTATTATTTATGTTACAGTCACATCAACGACACCGTCTTCAAACTGCCCAATGATGTCATTGGAAATAAATTAATGGCTATTTTTCGACATGTAATCGGTTCCACCTACGTGAAGGTAGCAGGAAAGTGAATCTATCATGTTTCACAAATCAACATTTTAGTAGGTCATATTTTGCCTACAATTCATTCATTCATTCATTCATTTATTTATTCATTTTTCCAACAAATTTTACAATGCAATAATAACAATATATAAAACATAACATCAGACAATATAGATGACATAAATATTCAAATAAACCAAATATATAAAATATACACTTGATACAGAAGATAATATTTCCAATTTGATAATAATATTATGCAAGATACATGAGATATGTTGGAAAAATGGAGTGGCCCACTAAAAAGCAAGCTTGTAGAGGGTGGACCACTCAAAAAGAAAAAAAGTATAACGTATAACACTTAGATCTATATGGACCGAAAAAAGCAGCAATACAAAAAAGATAATATGATATTACGGAGCCCGTAAGATCATCGTATCTTCCATATCGTAGGCCTATACTGCTTCCCTTAACCCTCCTGGTCTGACTGTACAATTTAACCGTAAGGTCATAGATTTATCGGAGGTCATGTGATTGCATGATCATCAACGGACATTATAGGGGTGTTTGGCTTGATCGTGCAGTCGTCCTACAATTAGGGTTGATATGCAGGGCCCTGGAACGATGCTTGTTTTGGAAGAAAAATTTGAGAAGTAAAAAAATGAAGGTGGTTTGGGTTAAATTTCTACCTTTGAGCACAACAACCTGATTACCACGGAGTCATGCCTATGGTTGTATAACAAACGCAGCCCCCCCCCAACAAAAAATAATGGGGGAGGTTCTTTAGCATGGCCATACGCTTTTTTTCTAGGGGGCAGGACGCGTTTACTTTTCGATAAAAAAAACCTTGAAAGTAAGGGAGCGAAGCGACCGAGCTTGTCATTGGGTACTTTTGCATTTTGAAAACTAAAATTATATTATTTCGTGCGTACTTTTGGTGAACTTTGTGAACATTCAAAATTGGTAATCTGTTATTGGGTACAACTGTCTTCATCACAATAATACCATTCATTACATTAACAGACTAACACATCATTTACAAAGCTCGTTGGATGTCCCATGGAGTGCATGTTTTATCTTCGTATCAAATCAAAGGTTTACAAACTGCCTCCACCGGGAATCGAACCCGGGTCGTTGGCTTCAAAGGCATTAATCACAAAGCTAAATTAGCGGACAGGCAGTCCAAATGACCAGACTGATTTCTATTTTTTATTAGACATGTGTGGGGGAAGTGGGTGAGAAAATGAGCGTTCCCAGTGGGACGTGTTCGCCGATTTCTTTGCAAGGGCAGCTATACACTGAGGGTAGGCGATTGCCTTTCAAAGTTATTTCAAACCTGTTCTTTTCCTTCTCATCAAGGAGGAGTTTTTCTTTGAACTTACATACTTACGGAATTCATTTTGCAATTTAATTGATCAAGCTGATATGTGTCGGTGTGTGTGCGTGTGTCATTGAAATTGTTTTTTTTTTCTTTTATCATTGTCAGATTATAACCTTACGACATCAAATTTAAATTTTAAAAAGAAAATAATACGAAATCAATTATAGTTTTTAGTTTATTATTCTTTATTTAAAAATCACACCCGTCAAAACTGACGGCCGGCCTAAGAAGGCCTATGAGTGATGACATCAAAATGTATAAAAGTCACATACAATTACATAAACAGGAAATCATAAGGTATTCACAAAGTAAACTTATCATTTCAGGAATAAATACATGTAGCACCTTAAAAAAGATGGTGGAAGTCCAATATTATTTTTTCGAATATATTATTTCTTTACGAAGAATGAGAATTTCATTTGCATATCTGGCTATTGATCAGCAGAGTGTATCAGAAGACATAATAAAAATGAATTGTTGGTAAGTGGTTAAATCATTGAACTCAGTGTAAATGTGTGAGATAGTATTGAGTAGTGGCAATCTGAAAATTTCATAGGCAGAATAAATCATACAAAAATGGAACTCATCTTCAATATTATCCGAATTACAAATGATACAGAAACGTTCTTCATATAGGGTATATTTTGATAACGACCAGTTTCAATTGCAATATGAGCACAACCACATCTAAACAATGCAAGTGCACGTCTATTTGATCTATATATGTTGGCACTGAATAGTATAGATTGAAGTATATAATGATTCCTTATACGTTCTTTCGTTATTTCAATTCGAATTCTTCGAACCTTTACTTCTTATACGGAGAGTATTTCAATCATTTCGTCCTCAATTTCCTCTCCACTCGTGTTTGTGAAAAATATAATTCTTTAAAATGTCATCATATTATTACAAATTAATTTCCATTAATACTAAGAAAACGGTGATCCAAGCTTCTGAAAATTAGTAAATTGATTTTTCAAAAGATCTCTTCTTTCTCCTCCTCTTCTTCTTCTTAATCTTCTTCTTCTCCTTCTTCTTCTTCTTTTTCTTCTTATGTTTCTACTTTTTCTTCTTTATCCTCTTCTTCTTCTTTTTCCTCTTCTTTTTCTTCTTCTTCTTTGTCCTCTTCTTCTTCTTCTTCTAATATATATATATATATTATATACTTCTGTACCTTGTCTTTTTTCTTCTTCTTCTTCCTCCATCCCTCCTAATTTTCTTCTCTCTAGTTTCCTAAATGAGTATAATTAAAACACACGGGATGCCTTTAATTCTTCATGCTTCATTCACACCCATGAAACTGACTCTAAACCGATTGATATTATGTCATTTGAAAATAACGTATAAACGTTGATCGGTCTGGTGTGAGTTTTGTTGAAACGACCTCAGCACTAAGGTGGCGAATCTGGCGCATTTTGTATTTGATGGCTCCACTGGAGCTGCACGAGGCTCTTCGCTCTTTACCTGTTTCAAGCACGCCTCTATCACAAACGGATATACCATTCTATCACCTGTGCAACTCTGCAATGTAAACCCTGAGACAATTATCAGGAACATGGTAGACACACTATTCAAAGAGCGCTAACTGACAGAAATCATGGTTACGTTCATGAAATTGACAGTCAAATGAGAAATGGAGAAGGAAAGGAATCAAATGCAATTTTCTGACAAAGCGGGTTTGGTGAAAGAGAAATGGAGAAAGGTCGGCTCTCTTCTACTCGCCTTCTATTCGTTCACATTTGTAAAACGGAGGAGAAATCCGCGGGGGCGTGGTCTATTAGACGCGTGCACTATACCCCGTAGTCACGCCTTCATTCTCATAAACAGACCACGCCTTCTACATCGAGAAGAGTTAGCTATCTTCGTTACCTTTGGGTAGATCACAGACTGATAAGAATCACCCGACCACATTCAGACTGCGCTCTGGGAAAAAAATGTGAGCCTCACAGTTCAGTCACCAATAGAGTCGGCGCGTAATCTTCATCCGATTGGTAAACCATATATGTATATATGCGTCACTCGGACCAAGCATGGACAATCTAAGCCCACTCTGGCCCAACCATGTCAGAAGACAGTGTCTAGCCTTTGAGCCTGGTCGGAGTACAAGACAGCGTCAGATGTTATAATACATTGTTCAGAGTAAACTAGAAACTAGGTCAGGCAATGACATTATTGCTAGATTGTTGAAACAACGACACCGGGACGGTGTTTCACATGAAATAACATAACGTTTGTCTTTAATCCCTATTACTATGACAACGTGATATTTGAATACATAAAAGAGACAGACACACAAAAATAGAAATGGACACGTATTTATAGAGTCATGATTTCACTTAAAAAATACATATAATACAAGAAAAAACAATGTGAGACATATAGGGAGAAAGGGATATAATGATGTGATGATGATGATGATGCTATGTTAATGACGAAGATACTCTTCAGAGTAGAATGTGGATGCTGTGGATGCCGTTATGCTTGTTAATCAATTGATAATCGTGATTTTGAATATAAGAATGACGATGAATGGAATAATTAGAAAAGAGAAAGGCTAATGATGTTGATCCTTTTCTATCGACGAGGATAGGTAGGGGTATGTTACTATCAGAGGGTGCTGCCAAACTGAGAAGGTAAAAAATCAGAAATAAATGGTAAGGAGAAGTAAATGGTGAGGGGCAGGGCGATATGAGATGCATGCGACGGTAGAAAGAGACTGATGGAACACACTGTCCAGTAATGATGATAATGTAATTGCGCTAGTACGTGTAGGAGTCATGATAACACGATGCCTCATCCATATACATGGCATGTCCATTTCGTTTAACTTGTGTAATTAACCTTGTTGCTCAAAATCCTTAGAGAAACGACGTGCAAGAAATAATGCACACTATATTGCCTCTGAACGTAGTGCACATAACAAAGTATGCCTCAGATATCGGAAATCACACCACCACACTTCTTTGTCCGGCACACTATACTCCAGCAGATATGCTTTGCTGACCTATATTCATTTTTGGACATAGGTTTACAATCTGCAATTTGATACATGCGTCAACATTTTTTTTTCATTTTTTTATATCCATATTTGGTCGCTACGCTACCTCGCACACAAATGACTGCTTCTCCTTATTAGAAGGCTACATCACCATGGTCACATATCTTCGTTGCAAGCTGCTTTACAATTGGGTATAATGCCTACTGTATTATAGGCAATCCGAGGTCAATCCAAAGAAACATAACTGCTCGGTCGCTACGTTCCCTTGCATGACAGTGATATTGACATTTGGGGCAAGGGTGGCGTTCAATGTAATTATACCCGTTCAATGCAACGGTACACTATGGTTAGATTCAAAATGCCAGATTTCACAATCGAAAGTATTTCACAAATGTTCTTTATTTATCGTTAGAAGTTACACATTCGGCTTAAGTACGCCAGGTGAGCCAATAGTAATAGACGTTATCGTCGTCGTCGTCGTCGTAGTAGTAGTAGTACAGAAGCGGATCTAGAGGGGGGGTTGGGGGGGTTGCAACCCCCCAAAAAAAAAATCCGGGGACCATTTTTTTTAAACTTATCTTTTTTTTTTAACTTGTAATTTTATTTTATTCTATTTCTATGTATTTATTTCATTTATTATTATTATTATTATTATTATTATTATTATTATTATTATCATTATTTCTTTTTGGGGGAGGGGGGGTTGGGCGAACAAATGTCACAGAGTCCCTTGCCCCCCCCCCCCCCCCCGTCAGCTTTTTTGAGGACACGGGCCACCGCCGAAGTGACAAGCTAGGCCAGCGTTGCCGATTCTCATCCCCAAAACACACAGATTTTCAAAAATTTTCCCTACTGTGGGAGGGGGACACCCCCCTCCCACACCCTCCCCCCTCGCTCGCTCCGCTCGCTTGGACTCGGTCGCTACGCTCCCTCGCATACCACCCCAACCCCCCCCTTTATAAAAAGCTGGATCCGCCCATGTAGTAGTAGTAGTAGTAGTAGTAGTAGTAGTAGTAGTAGTAGTAGTATTAGGAGTAGTAGTAGTAGTAGTAGTAGTAGTAGTAGTAGTAGTAGTAGTAGTAGTAGTAGTAGTAGTAGTAGTAGTAGTATTAGTAGTAGTAGTATTAGGAGTAGTAGTAGGACGTGTGCCCCTACCCAAAATAGTAGAGGGACACAATATCAAATGTTCCTCCTACTATTTTTTGTCTTTTATGATAGAAAGAAATACTGTACATCATTCAAAATCGAATTAAAACATGTATTTTTGACGAAATTACCTTACTTTTTGGTGATAACCCTTTTTTTTTTTCCTTGCTTTTCAAAATTATTTTGGTCAAAATGACTTGACATTTTGGGTGATAACTTTTTTTTTTTTTTTTTTTTTTTTTTTTTGCTTGTAAAATTTCCCAACCCCTGGTCCCCCCTGCCTTTGGGGGGAGATTTCCGCCTATAAGTAGTAGTAGTAGTAGTAGTAGTAGTATATAGTAGAAGTAGTAGTAGTAAGTAAAAGTAACATTCATATAAGTGACAGTAGTAGTAGTAGTAGTAGTATTGGTGATGTGGTACACTCTTTTTTTTATCAAAATGTTGTTAGGAATTTTTTTTAGGGCGATTTCAAAATTTTCGTTTTGGAATCGGCAAACCATATTTGAAGTATCCGTAGCATATTTAGGAAAATTAATAATCATTCATGTGCAAGCATGAAAATTTCCCTCATTGAAACACACTCATCCATCTTACCTAGATGAATAGCCTTGGGTCCTTATAGGCTACCATGTCTTCAGCTTCCTGCCGAGGACCTGAAGGCCCAGGGATATCCTTGTCAGCTCAATTGCCATGCGCAAACAGTTCAGAGATTTGCGGCCAAATCCGCAACCGTGCTCAAGAACGAGCAAATACGGATAAAATATATCAAATATGTACACAGTTTAGCCCGGAACCTCCTCCATCTTGTGATTTACTTTCTTCTCACTTTCTCTCCCTCTCTCTCTCTCTCCTCTCTTTCTCTTTCTCTGTTTTTTTTATGTCTCCCTCTTTCCATCCCTCCCTTATGACCTTCCCTCCGTCACTCTACAGTATATCTATCTCTCCCTTCTCCTTCGTGTTCATTGCGCTGTATTTTTACTTCTTTTATGATCCTTCTTGATTATCTATTCCTCCCGCTTTCCCTCTCAATCTCAAACTGTCCATCCGTCCCTTTTTATCAGATCTTATTGCCCCATCTCTATCAATCCACAGCCTTTTCCCACCATTTCTCCACTACCTAGTAAGGATGTCCATCATCCTTCCATTCGAGTCTTCCGACCTTCCCGTTCCTCCGATCTCTCTTCCTCTCTTTCTTCTTCCGTCTTCTTCTTTGAATTAATTCTCTCTATATCAACCAGCCTTAATATAAATAAAAACCTGATTGATAATGAACAACAATGAATGTTGCAAATAATAATCAATATTGCTTGGCTCCCTGACGGTCGACAAATTCTAAATAAATGGTTCGTCAATTGCCACGTTGGCCGTATATACAAGTAGGTCAAACAAGAAAAGCAATCGCTACCTGAGCTGAAACCATGAATTCGTGTGCATGAGTGACTCTATGAATATGTGCTGGTGTTGTTGTGGGCGTAAGCACAACAATGTTTAATTCATGATTAATAAAATATGTGATGACGGAAATCCAAGCAGAAAAATGCTAACATTTTACCTTGAAGAAAATTAAATCCTGGCAACTGTCTGAACAACTTTGCACCTACTCTTTTCTTTCAAGGTACTCCTAAAGAGATTGTGGCGTACTGATGGGGGGTTAGGGCACCCCCCCCCTCCCCCCCCAAAAAAAAAGGGTGGAATGCTGAAATAAGATATTATTTTCTGAATACTATTTTCTGGATTCTATTGAAAAAATATGCGCGCATTCTTTCTCTGTACACGCGCCTTCGTTTCCAAATGTGTTGATTCGCTATAATACTTTGGAAGTGAAAAAGTTGATACAGATTAAAAGAATCGAAACCCCATGGGGAATGAGGTTTGCGGTTTGATAAATTGATTAACAAGAGAGAAAAACACTTCCTTTCAAATATTCGAATAGTTGAAATAGGAGAAGGAATACAACTTCTTATGTTGAGTCAGGAGTAGCTGAAACAAGAATATCGTAGAATGTAGAACAATTCAGTATCATGTTGCGTTAAGGGAAATTCACAAGTTTTAGATATCATTAAGGAACGATCAATGATTTCGGTCTAACATTTTTTTAGTTCTTAAAAAGCATCTTCTTTCTTTCAGCAGAGTCTAAAGAGGGAAGGAGCCTGTGTCCAGATTTTCTCTAACAGTAATCGAGAAAAGAACGAAAGAGGAATTAAAACGAAACGAAAAATATAATATTAAAAAAAAACCTTTAAAGAGAGAAAAAAAAATACATACTACATTAGAAAAGGGTGCTCCGCTGCCTGCGGAGCTCTTTTCCTCAATCAAAAGGGCTTTAGCTAATTAAAGGAAATGAATCACAAAGGGATAGGTTGGTGGGGAAGGGGTATCTCGCTTTTTTTTTTTTTTTTACATGATTTTTTACCCATTATACTTGTATGCGTTATATCATAGGGATGAGACTTAATGATGACGGGTGTTTGGAAGGGGGAATGGTGCATGTATTTGTTTGTGTGTAAGGGTGAGTGTGCAGTGTTGTTATACAGAGTTTTTTTCTCAATAATTCAAATTAATCCATTTATAATTATGTATCTGAGTAATATTTCACCCTATAATGTTATATTTTCTGTATTATGCATTCATAATGAAGATATTCTGTATATTTCCAACTTATCATTTGGTTATAATTCGTAATTATTTGTAAAAACTTACCTTTTTGTATTATCACCTGGTAATAATTACGATTATTATGTTTTATGTATTATTCATGTATACTAAGATTGGGTGCCTTTTACTTTGTACATTTTATTCAAAGCACGGCCCCGATGCAAATCAGACTCTGTATCTGTTTTGGTTTTTTACCGTGTGAAAATAAAATTTATCTATCTATCTGCTTTTCAAAGAACAAAGTCGCATGAATATTGTACGCGTGATGCGGATTGCAGCTTGCATTTTATTTGAACGCTATATTATTCCGTATGAACCATTGTTTCGTGTTTTAAGAACACTTGTTTATGCTAACCCTGAAATTATAATGAAGTTATAGCATGGTTTGCCAGAAGGCTCACAATGATGATGTAAACCGCAATCGTTGCCATAGAAACGTGTCTTCCTTTTCTGGTAATCGTGGGCACACAGAATGTCCCAGCACTGATCTAAAAACAAATGTTGCAGATATATTGTGCTTTACCTTTATCATACAAGCATGAAGTAATGATGTATTGTTTTAAAACGTTCAAAAGTTTTCATGAATTAAGTGTTTGATATCCTGTAAGGGTTAAACAATTAATATAGAAAAATATGCAAGATCAATTATGTCATCAATATTACACATACCATAATCATGTCCAGTTGTCGAATAATAAGAAACGGGGCCTCTCTGTTTGTAGATCTTATATGAAAATGTTCAACCAAATACTTCTTAACCGTCTCAATCGTGTCGAAAGGAATACAAAGCTTTCGTTTCTTTGTTTGTTTGTTTGTTTGTTATTTTATTTTCTATGCTGATGTTGACATCGGAAGAGCCGTGGTGTATAGTGGTTCTGACTCTCGCCTTGTAAACAGAGGGTCGTGTGTTCAAATCCCACCGCGGTCTAGCGTCCTTTGGCATGGCGTTAATCCACACTTTGCCACTCTTGACCCAAGTGCTAAATGGGTACCCGGGATAGGATGCGAAAGTTATTGTATGTTTGAATTTGCCAGCGCCGTAATGAGGCTGCGATGAATGCAAGGAATGCTCCACAGGGAGTGGAAATTGTGCACTTTTCGTGCGGGATTGAAATGAATCCAATGACCGGGGTAATAGTATGCTGTACCGCGCTTTGAGCCATTCTGGGAAAAGCGCTTTATAAAAATTGGCTATTATTATTATTATTATATATCTTTCTCAATTCGAGAAACTGCGCATGCTCGTTTCATCAAGTAGGATCCGGTTTATGGCTGGAGTCTGGTTACGTTGTTGTTACGATATGTAAATGAAACTTTTCGTTGGGATACCAATTAGGCCCCTTAAAGATAATGAATTCCATTTGAATGATGTACATGGTGGTCTGATATCATATATAATAAAGGGCGTCAACCTGAGAACCGGCCTCGGGTTCAGGTTCAGTAGATTACTGAATATGGGCTGAGGGCTTAGGGGGCGTGACAAAATGCATTGTCTTGTTCGCCTTTGAAATCCAACCTGAGGAGATTTCTGTTAGATTTCTTTTTTTATCTTATTTTATCAAAAAAATATTCTAGTGATTGCAGGATGTAGCAGATTGCTGCCGATGCATGCATTAGGTAAATCGGTCTGCGATTGAGAAAAGCCTCGTTGATTGGATGGTTTCTCTTCAATTAGTCTTACTGTTCTGTTGTATGTATCTATTTTGACCTGTGAAACACGTATACGATGAAGAAATAAAGTAACATGGCCATAGGAACGATTTTTTGAATGGGGGTGCTGAAATCAATTCGAAAAGCAAAAAAAAAGGGTTTCCATGCAGTACAAGATGGAGATCAAATTAGTACCGAGAAATTTAGAAGCGGAAAAAATAGGGTTTCACAAAAAAAATGAAGGTAATTTTAGTTACATTTTGCAATTTTGACACATCTTCCAGAATAGCTCGGGGTGCTGCCTATGGGGAGTAATACACACAGCACCCCCAATGAAATTTGTGCAGCCCCGCTTCCAAGGGCCATGTAAAGTATCAAGGGCATCGATGAAAGAAACAGGCGATTTAGCAATAAGACAAATAAGACAGAATCATGCTCTTATTTTCTTTCTCATTTTTATGTCGAAGCACGTACAGCGCATATCCGCTCTTCTCACATTCGCCAAAACCTAAAAAAAAGATATTCCAATAAATTACAAAGAGACACATACATATTTTCGTGGCTGAAAACGACTGTTTAAGATTAATTTGTATATCTGATATTTTCGATATATATACCACACGTACTTAAAAAAAGATTGAAATCATCTTTCAGAGTTATTTTCAATTATTCTTGCTATTTACCTACTTATACGGTCACGTAATCCAATTATCTTTCTTTCATCGCCATATTTTATTATTCAATCCATGTTTCACATATATTTGCGTTTTAATCTTTGATATCAATTGAAATTACTTTTATTGTATATAAATTGGAAGCCTATATGAATCCTTTGTTACTTTGACTGGACAGACAGTTAAACGTGTGATTTAGCGAGAAAAAATGTTATGAAATATTAGGCATTTCTTTAACAACAAGTAAATATTTATCGAAGAAATTAGGCTAACGACTTGTTTTCATTCACTTATGTAAAAAAAACTGTTTATAATTTATGTAGACCTATATAGAATTTCATACTTTCTGCTGTTAATATTTTTTTCGAGAGACCAACTGTCAGCATGATCAGAGGGTACTCAAACTACTCATGGAACCATGAGTTGTTTGAATAATTATCTAAATATGAATGTACTAAATAGTATACCTTTAAATATTACGATACTAAGCATTGGAAGTGGTATTGGGATTTCTCAATTTCAAGACTTAAATGTTTATCTATCTCATTTCATTCCTCGTTTCAGATTTCGTGTTAACAAGTAATCAAGAAGAAACACGAGCAAACATTTCATACTTATACATATTAAATACATCAACAAATAGCAGTATTCATTACAAAATTTGAAGTTATGGTTTAATTTGAAAATATTGTTGAAAACAATTTTAACATGTTATCAAGCATTTTTCAATTGCGGTATGGAAAATCGTGAATATGGGGGCAAAAACTTGCTACAGTTTTTGGTTCTTCAATTTAGTACTTAACAAATGTCAAGCTGTTTCGGCATGTTTTGTTTGGTGTGTTTGTTTGGTGTTTTTTTTTGTATTTCATGTATTTTTTAAATTGTTTGTCATACTTGGAACTTAAAAAATATATGTATATATTTCTTTCCTACTTTGTTTCCAGGCGAAAAAAAGACATACATGTATTTATTCGTTTTCCTTTTCTGACAATATGAAAGTAACAATTTCAACCTAAATACTTTGAAGATATTTTACTTATGATTTTATATATGTATTTTATTACCACTCACTAAACAAATACAAATAAAACTGACCAAAACTGGGAGCTAGTCACTGCATTATTGGGTTATGTGACACGGTAACCTTTTCTTCAAAAATGATTTTAATCCCCAATACATATTGCTACTAAGGTACGAAAGGTGTCCCAATTTCATCTTTGTATTTTTTTTCAATATCTATCCATTTCTTTTACCCTAACTTTCTATCATTCCCACAAGTCGTTCGCAATCTTTCCTGTAATAGTACGTATGCTTAACTTCTCCAAAAGTTGTTTGTAATCAGTAAATCACTCAGCCTTATTTCTCCCTTTGTCCGTCAAGGAAATTAAAAATGTCCTTATGAGTTCTTTTATCTCTGACCTAAAGGCTGTGATACGTCACAATAGAAGATGTCCCTGGACGCGACTCTGAGGGCCTCAAACCCATCGTGTAGAGCACGGCATCACTCGAAGAAATAAGAGGATTACAATGTAAAGTCGGAGGAACGAAGAAAAGAAAATCCATTAATAAATGAGCAACACACACCGCTGAGTCGAGTTTGACCGGAGGGGTCTAGCTTTGTGCTTACCATGATATGATCAAGATATATAGTTGCGTTTTTTCAAATCCTATACTTCTTCGCGAATATATAATTCATTTCCTAACTCATTAGTGGTGTTTTCTTCCATTTCGCCTGAGTTTCATGGTTTTCCAGTGTGTTTCCCTATTCTTAGTTGTATACTCACAAGAGCGGAATGCATGGTAGCTATACAGTGCGTCCCAGAAAAAACGAAACCGAGATTAAACGACGATTTATCATAACTTAATCACAAATACAATGAATAAATGACCTACCAACATAAAGCTTAGAATCTCCTCTTTCATCTGATATTACTTATATCATTTCTCATTCACGCATGAGTGAGCAAAAACAATTTGAAGAAAGGATACCAAAAACTCATTTGGCGGGGGTATCTGAATTTCAAAAAGAAAATCACATGCCTAAAAAGTTCAATATCTGCTCTTTTATTTGATACCTTAATCACAAAAAATGGTCAAGAAGTAAAAACGTTATGTTCCCTCGAAACAATGCTTGTATTTCCATAATTTCATTAAATAAACGTGTTTTCACCGGTTTCCCACATAAGCTATCGCATGGTTAAAGGGATGGTCCGGGCTGAAAGTATCTATAGCTTAATAAATAGAGTAGAATTCACTGAGAAAAATGTCGAAAATTTCATCAAAATCGGATAACAAATAACAAAGTTATTGAATTCTAAATTTAGCAATATTTTGTGAAAACAGTCGTCATGAATATTCATTAGGTGGGCTGATGATGTCACATCTCCACTTGTTCTTTTGTATTTTATTATATGAAATTAGGTTTATTCAATTTTTTTCCTCCAAGAACTAGAAAATTGGATTGACAACTGATTTAGTGCATTAGATGTTTATTGCTGCAACTTATTTCATTATAAGGGAGACATATTATTCACACAAGTGTGAAATAATGAAAAAATTATGATTTTATGTAATAACATAAGAAAACGCAAAGTGGAGATGTGACATCATCAGCCCACTAATGAATATTCATGACGACTGTTTTCACAAAATATTGCTAAACTTTAAACTTCAATAACTTTATTATTTGTAATCCGATTTTGATGAAATTTTCGGCATCTTGCTCAGTGAATTCTACTCTATGTATTAAGATATAAATATGTTCAGCCTGGACCATCCCTTTAACAAAAGACTAAATGCATGGCTGATCGTCAACAAAACGGAGTGTCGAGTGAGTTTGAACGCTAGCCTGCATGTAAAACCTCTTCATTTTATGAAATTATTGAAAATCAAGCCTTATTTCAAATAACCAGAACTTTGTTATTTCTTGACCATTTTCTGTAATTGAGGTATCAAATTAAAGAGCAGATATTTAACTTTTTTAAAATGTGGTTTTCTTTTTGAAACCCAGATACAGCCCGCCAAATGACTTTTTGGTATCCCCTCTTCAAATGGTTTTTGCTCACTCATGCGTGGATGAGAAATAACCTAAGTAATTTCAGATGAAAGAGGAGATTCTAAGCTTTACAATCATGACAATGGTATGTCAATTGTCTATTGTATTTGTGATTAAGTTATGATAAACCATCGATAAATCTCGGTTTCGTTTTTTGTTGGACGCACTGCTATATAAACCTTTGATAGGCGTTTTATCTTTGTCTTGCACCCCTTAACAAAAATAATTTTTTTAAAGATATATGTATATATATATATATATATATATGATAGAAATAGTCTGCTTCGGCATATGGAATAAAATAATCATAAATGGTTTGGTAAATGCCGTAGAAATAAAATCGTAGACTTAAATTTTATATATATATATATACATGTATATATATATATATATATAAATGGAAAAAAAAAGGAAATCAAGACATACAGGGGGAGGAGATAATTTCATTGATAAATTCCTAAAAATCGGCAAAGATAAAGCGAAATACATTTTCATAATAGCCCATTTCTCAATATTTCGGCAATAACTCGGATGCGCGTCGGCAATCACTATCCGAACCACCCTACGCCTTCAAAGTATCGAAATATTGCTCAATTTGTTGAAAAATCCCCAACATTTGCTCTTTTGGGCGTTCATATGGAGAATGTGCTAAGGCGATCAAGAGATGTGAACTGCTAGGGAACCCATATCATATCTCTCCCTATATCTCGCTCTTTTCAAATAACTATAAGGTATTATTTGTGTTTTCATCTGTAAGGTACAACGAATTTTCCTTTAACTTTAATATCATTTTTTTTTATTACAAACCACAATGCATTAAATAATTCACCATTCAGGGAAAACAATGTGATAAATTCCCAGGGTATTGTACGTTCCATTTCCATAAGAAAACCATTTATTTCATGTCTTAATAATATAATTTTATTAAAGGAAATAAGGTTTGTTGAAAGTTCAATGCCCGGTTCTAGAGAAGCTGTGAGACTTTAAAAGAGTATCAGAGGCAATTAATAATCACACTAAGTTCATTCGAGGAGGTATAGTTTCCGTCCCTAATAATTGAAATTAAAGTGACAATACGACTTTGGTGATATGATAGATTTTAGATTTCGACACAATCTCTAGAATATATTGCTCGTCGATTCATATCACTCATGTCATTGCTAAGATTCCTGCATTTTTTTAAAGCAAAAGGTAATGATCATTGTTAGTGATCAGTAAAATTTTGAGCGACTTTGTTATAATCAGCATAAATAAAATGAAAATAAGTCTATGCTCTTAAAAACTCTCAAAGATGCATTTTTTTGAAGTAACACATTTCGCTTTTAAATAGTCTAGTATTTAATCCCAGATATGCACATCGCCCCCCACCCCCACCATTCTACTTGCCCAAATAGAGATGCAATACAAGTGCGAAAGAGTGATTAAAATTAGGCATTCTAACTCCGATCTGATTGCATCGCACTGACCAGCCACACGTCAAGTGAATGACGAGGGGTGCTACATCTAAAAAAAAACCCTAAGGCTCCGTTTTACTTCATAATTGTTGCATACGAAATGACAAGAAAGCAGCTTGGTAAGGTGTTTTAAGAGAACAGTCGTACGTATCTTGAAATATATAATACTCCATCATGAAAAAAAAAACTAAACTAAACTAAAGGGCACTGCCCCCCCCCCCCCCCCCGAAGAGAAATATTGTAGGAGAAATATTATAAATATATTTTCACGAATCATTTTTTACGATAAAAAAACAATTATAATTTGCTAGGGCCTATGTGTTCACTACTCCCTTTCATTCCATTTGCTTTCATTATATTGCATTTTTATAATATTTCATACCACAGTGTATATCCATTTTTCAATTAAGTATACCAAGAATACCAAGTTCTTAGCGAGATGAATGGGTGCTATAGTTGATGATCACGTGGTCCCAAAAGGGGCGGGGAAAGTGGCCTTGAAAACGAAGCACGTATGACTTCTACAAAAGTGTGCGACGTGCTTAGGAAACAAATGTAGCCTCGTAATGTAATAAATTTCGACATTGAAATGATCGATGAGGTGACTGAGGTGCAAAATATTTTTTTTAGATAAGGGGGAGGGGTGCAAAATGGGAGATATATAAAGTTGGAATTTGATGAGAGGTAATTCAGTGATGCTGTTTGCTATACCTATTGGGATAGGATTAGGATTCAAAGATTAGAAAATGTTCCGCTTGAAATATTTTATTTGCATAAATATCCATATGAATTGCCAAGAGTGGAAAGAAGTCAGATACATTACCAGTTTTAAAATCTTTAACAAAGAGAGGTCATTCGTAATGAAAAGCTACTGCATGCACTAGAGAAGGTCCGGGCTGAAGAAAAATATATCTAAATAAAAGGGATAATATTTGCAAAGCAAAATGCTGAAAATTCATCAAATTCGGATGACAAATAACGAAGTTATTGAATTTTAAAGTTTATCAATATCTTGTGAAAACAGTTATATGCACATAGACACGAATATTT
Source organism: Lytechinus pictus (assembly GCF_037042905.1). Classification (NCBI taxonomy): domain Eukaryota; kingdom Metazoa; phylum Echinodermata; class Echinoidea; order Temnopleuroida; family Toxopneustidae; genus Lytechinus; species Lytechinus pictus. Next base: position 34,745,948 of record NC_087255.1, on the reverse strand, counting down.
ATTAAATGGGCTGATGATGTCACATCCCCACTTTCCTTTTTCTTATGTTATTACAATAAATCATAATTGTTTCATTTCTACATACATGTGTAATTGATGTGTCTCCATTATGATGAAATAAGTCGCGTCACTAAATAACTAATGCACCTAATCAGTTGTCAATCCCATTGTTTTAGTTCTTGGAAGATTTTTTTGAAAAAAAATCCTAATTTCATATAATAAAATACAAAAGAACAAGTGGGGATATGACATCATCATCAGCCCACCTAATGAATATTCATGAAGACATGCCTAAAATTGTTTGCAAATCTTTAAAATTCAATAACTCTGTTATTTCTCATCTGATTTTGATCTAACTTTCATCATGTTGCCTTGTAAATTCTACTCTATTTTTTTTTGATATAAATATTCCTTGCCTAGACCATTCCTTTAAGAGCAATTAATTTTAATGTTGTATACATTATGTTTATGATTATTATTTCCTTCAAACTCTATGAATAGCAAATAGATTAGCAATATATATATATATATATATATATATATATATATATTGAATATGACTGTAACAACCATCAAATTTTGACCAGATTTTGTACATCTTTTCCCCTTCCTTGTATCTATTTTTACCCTTTTTGTATTTCTTGGTGGTGAATATCTTATCAGGCACCCCTAGCACCGCCCCTCCCCCTCCATCTACGTGCCAATTTACGCAGGGAATGAAATGCCTTTAATGAGCTACAATAGTACGACTAAATATTTGACTTAAAATATGGATATGAAAAGAAACAATTTATGTTCTGTAGATCAGAGTTACTAAAATAGAATTTGATTATTTTTATAAGTAGCACAGAAAGTGTTACCCAAGGTTGTAGAATAATCGCATTTATGCATTTCTTCATAAGCTTTTGTTGAAAATAAAATCAGAATATCTTTTCAAAGCAACAAAAAATTGCAAACAAATTGTGTTTAGTCTGAATTATAAAAGGTTTCAAACGCAATTAGGTATTGTATGCAAATGTTGTGTCCATAGATGGCTGGGAAATATAATACCAAGGGGATTTGATGCCCAGGAACCTATATCATTTATAAGCATGAAAAAATATGACCCTGCGTAATCACACATCAAAAGTTGATTTGCAAATATTCCACTAATTTTGATCATCGTTGAACATCATCGTTTGTTTCGTGAATTCTGGTTTGTTCCATTACTAAAATAATATATATCCTAGTAATATTTCTTGTCCTGATTTCAGCTTACATATTAGTTTAACCAATTTCACATAATTATCCCCATGTGTCAGAATTCTCCCTCCCCTCCCTCTCTCTTTCTCTCTTTGCCTCTTTTCTATCACTATATCTTTCTTATCTTTACATGTTCTCTTTCTCCTTCTTTCTTTCCCATTTTTTCCTTTTCATTTCCTTTCCCTTCCCTTTTTTTCATTTTTATGAATATTTTCATCTTTTTTTGTATACTTTTCTCTGTTTCTCCCCCTTACTCCTGTAAACTTTCTGTTTTGTCTTTTCTTTCTTCCTTTTTTCCTTAATATTTTCTGTTATTCTATCTTTTTTTATGGCATTATAATTCCTTACTTCGTGTCTTGTTTGAACTCCTACCCTGCATGCTTACTTCAAACATGCCTACTACTTGCGATCAGGGATATGTCACTGCCGCATAATTGATACTCTTCGTGTTTGTTTCATGCATTTTCCCCGGAACAAGAAATATGAGGAGGGAATGAATTATAGTTGTGATGTTGCCATTTGTGAAAAAAAACTTCTGCCTCTAAGATCCACAACATATATCACCGCTAGGTGGCGCTAGACCATATTCTGAGCAAGCATCGTCTCATGTCCCCGATGCAATCTGATTCAAGATGATGGTTAGGGGAGGGGTGGTATTATTTATTTCGAGAAAACAAAACTATATTAAGTGCTATTATGACATTTCAATAAACTATCGTGGTGATTACAATTGTGCGACCTAAGCTTTTATAGATAAAATCAACATTTCAAGAGCGATAACCATTTTATTATTTGTTTTTCTTAGTTTTTTAATGATCATATTTTTATCACTATCGTCACCAACATTATAATGATCATACCATAGGATGAATCAACTTTAAGGAGACCAATGGAATTATTTCCTACTCATCTGAAAAAAAGTGTTTTATTTCTCTTGACAATACACTGAACGTAACAAATAATAGGTAATGCTTTGTTGTGTGTGTGGCTTTTTATTATCCGACACAGAATCCCCATTTACCATACCAACACCCCCCCCCCCACACCCCTCCGAATCTCACGACAGTTGAAACGCGGCCACTCGTAGCTAGCTCCACATCTATCTATACCATGCCCCGGGCATTATATAATGATGGCTATTTTGACAGCGTGTGTCAATGTGTTGTCCCCGTATTCTTGCATAAGAACGAAGGAGGAGAGTCGCTGGAAAGCAGCGGAAATACAAAGGGCACCCTTCTGCATCATTGACATGCGCAGTGGATTACCCCGAGGCTATAGCCGTCACTGTACACGATAGAAAGAGACGTCAAATACCTTGTCTCACCGTTACCATGGCAACATAGCATCTTCTTCTTCTTCATCATCATCAGACTGTTTGGTGAGAAACGTTTGTCAAGCGTGTGTATTATGCGCGGAACGCCTGATTTTTATTCTAACGATGTTTTAACTCAATTTTCTTTAAGGACTCGTATTCATTTAAAGATCACGCAGATTTTGTGAAGTATAAACCAGTCACATTGTTGCAAATTTGACCTACCTCACTGAAGCTTTAAAAAAACAAGAAGGTCAAAATGGTGATTGTGCTTCAAATTACTGTCTTTATATGGCTTTCTTTGTACACATATATCATTTAAATCTTTTGTCTCGGGAAACCCTATGAATATAATTATACAGCTGTAATTATAATGCCATGTAACTGTATTTGTATGACTTCCAATCAGAGTGTAAGACTATAGAGAAATATTATGAAATTGAAATTGATTAAAAACTGATATTAAATACAGAAATGTTGGTAAATTGCTGATGTACTTCACAAAACTACTCTTACATAGATATCTTATTCGTCGTTTTTTCAAATATTGATTTTTATCGCTATTAATTGTCTAATATTTAAAACTATTGAAATGTGTTTTGAAAGAATCGATTTATTTTAACATTGGGGCGAGGACAAAATCTAATGAAAATTGAACTTGGTGATTCTGACCTGATTTTTTGCGTGAGAAATGAACTGATAAAATGCTATCCATTAGTAATAATTGTCACATTCATGAAAAATAATTAGTCGTATTGATAAAATAATAGAACGTCTTTAAAATCGCTAATAGGAGATTGACCTTCATCTCTTGATAATATTAAATAACATGTGGCAGTAGGGTAAATGATAAAAAACATGCGATTTATAAAAGGTAGTTGTTATTATTGTTATTAATATTATTATCATTATTATTAAAAGTTGTTGTTGTAAATTTTGATTTTTTTTTTTTCCGGAGTTGATCAAACATGTGCAAGAAGACCACGTGTATATTATGATTGGACCATTAAATTGGCACATACACACACACACACACACACACACACACACACCCTCACAACCTCCCACACACGCATATATATATATATATATATATATGTGTGTGAAATTATACATGTACAGCTGCTTTGGCAACTCTTTTATTTAAATATTTTGTGAAAGAAATGGATGAAGAGAACAATAGCAGGCGTAGCTTAAATCAAGGTTCCCCAGAGCTATCTACCCTTTGGAAAAATTGGCAATGCCGAAAAAATGTCTCTGCCAGGAATCGAACCCGGGCCCCAGCTTTGAACGCCGTTGCCTTAACCACTAGACCACAGAGACGGGTTAGTGGCTAGGGCGACCCCGATCCGATTGACCGTCAGATAGACAGATTTTCGACACTATACCAATTATAATTTCCTTTGTCGGGTGTAGGTGGGTTTTTTAACAATGACAAGCCGCCATGCCTCAGCTGGATCAAAGCTATTGCTTTGATACAGTACACGTATGGGAGAAAGTATACCAATGTGTGAAATTATACATGTACAACAGCTTTGGCAACCCTTATTTTAATATTTTTTGAAAGAAATGGATGAAGAGAACAATGGTAGGCGTAGCTTAAATCAAGGTTCCCCAGTGCTATCTGCCCTTTTTGGAAAAATTGGTAATGCCGAAAAAATGTCTCTGCCGGGAATCGAACCCGGGCCCCCAGCTTTGAACGCCGGTGCCTTAACCACTAGCCACATAGACGGGTTAGTGGCTAGGGCGACCCCGATCCGATTGACCAATTATAATTTCCTTTGTCGGGTGTAGGTGGGTTTTGAACAATGACAAGCCGCCATATATATATATATATATATATATATATATATATGATGATTGTTCAAATGATCTTCATCTTTGAACGTTTTTATTTTGTAGTTCCCCCTCAAACAGGCTTCATCACTCTTTCTTCTTTTCTTTTGTCTTTGGTCGATGATCTTTTGAAAATTTAAATACAAAATATGATTTTAATGTCAATAGATATCGTTAGAAAAGATAAAAGATAATTGATTAATCTAACTGATTGAGAACCTGATTTGCGACCAAAGAATCAAAGAGCCCCATGGGTTACTAACGTCTCACTAAAAGCTATACATTCATTTTATACTTTCAAATATTGTGAAAAGGCATAATTAAGCTTTATTCAAACTCGAGAGGGCAGTATTTGATTTCCGTGGAAGATCCATGATGACCCTCCTGTATATTTTTCATTTTGTACACTTAGAAATAACAAAAAAAAACATATTATTATTTTGATTGCAGGACAAACCTTGAAATTATTAATTCAAATAATTTTATATTCCTTGTATTTGCTACTTTATCATATTCGTTCCACAGTGAAATCTTTGTTTATCTTTGCCGATTCTGTTCATTATTATGCAAATCGCAGACTTTTATTTTTGTCAAGAACTGAACTTTGAAGGACAAGTCTCTTATTTTGTGTCAATGTGGCTTGGAAAGACCACCAAGGAAGTAAGTTCGATTATTTTTAAGATACAATATTTTGTACAGGTTCTAAGATATAATTTTTATTTTTCGAACAGTAATGAGAAAAGGTACATTTAAGATACCGTATATATAATCAGGGGCCTTAGCAAAATTTTGGGGACAGAATTTACAAAAGCGCCATTTATTGCATGTGGGCCCCTGGTATCAAAAGCTTTAATTCTAGATAGGGTGCCCCGAAATTGGTGAAGGGCACCCTATTTTAAAGTTCTAATTTATGCAAATTTTATGCAAAATACACAAAATTCACCATATCTCACTTTGAATAATTTTCAAAGGCCAATTTTTTTTGCATTTGGGTGTTATTTTACTAAATATTCAATTGTAGGTCGATTATTTATAAAATTGGTGAGTATGAATCAATTTGAATGTTAACTTATGCAAATTTTATGCAAATTATATATAAAAACACGTATTTTAACATATCTCGGCATATAAAATTGTCAAAATCACAATTATTTTTCTACATGTGTCACTGGTACCAAAATAATTAATTTTTAAAAGGAAGACTCGATATTAGTTACTGGAATTCTATATCATAGTGCTATTTTATGCAAATTTATGCAAAATCACACAATTCACACTGTTTACCGTCATTTACTGTATATGTATATTACAGACCTAAACTTTTCTAGAAGCCTATTTCTTTCTTTTTTTTGTATTTGGATTTATTTTGATGGGGCATCAAATCTAGATTAATTTCTATAAAATTGCGGAATGAGAATCAATCTTTTATGTTAATTAATGCAAATTTTTTCAATTTTTTTGGCGAATTTGTGTAAAACATATGAGATATCATATTTTCGGGTTTAGAATCGAGGGACCAGCATAAAATTGTCACCATGTACAATGATACACTGTTACACAATTCATTCATTTTGGTGACTTTCAATACGACCAGAGGAGTGTATCATGTTTAAAATGCAAATTTATGCAAATATATAAATACTGTTCATACCCCTTTCACAACAACAAAAAATTGAAAAAATAAACCATTATTTTTTTTTTTTCAAAGCAATTCAAAAGGTCAGATTTCTTTCCCAGGTAGAGTTTTCCCGTCAGAAAGAGAAGGAGGGTATATGGATGGTTCTCATATCGGAAAAAAGTGTCCATGTCTGTCCCTCTGACGTGATGCACAACTTTGTCATTTTTGAGAACATGGACACATCATATTGAACAAATGACCCTGTTCCTTCTGTTTCTGTCGTCCCTTGGTTGACGGTGACTTGAATCATTTTAGTGATTTTTATTTATTGGCTCATGAATTGATCTCTGTCGCTAAAGCAAGAGTTACACCAAAACCAAATTCTCCCAAATAATTTCAGACCGAATTAGAGTCGAATCGGCTCGGAATAGGTCCCAAATCGGAGAATTATGCCAAGAATTGACTTTCCAAAGTTGTCCAAATGCTTTCCAAAATCCAACCGAATTCCTTCCGAATACATCCCAAATGTGACTCGAACGAAATTTGTCGTGGCCACATTCGGGAGTAGTTGGATGATATTCGGCTGATTTTAAACATTTCAAAACGAGCAGAATCCCTCAAATGTTCCTGAACACCTCCTGAACGTTCTCATATTCGGGGAGGGAGAACAGAATAGTCCCGAATCCTCCCGAATGGATTCCGGGAGCTCCCCGAATCGGAGATGAATAAGTACCGAATCCAGGCCATTTTGGGCAGAATTGGTCCGTATTTGTTCTGGAGAATTTGGTTTTGGTGTAACCTTTGCTTAAAGCTAGGGTTAGAACGGAACCGAATCAGCTGCGAATCCATCCAAATACACGTATTGGGGTGGTTTCAGGAATATTTTGTTTTACCTTCGCAAATGCAAGAAAATTGGGAGGTATTCGGGAACATTCGCTGAGAAATTCAGCTCATTTTAAAATGTTAAAAACCAGCCCGATACCCTCCAGAATACTCCCGAATGTGACCATAACAAATTTCAATCGGGCTACATTTGGGATGTATTCGCATGACATTCGGTTGGATTAGGGGAGGCATTTGGAGTTTTCTGGGCAGATTCGGACCTATTTGTATCATTCTGGGCATAACGGTCCCGAACCGTCCGAGCTCGGCGCATTCGTTTGGGTCGATTCTTGCCACTATTCGTGTTGGCATTCTGCTTCTTGGAGGATGGCCAAAATTGATTTGGTCAATTCTTAGTGATTCTGCGCTGAATTGGGACCTATTCCGGACCCATTCTTCTCTATTTGGGAGACTCCCCTAATTCATCCGAATCAGGCCATATTCGGGCAAAATCAGTCCAAATGTATGAGGATGAATTCGGTTCTCGTGTAACCCTGGTTGAAGTGTAGCCTCGATCAGACTCGTTGCTTGCTGCTTGAATTATATCTTGGTCTACAAATATTTTAAATAATTACTAATTGATTTAAATTAGCATATTTTGCATGAAGACAGGATTTTCAATTGCACATTTGATAGGGAAAATTAAAGCTATCGATCTGATAGAGATTTTCCTAAAGTTTGGTTTCTTTTTATTCCTTTTTACTAATTTTTACTATTCATGCATAAATTAACTGCTAATTTACATAAATTAGCATATTTTTGCATGAAGACACAATTTTCAAAACCAAGGGAAATTTAAAGCTATTGACCTGATAGAGACTTTCCTAAGGTTTGGTATCTTTTTATTGAATTTTATTTATTAATTCCTATTGGCATATGGCCTCATGCATAAATTACTGCTAATTTAAATAAATAAGCATATTTTTGCATGAAGACGCAATTTTCAACACCATGTTCTGTGGGAAAAAATGAAGCTATTGACCTAATAGTGACATAGGGAAAGTTTGGTGCTTAATACCGTGTTTACACTTAATCGGCATTTGGTTCTGAACCAAATGCCGATGCAGAATCGGCATTTGGATTGCGTTTACACGTTGTTACAGCTCGCGGTTCAGAACCGCGAGCCGATGCAAAAACCTAAAATGATACGCACACCAACAATATACGTCATAATAAAGACAACGCTGGATCCGTGCGCTTACAATTACGTCACAATGGTAAAGTAATTGAAATGCGCACAAATTGCCGGTGCAGAATCGGCTTTCTGTTTACACGTAGTAAAAAAGCCGATTCTGCATCGGCTCGCGGTTCAGAACCTACTACTTTGGTGGTGCAAATTGCCGGTTCTGAACCGCGAGCCGATTCAAGTTGCTCGCGTTTACACGCTATGAAAAAGCCGATGCTGAATCGGCTCGCGGTTCAGAACCGCGAGCCGATTCAAATGCCGATTAAGTGTAAACACGGTATTAGTAAACTCTTACCGTGTTGACACTTAATCGGCTTTTGAATCAACATCGGCTTTTTCATAGCGTGTAAATGCGAGTAACTTGCATCGGCTCGCAGTTCAGAACCGGCAATTTGCACCACCAAAGTAGTAGGTTCAGAACCGCGAGCCGAAGCAGAATCGGATTTTTTACTACGTGCACAGAAAGCCGATTCTGCATCGGCAATTTGTGCGCATTTCATTTACTTTACCATTGTGACGTAATTGTAAGCGCACTGATCCAGCGTTGTCTTTATTATGACGTATATTGTTGGTGTGCGTATCATTTCAGGTTTTTGCATCGGCTCGCGGTTCTGAACCGCGAGCTGTAACAACGTGTAAACGCAAACCAAAAGCCGATTCTGCATCGGCTTTTGGTTCTGAACCAAAAGCCGATTAAGTGTAAACACGGTATTTGTCCCCAAAACTTCAAATTATGGGACTAAGGCACCTGACTATAATTTATATTTGAACTTTAATAAACACCTGCGGCTTGTAATGAACGCTCACAGTATGCGTAACTAACATAGGTATGTGTAATGTACAGAAAGCGGATGTGAAATGAACATGAATAGCGATGCACACTCCATTAGGCAGTGTTAGTTAGTCGGAAGTGTGAGGTTTTAATAGAATATTTGAAAGTGACAAAGACATGCGCTTGATAGATATATGATTAATTCAGGAAAATTTTAGAGTCATATGATTATGAATAATGGAATTTTAACAAAACTTGAATTTAGTAGCTTAATGACGTCACAGGCGAGAATCGCTTGGATATTGGCCTGACTTCATGATATTAGTGACGTTTGTTTACAGTTTAATCCTCGCATAGATCGGTTAGATATTTTTCATAAAGCACATAAAAGTTTTACGATGGTATTTTGAGTAATTTTGACACGGTTCTAGAAAGTCTTTATAAGTTTGGTAGAATTGACCTGTACTCAATGCGTTCTGTCCGTTGTATTGAGCTTAGGTCAGGTAGATTGAAGAGTGTATGAAGGTTACATTGGTACTCGGAGTGGGTGCAACCGTAAGCTAGGAAGGATGTCTATTTAGTTTCAATTAAAGATTACAAGTTTTAATAAGTCTTTCTTATAAATTAAGTGGGAGTTGTTATGTATTATTGTAAGAGAAATTACATGTACAATCATTCATTTAGTTATTTGTTTCTCTAAGGAAATTCATTGCATAATAAGAATAGACAGTAGAGACTGCTAGACAATATATATTGCTAGCAGGGAAAAGGTACAATAGGATTAGGTATGGTTTTTAATTTGTTAATTTCACTAAGGTCATTCAAGAGTCTTCTAGAATTAGGATTGCTCTAGAATGAAGGAGAATGTTATTTTCAAAGACAATACTAGAAGCTTCTAGGATAGGGGATATTAATATAAGCTGGCAGTTTCTTCAAGGACACCATCATATCAGATCAGAACTCAAAGTTTCACACCAGACTTTATGTCAGAGCATAGTTTATTTCCGACTGGAATACAACATTTATCTTCTGTGGAATTATTTGCACACCATAAATTGACGGTTTGCAGTTTTGAGAAAGGAATTTTCATTTATCATCGAGATCATCACCCTGTTCTAGAGAACATGTTTCAACCCATGGATTGCTGAAATCAACTGTTAATCATCATCAACTTCATCTTCACAGACATTAATTTTCAACTCGTTACAGTGACCCTTATTATTCATCGTGTTTCAACATCAATTTCATCATCGCCAACATTGTGGACTTTAATTTCTGGAACCAATGCCAGCCAACTTGGATACTATCATTTGGAATAACTCAGAACTGAATCTTCAAGATATGTAAGATAATTCATTTATTTTGGTTTTAATACTTTGTTACCTGTTTTATGTAAATGAATAAGAAAGAAGAATATACTTTATTACTAAAATCATTTTGATCATTGGTTTAATTATTAGTTGCAGTATCGTTACACAGAATTAACTTTTTTATAAAGCTTTAGTTGGCAAGTACTTCTCTAGGACCTAATGCTTATACGTATGCAAATGCAGTTCATTTTTAGTTTCTCTTAAAGACGTCTTAAAGATATGTGGATAAACCGTCAGATTTTTATCAATTAGGTCTTAAGTATTAATTTTGTTTACATCATCGACTCTTTACTGATGAATATTTACATTTATATTTCAAGAAGGAAATAATGATTTCTGATCTGACGTTTACTGAAGATAACTGATAAATTGTCTGTGTCAAGGCATTGTACATTATCATGTTGCTTTTCTGTTTTTTATCTTTAATGATTGAATAAATAAGGTATTGAAGCTTCGAGCGACTTTTTTGGCATCAGTGATGATCTCCTATTTTTCAACGATCCAACGATTCGGTACCTAAGAATAGATTCATGTGTCCCATGAACTTCATTAAAAGGTATTAATTTCACACTTTCAAATGTTACGAAAAGCCATAATCATACGTTATTAAGAATCTAGATGGCAGTATCTAATTTCCATGGAAGATCCATAATGACCCTCCTGTATCTATATATATATATATATATATATATATATATATATATATCATACCTGTTGAACGTCTGCTACCGGCGGTAGCACTGATAAAAAACAGTAATAATAATAATATAATAGTAATAATAACTGTGATCATAATAATACTATTAATTGTTTTTGTCAAAAAAAAGATAATATACAAGAGGGAGTATTTTTTTAAATATATTACCATTGGAAGATGGAATAGAAATTATGATGCACGAATAAGATAACCACGTCCTAACCACCCCCCCCCCCCTTTCTCTCTCTCTCTCTCTCTCTCTCTCCCTCTATCTCAAACCCTCTCTCTTTCGATTACTTCACAATGAATATAGTCATAGAACCCCCCCTCTCTCTCTCTCTCTCTCCCCCTCCCTCTCTCTCTCTCTCTCTCTTTCTCCCTCTCTCTCTCTCTCTCTCTCCCTCTCCCTCTATCTCAAACCCTCTCTCTTTCGATTACTTCACAATGAATATAGTCATAGAACCCCCCCCCCCTCTCTCTCTCTCTCTCTCCCTCTCTCTCTATCTCTCTCTCTCTCCCTCTCTCTCTCTCTCAAACCCTCTCCCTTTCGATTACTTCACAATGAATATAGTCATAGAACCACCAAAGTAAACTTCAATCTTTTAATCAACTATCATAATTTGCAAAAACAATTTCCAAAGTAATATAAATATTTACCCCCAAATTAGGTGGAAAACTCCCGATATATCTCAAATGTATTGGTCGTATGCTTTATCTTTATAAACATATACATCCATATCATTATTACTAATGACGAAATTATTATATTCGTAATATTTGGAAGTGCCATTTTTTTCTTCAATAGAAATCAAGCACATAATTTCAATCACCACATGTGACAACCAGAAACATTCAAAGTGACAGATATTAAAAGTTATTATTTCTAAAGTAGTTGTGGTCATATGCAAGTGAGACATTTGGCTTTTCCAAATCACCTTTTAGTACTGTGTAATGTTTTGGTTACATTTTCCATGTCCTTTTCCCCTCCTAGCTCTCCTTTCCACAATCCCCAAACTATACCCGAACATGAAGCAATCAATTATGGAAAAATAGACAATCCTGATTCCTGAACAATTTCACAGTAAGCATGCTTTTAAAACAGAGACATTCTCCTTGTCATTGTCGTAACCGTTACTTAGCTATCGGAGTGGTTACTGTAATCAATTTATAACGCATTGATACCAACAATATCTGTATTGTTACAATCGTGTTTGCAATCAAAAATGTCTTTCTGATCAAAGACTCTCGTTACTTCAACATGTATTTGCAGTAAGGTAAATTAAGATTAAGGTAAATTAGTCTTATCCACTTTTATACTATTATTTGACATTATGTTCCTGACATTAAGAAAAAGCACAGACAAGGGTAATCATTTAACACCTTTCTATCCTTGATATTGAAGTAATTTATTGTAAACAATTTTACTTTGTCCTCTCGCGGCAAATAAAACTTTGATTTTAACGTATTTACATAAATCAGCACTGCTATTTTAATACACAAGGGTGTTCTCTTAGCTTAAGTGCAATAGTGTACAATACCAAACTATCTTGGAGAAAATATGAACATCATTAGCTCATGTACATGTTTGGTATTTCAATTTCCCAAATGATACAAGACAGACATCGTATTGTAATTGCATGGAACTTCAAGTATCATGCCAATACTATACAGTTATGTATGGGCTCCTATCTATACCATCCATATCCCGGGATCCATATTTACTTATTTTATTCGAACGCCCCACTCATTCTGACACACCTACGTGCGTTACTCGTGTACGCCTTACTCTTCTCGTTCAACCATCAGTTTTCCGAAGAAGACGTAGATGGAGTTATAACTATATAGATCACCTTCCCTTTAAATGTTACCATCACCAGTAGATTTAAACTTATTAGGAGAAAACTTTCGAAGTGTATTACCAATATTCATCTTATATATTACTTGTTAATACTATATAGAGCACTACAGAGTCCTTACTTACAAAGACAGTTGTTTAAAAAACAGTTGGGATATCGTGTTAATCAACACCAATCAAAACCGAGTTGTTCCTTGAAAGATTAAAAAGGGAAAATATAACTTCCAAAATTTGTAAAGGAATATCTTTAAAAGTATCGTGTTGGGATTTAATTTAATATTATAAATTTTGAATTGCCTTATGTATTGCCCGGTTTTCGATGCGACAGATATGATGGGGAGAAAAACATGAACGAATGATTAATATCAGAAAATACAAGTTTTCAGGCCTTTCTCAAATCTATTTCAACAATCACTACAGCTCAAATAATACAAATCTAAATATATATTCGTTTATGTATCTCATTGTAAAATTATTAAGATAATATATTTACACATTTTACTTTGACGAATGAACGAAGTAACTTTTTAAAAAAATAATTAGTAAATAAAAAAATCGGATTAAGCGTTTAATATTGCCAAAATACTTTGAATTGGGGGATTGTACCATTCCTAGTTTGAGATTTATTTTAACTGCTTTTGATTTCTTCGGCAAGGGTCTGGAACACTGTTTACTGAGAAAAAAAATTAATCAACTTTTTTCTCTAATCAAAACTGTTTCATAATTTTGCTTTACTAGGGATAAAATATCGTATCCGTAGCTATGCAAATAATATGTCTTATGAATTAAAACAAAGTACCGGATTGGACGGAGAATCTTCGAATTCTTATGATCGATGCTGAAATATGTCACACTTTTTTTAAACGTTTTCTTTTACCAGATACTTTTTTTCATTCAGACAGAGAAGAAAATTCGGAATTCAACATGTTCAAAAAAACATAATTCAATAAGATTTGCTGAAGAATCTAAAATTCATCTTCTATGTATTTTTAAGATATACAGTAATTTTTGTTCAAATGTTTCCCTCCAGGAACTTACAAATTGCAAAGAAGAGAAACCGGCGTTCTATGTACTGCTGTATAAATAGGGGAATTGATTTACACATTAGTAAAAAAAATATAAAAAAACTATTTTTTCTCCACATTCTTAGAAAGGAAGAATGAAAAAATTACACTTTAAACTCACCTGGATTTAATAAAACAACTGTTCTTTTGTACTTTTAGTTATATCTTATATCATGGTTATTAATGTCGAGGTCAAGATACGTTCTCTTAAAGGAAACTACGCATAGTATCTTTCAAACAAAATAAATTAACTTTAATTCGTTTCATTAAAGATGGGTCTGTTGCTAATTTTTATTTTAATTTTTCTCAAGGGATTTTTTTATTTTTTTCTCAGTGGACTGATGGGATATCACTGACACCTACGTCATATCTCTTGAAGCATTGGACACTACAGATTGATCTGGTATGACGACATGATGGCAAGCATGAACTTCCGTTTTCATAGAACAAGCACTTCTTTGCACAGTTGATGAAATCTGCTATGCACACTTCCACAAAGCAATCTACAGTATCAAGAAGGAGAACAAGAAAATAAAATAAACAAAGCAGAAAAAGCATGTTTATTAGTGTTTGCTTATCCCACAGAATATCATTTCTTTATTTGCTTTGGATATAATCATTAGCGTTTAAGAAAATAAAGTCCTATGCAGATAATAATTTTGAATCATTGAAATTTATAAGTGAATAAGTACATTGTTATCCAAAATAATCTCTCTCTCTCCTTATATATTTGACTTGAGATTTTGTTGTGCTTTTTCCTTCTATAACGAAGAAGGATAAAAATAAATATATTTTTCACTGTTATATGAAAACAACATTTCCTGAAGTATTTATTTTGGCATCTGCTCCACGATTCGCACAAGTGACATTTATTATTACGTAATCATTGAAATACCTACCAAGAATCTCTTCGGCATCGTTGGCCCTTACTGTGAAAAAGTCTGTATCTGTGAGGAAAAAGGAGAAAAAATACATTACGCATAATTGTGTATAATCATTCAATCGTGTTCACTCTTTTCGAAAACACTGTATCCTTTAATTTGAATTTAAATTATGAACAATTGATCCATTATGTGTGCTAGAGGGAACCTCTGTCACATAGGCTTTGCTTTCTCTAGGTTTCCTCCACATTACAACTTTTAATATACATGGTTATTAACAGTTAGTTGACTGGTTTCATTGTATTTACTTTGTTTTTATTGTGGAAATGAATTAAATTAAATTAAATGAAAATTAATGATAAAATTATTGTCAATGCAAGTTCAAATTAATTTTTCCGAAGTCAAGGTATATAAAGACGGTTAAGGGCAAAATGGCTTGAAAAGGTCGCATCATTTTACACAAACATATTGCAAATACAACTTAAAGAAGCACAAGTGAAATTAAGAAATGAGTAAAAGAAGGAAAGTGAATTGATTAAAATATGAAGGAGATTCAAAAAATGTTGCAAAGAAATGTGATAGGATGAGAATAGGGGCTGTGGACGAATCTTTCATCAAGGTTGTGCGTTTGTAAGTCTATGGTCTCACAGTAAGAAATGTTTCTTTTTTATGATTAGATCATGAGCATAATGTCTATTACAATGTTAATTCAGTAGTGTCTAGTAAACCCACAATCATTGAAAGAATTGGTAACGAATATGATTTAATTTATTTCGCTTTTCAAAACGTTACACAATATGACATGAAGAAACACTCGCAGTACTTTAACGGAGTATATTGAGTGAATATTTCTGACTTACCTACGGGATGGTCTTTCTTGTCTACCCAGAACACTGTACGATGAGTGATGATATAAAGGAAACAGTAATCACAATACAATGATTCAGAACAAAGGATATGGGACATTACGGTAAATTAAAAAAACAGAAGAGAGGGAAGAGGATTAAAGAAGAAGATATATTAAACGAAAAGAACCTGCAATCAAAAGAAGATGTGAATGTATTAGATCATTTAAAATTCAAATTCACTTTCCTGTTAAGTTTTCATCGTGAGTGTTTAAATTAATTAAACACCCATTCAGTTATCCTCAGCAGGTAAGGGGTCTACAGTTTATACGATTTTTCTTTCTAATGAGTTAGTGTCTTGTTAAGCAGCTAAGCTCGAAAAATGCAAGGATGATCCTTAAAAAAATCATAGCAAAATATCAAAATGATCTATATAGCAATTTAATGTCATTCATTTGCCCATAATTTTCTCCAACCATTTTTTTTTGTGATTCAAACATAAAAAATTCCTTTAAAATCGGTTGAATATCAGGAGTCGTTTTGATCTGAAACTTCTACTTTATCAGCATTATCTAAGCTAAACACAGGATCGATTAACTATCCAATCTATCAAAACTTAAATGGCGCCCTCATACAAATAACGTGACCACGACCTCTTTGGTCGTACTATATTATCACACCATTGAAACCGATCGAGACCGATCAAATTTATCACGTTATTTCGAATGGCATATTAACCCTTTTGGAGTCAGTCTTTTTAATGTGACTAAAGCATGACGTATAATGTGAATTTCTTTCTTACCTCCCTTCATATTTCATAACGTAAAAGCACAATCAGCTTAACCTATTGGCATTTGTGACAAATATGTTACATTTCTAATTTCAAGTCATTGATGTCAAATAACTTGTCATTTTTATGTTCCCCTTTAGCATACCTGTTTCTATTCGAGGTTATTAAATGAATAGCGACTGATGTCCCCATGCCGTTGATCAATGTTACATGGTTTTCTCTATTAATAAACTAGAGGCAACTACTGGATGTTTTTCTTTTTTAAAATGCATACATGATCTGATAATTTTACTTACGTCTTTTTGCTGGCACTCTATCTTGTGTTGTTTCAAACTGTAGACTGCAAACTGTAAATCAATTTAAGAAAGACAAAAGATAATATTTTACAAAATATCTCCATATGCGTTTTCTTCTCATATCAATTGACTTCTTTTAACAGATTAAAGAATTAAAAAAGATATATTTTTTAAACATATTACTAAATGTTTGGCGAAAACCCACTTAATTTACATCATGAGGTTTTATACAAGCGGTATTCCCATGTCATCTTAAAATGCACAACAGAGAGTAATGTCCTCTGAAAATTAAAAACATTTTTTTTGCCAGTGCTTTAACATTATGATCAGACGATTTATTTCTTACACGCTTTTAAATATTTTGGGGTCATCATAAAGCATTCAGAATTAGGATTTTGTGGATATTTATGAATCGTATACATGACATATAAAAGGGCCCTTCGCAAAATAATTACAATTTTAACATTCATTTTTTGTGGATGATATTTCACCGAAAATTCAATAATCTCTTTCTCGCATTGTTCTGCATTGTTCTGCTTTTATCATGTTTATTCAATCGAAATCCACATCAGGCTAACCCTTTACGAGAGACCTCTTATGCCTGTTATACCTATTTCCCAAGCGAATGAAAATGGGTAATTTATAAATTGCTCAAATTAAACATGGTAAAAAAAAAAGAGAATAATAGTTGCCACAGTTGCATACACATATAATCAACAGGCGCCTGATACCGGGACAACTCTTCGGTAAGAACGACCTACTTTAAGATGGGTTGGGTTTTTTTAAATGATGAATACCTCTGTGTTCGATTTCCTTTGCAGAACTCATTGACAAACTGTACTGCGACTTCCGTAAAATCAGCCGTTATTCCAGATATCATTGCTTAATCATCATCCATATCATCATAACAAAACAACACAACTTTGACTCGAAGACAATATCAATAGACTAGATTCCCTTTCGGCCATAATCTCAACCGAATCTAGGACAACACGCTCTTGCATTTTCACAATTCCATCTCGCTTCGTTGAACCGAGATGAAATTTTAGTTCGTTCTTTTCTGAAATTCTATCCCAAAGGTAAGAAATGGTATTGATCGTGCGTTGAAAACATTGAGGACATCTTTTCTTCTGACGGTTTTTCCCAGTTTATAGTTTTCAATTTGGATTTCTTTGTCCGCTGTTCGTTTTCAGGAAAGGAAGTTGGATTGAAGAGTGATTTTGTAGGCTGGTAGGGCAGTTGGGATTAATTTGATTTATATCGTAATATTGTTAGACCAATCCCAGCCATGCCAGTATAGAGTCAAACGACTGATAAATTCTTATTCACACGTGAAATGCACGTCTCGTATCCCGTTACGCAAGGGTTTTTCGAAAGTCCCATTGTGAATTCATGAATATAGAGTAAGAAAGTGGTCTAAAGATGAAGAATCGCACATTATTAATAGGTAACCTGAGTCTTTATTGCCACCAACACGTTACGCGCATCCTCAATGTGCCTTTTATTCTCATTTAAAAGCGGAGTATCCTCCAATAAACGGAGGAGGGTGTTGATGATCATGACCTAATGACGGCTTAAATTTTTAAAATCGTAATGGTGGTGAAAAAAAAATATTGTGACGAGAAATAATATGATCTGATCAGGTGTTGCAAGAAACTTTCGTTCAAACCCAAATGAAGCACGATTCCCAAATTCAAACGCACGTCTTTTGACGTGTAGCTGGTTAACTTGCAGTTACAACCCAACGTTCTCGAAACGCACATTTTACGCTTGATTTGTGATCGAATGTATGTTTCTTGTAATGCCATATAATATATTCAAATAATGTGCAATCGTGAACATCATATTAAACTATAATATATGACTTTGGTAGCAAAAATGAGAACACATCCATAATCACGATTATATTTTTGTATTGAGCCTTTCAATGTATAATTGGAAAACTACTTTGATGGCACGGTTCAATATCTTGTAGAATTCCCATAATAAAAAAGGTTACGACATGGGCGTATAATGATCTGGGAGGACATTAAAAAATTGAAAATTGTGAATTTTGTTAAAGTTAGATAAGTATGTTTCATTAAAGAAGTGAACCCAAAAGGGGTTCAAAACATGAGTATCGATGATCTTTTTCCATTGGGTCTCACAAAGATTTGAGTATGACTTAGGCTAATGTCACAACTCAAAAAATTAGCTTACTCGCGACTGGGCGGCGAGTTTTTAGCCATTTTTGCCCGGGCACCGACCGGCGGCCGTCTGGCCACCACTGGTTTGGGGGGCATCGCTCGGCCGCCGCTCAAGATTTAGTATGGAGTTAAAATTCAAGCGGCGCCTGCTCACTTTTCACTCGCCGCCCGAAATTCGCTCGGCGCCCGGTTGGTCGCCGTCCGGGTGCCGACGTAATCGAGCGGTCGCCGTCGAACGATTTTGGTCAAAAATTGAACTCGTTGGATCAACGGCTGTCAAGTGGTCAACGGGCGGTCGCCGGCCACTGGTCGGTCAGAGATCGGTCGATTATCTCGCAGCGAATTCAAGATCGGCCATACGATTACCTTAAAATAAGCCGGTGGCCAGTGGGAAACCGCCCGGGAATCGGTGGGTCGTCAGCCGATCACTGCTCATAACGCACGCAACTGGGCAAGTGCGACCCTTAAGGCTTCAGTCACAACTCAGAGCGGCGGCCGACCGATTAGTAGCCTGCTTGGGCGCCGCTGGAATTTAGGCATCGCCGAACGATTTTTGTAATAATAATAATAATAATAATAATAATATAGGGTATTTATATTGCGCACATATCCACCTTGTTAGGTGCTCAAGGCGCTCTTATATTACCCGGCTAAGCTAGGCGTTGTAGAAGTCGAGCAGGCTGTAAAAATACTTAGCGGTGGCCGAGCAGTGCCCGGTCGATTACCCATTACCCAAGGCCAAATCTGGGTCAAATCGAGGAAATTATCTGTTTGGTGTCCTAGCAGTGATCGGCTGATTACCCACCGAATCCCGGGCGGCCCCCCATCGGCCTATTTTTAGGTAATCGCCCGTCCGATCTTGAATTTGCCGCGAGATCATCGACCGATCACTGACCGGCCAGCGACCGGCGACCAGCCGATGACCGCTCGACAGCTGTTGATCCAACGAGTTCAATTTTCGACCTAAATCGTTCGGCGGTGACCGTGCGATTACGTCGGCGCCCGGACGGCAACCAACCGGGCGCCGAGCGTATTCCGTCGGCGAGTGAAAAGTGAGCAGGCGCCGCCAGAATTTTAACTCCGCACTAAATCTTGAGCGGCGACCGAGCGATGCCACAAAAACCAGTGGTGCCCGGACGGCCGCCGGTCGGTGCCCGGGCGAAATTGGCTAAAATTTCGCCGCCCGGTCGCCGAGCAGGCTAAATTTTTTTTAGCTGTGATCTTAGCTTTAGGCTTTAAAATAATGGGTAATCGACCGGATACTGCTTGGCCAGCTAAGTATTTTTACAGCCCGATCGACTGCTACAAAAATCGTTCGGCGATGCCTCAATTCCAGCGGCGCCCGAGCAGGCTACTAATCGGTCGGCCGCCGCTCTGAGTTGTGACTGAAGCCTTAGGGTCGCACTTGCCCAGTTGCGTGCGTTATGAAAGGCATGACCGCGTTGGTCAGATCGTGCCAAGAGGACGCACGCACTACTTCGTATTAATCAATAACATTGCCCGTTGCATACGCGTCGTTATTTAAGTTGACTCTAATTAATACTTAAATCTTTGTGAAACTTCCCCATTTCTGCAGAAATTTACTAAAATCACTTGTATATAGTCACTATCAATACATTGTCAAGATTGCGGCGAATGCTTTTTGAGGGAAACCGTTCTATAAAATAATATTATCATGTTATGCCAATGTGTATAATACACCTTTAAAATGAGAATACACCGCGTATTGTTATTTCAAAGATCATTTCAACATTTCAAGATTGAGCTTACAAAATGTGCGTCATGCAACTAGGTGAAATTAGATTAGCAAAGTTTATAAAGTAAATATTATAAATAAAACAAAATCAATTTTGACATTTCTATTTCTAGTACACATGGTTCATATTTCGGTTCATTTACCAATTTATAATAGATTGCAAAACTTTACTTAACATGCAATGGTTGAGAGTAAACGGAAATTCAATCCCCAATTTACATATAGATCCAGTAAAAAATGAATTAATTTCCAATTTATCTTTTACTGAGCAATAATAATGATAATGAAAGGCGTTTATGACTGCTACGTTATTTCACACGATCTGTCAAATCGTAATTTGCAAGTAAACTATGATTAAAAAGCAAAGACGTTGGTAAACGTTATCACTGCAACTTGTATCAGAGTTAAAGTCTTGGGGAATCTTTATACTGATGCAGACAGGCTTGAATTACCAGCACATCACGTTTGGGTGTGTGTGTGTGTCCTTCTTTTCCTTTTCTGTGTTTTGTTATTATGTAAAGCTGGATGAAATAATGCCAAAAATGCTTAATTACAGATTTTATTTAAAAGAAGTCATACTTTTGATAATTTCTGTCGTTATTTTCATAATCAATTGCCACTATTGCCGACATCACAGAATAGACCATGACAAGACATGAACCTCCAACCCCGATAGACACACATCCCCACACAAACCCTCACACATGCTATACGCATACACGCAAACATACTATACGCAAACACGCAAAAAGTGACTCTCATACTAATAAGAGATGAAGTGTTTTTATTTATGATATGATTTGATCAATATTAGGGGTCATTTACATAGAAACATATTCTTGCTGAAGGGGAAAGATTATGAATGCTAAAAAGAAAACTGAATGTTTATTATTTTCATGACATGCATAGAAAGGGAAAGCGGTATTCAACAGTTTTTCATCATAACATTCCTACTCAAGTGAGATTTTGATTGATCATGTATTCAAAATTGAAAGTTTTCATATAATTGTGTGTCT
This sequence comes from Lytechinus pictus, assembly GCF_037042905.1. Taxonomy (NCBI): domain Eukaryota; kingdom Metazoa; phylum Echinodermata; class Echinoidea; order Temnopleuroida; family Toxopneustidae; genus Lytechinus; species Lytechinus pictus. Next base: position 34,724,344 of record NC_087255.1, on the reverse strand, counting down.
GTCTTTATGTTTATTGGTTTTGAAGGTGTTCCACATTTTCGTTTATTTTACTGTGATAAATGAGTTAGATGGAAAGTATCATATGCAATAATAACATGAGGTATGAAGTCAATGTTGTTGTTTTGTTTTGTTTTTTTAGATTTTCTATAAGGAAACTAATGGTTTATGAAATTTATGGTAAAACAAATGAAATGACCGTTAAGTTTAATCATAAGCTATTATAATTTATTTCATTGATCACAATACTCAAAATATTCTCAACCGGAATTGGATTAAACGTTCACTGAACCTTTCCTTCTAGTTATTGTTTTATTTGCTTTTATGAAAAGAAAAATTAATGAGGCTGTTTGCCTTTAAAACAAAATTCAGGAAAGCACACTAAATTATGTATCTTGTTTGTAACGATACTGTAGGTCATGTAGTAAGTCGCGTGATTGGGACTAGATGGCACCTGCCGAATCGATTTTCGTTTTATAGTAACCGTCTAAATACCATTTAAAATTTGTACTATTTATTTTGTTTTCTACATCTGCTATCCATCTTTCAAAGATCATTGATTTTCCCTTTTTTCTGAGTCACTAAGGCCCTGCACCCATGAGACGTGGTCGTGTATTTGACGTGTTACCGGACATATTTTAGGAAAGAATTGATTATTATGACGCCGGGGATAATTACCATTCGTTTTGAATGCAATTATGGCAAGCAATTTCGGTCATCGGATTTTAGAAGGAGGGAGGGAGGACAAGGAATGAGGGTTAAGTCTGAAGGAGAGTGATGAGAGCCATCGAAAGATGAGTTGTCTTTTGAGAAGGCAATCCATCTCACCATAAGACCAAGAAGGATAACCTACTAACTTGAAGTATCCTCCCTCTTGCACCGTTATTTTATGACTGATCTGTGATACTGATTTCGACTTTTAATCAATATTTCCTCATTCCACCGAAACCTCCAGCACACATGATCTTGCCAAATATCCCCGTCTTTTTTTGATCGATGGTTTTCATGTATTTGAAGTCTATGATTCCCTTTGCTGGTTTTTTAGAAGTGGTACGATTGTGTTCACGAGGATGATGAAGAACGATCAATGGTTTCCGTTAAAAGTCATTCGATACTCAGACACTCGTCACCATTGCCGTTACCTTGTATCTCGGAAAATATGACCTTGGAAGATGGGAAGGAATACCCCCTTACCCTATAACTCCTGATATCAATATTGATACTCATTTTCATTTTCAATAGATGAAAAACTGTTACATGTAGGTCATTGTCACGAACAAATTCTTCGGGCTCCTTTTTTCAGCACAAAGCAATGCGTCAACTTTCCCGATAAATATCAGTAACTAAAGGTGGATTCTTTTAAAAGCTACTCTGAATTTGTTAACCTCGGATTTTGTAAAAATGTATGAAAAAGATACAAGTTTACAGCACTTCGACAGCGACAAAACTAATTTATAAAAGCGTTAATTACAGAATGCCGGGTTATGGGACTCTGATACAAACTAATAAAATTATTTAATAAATACAGTATTTACCCTCATCGAGTGTAATGTGCACTGTGCTTTTACTCGTTGTCCATATTATATTTTACAGTATTACAGATTTTAGAGTTACCCGAAGGAAGGGCGATACATAATACCGTTGACGAAAATTGATAATCCTTTACCTTCAAATCAATCTTCTGCCTTTTCTTCTTCTGTTCGATTTGAACGAGTAATATTCAGTATGATTTGACAGATTTTTGCCCACTTCTAATCCAAATCCTTATCCAATCCCTAGTATTGAATGTCTATACGATATGAAATCCCCATCCTGCCAATGGAGACATGAATTTACATGTCGACTTAACATACTTAGTATGGACTCAAATTGGTCTACCTTGCGGTCTTTAATGAACATCTTTTATCATAAGTTCACAAGTACTTACTATGTTAATGACGCGATCGGCCATCCCCGTTCGTAAATAGAAAACAACTATGCCCTTCTATAGGGTGAGGGTGTCACACCTCAACTTTTGAGCCCGCGTATCATGACGTATGTCGACTTTCCTAGGCTATGATAAGCCGTTTTCTTAATCCTATTTCTTGCTATCAATAATTGCCTTTTGTAGATTAACAAAAATCATTCTTCACATGAAGATTAAATGTCCAGGTGTAACAGTTCCTTAAAGATCGCCGTATTGATAACACGGGTGAAAGCTTTGTTCTGTAATCAACTTGTCAATCAGGTAAGAAACTGTTAGATAGCCTCAATCTTCGTCACGGTAACGTATCTAATCGCAACATAACTGCATGAGCTATAGCTGTCTGCGTAATTTTGCCCCCATTCATGCTTATTTTAAGCACCGTATTGTGTAACCATACATCATTTTCTAAAATAACTATTAAAAAAATGTAAACAACGATGGTTAAAGAATAAAGAAGAATAGAGAGAACAGAATCCTTCTACCTCAGTCTTTTATACACATTTTATGCCAGCTAGTAAAGAGTAAGCTAGTAATTACCGTTAGTCTTGTTGTTGTTTGTTAGGGATATATTATATTCGTCACACCCAAGTATCTTACCCTGCCTGATGAAAGGTGTATAAGTTATTATAATTATCGACCAAGACAGTCGTGGGATAGTACTTCTTGTCGCCGGAAGCTGGTGATAATTTGTCCTATATATTCCAGAATTACTTAGGTAGCCATGGATTTTCAACCGGGAGATGGCAAAACTAGAGACCATAGCAACGACTCGTGGTATCTTTCTTTCCACATTAAGAAGGGAGTTAACGTTTGTACATGAAAACGGGATTTTCTGAGTAATAAATGAAAAGTATGGGTTAAGCAGAAAAAAATAAAAGAGGGGGAGGTGTTTCTCAGCATTCTGGAAAATAAACGAGGATGCGTAACGACTGAGCGAGAAATGTATTACTAACCGTCGAAAATTGTAATTTTACCCTACACTAAAATGTCTAGTGATGAGACGATGCATCGAGTTCATACCATCGCGATGGTATGAACTCGAGGGAGGGTAACGAATGAGCAAAGAAATATTGCAACTTTCAACAAAGAAACGTATGTTTAACAAAGATAACGGGTTAAAACGGGGTGATGAAATGAAAGGCGTTTTGTCAGGTTTCAGCATGTTGTATACCCACATCATGGTATTGGCCTAATAATTTCCAATGGGTTGGTGTTTGAGTCCCAGAGAGCATGGCGAACAAGCAAACAATATATTTTCCCTAGTGTCTTAGTCCTCATCGTCGTTATTATCATCATCTCTATTTTTACCACGATCATTACCATCGTTGAAAATAGTTTGCAACATAAATTCATTTTTAATCATTAAATCAGATGTAAAAATGGTCGCAGTCAGCAAGGCGGGCAATGGGGGCTAAATGCCGCCCATTTCTCCTCTGCCATAATCACTTTCTGAGTCAACTATACAGTGATCGATTAAAATGATTGATTTTTTGCATGGTCGTGATAAATTACTTTTTATGCAAATAGATCGATATCTGTATATAAATCATCGGGGTGTTCAACTTTCACGAAACGTGTGATACGGGATAATTCGCCAAATTGCAGAATCGTTGACTGCCAGAAAATAAAAATTTAATAATTATCTTGGTCTATATCTTCATGTGTATGTCTAAAGCAGTTCACCCAGTCCATGAATTAGTTATTTATAAATAGGCATTAAACTAGTAACGATTTCATTACGGACAATAACGTTTTCGACACTCTAATATCTTGGACTTTGATTATAATTTATAATTCAATATTATTCCCCTTCTTTCATTAGAGCACAAATGTTTACATGCAGTGTTTGTGATGCAATGTTTATTCAATTGCATTTTTCGTCTGTCTTTACACACATTTCATCAATGAAGTTTGAACAAAAACATACAATTCCAAATTGTATGTCGTTTTTTCGTTAAAACATATTTTTATACTGCCTGAATACATTTTTTTATTATTTATGATACAATATTTCGTATATAAGAACTGCATTGATTAAATTAATATTTCCATCTTGTTCATTCTTGTTTCCATGGTAAGTTTGCGCCACGGCAAGGTTAAGAGAGACAGTGGTGACGTCCCTAATCCCCAGTAATTTTTAAGTAGTGAAATAAAGATGAATTCCATTTTCAAAAAATAGTTATTATGGTGATGTAACTCTGTTACCCCTGTAGATATATTGATAACACCTATCACCTGCATGTCTTTGAAAACAAAATTGCAAAACTTAAAAAGAGTATATAGACCTATTCAATACAAGAAGGCTATGTATATGTAACAACCTGTCGTCAGCGTGAAAGCGTAGCCATGTCCTAGTTTTCAGCAGGTACATTTTGACTAGATAATATCCCAACTTGATCTATTCTTCATCTTCAAGCGTTCTTAACGTTATGATTAATGGGTTCTTGGGCGTAATTTGGAGTATAGTCTCTTGGGTCATAATCATTAAAACAAACACTCATTATTTTTCTGAACGATTAGACCTTCGCTTTTATAACGAGCTAATGTCAACGAGTGACAGGTCTAATAATGGCAAGGTAGAGAAGCTGTGATTTGAAACTCTCATTACAAAGGAATAATATTCTCAGAAATAGATGAAGAAAAGTAACGTCTGTTTGTAAACAGTCAACGGGTAAATACACAAAGTACTTAACGAGCAATCGTTATTTCTATAGGTCTAGGTTATGATTGGTGTCATACGTGATCTTCTGTAATCTTTGGTTTGGAGTCTCTTTATTTGAAAGAGACTCTAAAAGTAACTAAACAAAATTTAAAAATCACTTTGCTGAGATCACTCTTTTATTTCTAGTCTTACAATTTTAAAGGGAACCACCGCCCCCCCCCCCCCACACACACACACGCCCATACCCTTTGTAGCACCTTACCTATTTCCCGTTTGAATAAAACAAAGATACTATTTCTTGCGAATACTACCGAAGGTAAAATCAGAGATCATTCTCATAAATTCGTATTGACTAACCCACTGTCGTGATGCATTCTGGGAAAAGTCGAGAAGGAGTCAATCGACGCTATCAGATATCGTCTTTTAATTCAATTCTTGAGTCAGTTGCCTCAGTTTGTTTACGCCAGCTCTGTAAATGTAACAATAATTACCGCGTCGTGGATGTCAAACAGACTGTGTACACATCTATCTTGTAGGAAGTATTTATGGCAGTGTTTCGCTGTTTTCAGACTTAATGGTCGAATTCTATAGACCGCAAAAATATGGAAACTGAAAGCAAGTATTAGGCGATTATTTCTTTTTATGGAAGATTCCTATGTGAAGTTCATGAGAGAAAAAAGAGACCTTTATACGATCCAGACAATCGTGTTTTCAACTTTCATATTTTTAATGAGTAAGATAAATATGTTAGTGTGTTTCCTTGATCTTACTTATGCCAGATTTTATCATAATAATTAAAATAATAATAATAATGATAATAACAATAATATCATTATTAATATCATTATCATTATATTAATGATAATAATAATAACAATAAGTATGATAACAATATGTTATATTTACATAGCGCTTAAGAACTCTCTAAGTGTTGCAAGACATTACTCCATCTTTTGGGAGGCCTCACTAAACAATGCTAATACATTATTTGTCCTGAACTGTTTTTTTTTTTCATTTTGATGAAATGATGACGATTTGAGTAGTAGTATTTTTCTTTTTTAATTCAAAATGTTATAGTTTCGTTAATTCTTCCGATTGACGTTAGTATAATTTTTTAATTTCGTGCATGGGTGTGTCTGTATCACTTCTAAGGAACGCAAATAGTAAAGAAAACTCAATCGAGTGTACAGAGCTCCAGATATAATATAAATACTCCAAAGAAGATTTACTGGTTATTCCATTTGCAAGATACTACTAATTCAAAACATATACCATGGATACATTATCATAATAGAATGACTTATGTAGACAACTAAAAAAAAAAAAAAACAGTGTTCATTCCGCTGAAGTAGATATTCGACTCTACTTTTTGTCCATGCTGTGTTTTATACGCTGAACTTGACGTAAGAGGATGAGGTTTTGCATCACAACCGAGTGACCATCGTGATAGACAAGAGATTGATCAGATCTTTTTATTAAACATGAAATCAATATTATGACTCATATTACATAGTGAAGATTTGCTGGACACCCGGCTAGGGAATGGGGATTAGCATTGCGATGGTACAAGCGTCTGATATTCTATTTTCATCGACAATTGTATTTACCTATGGGACATCAGCGCGTGGACATCATATATGAGTTATGAATCACATTTACTCCATTACATTTAGAGAAACAGAGCAAATAGATTACTGGTATTTAATGTATTGTACGTCCATTCTATATTCCTTTATATTATTACAATCGTTTGTGTATAATTTTTTTTTTTTAATTACGTCAATGAGATGAACTTTTTTACATTTGATTTCTCAGGACCAGCAACCTAAAAGAAAGTGGATATAAAACGTTCTACGCGGGAGACGTCGTTGGTATTTTCTTCTCGCAGTGCAAATTTTGGTTTTTTTCCGTCTGGTACCTTTTACTTATTTCTTGCTTTTATTGCTCTTTGCCCCCCCCCCCCCCCCCCCCCCTTTGTGGATCATTAACGGATTTAAAGTAACTTTAAACAACGAGAACTCGTTGTTCTGTATCTTGCTTGCTAAAGAGAGGGTTGTTGATTTCAATCCTAGCATGGTCGAAATTTTTTTAGCAAAAATAGTCTCGATAATGCCAGGGGAATAATATACTTTGATCGTTCCCATGCCATATTTCTTTAAGGATCGGGGAATAGCACGGAATAGCACCCCTGTGAATAAATCATGGTTAAAGTGGGGTTTTATATGTTTGATTATCATCTAAGACAATGATTTTTCACTAACCCATCCACTTTTGCATATATATATTTTTTTTTCCTCTGACTTATTATAGGCCTACATGTACATTTTATCCATCATTGCATGGCATATTGGTGTCTAGAAAGAGTTTGACGATCACTTTTTTTTTCGAGTGGCTAGCTATATGATTAATCATTGAAATGATTTGGAAAACAAAATATTATCCATTTTGGTCATATTTTGTCATACAATCTCACCAAGAGGCTGATTCAAACTGAGCAAGAGTTTCATATCACAACTTTACAAAAAATTTAGTTTGAAGAAAAAAACAATCTTCTACCCGAAACAAAATATTGTATCGGAATAAATGGCTCCACGAGGAAATATTTGTTACTAGAGTTTTCTTATTTTCCCTTCGTCTCATTCTTAGTTTATATGGCTTTGCTAGTTTCGTGTTCATTTGATCACGGTAGAACAGTTGCTCACGGCAACCCCAAAGGTTGTGATATCAACATAACTATCGTTTTGTTGTTGCCGTTGTCGTCACTGTTATGGTTTTTGGTATTTAAATTGCTTCTTATGTATCAAATTTGTCCTGCATCCGTTCTTCCGCATTAGCTTATTGTAAGGAATAGGTGAATGAAAATTGTGCCGACATTATACACCGCTGATTTCAACATATTTGTTGTTTGTTGTTTGTCAAAATAAAATCCTTGCAGTAGACAGCAATGAGATTATGCATTGTCCATGCTGATCGGCGCTCAAATTTCTTTCTCTCTTTGTTCCTACTTGTTTACCTATATTAACACGGATGAAGAAGATTCGTAATTCAATTCAGAACGGGGATATTTTTCTCAAAGGTCAAAGAGATCAATTTCTAGATGGTCATCGTCCGTTTTCTATGAATAATTTTAAGAATAAATTATCAAGAAATCCGTGTTCTTGCCCACTTTAGCATCACATTCATGTGAATTATTAGAATGTGCAAAGACTTCTTTTTCTAAGAAACAGTAAAAGAAAAGCTGGGAAGGTACGACGTCCTCTGGTCCCTTGCTTACAGGCATTCATGTTTTCTTAGCAATCAGGTAATAAAAAGCATTAACATACCATACCGACAAAAATATCAAAGTATTTAGTGGTAAAATTGATGTCTACAGTAGGTATTTCATAGTATTTTTTATTATATCTGTTTTAACAAGGATTTTCTGATTTTCTACTTTCACGAGAATATATTACCTCTAAGCTCTATATATCACTATTCAAACTGTTCGATATATAATAACAATCATTATGTCCATGATTGTATTAAAATCATAATATCATTTCTATTTCTTTAAGCAATATGATATAATTTTAAATGGATTACCAACCATTTTCTTACGTTCGGTGAATTAACACATTACCTCAATTGTTACTTGGTAAGTGAGGTTACCAGAACACTTAATCAATTGTGATATGCGCTATACAAGAACTGTATATTATTAGTAGTATTATTCAGATCATAATTGCCTAATAATACCAAACATGTTGAAGTTCATTTGATATTTTAGTGAAAATTTGCTTATTATATATATATATATATATATATATATATATATATATATTTATATTTATATTTATATTTATATATATATATATTAAAATATTTAAAAATACAATTGACTTGTATCATAGTCATTTAACTAATAGTTCTTTGTTTGGCAGCAATTCATGTAGGCACTGTCAAATTAAACCATATATGAAAACATTGACATGCAGACATGGAGATAAGTAGAAATCAGATATTTTTTTAATATCTATGATTGAAATAAACAAAATACATAATTGATAGAATGAATAAATGAATAAAAAACACACAAATAAATGATTTGATAAATGAATGATTCACCAGATAAATTAATGAATAAACCATATATTGATGAAAAATATATAAATAGAATGTAATACTAACCTGCTTGTGTGAATAATGTTGCTAATGTCATCACAACTGCTACTGAAATTATGCTGTTGGGCTGCATCTAAAATACAAAGGACATAAGAATATTGGAAATGATAACTAAAATATACATAATTTTGAAACGTATTTTTTTGCGCTTATTCTACAACCATTAAAAGGAAATAATAAGGCATTTCAATTCGTTTTTTTTTTTTTTCATATTCAGCTGCTTAAAAATATCTGATTTGTATGCTCTGATCTATTGTTTTGCGTTCTTTAGACAGTTGAGTCATAATACAGGAAAAAATAGATGAAAGACAATATGCAGTTAAAGAATAAAGTGTGACATTGTTGACCTTGTAATAATAGTTATGTTTAATGCAATGATTGATTAGTTTATCAGTGATATAGCACTTGCAGCCATTATTTCATATTCTTTCTTGTTTTTTTCTTTGTCGTACTTCCACAAAATGTACTTCGAATTGTAGACTTTAGCTTTCTCATTCCATTTCCCTCCACTAAATATTTTAAAAGCTAGAATGCTCTTTTACTAGCACATTCCGATACAGAGTCACACCAAACTAATGAAATTAGTTGGCGAAATTTTCAAGACGCCCGTCGATATTTCTTTTTTTCGGTTGGGAATCTCCAAGTTTTAGTCTGCCATGGAATGGGTGTCGGTGAGCTGGTGTGAGATAATTGAAGTGATTTTGTGGGAAATCTGAGGAAATCATGAGGTGAGACGTCTGGGACCGTTCCAATAAAGAGTTTTAATAAGAAAATATATTCCCAAAGAGCTCAATTCCAACTGCCAGAAATAAACCATATTAGCATGAGAGTGACGTAGAGAGGAAAATGTGTATAAATGCTGAGCGGAGTACTCTTATTATGTTGACGCGTATATTTCAGTCAATACTAAGGGCATTATTTGAAAAATATGAAGCTCTAGTTCACGTATCTCTACAAATCATTTTCTTTCTCTTGTATTGATTCTCATTTTTTTCCATTTTAAATTTCGGTTGAGGGTCATTTTGTTTCCGATCTACTATCTCCATGATACATAATAAGACGTTTTGACTACATGTGTATAATATTGAATCCAAAAGGATTGTAAATGTAAACAGACTTTAAGTCATCAGCATTCGGAGTGCTATTATCTAATGCAAAAAAAATATAAATCAGTCAGCGCAAAAATAAGTGCAAGTTTTGTTCTTAATATTTGAATTAATATTTGAATTTTTGTTATTATTATTCATGTTATGATTATGTTAAAAGATTGGTTCTATATTTGGTCTATACGTCACTAAATAATATATTTGTATTAATGGTAGCTTAATTAAACATTCTTTTCGTAAGAGAATATGACGTCGCATTTCCCTAATTTGATCCTTCGAGAAACGTATCTCAGTGTGTACAGGAAGTAACTTATTTCCCTTCCCCATCTCCATCTATATCAGTCTCTTCGCAATTCAGTCTGCATTATTTTTCCACTCTACTATCTGCAAATATCTATAATTACCCTCCTCATATACATTGGTTAAAATTTAACTCCTTTGCAGTGTCTCTTAGAAAGAGAACCGATTGGAGAGATATTACTATCTGCATCCGTTTTATGTCTATCCGTGTCCGTATCATGCATGTCTAGTGGAAACAATATGACGAGCGATGTTAAGGATAAAACAAAGAAATGCTTCTCTTAGTATGGACTCCGTAGGACTTTAATTAGAGCCAACCCAGTTCGCCTATGATAAATTAGGCATTTTTGGTCGTATCATTCCTGACATGGAAACGGCGGTGTTTTCTCGAATATCTAAAATCAGGGGAAATGTCACAATTGCAGAACAAATAGGGTACAAAGTAATATGATTGAGATTGAGTTTTATGTCCAGGGTGGAAACTCATTTGTATGTTACATAAATGGACTTACATTATTTCATAAAACCCTAAATACGGACCATTGTCTAGCCTCTACTTCCTTTCCGTCCTCATCCATATCTCTTTCTTTTTACTATTTTTATCATTAGCTCTTCCTTTCTTACTTTTCTTCCTTTTTTCTTCCTCTTCTTCTCCTCCTCCTTTTTCATATTCCTGTCCTCCTCCTCTTCTTCTTGAAATATGATTTCTCTTCTTATATTTTCTTTCCCCATCTTACACATCTTCTTCTAATAATATGATAACTAATGATAGTACTACTGCTATTATTATCACTCCCAACAATTCATAATTTCAATAGAGCATTTAGAAAATATCATTAATAATCATAACACTCCTCTTATTCAGCCTATTTAGGAATGTTTCAGGATCTTATTTTCTTCCATATTCTTTTCCACCGCCCCGCCCCCTCCACCCTCTCTCTTCCTCCTTTCATTTCGCTTAATTCCCCGTCTCTGTCCACGCCCTATTGAATCTTGTACATGTATTTTGTATTATTGTAATATACTTAAATAATGAAGGGAATATTCATTATCTAGCTTTGTTCTCCTGAAGTTTTCCATTTCATTTCAATATGTTATATTATAATTCGCTTTGTAATTTTGTTGATTTTTTTAATGAAATAAATCAACCACTACTCCTATTCTCATTCTACGACTATTATTACTACAATAATAATGATAATAACATTAATAATAATAGTAATAATAATAATAATAACAATAATATTAATAACAATAAAAATAATAATAATAATATAAATACATATGCATGTACCACTACTTCTTATTCTTATGTTTCAGGAATTTATTTTTATTCAACGAAATTGAGAGTGTATTTACCGTTACTATACCATATTTGTACGATAATGGATCAAGCATGATGGTCATGGGCGATTCACTATTTCATCCCTCCATATAATTATCTATCTCTTATATAACATTTTTTTTTTCATTCTTTCCTTCCTAATTGTTTGGTGTGGAACTTTTCTAAAATAATTACATGTCAACAACCAGACGAATTTAGGAGTGAGTTTCTTTGCTATTCATTACTTCATTATCAGAGATTATTGATAATTGTGGCTTCTGGAAGGCTAATTTTTTTTGTTCTGTTTTTATTTACGTCAGTATCATTAGTGCCCATTCATAGACAGCCAGCAATTGAAATTCCCAAAATATATGCAGGCATTTTATTCATTATTCGGCTTTGTAATTTGTATTTTTTAATAATTACCTTTTAAGGTGATTTGTTGTTTCATCGGCCCTCCAAAATGTGTCACTATTTATTACCACACCCCCCCCCCCTTCTGTATCTTTCTCTTTTAATCCCTTTGTCTTTCTGCCTCTCTATTCTTCTTCTTCTTCCTCTTCTTCTTCTTCTCCTTCTTACTTCGGTAAAGCAAAGGACCCTCTCATTACTCGGCTATTATCACTGACGTAGTTATGTCGCCAACAGTGTTGATGTTACATATTTGTTATTCTTTATCAAAACAAGTCATCATCAACTGTTATCTGTATTACTTGGAGCAATAGCATAAGGGGCCAAATAATCAAAGAGGAGCGCATAAGAAATAAAACTGATGGAGAAGAAATCATATTCGCGCAGCAATATATAGAAATTCCAGACTTGTATTTTGAAAAGGGTATATTAGTGCCTCACTCAAATAAATGGAAATAAGATTCGAGCGGTGATGTATAGAAATTCCACACTATATATATTGTAAAGAAAATAATTGCGCCTCACTGAAAATGGAAAATTATTATGGTTCATTGCTATGATTCTGACATGAAGATTTAAATATATAACTTTCGTCGGCATACCAAAGTTGTAGACATATTGCAGACAAAGATTCGTATGAGACGCAATTTACCCCCCATATTGGGCTTCATTGAATGAATTATAACGGCACCGGGCCTTTGCCATAATAATAAATGTATATATACAGATATCCTGAAATAAATATGACCTTTTTAGTCAGCACATTAGTCATCTAAAGTTGAATTTAAATGTAATGAAATTGTTGTTTCCGGCCGATAGGAATAATAGACAAATCGAATTCAAAACAAGGGTAAACCCCTCATGTTTGAGATTACGATGTGGTAATCCATATATCATGTATATGACGTGCTTACTGTGCTAACTTGTGATCTGAAATGTGTTCACGCCTATATTTATCTGACTTATACTTAAAACGAATAAACAATTCAAAGTTTGAAAGATCATATCTCTTTTCTTCTTATATCCATATCATCTTTTTTTCCTTTATGTGTTATCCCTCATTCCTCCATTCTATTTAGGTTAATCCCCCATTTCCCCATTATAGTCAAGTCAGTCAAATATTTTTCCATTTTATTTTAAATCTTATTGTATTGAATGTTTGCAGTTTTGCATTAAATCTTGATTTATCCCGAATCTTTCAAGAATGAGGCTGGTTCTGTTTCTGCATTTCATTCTAAAATTATATCATATCGAGACTGTATGACTTAAAACCGCTCAACAAAATAAAAAGGAGAATTTTTTTAGTTGGTAAGAAAAAGAAATTGAGGTAAAATGTCTGGAATGGGACAAGAATTTGGAAGAAGCTTCCAAGGGCTCTCCTGGCTCCCGCGGGACTCCTTGTTCCTCACTCACAGTTAAACAATAAAACCAAGGACCGATTCACATCCGGCAAAATAGAAGCACCACTCGGATGAGGTCATAAAACGTACAGTTACAAGATGAATTTCAAGTTTGGACTAGATCTTAAAACGTGACATCTCATCTAGCCATGTCTTATATATTTTATATTCGACGTTACTTTTGACAGAGTTTTGACTTCTACGATATATGATTTCTCACGAAAATGGAAGTTAAGTAAAAGCTGAATGAGAACAAGAAGCACATGTGGTGATTTTTCACCGTGTGTTAGTTTTTAATTACCATCATATTGCATAATTCATGACAATCATATATTTAATATTCATAACCAAAACTAATTCTAGGTTTTTTTTTCAAAACGTTTATTTGAACATGTCTCCATTAAAAGAACTTGTTTTATCAAAGTGCTTTGAACAAGTCGAATGTTCCCCAAACTTATTCTATAGTTTAAGATCGATATAGTTGTCTGCTAATTCATAAATATAATTTAAGTTGGAGGACAAAGTGATGTTTGCATGAAACGTTAGATAATATATGCCACATCTCTTTTATGTGGGTGAGGGGTGGAGAGTGTGTGTTTGTGTGTTTTGGGGTGCATATTATTTTGTGCGTGTTAAGTGTTCGGTGTTATCATATAGATGGTGTTATGATGTGTGGGATGCTATATGAGGGAGCGTCTGTGCGTGTGTTCCGTGTTAGGGTGTGCAAGGGAGTGTGTGTGTGTGTGTGTGTAGAGGAGCCGAGTCTGAGTGGTCGGAATGTGCCTGACTGGTTTGATGATGCCCAAGTTCAGAAAATTTTATTTATTTGGCTCTCATTTATCTCAAATGAAAATGCTTTAAGCATTATTGGTACAGATGTCTGCAATTGTTTTAAAAAGAAAAACAAGAAAAAAATCAAAAGCTGAATTCGTTTAGAAATGTTATCATGTTCCTCAAAGTGGCACCATTTCCGTATTGCTTTTAAAATCACCTTGATAACTACTTAATGAAAGTTGGCACTGGTTAGAATTTAAATGAGTGATCTAACTTATTCCCAATTCGAGTTGAAACCAAATTGGGAAAGGGCAATATCCGAAGCACGGTGGTCTAGCATGTGATGGTCAGTTTGATAAAAGATGGTCATCACTGGTCATCAGGTTGATGATACAATTATTTGGCCAATGGCGCAATCGTGAAAGGATTGAATGAAAGTGTTCTATAATCACGCGCGCGCAAACCTCTTTTAATATGCAGCTGGTTATCCAGATTTTAATCTGAGAAAGAGTGGTGCGACTGAAGAAATGGGATTTTATATCAGTTCAATTGGGTACGAAACGCCAACCACTTCCGAGTAAGAGAGTTTTTACTATAGATACTCGGCTTATAAGGTTTGTTAAGGATTTTAGATCATACTTTTTTCGATGAAAATGTAAGTATTTTTGTGTTTTGCATTTGACCAGATAAACATGATCCCCAATAATGTATTGAATCATCTCCAATCCATTCAGTATTTACTAAGTAATCTATTTTCGATAATCTGATTGAATGTAGTTATTTTGATAAATTTTGTTGTTCTCCCACATTATGGTCTACATATATAGAAATAGAGATACCCCAACAAAAATAATCAAATAAATATTCATTTCTTATTTTGAAACTCACAGAGTGGTAAACAGTTTTGTATGTGTCAATGCACTATCTTGCCCCCCCCCCCCCCCCCAACAATACACCCCCTCTCTCTCTCTCTCTCCTTCTTCTTCATCTTCTTCTCCTTCTCCTTCCTCTTCTTCGTCTTCTTCTTTAAGCATTTTACAATTTACTTTTCCTTTTATTCATCGTTCGAAATAATACAGTACTAATCGAGGTAAAGGCTTTTCCCAGGGTCTTGACTTAACCATCACACAACCACTTCCTCCTTGTAACAATCACATCATGATGAGGATGAGTGAACTAGTGAATTAAAAAACAAGAAACAATTCAGTGATAGTTGAGGTAAATGTTACTGAGGCATGTTAATGTGACAGATTTAGCTCAAGGATTCGTTTAGTAATTGTCAGGACCGAATGGTGTACTTTTTTTCTGTTGTGACTGCTGAATTAATAAAGACGTTTTAAGATTAGAAGAAATAATCAATTACACTTGGATTTGTCGGAGGTTGGCACATTAAAAAATAGATTCGTATTCTTTCTCAGTCTTATTTGGTTATAAAGATAAATAGATCATGAAATGAAGAGTTCCACAATACGAGATATCTCTTTACATGTTTTGGTGGCATATCTGAATTTAAATATGATTTAATGGTTATTGTGTGGAAGTCTAATTGATCAATTGAACGTGTTCTGATTCGATTACAAATTACTTCATATCGTAAACACACACAATGTAATGAAATACCCTAAATTGACTATATTCATTTAAAAGAAACGGAGTAAAAATACAAATATGCCACTAGGGCCATGGGAAGGCCTGTTTGACTGGGGGTGCTGATGTAAATTTGAAAAGAAAAAAAAGGGTTTTCAGTTCAAAATGGAAATCAAATTGGTCCTGAGACATTTAAAAGCAAAAAAAAAATTTCACTACCAAATGATGGGGATCAAATTGGTACAGATAAATGTGAAAAGCGAAAAAGAGAGGGAGGTACACAACAAAATGAAGGTCATTTCGGTTACATTTCCCATTTTTTACATATCTTCTAGAATACCTAGGGGGTGCCTATGGAGAATGATACACCCAGCAACCCCAAGGAAATTTAGGGGGTGCTTCACCCCCAACACCCCCGCTTTCCAGGGCCGTGCACTGAGATTGAATAATCGGGGATTTGTATTATATCCTTTTCTCATTTTGTTTTAGCTAGTTAGAAAAGTCTATATTTGCTATAATCTTTTAATGTTGTGACTTTCCAAGTTGATACATTCATTTCATTACTATTCGTTCGTACTGAGTGCTTCCATGAAACTGCGCCTCCGCGGGAATAACAAATGAAGAAAGCAAATACTTTTAAAAGAATCTTTATAAAAAAAACGAATTGTCCCTCTTTACAAATCTAATGAAAGCCATGATGTTAAGACAGAGGGGGTGGTATCGACTTATATTTCCATGTTTAATGCATAAGATAATGTTCAACTTTGACTGATTTTACTTCCCCAAAGTTAGCTCGTGTTAGATGGGAAAAATCGCACTTAAAGTGATAATTTCACTTTGTTCTGATTTAAAAGATTCTCCTTTTGGTTCCTGAAAATGGGCTAAACATGAGGCTTATAGTGTAAAAATACCAACCCAAAAGTTTCAAAGTATTATATTTACAGGATCAATTTTATAACCTTGGAGATGTAAACCAAAGTTTGAAATAATTGGGAGTTGGTTTCAATGACTATGTGTATACAGGGAATCTGTGCACAACACATTAATTCTAGATGAACACAGCATGACCTACATACAGTGTGTACAAGGTATACACTGAATGTACAGTGCAGCTAATAGTGTGTGTATAGGAGATACACACAACAGAAGGCAGTCAAAATAGCCAACGGACTTTTTGAATTGGAGAAAACTGGTCATAAGCTGAACCCGTCTACTAGACGGTTCTCAAAATCAGGCTAATAAATTGCTACTTGTATGTAAATTAGAGTTTTTCATCCTCTATTTTGGTCTGTTTCAGGGTTTTTGAGGACAAATACAGGCACTCATACGCACGTTTCAACTCAGTTTGAGAATTTTTTAAATCAGCTGCTCACAAAGTTAAACGATCCCTTTAAATGAAGATCCATTGAGAGTATGAAATAGGTAAGTGCAATTTTCTCTCTCTCTCTCTATCTCTCTCTGCCCATTAGTTCTTATTTGAAGTATTTATCGTATAACTGAGCCTCTTTTGCAGTTTCGTCGAAATGTAAACTTCCCTTTTCATTTCCACCTATAACCATAATTCTATGTTTGAAAAAAAAATTGTTGATGTCACATTTTATCATATCATGAAACTCAATCAACAACAAAGGTTTAGTTAAAACTTAAATTAAAATAAATGAGCGATTTGATGGTGCAAAAGGGGTCGGAACCACGTTCATCTTTTTCAGCGGGTTCCATTTTTTTCTGTACAAATAAACAGATGAAAAAAACTAATATTTTAGTTGGGTGACTTTAGCGGTAACTTGATGTATCTATGATTACAATTATAATGATATTCGACTTCTAAAAATATTGTTAATTGTTATGAGATGACTTGACGGTACAAAGGGCTTAGATTCTGAAATCAGCTGAATTTTAGTAATAGCCCGGCATTAAATTCCCGTACTCTTCCCCGTGATCGTACTATTTCCTCCACATTGACCTATTTCCGCCTTAACTTAAAGCGATTTCTTTTATGATCACTGCACAATTTCTTAATAAGAAACTCATCGCATTAACTTGTTAACAAGTTTCTAAATGTCTACCATAATTATTCTTTGGTCAATCATGACTGTAGTAAAGTGATAGCTTGTAAATGGTGATAAGATAAGTGACATGTGGTTTCAGTTAATTTTAATTGATTTCAAAAGTGAATTTTAAAAATCCGGGTATTTTGCAACCAAGAAGATTCCAAACACATACTTCAGAAATTAAATGAAACTGTAATTTCATTAATATATTTTGCCTAATTTGAAGTTGGTGTGGATTGTTATAGTCGCTTTTTGTAAAATCGCATATTTTGCTTATTTCGGATGAGGTAGTCAAGGAGAATGAACACGAATCTTTCTAAATCCCTCCTGTTTTCGTCGGGAAAATCCAGTTTGTTGATGTTTACCTCACAAACTTTCCTCGAAAATGTCAGATTATATTTTCGGACCTTTTATTTGCGCCCTTGAATCTTGAAAAAACTCGCGTATAATTCCCACGTTTCCATGACAACTTTGTCACAAGATACTTCATTCTCTTTCCCTTGGCAAAGAGTCAGAGCTCATGTTTCTCAAAAAAAATCTGAAGATATTTTTTTGGTTGTCAGTTCTGATTTCGTATCACCTACTTCACAGTCGCATTCCTAGCTAACCTTCTTCCATACATGTTCACGTATAACAGTAAACAGACGTATTTAGTCAGATTGACTCCTAAAGCACAGTAATACTGCATAAACTAGATACCTTTGAGAAATGGAAAAGGGACTCCTATATAGAAAATGTTTGCGAAATTATAACTCCTCTAGTAATCCGTTATACACTGTTATATGACTGCAGGAATTATACACGAGGCAATCTCATCACCATTTGCTGTGTGTAGCTAAATTTTAGCTCCAGTGTTCTTCTTCCGAGTTATCGTAATATATTTTTTTCCATTCATTCTATGATAGTGGCCAATACATGTATTGTATCAATTGCCCATTGGGACAAGTCATGATGCACCAAGCTCTCTTACAAAGTTTACATAGAGGCAAACTCGGACTATTTTGACCAGGGACGCTACTGCCAAGGTGAGCGAAATTTATTTGATGGAAATTAAGATAATGAGCCCATACAACTGTTCTTCTATGTATAATATAACACAGGGGCGATCGCATCCCCCATGGTTTTTTAACTAGTGAGAAAGGGGGAAAGCGGAGCCGGAAGAAAAGAGAGGGAGAGGAACAAAATGTGAGAGAGAAGAAGGAAAAATGGGGAGATCTCGGTCGTAAAACATTGATATACCTCTAAAATTCAATTAAATTTTTTTATATTATTATCACCTTTAGTTCATTTGTCCACTCCCTGTCAGGATACTCTGGAGTCGCCCCCGTATATACATGCAAATTATTCTTTGTCAAAGTAGGATTCATGACTCTGTTTTTCTCTTTGATTGGATTAATGTTTTTGATCAAACTCGATTAAACGGGAACATGGTGAACTGGTTTATCTAATCTACACACATTAATCTCCTTCATTCAAAAGAGACTAAATTCATTGTCCAAGACCGACAAATCATTAAATTGTACTACCCTTAAATTGGTAATATTTGCGAGTCTAGCGGGTAAGGCACAAATGTCAGATAAATGATTGACGAAATGTCGGTAACAAATTAGAACAAGATTCATGAATCAGAATTTTTGTTTGATTTTCCTATCGAAAACTTTTTTTTAAAGTTAACCTATTCTCTCGTTAATTGAACCACAGATACAGCAATCGTTGCAAAATTCCAGTTCATGACTCCGTTGTATTTGCGGAGGGGTTTTCATTTACTAAGCTTCTTTGTATGTTTGGGATTGTTTTTATCAACGACACTCAAAGGAATGTAATTACTTCTTTCTCATCCATCTCGATCTATGGTAAACCCCATTTTATTTAAATGCCACATATATATTTTTTGACATATGTTCGTTTTATGAATTGATGGGTTTAATCTGAAGATCATTTCTATGTATTATTTTGTATGATTAAAAGTATGATGATCTCAATATTACGGCAATGGCCTGGACATTAACAATTTTGATCACAAGTTATTGTCTCTTAGCTGTATGCTTGAGCAATAATCTATGATAATGTTCAAGCCAGGGGGGGGTCTAGGATAAAGAAAAAAAGGTCCCCACTTTCAAAGGGGAAACATACTTGGGTAAAAACGGCATATTTACATTTCAAATTTTGATTATAGCTCTCAAGGGGGAGGGGCAAGGGTCGGATGTCCCCCCCCCCCCCCCTGAATCCGCCACTGGTTAAAGCGGGTAGTGATATGAAAAACTGATAACCAACAAAAAGAGTATTTGGGTACGGGTGAATTAAAGGTGAAAATGTTGTGTGTCACCCCTAATTCATCAAGGAAAATCAAACTTTTGTTGGTTGTCATTTTTACACGCCTATCCATTCATACTTAAATATTACCACAAAACCAATTCAAGTTCCTCGTTTGTTTGGACAGCAGGTTGAAAAGTGTTGTGAAAATGGCTGATTTTTCTAGCGTGGAATCGCCTAAATTTTCAGTAAAGTACATCAAACAATGCTCAATTAACATGAAATGTCCAATTAATTTCCTTACATAAATATAAAGAAAACTTTGTTTTAACGCTCGAAGAAGAGATGACGACTTGCCCATAAAAGTATGTTAATAATAATGTAAGATATTGTATTAAATTCATCAATTTAAATCATGGCAGTGACAAAAAAAATACAATAAAACCCGTTAAACTCATATTTCTTTGTGAATATTAAATCAAGATCTATAATCTTTTGACATAGTATACGTAAACCTGACTGAATAGCAAAATTGCTGTACTAACTCTATCTTAGAACAGAGGTGTCGATTCTGTGGGGGCAGGGATTATCCCCTCCAATGTAATGTTGGGGAACAAATCGATTTGCCCCCAACCCCTTATAGTTTTGGAAACTTTGAACTTGCATTGCAAATTTTATATAATATGCAATGCAAATATTTATTTAAAAAAGTATTGGAAAGCCCTGTGAATCATCAAACTTTTAATGACAATACTATTAAACTTTGTCCAATAATTGTCCAAAATTGTGGACCTTTTTTTATTTTTTATTTTTGTCCCTTCCCCCAAATACGAAAAATGGACGAACGCTTTATTATAATACAGTTTCTTTTTTTGGTATTTGATTTTCTTCTTATTTGTATACATCTCAATCTGTTCTAAATCTCCGTCTTTATCTCTCTCACACATACACAAACCCATAAACTCTCACGCACATAACGCACCAACATAAATGACCTACATTTTATTTCTCTATATACACCATTATCTCTATATTTCTTTTTGTTTGCATACCTTGGTGTCACCATGTTTTCTAAAAACTGCATAGCATGATAAGCCACGAAGAACATAAAATAAATAATGAGATAAATGAGTAAGGCATCTTACTATAGTAGAAGCTGTAGATCGTCAGCTGAGATTTGACTTTTTAGTTCAAACAATCGAGTATTAATGAAGCGAGGTAGTCAACCTTATTTGGCTATAATTTGTATTATGTTTAGTTGGATTACTAATACGTTTGACCTTAATACCCCACCCTATTCCTTCAAAGCTATCTTGATATCTTCTGGGTTTCTTCTGATTGCTTTTTTCTCCCCCCCCCCCCTTCATCCCCAATACAATGGAATAATTACTGTATATAAAGACAATGTAATCAACGAAACCTATGACAGTCCGGATGTTGATTGTTGCCCTATTGTCCCCAATTAATCATTTGTTATTTTTAATAACGCCAAATACAACACTCCACCGTCAATAAGTTCAGTAAACAGTCTTTTTACAGAGTTTTTTATTGATATAATCAATCATCAGTATATGTGCATGGATGTGATACTGGTTGATGAATT
Source organism: Lytechinus pictus (assembly GCF_037042905.1). Taxonomy (NCBI): domain Eukaryota; kingdom Metazoa; phylum Echinodermata; class Echinoidea; order Temnopleuroida; family Toxopneustidae; genus Lytechinus; species Lytechinus pictus. The sequence goes on along the minus strand of NC_087255.1, from coordinate 34,702,749 downwards.
ACTTTAATCAAATCTTGAACTTGTTTGAATTCCTCGTTGCCTCTTCAGGCGCTTTGGCTGTTAATGATATGAGAATGTTTCCTGAACATTAACTATTTACGACGCCCGTGGTTGATTGGTCTTCCACCCATGCATTTTACCGTTCTATTCAAATAATGATTTTGTTAAGTATGTAAAAAAGGTTATCCATTTTATATATTTTTTTCTTTGACAGTATTCATGCATCTCCTTGGTAAAAAGACATTACTTTTGTATTTGGAGTTTGTCTGTTTTCTAATAAAGAATACCGTGCAAAACATGGGAAAGAGGGTGGATAAAAAAAGTAAATAAATATTGATTTCTTAATGCATGTCCCGTGATTTAACCATTGTTAGTTTGATTCCGCTTTTAATATTTATACTAAGTCTTTTTGTTGAGCTTTCCAATCGAAGTTATCGTACACCATTATTTCAAAGTAACATAAAACGGTATCTGATTTACATACTCAGTGTCTGCAATTTACTTCAACCATGAAGTGCGACCCCGAGGTACATGTACCCCTCCCACGAAAAATTTCAATACAGGTCTATATATATATATATATATATATATATAGACCTGTATTGAAATTGAAATGCTGGTAAATACCTTGTCTTTCCACACACTTAAGTTTCCCAATCGTTTCTATTGTATTCCACCATCTCGTTTAAGCCATTACCCCCTCTGTTGTTATTTTTTTGTTATCTTACTGTAACTCTTCTGTTCTGTACTCAACCCCCTCTGTTGTTATATTTTGTTATCTTAGTGTAATCCTTCTGTTCTGTACCCTTTGTTACACATTATTTACTTTGTTGTTATTACGATTTTATTTGTATGGTTTTGTTCTATTTTGTTTGTTTCAATGCATTATAGGCCTGATGAAGGCCCCACTGGCCGAAAGCTCGCAATAAAAGAGATACTTGGAAGCTACGTCTAGCGTTAATGCTTGATTTATTTACGCATATATATATATATATATATATATATATATATATATATATATATATATGTATAATTGAGGCCAGAACTTTATATACACCCAGGAAATTCAAAGAAAAGTTGACACTTGCCAAACATCTTAGAATTTACTGTTTAGGTGTAATTTTTCCCCAAAAATCTTTATGTTTTAAACAAATTAAAAATAAAAACTTGACAAAAGCACTTTATATTTGTGCTAGTTACTTCTCAACACACACATTTCAGAATACACTTTTTTGTTCAGTGGTGACATATCATGATATAAAATGTAATATAAATTATAGATTTCACATTTTTAGATTTCTATGAAGCGATGTTTGAAAATATAATAACAAAAAATAGAATATATTTGGCACGAATATTACTTTTTTTCTTCATAGGAAATTCTACCTGAAATATACTTTTAACCCCAACGGCATTCCAATCATGTGAAATGGCATAATTCGCCCTTTCATTTGATACCAAATTCGTGTATATATATATATATATTTATATATATATAATTCATTTATTCATTTATTCATTTATTTATTTATAGTTATCCATCTATTTATACGCCGCCGAATATAAATCGCATGGCAGATTGACGTTTTCTTTTAGTTTATAAGGCACATTTGTACATTAATCAAACACATATCCCTGTGTGTGGGGGTGAGGGTGTGCGTGTGTGTGTGTCTCTCTTATTCCCCCGTTCTCATGTTCTTCTTCTTTCTCTTTAAGTCTCCATCGCACGCGCACACACACACACACATCCACGCACACCTATGGATCAAGATCGTCACCCACTTACGTACTCTGTTCCCTTCCCCCATACCATTGTTTGTCTGCTGTTTGTTTTCTCACCTATCATGTTTATCACAATCCTTGTACATTTTTATCAAATGTGTATTTTACTCTTTTGGTTTTCATAACCACTCACCCATTAAAAAGGCTACACACTAGTAAGAAATATCTCACATTGCTTGACATTAAAGCATCCTTGTAATTTTGGTCTCTTTGTAATTTCTACTTCTCTTTCAACATATAATACCCGGGAATAAAAAAAGTAATCCGATTAGAACTACCAACAAAATAATACACAAGATGACATGTGTACCGACAAAAGTAGTCATATTTCTGCTCTACATGTAGGAAAGGTCAGAATGCACCCAATTCATTTTCTTTCTCGTTCTCTTTTTCAATACGTATATATGTAAACTGGGTAGGAAAGTTTTAATATATTTTTATGGTACAGGGAATCCAGAGTTACTATTTCGTCAAAATAGACTTGTCATCCCCTAGCCTTCCATCACCTCCCCTCACCCTCTCTCTCCGCAGCTAATTTTTCGATGTTTCTTCGCAGCCCATACCGAATTAATCAGCTTTCCAAAGAAATAGAACATGACAATTTGAAGGAAATCGATGGAAAAATCATAAACGAATGATATGATAAACAAACTGTCACTTCAGAGAGGAGTGAAGGAATGTGGAGGAAGATAACGCTATCATTGCAGAAGCGGTATGGACGCGGATGTCTGATTCCTAATGTCCTGTAATCAAAATAATTTGTGGACATTGCAATAAAGCACACGTTGGACGGAAGTTGTTTTATGTACTGTGTTATTTGTGTGTGTTTTATATATAGACACTGTGATGATCGGAATTTTCCAGAAAGACCGCGCTTTTGCTGGAAGCACATCAGTAAAACTCGATTACGAACTTTAAAGAAATGTTCTATTGAAATTATTGGCAAATATGTAACTACTACTTCTTAAACATTTCAAACATCGAACCCTATAACTCTCATTATGTGGAATTAATACCTTCCCAAGAAATATCTTAATAAGAGAGCTTTGAAAAAATATTCGGTTAGTAAAGAAACATTTGAACATATGCTTTAAATCTACTTTTTTCAGCACATACAAACTACATTTGTAGACATTGGTACGATTGCACTTAATTTTCTGCCAATATTCCTAATATTCTTGGTAAGTTCTGACGAGGCAGTTTGATATATTAGTAACAAGATAAATACGCATTGTGGACCAAAGTGACGGGTTTATCTTTTTAACTATCTTCTCAAAATATTTGTATTTACCAATAAAAGTGTGATATCGATCCCTACTTGTTTGTTTGTTTTTGTTTTATTTCGATCAAGTCAGTACAATCAGGTAAAGTTTAGTTCATTATTCACGGGCTGACACTCCTTCTTTCTAGATAAAAGATTACTACTCTTCATATAACCCTTTACATCACAGCCGTTTCTTCTCGAATCATTTCATCCAAAGTCGAACGGACCTCTACATAATTCAGCAAATACACTTGTTAAAGGAGTCGCTAATTTATTGGACACAAAAAAGCCCAAAGGAGGAAGTCGGTGAGCTTTCAGCTTGCAAAGTAAGACCCTTGTCAATTTTCACTCTTTATTTATCTTTCGCATCAAAAGTAAAAATTATTTTATTACCATTTACCTCATTAATTGATAATGGACAGTTGGTAGCATATTCCTGTTGAAAGAATTGCAATCATATTCCAGAAACTGGTTAATTAAAATGATCATTATTGTTTACTATTACTGGATCTTGAGAACGTTTTGTTAAGGTATGAACATGCATGATTATAAAAACAAATACATTTGTTTTCTAAGAAACTCCATTTCAATGCTAATAATTCCCTTTTCCCAACATGATTTTACCTGCCTTCACTTCTTTAATTCATATCGTCTATAATATTCTTCGTTCATAGAAACCATCATAATATTATTTCTTCGAATCAATACGTGATACTTCTGTTATCACCATCAATATGGCATTAACATCATAAATATCGATTATAAGGTGTTCAAACCTTCTCACACAAAATTTAGGGAAAGTTCGAAAGCTACTATGCTAGCCTTCCGGTACCGTTTGGGATAGGGTTACCCAGCCCTACCCCCCCCCCCCCGACCCTCCTCCCCACCGGGTCCTCCCTGTCATCGATTATCTTGCTTATAGCAACAAAAATAGCGGTGCTTGTTGTGTATTCACATTATTTAACATACTAACGTATCCTGAAACACCATCTCACATGTCTAAAGAGGGTCATAGTGAATCAGGAAAATGAGAACAATTTAAGCAAAAATATGCTTGTTTCTGGTCAAGGTTATTCCCCAGGAGTTTGTAGTTTTGTGTTTACTAAGACGTCCCGATCTGTAATTTGATTTGGTAAAGTATCATATAATAGTGATGATAGAGCCGATGGCATATGAGCAGTATAATGAATGAGGTACATCATTCATTGTCAATATTGTTATCTCTGATAACACAATGTATGTCAGAATCCAGATGTTGGAACATGAAGCTTCCTCCTTGAATTCCCTCTAAAATTACCCTACAAGATGTAATTACGAAATGGACGATTTCTTTGAGGGGAAATAAAACACCGCAGGTGTTATGCAAACATATATACTCTGTTGAATGGCTAATGATGAAATAATAGATTGCACGATTGATTGTGATTCTCATTTATAGACAACAAATGAAAAGAAAAAAAGTATACCATATTGGGATGCGTGGGTGGGTGTGTTCTTGTGTGTGTTGTTGTACGAGTGTGGGCGTACGTTGTGGGTATCCGTGAGTACGCGCGCTATTGTTAATTTAATATTTTTCTGGGTCTTTTCAAGTATTATTAAGACGGAGGCCCACTTTCGGACCGTCTCAAAAGATATTCCCCGGCTTGGGTTACAATGTTTACCAGTACAGAGCTAAATAGCCCGTAGCATGAAGATAAACACTCGTTGCTATTATAGGTCACTGTATAACATACGTCTTGGAGATGAACATTGAAATGATAATGGCCACGTTAGGGGATCAAACGAACCGCCGATCATATCAAAGGAATTGAAGAAGCAAACATGTCCAAATGTGGATTGAATTTGCTGGATATTGTCAGATGATCTTGCGCTGCTTTTTCATTGACTAAGTTGGAACATACTTTTACGGGTGACATTCCTGTAGCTCGATTAAAAGGAAATTTGTGTTACCATTAATCTAAATACATTTTTTTCGTTCAGGTATACATTTTTCACAAAACAATGATTAATTGATTCATTCATTGCATTTCGATTTTTAACAATTAACATGATTAAAGAACAAATATCTATCGAAGAAATGGCGCTATTCATACCACAAACATTGAAAAAGGTCAATAGGTCCATAGGAGAGCCTGAATACCATGTGTTGCCTACGCCATCTGCTGTGAGTATCGAGTGCTATTCAGATTCATATTAAACCGCCGGTTTAAGAGCAGGTTCCTTGGGCCATAGACATGATATAAGAAACGTTCACGTCACGTTTCCAGTCGGGAATTCATCCTGCGAATGCTTCTTCCGCACTACACAATTCAAACTACCAGTGATATGAAACATATAGTCATTGTAAAAAAAAATCGCACCTCTCAAATGCAATAAGGAGAGCTCCCTTTTGGGTGCATCTTTGTAGTTTCAGTGCTTGTTGCACCTTTAAGCGTATTTAGCTACCATTTTGTACCCATAGAGGTGCAGGGTAGTAACCTTTAGAACAGGTGTAAATGTGAACCTTTTGAACGCAAATGGGTGCGCATAGGCATGATATGTGCAAAGGTGCACTTTAAGGGTACAAATAACAACAAAGAGGTGCATGTATGCATCTTTCTTGTCACTTTGGGTGCAAAGTTGTATCCGAAATCGTGCTGCCATTACCCTGTTTAGGGTGCCAGCTCGAACCAAATTTTTCTTTGTTCGTGGTTATTGCTATGTTGTGCCTTGTTAGTCTCTAATTAGAATGACAACTTATCATGTAGACATTGGAATCGTTTAAGGGTGTTACACAGATCAATTAACCTTCAGGATCTTATAACCCTCCTCTTCAATGGTTATACACCTTTAAAGAGAACTATTATTTATTGTGCCATTCATTTTGGAACTCATCGTGAACGAATGTGCGGTTGGGAATACCATGATGAGGATCCAAACGCATTAGAAGCCATTAGAACCAACATCGGATGAGAGTAAAAACAACCCTCATTATTCCACAATCATTGACTTATATAAGTAGCGTCAAAAAAAACATAGGTCTATTAACGCTCTCTAAACTTTGAGAGTCACGCTCGGCGTATCAAATCCGATTGTGATTGACTTTCCGATGGTACTGAAATAGTCATCACGGTTGTGAATCCAGCTATCTACAAATGCAGGCCGAGAGTGATTGCTTAAGACGCTTACACATGCTTTCACATTGTTATGTTTGGTTACAGATTTTCATTTTGTAACTTCAGACGATATTCCGTGATGATTAAAGTTTTAATGTCATATAGATTTGTTATTCATCTACCAATCTTAAACTTGTATTCCGTAGTGACTAACTATCGAAAATGACTTATTTTCACAAAAATGATATATACTAATAATATAGGGTATTTATATTGCGCACATATCCACCTTGTTAGGTGCTCAAGGCGCTCCTATATTACCCGGCTAAGCTAGGCGTTCATAGCGCACACAGCTTTTTAAGGAATTACTTCCTACCGGTACCCATTTACCTCACCTGGGTTGAGTGCAGCACACTGTGGATCAGTTTCTTGCTGAAGGAAATTACGCCATGGCTGGGATTCGAACCCACGACCCTCTGTTTCAAAGTCCGAAGACTAATCCACTGGGCCACAACGCTCCACGCTCCACTAACTGCCTCCTCTGTTGCTGGAGAGAAAACGGAGCCACATGGGGAGTTCAGTGTTGTTCACAAACTCGAATCTCCTAAGACATGTAAGATGTGATTCATAATGTAAACTCAGAGTGTTTTCACCCACAGTGTATTCAAACCGTGCCACATGGGGAGTTCACCGTGTGTTCACAAATCCGAATGTTTGAAGATGTGATTGAGTGATAACATGGTGTGTGCTTCTCCTATTTTGTTACATTGTGTTTCCTTACAATATGAAAGTATGTATCTTTCAGAAAAAAAATCAAGAGTTTTTAAGATTGCCTCACTTTGTTCAAATGATTACAGTCAATGATCTATGTATCAATCAATCTTAAGAATACATGTATTTACAGTCACGTTTGTTTCAATCTCACACTGCAGTTCAAAAATTCCGTTAACATCTCAATCGTCTATGAATTAATCATAAAGAAAATTGGCTGAAAATGACTTTGTGACAAATTAACTTTTATTAAGCAATCACATTTTGTCCTTCGGTGTCTAAGAATAAAAAAAAATCCGAGTTTTTTTTAAAACGATTAATGAAAATGCAAACGCATAAAAAGGATGTGTGGGCATAAAGGATTTTCGTTGAAACCAGAAAGTTAGGTCACTGAATTTTGTGAACACAAAGGACAGTTCAGGATTAATGTATGTATATGTTCTATTAAACAATGTTGTAAACTGAACGATACAATCTGGAATTAATATTTAGGAGGTGGGGATATGTTTCAAGACAATGTCTCATAAATTATTTCTCAACTAGTGTCAGAAATGCCACTTTTTTTGTTTCATTCAAAGAAAATGTACGGGCGTGATTAAAATACTTGAAGATTAAGATACTATGAAGATTTGAATTAAATTGTAACTCGTAACTCTAATGAATAATTGAGGTTGAATGTCGAAGATGCATTTTATTAATCTATCCTCTGAAGATCTCTCATTTTATGTAACCTCATGCAACATCGTGTGAATAATTTATTGATTATTCAGAGTAGACAACTAGGGGTCTACAGCACAATGCTTTAGAGTTTTTTATTTGATCGTATAGTCGTTCACCAGGAAGACTAAATGATGCATTATATTCTATGCATTCTAAGACCCCCCCCCCAAAAAAAAAAATATATATATACAGACAACGAAGCTCCTTTTTTGAAATTTGAATTTCAGGACACCATAAGGCATTCTATGTTGATGACAACGTATCACAGTAACTACGATACAATGATTGCACCTACAAATAGCTAGATCATATTAAAAAACATTTAATTTAAGGGTTCGGAGTTTTAGTGATTGTACCTACAAATAGCTAGATCATATTAAAAAACATTTAATTTAAGGGTTCAGAGTTTTAGTGATTGTACCTACAAATAGCTAGATCATATTAAAAAACATCTAATTTAAGGGTTCGGAGTTTTAGTGATTGCACCTACAAATAGCTAGATCATATTAAAAAACATTTAATTTAAGGGTTCAGAGTTTTAGTGATTCTACCTACAAATAGCTAGATCATATTAAAAAACATCTAATTTAAGGGTTCTGAGTTTTAGTGATTGCACCTACAAATAGCTAGATCATATTAAAAAACATTTAATTTAAGGGTTCAGAGTTTTAGTGATGAGGCCTGTGATGAAAATTAAACAGAACTGAAGATTATTCGATTGTTTCCTATGACTGGGAACATTAGCAGAGCTTTTGTTTCGTTTATGCAAATCATCTTTGACCGGAGTCTTGCGCACGTGCCTTCCAATAGTTTAAGTCGAATAAGGGACACTACAAACAAATGATGCGATCCTATACTCCACTTTTATTGCATCTGATTCAAAATTGCAGAATACTGTATAGTTGCCTATCTAGGTCGGATAATCTACCTGTATTCTCTGCTGGTCTTGCAAGTTGTAGAAAATGGGGATGGGGTGGTCTCCTGTCCACCTTTGCATTACCCCTCGCTTAATACTTTCAAGTCAATCGTGTTTGCAGGGATTTATGTGGGTTGGAAGTTAATGACGATGGACATGCTCGCCGAGAAGTGTTGGTGCTGTTCCTCGGTTATTCTGGCGGCGGACGTGTTGATTCTCATGAATGAGTTAAGTGGATAATGGTAGCTTGCATGACCGAGAATGCCATCCAAACATGAAAAGTGAGAAGATCTCGGAGGCTTAAACGTCTCCACTGAGGGGTCTTTTCAGTCTCCAGACGCGGATAGGGTAAAGGGGATCGGTACAAAATAGCGCTAATTCTCCTACCAAAACTAGTCAGAAGCGAAAGAGATTATGCCTACATGTTAACCATCTTCTAAATAATAGAGTATCTCTTATCCAATTTTCTTTCCATATATGGCGAGTAAACCGATTTTACCTCATAGATGCTTGTCCACGTTTGAAGTGCATTTGTGACGGCATTCTGACAGCGTGTTGGGGCAGTTTGTACCTCAGAGAAATGTTATTCCATTACTCCCAAAACTTTTAGGATGTAGACGGAAGTAGGTAATTCTGCTCAGCTCAATGAAAGTATTTTATATGGGATTATTTTTCACTAGACCTTTTTTAATCACATATATGATATAACTTATATTTAAAATCGTCTCTCTCAACTATTTGCCAGTGCCAGATCTTAATTCGACATGGTAACATAGAACATGCATGTATATACAATGTGATTTAAGATATTTATAAATTTGTAATATAGCTAAGCTGATTAGCGACAAATTCCTGTCAGAAATGACAGTGTTTCAGAAAATGTTCACAGTGTGGAATAAGTGTGAAATCACTGTCTCACTGTTTGATTTTAGCATTTTAACGGTGTGAACAATAATTCTACAGTTCATTACGCGGACACACTGTGGTCACTAATGCTTTTGATTAGTCCATAGTGGTCAAATATCTTCGCACAAGGCTGTTAATTTGAGCATTTTGGACAGTGTGAGTCACATTTTGACACAATCCACTACATGAACACGCTGTGAATACGCACAGTGTAAAGGTGTTCACGGTGGTAGTCATCTTCACACTGTTACATTCGAGCGTTTAAAGAGTGTGAATTACAACTTCGCAAAGTCCACTATATAAACACACTGTGAAGTTATTTGAACACACTGTGAAGTTCTGTGAACACACTGTGAGCGCACTGTAAACGTACTGTGAACGCACTGTGAACATACTGTGAGACACACTGTGAACGCACTGTGAACACACTGTGAACATACTGTCAACACACCAGTGAACAGTTTGTGAGCGCACTGTGAGCAGACTCTTCTTATCAGCAGATATTTATTTTTCTTAGCGAAATGAGTAATTTTTCAGTAAGTTTCACTTCAATATCATTATTCTAAAGGATAAATGTTTAGGGGGTTGTTTCATCCTCGTCATCATCTACTAAAAAGTGGTATAAATGTGTTGAATCGGTGGCTGTGCTAACAAAGCCCAACAGATGGATGTCATGTTCTTTTAAGAACCCCATGAAACAACCTTGAAACTTTTAGCGATCCTAACTGTGATTGATATTCATCAAGTGTTTCTCGAGTGTCTCTTCTTCATGGTAGTTATTCCCCTCCAAACTAGACATTTATCTGGCCATGAAAATCAGAGAAGGGAATTTAACATTACATGTATTATAGTTAGAGTCTTGTCGCCTTTTCTAACTAAATTTTAGACATTACTACTAAAGGGTTTTTTGCCTTAAGACTAAGTTGAATATTATTTCTTATGGCATGTATTCAGATATACATTTATTTGAAGAACATCTTGATAACGAAATTATGTATATTATGTCTTATGTAACGAACACAAGGGGGTCAAAATTACATATCCTTAATCAAAATTCAATCGGATCCCTGATACCAGACTTTATCAAGTTAAATGTTAACATTCAACTTTGATAAATTATTATTTCATAACTGCTTAATGAATCGATGTACTATTTTTATGTCAATAAGCATTGTATTGCTTTTTTACTTTTAAATATAAATATCTTGGGAATTTCGATTGCAAGATTGAAAGAGAAAAGTGATTTTTTTTATTTACAAGGGTTTGTTCGAATTGTCTACTGATTATTCATTACTAGTCCAACCTTTATCCAGTAGGCCTACAAGTTCATCCCTTACCTTAAAATATCAAAGGAGACATTTTCATTTTCTGAAAGACATTAATTGGTCGAAGTAGGAGTATCATGGTCGGAGGAACTCTGTCCAGACGGGCACTACTTCGACCTTTCCTTCAATTGGGCTTCCTCCGACCAAAACAGCCTACGTCTGGGTCGTGATAAGATATATATCTTTAAATTTTATTCCATGCATAATACTGTATTACTCCAAATCCGAACCCACGTCTGAACGAGGCTAATGCAGCTTTTCCTCTAGATCCTTATGATTGAAAACTTATATAGTTTTAACATGCTTTAGATGACGATTTTCGTTCTTCAATATGACCCTGAATTTGGAAACTTAAATCAATTGATAAATATATTAAACATAATACGCCGCTGCAAGTAGGCGTACTAACATGCGCTTTTGATCCAGCTGCATACTGATCGCGGGTCCGCGGTTCAAGCGACGCCGTGGATGATGTCTTTGGGGTGGTGACGTTAAGGATCAGTCTTTGAACGTACATAATCATATCCAAACACATAATAATTACTGTATACCTGTCCATGTAAATTACAGGATGTCATCGGCATATTTAATTCATTAAAAAAAACAATATTGACTAGGTGCATCTGCGGCACATGTCAAAAAGCGTTACGATTATGGTACATTTTATCATCTAAAACTCGATTGGCTCCTGAGCCTTGTCTCTATGTTAGTTTCCATGGTAATGTAATCACAATCTTAAGTCTTTTTATAAAATGGCCCTTGTCCCGTGAGTGCTTATGAACTCTCTGACAGGACATTGAAAGTCACATGAACATCCCATTTAAGTCCACCTTGGTCCACCGCGGAACTAATTAGCCTATGGTTTTTTGTCTTCAAATGAGGGGGGACAGTACTGTTTGCGCTAGAACTCTGTTAAAGTATATCCTTTCTGTCGGCATCCCAGATGTTTTAGGATCATGCATACTGCAGTAGTGGTCAGTAGCATTCATCAACCATCCTCCACGGCAGTTTTTTTTTCTCCATTCTTCCCTTGAAGTTTTCAGACTATTTTCTGACTTCGTACCAGTTCGTCGAGTTGCGGTTTGGTATAAATACATACTAAACACGATGTTAACATTTTACTGGTCACAAAAAGAGCCACACTGAAAATGTTAAGTGGGATTCGGTGCTTAAAACGGCATCGTGAAGAAATTGCTTAAAAGTTATTGGGATCGAGACACTAGTGCATGAGCACATATTCTATCATGATTTTCAATAATCTAGTGTAGTGGAAATTGAGCCTAATAATGTTGTTGAAGTAGGATCGTAGAATTAATGAAAATAATTATATAAAGAATAGCTTTAAGTAACCCTGCACAAAATTATTGTTTTTCTAATACATTGCCCCCTTCCCCCTGATCCCTCCGTCCCTTCTTTTCATTTCTCTTTCGCTGCCTCTATCTCCCCCTCTCTCTCTCTCTCTAAACGATGTTTCTCTATTTCTTTTCTCTCCAGCTCCCTCTTCAATTCAATTGGTTCATATACCTTGTTTGGTTCGTTCTGGGGTTTTTTCTCCATTTCGTCCTGTTCCCAAACAAAACCACTGCGCTTAAACTTTTCTTCACTCGTTAACACCATAGCGTAACACCCTTTCAATATCCCTGCGGGTCACGCGTTAACAAGTCCTCAAAATGGAAGAAAACGGCCTAAAGTCAAACTGGTGTTGAGTATCCCATCGCAAAAGGACACAGTAACTGTAGACTGAAAGGTCTCCTTAAAAACAGAAGGTACATTGACATGTGTAATCACACGCTTTAGGGCTTCCAGGAAACTGACTCCGATTTCACTTTTTTCTTCTTTCTCTTTTCTCAAAAAGCTGTTTACCTCATTTTCAAATACAAAAGAATATGCCATTGACTTTAAAAGCCAAATTAGGATGAAGAAGTAGGGGAAACTATAATAGGAAAACAGGGAAAGAATAATGAGAGGAAAGGGTTAATATCCTTATCTGATCGGGCATTCACAAGTTGTTGTTTTTTGAAGGGCTCCCCTTGTTTAGTTCTCATCGACAAAATAAAAAAGGGTTGTTCATGGAGGAAGAATGCCTCAGCAAAAACATGACAAGCAAAAAAAGGAGATTATCAAAAAACAGTCGACAGTTGCAAATTTTGACAAGGAAAACAATATCAAGTATAAGACGGTCCAAAGTTTCCTATTTTTGTATTTGCTTGTCCAACATGTCCAAATGAGGAATCGCGCGAAGCCCACTAGTTTGTACGACCCTATATGCACGTCGTGATGGGTATACTTTTAAAGATGAAATGTTCTCGAGAGTTGACATTAATGTGATTGCATCTATGCATCAATCTGTCATTGGCAAATTAAATTGGAGTCTTGTTATTGGAGTTTACCATCTTGGGAAGGTTGTTTGTTACCCAGCGGGAATGTAATGAAAAGAGTATGAACTTACCTATCGCTGTGACGTATTATGATCAGTAAAAGTTATGAACAACTTAGCACCGAGGTTCGAAACTCAGTCATATCTCTCAGTGATAATCTAAAGGTCGATCTTCGGGACAGGGAGAGCGAAAGCGAGAGGTACAGACCCCCCACCCCCACATACACACACACACATACAAATAACCTCACATACAACACACACACACATACAGAAGGTGTAACATAGGTTATATAATTCTATTATTATGATTATAAAAGTGATTTTTTTTTTACTTTTCTGTCGTTCAAACATATTGTAGTAGACATTATTTTGTAACACATTTATGATGTTTCCTGAGACAGTCTATCAGGGTTTCATTTGAAATCATTTATATATTATATACAGAAACAAACTTTCACGGGATTGTATTCATAAGTACAGACAGGTATTAAACTTCTTTCTCTTAAAAATTAATTATGAAACTCGCGAATTATGTATGATATCTGTTATCGGCCAGCACTTATTTGGATTTAATCTTCAACATGAACATTTAGCGTACTTACGTAGGGGAAATATATCTTTAAAGTACATGATGTTATTTGTATCATTGATATTTTATCACACACTCCCATCATCAGTATGGTTGCAAAGCACTGGGTATAACGGCCCTTTTATATATTTCATTTAATTAATTTTATAATAAATGATGTAGTCCATCGGATTAAACGGATTTTAAAAAGTATATAATTCATTGCACTATAAAAAGGAATACCGAATGCAACTTAATCTTTCATGTTAGATTTGACCACGGATACTAATCGGTAGGTACACTTATGATGGAAAACACTTTTAGCGAGACATCTAATTTCGATGTATTAATCTCCCTTGACAATGGACTAGGGTTCTCCAAGCCAGCAATGAGCTATATATCATTGAAAAGATGTTTAGGTGGAATCTATAAATGCGAGGTTAATGATGAGGATGTAGAAAGTGAAAAATATTGTAATAATTGATATGCTTATAGGGGGTTACAAACATAACAATGCATTTCCTTGTCTCGCTTAAATTACAGTAACAAGCAAAGTAAAATAGTCTCAAATCATCCAAATCACGGGTCTTCGTCTATATTACCTAATTCATAAATTTGTGATACCGTAGATACGATTATCGAAGTAATATCTGATGAAATCTAACAAATTTGAAAGTACCGGTTTATTTTCGTTCTTTTCATCATGATATGAGATGGTATTCTCCAACAACATAAGATTGATGATGATAATTAAATTGTATATTAATAGCTTCATTTTAGGTACATATTGGCATCGATTAGATGTAGACTCATCATCCCTATATCATGTTTATTCTGTATAGATATATCTCTCCAAAACCTAGATATATGATCCCTAAAAGAGCTTTGAATTGCTTTCCCGCCCTTCTTAAATTCAAAACACCTTTTTAAGGGGCATTTGCGAGGTAGCAGTCACCTGAGATGCTTGGAGTCAAAAAGAGAAACATGTTTCCCTAAAATAATTAAAGATTCATAAAGACATTCCCGGTTGCTTTGAAATGGAGTCATAACGAGGTAAACACTATTCACAGGACAAGTCCTGGACCACGTTATGGGAGCCTTTACTAAAAGCTGCCACTCATTAAAAATACAAAACATGCTCCTTCTACTTCTACTTCACAGTGCTCAAGTATAACCTCAACTTTTTTTTTTCAACCTACACAGGGGTCGAAGTTTGTTTGCCAGTGAGAGTAACATATGAATAATTTTAAAAAATACTCAAAAGTGATTCATAGACAACAATGACAAAGCAACGAGTTAATCTCAATTCATTTAAAATCTTTATAATGGTAAAAATTTGTGAGGCATTCCAACTTAATTTCAAGTATTGTAGTACACTCGTTGATGGAAAAGTAACTTATTCTCCGGAGGCAAAACCAATTAACTTTTTCTAGTTTTGGAAAATATATTCTACAAGTAGATAAACATATTTTTGTTATTTAATCAGATTTAAAATAATAATTGCCACGGTTTGTAGGAAACATTGAACATGCTTGAATGTCTTATTCAATGTAAAACCGAATAAGATGCCATCATTGTCGTTTAAAAACAATCAGTTTGATGGAATCGATCTACGGTATAGATGTGAAACAATTAATTTCTATTTTTGACGCCTTTTCACATTTTTTTCAGATACTCTCGATTTCTTTAGAGAGAGCTGGTATATATAACAATTATTTGCTTTCTTCAATATTAAGATCAGGTAGCGCTCAAGGCATCGAAGGGTTGGGTCAATTATCAATCATCTGTCACAAACCTCAAATCATATTGAAGTTAATTCACACTGAACACTCCAAACCCTAAGTTATAAGCAACCACCCAATCTGGTTGTCCTTGTTATCAAACTTCTGGTACAAGTTTTGAAAGAATACCTTCGGAATTTTCAGGATGTAGAGCAAGTATGGTTAGCTATAAGTACGACAGACTGGCATATAAGTTTAAACCGGTTGAAACCTGTTATCCAGAAGATTAGCTTAACACAAGTCATTTTTATAAAGAAATTATTTCAACCAAAAGGGTATAATTGTTTAGAATAATTTTGATCACACTTCTGTGTTTACCGCACCAAGATGTACGTTATAATTACAATTCATTCTAATCATTTCATTTTAAACATTTAATCACGTAATTTCATTTTCAATTGAAGAAATTACTTACCTTAATTAGGTTGGGTATGGTCTGGGTATGGAGAAAATAAATAAAAGAAGCCCCGTTCTCTCCAACGGTTGTCGGTCTGCAAGTTTTTCCCCTTCTGTCCCCACCAGACTTGGTTTGGTTTGTCCGTCTACTGCTTAACTACTAGAATTGTCTTTTGAGCTTTCCTTTTTGGTAATTTCGGACCCCGAATGCTCGAAACCTGACTGCCTTTTCTTATATGCTGCTTTTTTCTTCGGCTTCTTCTTTACTGAGTATTTAAACACAAAATCTGAAGCAGGATGTTAAACAACTCTTACAGGGAGGGCAAAATCTGCGTTTGTAAGTGACTTTACGGTCGCACAGCGCCGATGGTTTATATGAAATCTGGGCATGCGCTATTTTTTCACTTCTCTTCGGTGTCCGTTGATTGGTTGAAAGATATGGCAACCCTTGATGGCGTTACGTGCCTCTCGCAGAGAGGGGAAAGAAAGTAAAGAAACAAAAGGTTCATCTCCCTCCCACATATGACGTAAGCTGACGTCACACTGGAAAATTGTTTCGACTGATTTTTGGAGGAAAGCATGATGTTGAATTGCTTGTTAAGGCTATATTGTATCTTTACAATTGTTTGACTTCGCCCTACGTCTCTGTTTTTGCTACTGTGGTTTGGTAAACAATAGGAAGACGGGTAACGAGATTAAAAATGGGAATGGTTTATAGGAAAACGAATGATCAAATATATTACTGGGGTGCCGTAGACCTTAAAAGAATCTTCATAATGATGAGCAGACAAAATGTCTTTTTTATGATAAGACCTCGCCGATTCAGGAAAAATGCTTATGATTGAATTCCTGCAAAGTTAACCCGAGAGCACTGCCGGTTGAGATTTGTAATACATTCATCAATCATCACCAATTGTGTTCAATCACAATATTCAATTTTATGGCGCCTATAATTTTCGATACATGATTTAATACTTCCGTAATGATATTACTTCAAGCTAAGAGGATGAGAAACGTTGCATATATAGTTTCATTTTTTTTTCATCTTGCCTCATGATTGTTTCTTTCAAACAAATACGATAATTTGGCTTCTTAGATGATATATCATCATTTTTGGTGCTAAAATAGTATTATTTGTAAATGTTCGAAAGCTCGAAATAATTGTTGTTTCGGAATTCTGGTGCCTGTTTTTGTTTGATAACATTTACCGGCTTACGTTGGGAGGTTTAAGATAAGTGTTGAATGTAGAAAAAGTTAATATATTCAATCCTATGAACTACTGAAAGTTGTTGTGAAGAAATATTAAGTATTATCACCCGTATCAGACATCTGAGCTGGTCATTTACAAAACCGTATTTCCCTGTATTTTATTATTATCAGGAAGGGATAGGTATATTGTTTGTATTTTCCTCGGTCTCAATGCGCGTATTGACTTTGCATGCAGAGACGACGCAAAATATACCTTTGTATTTTCCCTGGTCTCACATCCGGGCCTTTGAGGATGCTAATGAAGTGATACGCTTCATAATGTTCCGCGCACCAACGATCTACGTCATAATAAAGACAACGCTGGATCTGGGCGCTTGCAAGTACGTCATAATGGTAAAGTGCAGAGCCTAGACACTGATATTATCATGACACAACAGAACTTTATTCTTAAAAGATATCACTGTTATCATGATTTTTGCTCTAGATATCTGATTTGGATGATAATAAAAATATTGACTGCCCTTCTTTCGGGGAACATCAAATATATTGCCCTTAAAAGACCCATATTGCCCTCGTCTAAAGACTCGGGCCAATATGATTCTTTTGCTGGCAATATATTTGATGTTCCCCTCAAGACCAGTCAATATTATATAATTATACAACTCATACACAGATTCCTGTAATTTGATTGGTTGAAAGCCATTTAATATTTGATCCATTTTGTGCTGCATGCAAATTTTATTTTCCATTGCACGGCGACCGTGCATTTCTCATTTTTCCACTGAACGGTTGGGCTCTCTCCCTCAGTGTGTACCACTAAGCATGTATGTGTATGTACATTTTGTGTGTGTGTGTGTGTTTGCGCGCATCGAAGTAAGCGCATCAACGAGGCTTACTGTGCGCACTAAGATTCATGAATCAAAGCGCGTCACAAAATAACGAAAAAAATAACTGCTTTCATACATGGGGAAAATAATCTTGTTTTCAGAGAAAATGAATTGTCGGACAAAGGCAAATTATATTTTAATTCCATCTGCTTTTATTTTTGTATTCTATATTGTCAAATAACACAATGTAGAAGGGTCGTTGTATAAACCAAATGATGCATGTTTTCATTCGTCCATTATGCGACCTATCCACTCTCGTTGAGGCTGTGTTCACCCCATTGCACCCAGCCTAACGGCTTCTTGCAATTGATTGAACAGAGCCTCAACTCGGGTAAGGATAGATCGCATAATGAACTCATATGCATGCATCATTTGTATAACGTTATTTTTTAACGCATCAGTTCTAGACCCTTTTGGTAATGTGCATTAGACGTAGTTAAGGTTGTTGTTTTTCTTAATTTGGCAAGAAAAGTTATTTTTATACATTTCATACATTTATAAATCTGTTTCTGATATAATGATTGTCGAACTTACTTCCTAGTTCCTAAGAAATATGGAGAAAAATATTATTTGCAACATTATTTGCCCTTCAGAGTTGCTTTTGTTTATATAATCCATAGTATAGTCAAATGATGCATAATTACCGCCAAATTGCTTCATTAGGCTTTCCATAGATTGTCAACCCGCAGTAATTAGTGCAGTTTTAAAATGACCTGAAATAAAGCGATAGATAAATGTAATTATTTATGAATAGAATAACTGTGGGTAAATTAAAGTTGGTGTTACGTCAGACGTTTCCACCCCACTCCTTTCGTCAAACTTAATTGTTAAACGGATGCGTGAGGGGCAGCACCAATTTTGATAGGCAAGACGAGCGAAAGATGACGTTTTTTTTTTTCAACAAAGTAACAGCGGTAATATCACTGATATTACCGCTGTTACTTTGTTGAAAAAAGGCTCTGTTTTAAAAACTCTCCTTTCTTATTTGTACCTTTTCCTTTTTATTCTTCTCCCCATTTCTTTTTTTTTCTTTTCTTGAGAAGAAAGAAATTATTTGCAAAATTTCCAAATCTCTTGAATCTAGTATCATAATTATGTGTTTTCAATTTAATGACTTTCAATCTTATGATGATTTACTGGCTCCTAACGCCTAAGACATATGGGAATGAAGGAAAATATGTAAATATGATTCGCAAAATAACTGCCCTAATAGCTCCGCACCTGACGGGAAATTCTTGAATCCTTATTGGGACCGCTCCTCCTAATAAGATAAAACAATATTGTCAAAAATGTAAAGTTCAATAGCAAATTAAAATAAACTGTGTACAAGTTTAACGGGCGAGGTCCACAAACATGAGAAACCTCTTTCATAATTGCTGCACGTGGTAACATGTATCAACTTTGATTGATTATATCAACACTCTCATCGAACTTGTTTCATCAGAAGCCAAGATGTCAGTGACTTTCACATCAAATGAATCAGATTATTTACTCACCAACATTATCAGAGATAGCATACTCTTTTAAATGTCCATTACTGACAGTCGAAAATACGAAGCGCAAATATAACTGTCCTATCTAATTGCAAAAGGGGAGAGTGTATAGTTAAGACAAGATATCACCCTATGATTACGTAATTCAGGTAAATATTAACACCCCTTTTAAGCAATGTATTCTAATAATCCTATGTAATATTTAGTTATTGTTCTAAAACGGGATCGCGTCGATAAGTTATAAACGACATATACAGTATTATAACAACGTAATGAAACATCGGACAACCCACTCTTATCCATGTGATCTAATAGTGCACACATTCTCAACAGAAATTAACATTGCTTTATGATTTCCAAATGACAGTTTCAAAATTAGCTATACCGATTCCAAAACTATACATTACAGGCGGAAGCCTCTTACGTTTTTGTAAATGACCCCCAAGCGATAAGGTGTAGATGTTATGAAATAAAGACTTTATTGGAGATGTATATGTATTTTCCGATTTACAGTGAAATTTATTTTAGTCCGGGTCCACATCACAATAAAAAAAATTCGTATGGCTTATTTTCTGTCTGTCTTTCTTTCTTTTTAAATTGGTACAAAGAATATTTTTCAAGCTGGAATTGGCGAAGATTTTTAAGATAGTTCTTTCCGATATTTACAGTGTAATCAAAGAATTTGTAAGATAAATGTTCAGAAAATGTTCATTCGCGTATAATATGTCTGTATGCCTTTTTTCTTATCTCACGTATGTGCATAAAATTGAGTGCCTTATTGAATGACTTTGGTTATAATTTTTCTGAGATTCTCCATTTATATTACCGAGATTCATGTCAGCATGATAACATAATTAATTGCTTTGTCACCTATAGCTTTCAGATATGAATGGCTTAATGACAATTGTTTTTTTGTATGTTTGGCCAAGGAAGATAATTACACGTATTATATCACAACTTTCTTTACAAGTAGTATTCTCGCTTCGATTCCTTTGTCTCCGTGGGTTTGTTCTCGGTTGCCATGTTTAAGAAAGCTCGTTATTTCTTACACGATCTTAGCAACCAGACAAAAGGGATTTGATTCATCCGCCTCCCGCTATCTTATACATTTATGGGTAGTGATACCAAGTCATCGAAAGTGGACTGAGGCTGGCGTCGGAGGCGTCTCGATTTACGTTAACACCTCCTTTCTAGAAATCCGGACTGACATCGGCTCAGACTGAGTCCACCTTTGGTTGTGGTTGAAGCCGGCTTCAGTCCTGCAATTGGGATGTGTATCCCCCCCATTGGACAAAGGCTACTTGATCACTGAACTATATAGAAATAGCGAACAATAGTTAAAGCCAACGGACCGATTTAAGAACAGAAATATATTTTTTATGAAAAGTCAGGTGACTGGTGCCACGTAAAAAGGCGACGCGACGCCAGCACACAATATTATTGCCGGCCTCAGACCATGTGTATCAGGGGGTATAGTGATCTCGAGGCGGCTTCATTTATTGTAGGGCGTGAAGGTGGCTACAAAGCCAGTGTCGGAGCCGGCTTCAAACCCGACGCATGTGTATCAAATCACTCCAATGAATCCGAATCCAAACCTATCCGATGATGTGTCATGTAGGTATGAAGACGGTTTCGCTTGTTTAATACACAGCATATCATCCCTGCTAACCGGTCACTAATAATTGCGTCGTTTATTGCATAGGATGAGATTTTTTAAATCTTTTTATTTTGGGGGTATGAAATAAAATAAATATTGCCCTGTATGGCACATCAATATAGGAATTAAGATATAATTTTCTCAAAGTAATTTCTTTGAAAATAAAAATCAGTTGATTTTATTTGCATTTTTGGTCAATTAATGCTTCATTAAAGAAACGCACATTGATTTAATTTGAAGCGCTATAAGATTTAATTCGAATATTCGATACTTCTTCTGCCCATAGGTTGCTCATTTCTAATTTATGTAAAGTATCGATGTACTCTAAGCACTGTTAGTAAGTCGTAACTGAAACAGAGAAATATGATTATGTGTGTGTTTTTCATAATTTGCTGGTGAGTAAGTGATCATAATTATAACGACTGTTATTGTTTCCCGGAATAATATTATAATCATCTACGACGTAGAAGCTGGACGCAATCGAGACGGTTTATATTTTTAAGATGATAAAATCAAAACATTTTACGTCAGAGAATATTCGTCCAGGGATTCATTCTACAAACTTCTTATCATCGTCATTCCATCAAACTCGCAGCAATCTGTCTTACATCTTTCATTATTTCAGGGTGGAAGCTTAAGCTGAGTAATTAGAAATTATCAAGGGGGTTAGTCGACACATCGATGCATGGGTGAAAATTCTTCATTAGGCCCTTTACAATGTGTTTGGCGACTATATGACCCCAAATCTAATCAGATCATTTTCCTTTTAATATGCATAGACTTGAATAAAGTTTGATGTCGATGCCTCAAACGGTTTTCACTTAATATCAAACCTATTCCAATATAAGCCTGTATACAGTGATCTCTGTGATCTTTGACCATTAATCTTGTGATTTTTAAATCGAATCAGATCATCGTCACTTCTCGGTGTAGGCCTATAATCCGACCAAAGTTGATCCGTCAAGTTAAGTTTGACACGAAAACGGGACGGACGGGCCAGCCGGAAGCATAATAGCGAATTTTCGCAATCAATACCATGGAGCTATATAGCTCTATGCTATAACGCAGAGACTATTCTTAACAGCCCTTCAAAGACAAAATACCCTTTGTTAAAAACCGTTGAATCAAAATAGCAGTGTCGTCCAGGGGACTGTTTCGTCAACATTTTTGTCTGACAACTTGTCAGATCTGACATCTTTCCTTGATTTTGATTGGCAGAGCCGCACTGTTGCTATAGTAACTGTCGGATAAAATGGGACTTGTCGGATAAAACGTCCGACAAGTCCTTTCATGAAACGCTCCCCTTGACTCTGGACAAACGACATATTTGCAATTTTTCATCCGGTGTGAATCTTATTACGATCTGCTGTCCTGGGCCCCGTCTTACAAAGAGTTACGATTGATTCGATGAACCTTAGCTGTATGGAAATCCTTCAATGTCATAATTTATTTTACAGAAAATATGCACAATGTCCTTCGTAAACAAAGAGAAGCATATAGCATATAGAAAGAAACAATGAATGTATGAATATACAACATTTATGTAGGAAATATTTTGAATGAACATGCATTTTAGATGTTGACGTTGCTGGCTTTCCAGCAACTTGCAACTCTTTATAAGATGGGGCCCTGGGGGTGTTTCACAAAGATTTTAGTATAACTTAGAGTCGCACTTGAATGTCACGTTGCGCGCAGTATAAAAGGCATGACAGCATTGGTTAGATCATAACTGCTTATTGATCAATAAGATTGCGCGTTGCATATCATGTACGTGTCGGCATTTAAGTGCGACCTAAGTCCCACTTAAATCTTTGTGAAACACCCCCTGGTCCAACTGGGCGTTGTGGCGTGCGCCTGTAATCCAAGCTAGGTGGGGAAGTTACAAATTGATGCAGAGGTTCGAGGTTCGAGCCCCGGTCACATCTTTCGGATGGTGACGTTAAAGTCGGTCCCAGACGTAAATAATCATATCTGATTGATACACGTCTGACAAAACTCAAATACACACACACACACCCCTGGTCCAATAGCTTTCGACAAAAACTCAACTGTCCATGGTGATTTGACTTGCATTGTCAAATGAATTGGTGCGTTGTAGAAAGCGTCTACATGGTGATCGTGAAAATAGCCTAATGTCTCTTGCAACTACGTATAAACTATAGTTTATATTGAATAGTAACAATAATTTCTATCTGACAGTTCTTTTATAGTTTATTTCATTGTGCAAACCACTGTTAGATGATTGGATTGAATCTTCCTCCCGTTATCAGTCGATCGGAAGAGAGTGTGGTTTTATCATTTGACATGGTTGTTTCGTTGAAGGTCGGGTATTGGGATAGTCGTTCATAAAGCAATCCAGGGATTTTATCAATAAGATCGATTATAATTTGACATGCCAAATTTGATTTGATTTGATTTATTAATTTCCACATTCCAATAACAAAAGTATATACAAGTGTAATCATTTTTTCTTAGCATAACATAACAATAAGCAAATGACATAATGAATAACATATGCATATATACATTCTAATAATCTAATTGAAATATATTTATACCTGATAAATTTCTTTTTTTATTATTAAAACAAATAGCAGGAAAAAAATTATACATATACATATATCGACATCATACATTTTGAAATGTGGGGGACCTTCATCTTAAGCTTAGAGCTTGAAATTGATAAAGGCCTCAAAAGGAAAGGGGAAGGAAAACCAGACAAACAGTGCAATAAAAGAGACTTATCTTTTATTGCACAAAATATTAGGAATATTACCAAAAAAGTAGGTAGTGAAAGAAAAATTCAAAAAAGAAAGTTATAATCATGTTGATAAAAGTAAAAGTGCAAGTGCGGGGGGATTGTAATATCGGTTGGTATATACGAAACACACAGAGATTTTTTTGGTATTATATTTCAACAGTGTATTTCTCTTCAAAACAGCCATGAATGAATAAAGTGTAGAGCATAACTTAATGTCAGGTGATAAATTATTCTATAAATCTGCACCGTAATGTCTAATTGATTTGTGTGCTATTATTAGTTTTGGATTCGTCAAATGAAATTTGTCAGAGTTTCGTGAGGGATAAGAGTGGATGGTGTTGTTGATTGTGAACATATTTTGAAAGGATATTGATATCTTATTGCAGTTATTGACGCTTATTTGATTAAAAAGTTGGCAGAAGTGTATATTGCTAAAATGGAGAAGGATAAATAAGAATTATAATCATCGTCAAAATGCAACTGCATTGAAGGTAGAGAGTTCCCATATATCATTTTAGCTTTTCCTAACAATTATCAAAGATCATCCGAATGATAATCCCCTAACACAAAAAGACGGAAACCCCTCGTACTTTTATAAATAGACTCGCACGTGTTATGCTATTTCGCCTCAAAGTTATATTTGCTTTAAATTACGTTCGAAGATATTTTGATTTTCCAATCCAGCAAGAAAGAATAAGGAATCGTTTAAAACATTTTCCATTCCCCCCTTGTAAGCTTGGATGCAACAGTGAGCTTAAAACCTTGCAGACCTCCCTCCCATGCATATTGACCATGTTGATGCAAAAAGGGGCCGCGGAACCAGAAAGGCTTGGTGCCCCCCCCCCCCCACACACACACATTTTCAAAAAGCGTGAACAAAAACGTAAAAATGACCATCTGATTGTCATTTTTTTTCATGGTCAGCCCCCACTTTATGCTCACCCCCCCCCCCCCCCCCATTTTAAAAACCGTTCCGTGGTCCCTGGCAAATTTAATGTTTATTTGTCAGTTCATTTGTAATATTATGGATCCTATAGTGGGCGCAAGAACGTATGTACTGCAAAACGGTCCCTGAATATATTTTGGATAAGTCCAACATATTTTAACGAGACTTAATGGCATGGCTACGGAGTTTTCTTTCATATTATAAAATTTGTGTTATCAGTTCACCATAAAGAGACCGTTACGTCACTGATTCCTTCGACATAAAATACAAAATTAATCCCATTTTGTGATACCTTCAAAAAAAAATGAAAGTCTAGCTCATGTACGATTGGCACAAGGAGTGAAGGAAGGGGTCGGGAAAAAAGCAGCATTTCAAGAAAACAGAAAAGTTGCAACTTGAGTTTATTTTTAAAGCTGACAAGGGCCCTCTCTTCTCATCCGAGTGAGTTCCACTTCATTTTTCAACAGGGCACTTGTCAACCTGTGCGCCCTTGTTAGTCTCAGCCCTACGGTAACTCCCCTGGACATAGTGAAGCAACGTGCTCAGAATCAACCAAATATCAAGCTCAGCCAAGCCCAAAATGCGAAGCAAAGCTCCCATTTTTCGCTATTTCTTTGACATGACAACGTCTTTTTTTCAATCTTGTGGAACTGAATAACAGTCGGATCTTGATTTGCAAGATGTTGTTGTTTGGGGGACGCTCCGTGCTGCACGTCTCTAGTCAATTTTTTTATGTTACTCAAAATCACATATTCATTTGTTTGTCTGCTTGTTTTTCTTTTTCTAATTTGTCTTTTTTTTTTCTTCTTGACGTTACGCTTTGTCCAGAGAATTGCCCCCTCACACTTTCTATTCATCTATCAATTATTATTTTCTGAGTTGACGGAAACCGTGTCTGTTTGCTTTTTTAGTACATATAATACCTTTATATCTCAAATATATATGATTCATGATTTGAATGTGGGTTCATTTTTTTTTACATCAATAAAACATGTCAACTTATCACTTACATCTCTTCATAAATCGATCAAGATGAATAATACAATTACTGTAGTTATGTATTGTAAGCATACATGTCAGCCATTTATACGAAACAAAAAAATAAATAAGCACAAACACATTTGATTACTGAGTGGATTAATATGAAAATAGACTCAACATGGACTTGTCACTTTGTTAATGATACCATACTTTCAGTTTAAAATGGATGCATGTAGGTAGCTATGACAACGGACCAAAACACTGATGCCTAGAAATACGAAATCATACGACGAAATGAAATGAATTTAAACAATATAACCATTTTATGTTACAACGATCTTCACGTTCATATGAATCTAAGCATGTGGAACATTATTTAATTTACATTTTCAGAATATTTTGAATTTACAGAGTATTGTCAAATGGGAATAACAAGTGTTGGTGAATTTTCCTAACCACTCTTGCAATATCACACCATTCAATGCGCAGATAAATCCTCATCCGTCATCTCAAATGTTCTTCCCGCTTTTTTTTACCACTATGCCCCCGGGACAAAATGCACTTTAGGCATCTAAAAAATTCCGAAGAAAATGTGATTTGAATGACTTTCTTCCCTTGTTTTGTGCATTGATCATTGACTTCAATCTGTATTTCAACTGTTTCACCTCACATTTTGAATTAATAAAACATAAAGAATTTAAGCATCTATTTTGGGAACGTTACGATTATGCACGAAACAATCACGGAATACGCTTAAAAGCACGAATGTTTGTTGAATAACTACCGATAATGCTACCGAATGATATGTTTCATTAAGGTTCAAGTCATTGTACTCTGAAAAATTTAGGCTATGGAATCTTAATTACCCGATGAGTTATAAAATAAGAAGATGTGCTAAAGAGCTGGAAAATTGGTTACATAAACTTAGTTTCATCATGTGATGGACCCGGATCTGCTCTTTTCGGTTATTCTCATACAAGACTGCAGTAGTCTAATATTAATTTGTGTCGTTCAAATGCTTCTTGTTATGTTTGTAGTATAATATTATTTGCGTACTTTCCGTATTTGCCATGTGTTTTTTTCTGATATAAAACAAACATTGAGTGGTCTATCTATTTGGGGATATGACATTTGCCTGTCGCTTAATTTGCAATAGAAGTATTTAAAAGGCGATTTGCAAGAAAATTGAAAGTCTTCCTTGGTGGTATTCTTCACTGGAGTACAATAAACATTTTTTTAATTATCCTCTCTCATTCCCTCTTCATCCGAATGTTCTTGTCTTTATGAGCAAAAGGATTTATAGAAACGAGTTTTACATTGTGTCGCCAAAGTAATAGACTAAAATGCAAAACTCTAACAGATTACGGACTTGAAAAGCATGTTAGGACATGATGTGGAACGATAGAATCATTAAATGTAAAGGTTATTATAAAGGCAATTAACATTCAAAACAGATCACATATAAAGATAATAGAGGTGAATCTAACAGGGACTTTTAAAATCGTCAATTAACAGGTTCATATTCAAAGTACATAGCAGTATTTTATCCACCTTACAGATAATAAATGTTTCGCATGATTCCATGACTGTAATGTTCTTATCGCTCTATTCACGTCACTCAAATCTAGAAACATTCTAAAATATATTTGATGATCACTATATGAAGAACTAAACATGACGTTTTAATTCTGCAAATCATTAGAAAATGATGATATTTATCATCAAGATCAATACTTCACACTTTGTAATTAAATAAGAAGGTCACGAGAATTATTGGCACGTCATATTACATTATCTGGACGTCTGCAGCTACATATTTTTATTTCTTGCAAATGACAAAAATACAATGACATTACATTTTTCAAAGCTAACTTTCATTTGTAAATGACCATGTGCATTACTAAATTAACGAATTAATATGTATCCACTTATTCAGGTTTTGTTTATTCATATGTATCCAATATATATATATATATATATATATATATATGTATATAGAACAAAAAAAAACATTTGGTCATTAGAGCTGACATAATAGCAACATGGAAATCGAGGTTAGTCCCAAATGAATTTCATCATAAAATTTCAAACAATCATTTAAACTAAATCCCAATATTTGTACATCGAATTTCGTAAATTATGATACCGAATATGTATTTCATGCATTGGTTTACTGCTCTGTATAACCATTAATCAAATCTATTTTCATCCATCTGTTCATTTGTAATCTTTATAATCGAAATAGTCTGGAAAATTTCCTATTTCGTCACATTGGGCCCTATTGATATTCAGTCGGCTTAAAGGTCAAGTCCACCCCAGAAAATGTTGATTTGAATAAATAGAGAAAAATCAAACTAGAATAACGCTGAAAATTTCATCAAAATCGGATGTGAAATAAGAAAGTTATGACATTTTAAAGTTTCACTTATTTTTCACAAAACAGTGATATGCACAACTCAGTGACATGCAAATGAGACAGTCGATGATGTCCCTCACTCACTATTTCTTTTGTTTTTTATTGTCTGAATTATACAATATTTCATTCTTTACAGATTTGACAATATTGACCAACTTGACTGAACCATATAGTATTAAAACAATGCTAATTCCACTGTTCAGGGAGGAATCGATCCTTGTTTCACCTGACAATTAGGAGAGAATTAGAATATTTCATGTTTCATATAATGAAATACAAAAGAAACAGTGAGTGGATGATGTCATAGTCTCCTCATTTGCATACCAACCAGGATGTGCATATAACTGTTTTGTTAAATTAAGCGAAACTTTAAAATTTAATAACTTTCTTATTTTACATCCGATTTTGATGAAATTTTCAGTGTAATGCTTGTTGGATTTTTCTCTTTTTATTCAGATCAACTTTTTGTTAGGGTGGATTTGTCCTTTAATAACTAATCAAGAGAAATTCAATGGTTTGTCTGTATCAGCAAATGAGAGTTTGGAGCGTATATTATTATCTTAATTATTGTGTATTTATGATTGTCCATATTTAAGATCAATGATATTAAACCGATTAATTGTGTGCGGATTACGTGAATAGTACGATATACATGTAGACATGCTCTGTAGCGCAGTCACCAACCAAGACCCCTGACCGCACCATGGTTTTAAGTCTGAGTATATTTATCAAACTTGACTAAAAATTTCCCTTTCTTTTTCAGGGCTGACCATACTGCACTCATGTCATATTTGTGAATAATATTCCACGTATGATGATAAGAAACCCTTTACTCTATAGGCGTGGTAATTATTCTCCACGCCCTTGACATTTCCTACACACAAGTGTCTTATGAGGCTTGAAGAAGAGCTTTGAAAACGGCAGTCTAGTTTCCATGTAATGTATTCCCTTTTAAACACTTACTCTATCGCGGTCTACATCAATTGTCATCATCATTTCTATCCTATCAGTATTTCGATGCTATTGTTGTTGTTTATTTCTTTGTTTTCATATTCGTCGTTGCCTTGGAGATTCTGGCTGCTACAAGGGTTTAGGTCATATCTAGAATTCTTCGGATTATTAAGAAGGACTTCGAGAAAAAAATTGTTGAAGACAATGTCACCACTTTTAATTTCATGTAGAAGGTCAGTGCTGGTATCATTATGATTGTAGAGAAGCTAATTACTGGTGACTGCGTGTTATAGAGTGAAGACAGTAATCTTCAGCGAATGGACTGATGAAGCATTCTTCCTTAACGAGTCGAATAAGAATACCAGCCATAGAGATGAAAGTGAAATACATGAGTTGAAAAGGCCACAGAAGGTTATTTTTAAAGTTGGCAGGATATAAATCCCTAGCAATCATTAGCGTTACAAGCAGTAAACTATTTTCATATGACAAGTGCTGAGTAAAAATAACAGTGGTTAAACAATGGTTTTAAAAAAATACAAGTGGTGAAACGCCACAAGAAAATGTTAAAAATTAGCAGGGATAGAGATTGTTAGTAATCATAACCATTCTTTTTTCTAATTGTAATGTTTGTTGCTTTTTAATCAGATGTAGAAAAAAAAATAAAGATTATTGCAAAATACAAAAAATATGCTACAGATAAAAGTACAAAATTGCCAGGAATAAATATAGCAGTGGTTAATATTTCAGACGTAAAAATCATTCACATCAGAATAACAATGGCAGGGGCTAAGCCGATAAATGCTAAAATCTTTTAAACATTTCACAATAAATCATATAGTCACACGAACGAAGCCAACCATGCAGACCATTTAAAACTATTATGCTATATTTGGTCATTCCGTCGATCGTTTTTTTTTTTTACCCAGTTATACCGATGCAATTGCGACCTTGTAGAAGGGCCTTATAACAAAATATCTAACCGCCTTGACCATGAAGCTATCGTAAAATGAAAGTACAGATACACCAACCTAACCTAATCAACACCAACAGTTGGTCTGTCGTTGGTAATAACGTAATAGCTTTTGTCGATATGGAGTTGGTTTCGAACGTGTGTGACTAGAGCATAATTTCCGTAAGTATATAACAAACCGGAAGTACAGTTTCCGATAAGCATCAGGGAAGGAGTGTTAGCAGAAACACCTTAGGGCCTACCCGTTGAGCATAACCAACAATAGTAAGGGAAATACTGAAACATATCTGGTAGTTATAAAAAATAACTTTATTAATAAATACCAAGCTTGTGTTTAAGATCCGTTCGGTATCCGGAATAGCATGGACTCACGTAAGTACTAACATTATGAACCATTGCTTGGTTGTTAAGATTAAATTGGTGCCTCCGTTTTTTTTTTCATACTGATTTCATATTTTTCAACTTAATAATCGCTATATTGCACGATCTTGACATTGCGATAAAATTTTAAGGACAATGATAAAATCGAGGGTTTTTAATAATTCAGAGTTGAGCTAAATGTAAGATCATACGTACATCTATAAAGTTCGACAGTGCATATCAAAAAAATTTACACTTTTTTGGGGAGGGAAGGAAATCTGTCACAATAATATTCCGAAATATCAAATAAATAAATAAATTCGAACCCACGTCCCTGTGATTGAAAGACGAGGGTCGTAACCATTGTACCACGAAGCATTTGGTGAAGACTTCGATATATGTGATCGCGCACGTTTGATATGAATGAGTGTCCCTCCATGAAAATCACATTTGACCCTTTATCTTCTTAGCGTCTAATTAAAACAAAAAACTTACCCCCCCAAAAAAAAAAAAAAAATAAATAAATAAATAAACAAATAAAATAAAAGAATAATAATCATGGATGATATAGCCTTCCCTGTTTTATATCAATTAACACTAAAAATATATTGCCCCTGATCTTCAACAAAATCTTTTTTTGAGCTGTTTTTATAAACTTATTGCTCAAATAAAAAAAAGCAATAAAAAACCCCAAACAATTACGATATAAAAAAACATGAATACATTAATCACAATAAAATAATTATGTTGTGACTTCGAATACTTGTGAGGGTTCGTCAAAGTTCGTACTCAACCATGTTAACTGATTTACTGAAATTGAATCTGAGGGTGTATGTTTGGCAGAAAAACGACAAGGGATGCGGTATTTTGAGGCTTTTGAGTCAAAATCATGCACCTTTAGCTTCCCTACGAATGTAATTTGAAGGCGTCATTTGTAGTCATTTTAACATAGAACTTTTGATAGCTTTTTCATCATTTGAAATAATATTAGAAGTGTTCTTGCGTCACATCACAGCTTTCGCTGCGTAATACAGTATCAACTATTTGAAAAGCCTTCGAGACGCTTTTAGTTTACCCATCGTGAGTTTGGTAAAAACGGTAGCATAAAATGAGAAGTGTTTTTGTATCTTGCTCTCATTAATTCATTGCTATGATGGCCTTCACATAAACATAGGACATGCACTTCATTCAGATTTGTGCGTTGTCTGGTTGTTATAGGAGTAAACACAAAAGCAATTTCATTCTGTTTTTATTCTCAAGATTCCGAAATATTTTATTCCGCCCAACAAAAGCATTCGTCTTCCTCTAAAACTCATAATTACGAGATGACATTTTGGAGTGGGATGAGAGATGAAGGAAATCTAGTGTACTTTGTCTTTCCTCATTATGTGCACTTGGAAAATGAAAATATGGCGGCTGTGACGTGGAATGAAGAAAAGGGGAAAAGCGGTCATGTCGTTTAGCAACAAGTTAGTGTTTACATACTGAGACACTCGACTGTCTCTCAAACCGATTACAATCACAACATCAAATAAAGAAAAATCACAGCCCAGTCACGAACTCATTGTTCTGGGGCATTTTCCGAATTATTCAATTTATCATTTCTCGGATTTTAATCAGCTTTTTTTTATTTCTAAAAACAGTATTATCCATTCATATCAATGATAAGTAGATTGAAGAGATTTTACCATTTAGAAATAACCGATTGGACGAAATTTTCAGCAGAAAAATAAATTTCATTAATTATAGCAAAATTGAATAGTGTACTATATCTATCATGCTAATCATGCAGTTGAATATACATCATACATATCGTCTCTCTATCATGTCTATAGAGCAAATGAAAAGCAAAAAAACAAAAGATGATTGCGTCGTATTATTTCAATTGTCTAGCGAATTATTAAAAGAAAATGCTAAACAGGAAATGATAGATAAGCTATATGAGAAACAAATATATATTAAAATTGAGCTTGATAAAATGTTGTTTTAAATATATGTTTGAATTATAGTAAATGTTCAACAGGGACAGCGGCAATATATCATGATAAAGGGAAAAAACGAAACATAGGTTTCATAACCTACCAGACTTTTCATTTCAATAGGCCTACTCTTCTTTCTTCTTTTTTCATGTTCAATATTTTGAAAACTTGAAAGCTCAAAGAGGGCAAGTTGTCTTCTGTCTTCATCACTCCTCATCATTAGCAATCAAATGATTATAAGCAGGGGCGGATCCAGCCTTCGCCGATGGGGGGCGGATTTTTTTTCCAGCCACTTTTTCCCCTTTGGCTCTCGAAGTTCATTTTAGTTTGTTCCTTTGAAGGGGTAGTCCTAACAGTCACTTCTAAACTTTATTCTTATAAGTCAATATATATATATATTAATCTCATAAACCTTTTGTAAATAGTGCAAGCACCAAGCGTGAGCTCTTCTTTTTTTTTCATGCATTTTATCCTAAAATATAAACATTCTGGGCAATGTTTGTGATCTCATATGAGATGTGTATCCAACTAAATAATTGATGCGAGCGCCAAGCGCGAGCAGAAATTTTTAATTTACGTTTTGATATGATAAAAAAGGATCTGTTAAAGGCTGCTTGGAAATAGCCATGAAGACGTTACATATTTCAACAATAAAAAAATGCGAGCGCGAAGCGCGAGTTGAAAATTTTGATATTTTTACCTGAAGAATGGAAATTCTAAGCACTTTTTGTAATCGTGCAAGGATAAGTATATAAATAAACAATTGATGCGAGCGCGAAGCGCGAGCAGAAAAAATCGAGATTTACACCTAAAAATGGGACACTCTATTCATGTTTTGTAAATCATGAAAAGGATGAGTAATTGGAAATATTCCTACATTAATAATGCGAACGCAAAATGTATGCGAAAACACAAGATATAGTTTGTATGTTTTATTATCATTACTTTGAGTTTTGACATAGGACCGGGACATTCTAAGAACATTATCTCATCATATGAAAATGATGAATATCTTTCTATTTCTTTTCGTAAGCGCGAGATGAAACTTGTGGATATTCCATTCTGAAAAAGGGACAATTTTATTATCAAATTAACATCGTATTAACATCCCCCCCCCCCCCCCGATCCACCTTTGATAAGTATGTGGTTCTTTGAAAGAAAGAAGAAATAATCAGCAAATATTTCCCCAAGATTCTTTAAAAGGAATCAGAAAAACGTGTTTACTCACCATGCTCTGTAATATAGAATATATATCGAAGAGAAAGCAGATTAAAGTAGAAGTAATAAAATTACATTTTTGCCAGCAAATGTAACAGAAGTATAGTTGGGTCGCCGTCAAGAACTTGCTCTGACGTAGTGGAGTGATCTTTGACCCTGGGCTTGAGGGGGAGGGTTGGTCCCCTGTAGAGGGGAGGGCGTCTCCCTAAGGACAGGTTTTTCAGTTCGAGTGACAAAGGTGATGGTACCATGCATGATTGAACGCTATTCGTGATCGGCATGTCACTAAATTCATTGAGTCCTCCTCTTCCTCCTTCTTCTTCTTCTTCTTCTTCTTCCTCTTCTTCTTCTTCTTCTTCCTCTTCTTCTTCTTCTTTATCTTCTTCTTTTTCTTTAGGCAGTTGGGTTATCAACCGTGTTAGAATACTGCAATAATATAATTTATGACAATTTTTTTACAAAATAATTTTCTTTCACCTCACACGTCACAGTCGTGTTGTTCATAATGCTTATCTGATACACTCACAAAATAAATCAAAATATTTTGCTCTCTCTTTGACGTATGTATTTTCATTGATTGTTTTTTTTTTATAGATTTTTACTTAGTAAATCTTTTGTATAAAGACGTTTTTGATCGAGTTGGGGAATTTCTATGTTATTGTTAATATCAATTATAACATGTTCAAGTCTAATGAATCTGATTGCTTTCAAATTAACTCAACGTGATATTTTTCAAGATTGTGGCTATTATCATCTCTGTAAGGTGAAAAAAGGTAACCCAATGGGAAGACACAAACACTTTTCTTCGCCATCCATGGACATAACAATTTATGTATATATACTAAAACAACCCACAGTACGATAAAGCAAGGTAAATATGTTATTCTATTATATACAGAATGTCTTTTGAGATTAGTTAGCACAGATTCTAAGTACAAATTGTACTCTTCCTGTCAGATAATATGATGTGGATGTTTGATAAGATGTACCTTCAGGCGTAAAAGTGATCTTACCAACTCGTGTTTTTCATCTGTTTTGAGAGAGCGAATTTCATAGGCAGGTGAATATAAATCCCTTTCCCATATAGTCATGATAACTTCAAAGTACTATTTCAGAAATCTGGGGACTTCTATATATGAATTGTAGATGAGGTGACCCTTGAATTACCTCGATAAAATCATGCTACTTCCACCAACAGAAATTTCGCAAAATGGTACTTCTATGAATAATTTATTTATGTTGTAAAACAGAGCATTGTGAATTCTACCCCAATTTACTGTTCAGTACAAAAAAATTGAACAAATCTAATCTTTGGAAAGTGTGCACTATTAAAAAAAATGCAATAGGATGACTTTTCTTTTTACTATTTTTCGTTTACATATCAACTTCATTAACAATTATCTCCCTTTTTCCAACAAATAAGGTTAGATTTGCATCTGAAATACGTGCTAAAATCAAATTGAAATCAACATATTTCATTAAAGTGTTTTGGTAGTGAACAAAATTAGCAAATGATAATCGCTTTAAACGCTTATGACAAAGAGAATACGTCTCTAAGCGCTTTATGTTATCATCCAGAATCCAGTTATCATTGGATTTTGGCCTCTGACCCATCTGGTTAATACTCAAATAATTACGTTTAGTTTAGATTTATTTCTTCTCCACTCCCCTTGGGAATATTTCCCAAGGGGGAAAAAACTCGATTGCTATAGGCGTACGACGCTGGCTTTGGCTACACACCTACCGGATGTTTTACGAAGAATATAACCAGTATAGATTTCGCATCCGTTTTGATTATTTTAACGCGGCAATGACATCACGCCACCCTCTATATCGTCATGCATTCTCTAAGTGGATCTTAATTTAGTCGCAAATTATCGGATACACACTTCTTACATTTAGTGACGAGAGAGAGAGGGGGAGAGTGGGGAATAAAATATCAAGATGCGGTCATACACAGAAATAAATGATCTGAAGTCGATAATTTTTCGGCTCAGAAGTGTTTTTAATTTGTTGCTCGGAGGCCGAGCATTCTTAACCAAATATTGACAGAGTTATGCCTGACGCATCAATCACTGAAAGAGATGAGATGTAAGATCATCATGAGGGACATGATGAATGGTGTATGTATTGATCTCTTATCGGGATTGGAGGAGGGAGGGTGGTTGGAAATGATTAAAGCTGATCACAACGGATGATAATGATAGGCATGTGTCAAAGTTAGAGGCAAGTTTGTGTGCGATCGGCGGCGTATAGTGAGCCAAATAATATGAGGGGACCAAACAGGGCGTGTGGGGCAAAATTTCAAAATGTCGCGAGAGTGTCGATCTTTTTTAAAGATGGAAATGTAATATAGTTTCACGTAACCTTCTTTTGTTTTGTAGTGTGTTTTGTTTTGTTTCTTTTCCTTTTTTTCTGTCTTGTCCTGTTCTGTCCTGTTTTGTTTTTGTTTGTGTGCCTGTTTTGTTTTTGTCTTTGTTTTGCTTTTAGTATTTGTCCTGTCTTGTCCAAGTGATTGTCTGTTCACACACTCCTGAACTCATTTTTTTTTATACAGCAGGGGTATATATATAATATAATATTTTTTGTTAATTGTAACATAGGCATAAAAGGCTTGACCCCACTTGTATTCTTTTTCATTGTACAAACCTTTTTAATTTACGATTTGAAGTTTATTGATCAAAGATATACTTTAATTAACTACTTATTGCAGGGAACCCATACTAACAAGCTTTGCTTTCCAGTGGGTTCCCTTTTTTAATTTCTGTATATTATATTTTTGTGTTTTGCTATACATTGTAACTTTTGTTAGATTTTGGAATGAAAAAGAATAAATGCAATCAATCAATCAAACCTTCATAAAATAACCTATTAATTTACGATTGCTCCTTTCCATTTCTCTCTGTTTCTTCTGCTTTTTCCTTTTTTGGGGCGGTTGAATCTTTTGGGGATCCAGTGCCCCCATTTTCTATAGGCGATATAATTTTTTCCATTTTTAATCAATGTTTTGGATTAAATTTTTGTTAGACTGTTATCCAATTGCTAAACATAACCTAACTGTGATTTTCTGTTATTGGGCGAATCAGTTTCCTTAAAATTATTATTTCCTAATTTTGAAATATAGCGATTATCTCATCAAAACTGCTAAAAGAACATGTACACCTGAACATAAAGTTGCATTGAATTAAAAGAGAAAGATCCAAGAAGCATAACACTGAAAATTTCATCAAAATCGGATGTAAAATAAGAAAGTTATGACATTTTAAAGTTTCGCCTGATTTCACAAAACACTTAATATATTCATATCCTGGTCGGTATGCAAATAAAGAGACTGATAACGTCATCCATACACTATTTATTTTGTATGGTATATGAAATACCAATTATTCTAATTTTCTCCTCATTGTTAAGTGAAACAACTATTAATTCCTCCTTGAACATGTGGAATTAGCATTGTTTAATACTATATGGTTCAGTCAATTTGGTCCTTATTGTCAAATCTGTAAAAAATGAAATATTGTATAATTCAAACAATAAAAAAACAAAAGAAAATGTAAGTGAGGGACATCATCGACTGTCCATTTGCATATCACTGTTTTGTGAAAAATAAACAAAACTTTAAAATGTAATAACTTCCTTATTTTGCATCTTATTTTGATGAAATTTTCAGCATTATGCTAGTTTGATTTTCTCCATTTATTCAAATCAACATTTTTGTGGGATGGAATTGACCTTTACCTGTAATACATGCTTAACATATATACACGTATCTTTAGATAACACTAAAATTCCAATAACATCAATCACTTGAATTTGGGCTATTCGTCAAGTTTTTAATTAGTTTATAAATGGTGTTTCTGCAATCGAGCAACTGCTCTGTTCCAATGTTTAATATTTCCAAATGCTATATTCTACACTTTAGAAGCTCCATTTAAAAAAAAATGTAAAAAGCTTTGATGGAATGTATTTCGTCAATAGAAGAATTTATTAGATGTATAAATCTACTTTTGCGGCAAATATATTGACGCCATTGGGAATCTACTCCCTGAAGTACGAACAACCTCTGACTTTCGTATCTTCGATTTCTTAAAACCTGCAAGAACGGCAATAGTATGTTATATAATCGCCGGGTGGTTATCTGGTGAGAGCAATAAGGGCGTTTATATCCCGTAAACATGGTAAAATGAAAGAACACAATATCATTTTAGCACTCACCAGACGGGGTTTATTTCCAATTCGTCTAATGCCAATTCGTCCAATTGCCAACTCGTCTACTATCATTTAGCCTACCATCAGTTCGTCCACTCAACACGTGGTCTATTTTCATCTAGTCTAATGCCATTTCGTCTAATAACCAGTTGGTCCAATAGCTATTTAGTCCATATATGAGGTCTAATTAAACTATGTTGATTGTGTTGATTGTGCAAAAGGAATGAAAAAGAAAATGGGTATTAGACAATCTGGTTATTAGACGAAATTGTAATAGACGAAGTGGTGATTAGACAAAGTGATGATTGGACCAAAATAGTTATTGGACTAAATGGTTGTTGGACGAAATGTTGATGGACGGAATTGCATTAGACTAAAGGTACACTGACGGAAGACCATGTGATGAGTGGACGAGTTGGGAGTGGACGAATTGGCAATTTACCCCGCTTTGCTGTAATAGACATAGTTTCAAGAAAAGTGTTGCATTTATTGGAAGATTGGAAAGCCTCATTTCTCATATATACCTACAAAGAAGTGCAATCGTACTAATGTAGTCTTCGCTCAGGTTACACTATTTTCAGAACAAAAATGAACAGATGTTTTCATTTGAATTCTCTACAATGTTACTTGAAACCCATTAGCATAGCAGAATTTGTGAAAAATTTTCTTCTTCATTCCTTCTTTGTGTTGTAATGGCTCGTTTCAAAACATGTAATGAATTTCCAACGATTGATGGAAATGGGAATTCCCTGAAGAGCGCTTCTGTCGACAAAAAGTTGACGTTATAACCCCTCAATCGTTGCATTCTTGAGGATAGAACAAAATAATGATAAGAGATTTTATTATTATCTACGCTTGGGGGTTCTGAGATCTGATTACGCGCCGAAGAGGTGCTTTCCGTCAAAAACGCGATAGTTCTTTTTTTCCTTCAGAAGCTGTCATCGTCTGCCAAATCTCATATTCTAAGACATTTGCGATGAAAAATAAGGATGGTGACGTTTGACCCGATGTTTCCGTTTTATGTGGGTGATGAAGGATGCCCTTGAATGCGTTGTCATAGTAACAGGAACATGAGGCTTGAGCTTAGACACCTAATGCACAATTCTTGATATGATTGTATTAAAAATAAAGAAGCATCTAGATTATCATTTTAGGATTTTTCTGATCTGGATAACTCGGAAGTAAACATTACAATGTTAATGTTTTGCGGTAAGCATGAGATATAGAGAAATTTATAACATTCGAAATTGCAACATTATTACTTTCATTTGAAATGATTAGAGTATATTGGTGGTAAGAATAAAGATAAAGACACTGAAATTGTTTTAAAAATTATCATTCATTGCTGGAGTTTTTAAGAGTTGTAAATGAACAGTCTAGCTAAATAGCGAAAGTACCAACCCGGGGATCGAACCGCAGACTTCCGTGCTTCTTATCAGGCGTCTTAACCCACATATTCGTGAACGTATCCCACACAAACACACACACGCGCGCGCGCTCACCCTCTCGTACCCACATACACTCACACCAGCCCCCGCATCCACCCCATTCCCTCTTCCGCAATTCCCCTCCAGATATATCTCCAAACATGAATAAGTGACACAGAGAACAACCTTGCCCTCACATCCCCCTGGTGCTTTGACCAGTCAAGCACCCTTAGAATGTGACGTACAGCAAAGCCAGTTGATCTAGCTGTCATTCTGATCATGATGATTGAACAGACGAACGAGGATCGGGGGATTATTTCATGAAGTGATGTTGTCAGTGATTTTCACTATCAGCCAATCACTTACAACGATTCCTAGTAGCTCATAACATTTGTTGGTAAAAATCACTGAGAATACGGTTCATGGAAAGCTCCAAAGATTACAGCAGGAGCGATCCTTAATGGGTGGTCAACTTATTAAAAAATGGGAGAACATTCGGAGGAGGAACGAAAGAAGGTTAGGATGGATATAAATTGTAAAATGATGAAAAACACACGAAGGGGAAAGAAGGAAACTACACTTAAGAAAAAAACCCATGGTGTTAAACCTAACACCAGGTTGTCTCCCTTTGGACTATCATGAGGTACTAGATCTACACCCTAGCTAGGAGTTGAAAGCTCCGCGGTAAAGGTAATATTCATGGGTATTGTAATAGCACCTGTAGGCGTTGAACTAACGCCACAGAATAAACACCGGAGTAAAAATAGATGATTTTTTTAATGATTGTTTCCGATTATGGGTCACTTGTAAATATTATGATTGATTTGAGATTGATTTTATTAACCAGAGTAACTTGTGTGGTTCCCTATACATTCTACAAATGAAGTGTTGATATAGCACTTACAGAGCTTGTATATAGTGACTGCATTGGAGTGCTGAGTTTCCTAGTTCATATACAAGCTCCTTATAGAGCTAAATTAGAACTTTATTTTTAGAGTGTACATACATCAATCAATCCCATATTTTGTGCTGTTATACTTTTCTTCTTTCGTGTCTATTCAGGGCCGCGGAACGGTTTTCAAAGTGGGGGGGGGGGGGGGGGCTGGGGGCTGACCATGCAAACAATCACAATCTTCAATCACAAATGAAGGATCTCGTACCAGAAAAAAAATTGACAAGCAAAAAAAAAAGCTCGTCAGGGGGGGCAGGGATATGTCCTTTGCATGGGTTGTGGCTCGTCAGGGGGGCAGACTGCCCCCTCTGCCCCCCCCCCCCGTAGGTACGCTAGTGCCGACCCCCCTCCCCCCGTTTCCGCGGCCCATGATTTTAAAAGCCAAAATGAATTGCTCTCGGCTTGTCCCACATCATCCCTCCCCCTTTCAACCGTATAAGATATAGGAATTATAATAAAAATTACTTCATATCTTCTTCAGATTTCTACTATAATGGAACGTGGAATCAATTGTATTTTACTCTACACACAAGTCTGGCTAATGTATGTAAAGATAATTACAATACCAATGCATGGAGATTTGCATGGATCTATGATTAATTGGTTTACTAACGGTTGGTCTAATATCATTTGGGCTAATCATCAGATGGGCTAACAACATACAGGCTAACCCACATGGTCCAATTCTCTTTTGGTCAATTGACCACTTGGTCTAATAGCCAATTGGTCTAATGACCACTTGGTCTAATAGCCAATTGGTCTAATGACCACTTGGTCTAATAGCCAATTGGTCTAATGCCCAGTTGGACTAATCGTCACTTGGTCCATTATTCATTTGGTCTATATTGCAGTTGGTCTAATTTCCACTTCGGCTAATTTCCACTTTGTTTAATTTCCAGATAGTCTATCATTCATTTCGTCTACATGCCACTTGATCTAATTTGTAAAGTTTGGTGACTTTTTATTTTATTTTCTGGTTACTTTCCGCGCGCCGGCTTTAAAGCGCCCCTCGATATTGGAGTACAGTTAGAGTGACGTATATTTCTATCCCCAAATTTTGAAAAAATTGGGATTTTCAAACTAAATATAATGGTCTGCTATTTGCCTCCAAACTAACTATTGAAATAACTAAACAAAATATTCATAACAAAATTAACATGTTCGAATGGCTTTGTAACTTTTGGAATCCCCCAAACTGCATAATTATCCCGATAATTATTTGCTTATTTTCCATCAAGTTCAAATATCGCTGGTAATGGTCCCGGGGGGGGAGGTGGCTACTTACATTGACGAGCGGATACCATGCGCGACCAAAAAAACACGTAAAAGGGATGTCTTTTGCAAGATAGGACACGTTACGTACGTAACGTAATAAGGGTGTCAAAAACACTAAAATAATGAAAAAAGGGTATCTATTTTCGCTAGGAAAGCTACGTGATTAGGGTCAAATTTGCGAGGGTGTAAAAAATTAAGACTAATATGTTTTTATAAAGGATGTACTTTTTGCCCCAAGAG
Organism: Lytechinus pictus; assembly: GCF_037042905.1. Classification (NCBI taxonomy): domain Eukaryota; kingdom Metazoa; phylum Echinodermata; class Echinoidea; order Temnopleuroida; family Toxopneustidae; genus Lytechinus; species Lytechinus pictus. The sequence goes on along the minus strand of NC_087255.1, from coordinate 34,660,914 downwards.
TCAACACTACGTGTTAAGAGTACGATTTTGCGCAAGATGTGGGAGATGGGGCTGTACTAAACACAATCAGGGGAGCGTTTCATCAACATTTTCGTCCGACAAGTTGTCAGATCTGACAACTTTCCTTGATAATGATTGGCTGAGAGTCACCGTTACCATAGTAGCTGTCGGATAAAACAGTACTTGTCGGATAAAACGTCCGACAAGTCCTTTCATGAAACGCTCCCCTGGTAAAGGTAAAAGCGACGACAGTGACATAACAATAAAAATATTGTTGTACTTGTGTAGGGGGTCAATTCACGGAATACTTGCCAAGAGTATCGTTTTGTTTCCAATACTTGTTAAGGGTAGGGTTTCACACGCCAATACTTGTTAAAGGGTGCATTTCAGAATATGGAAAATACGTGTTTAGGGTGCTTTTCGAGACCCATGGTCGCGCATGGTATCCACTCGTCAATGGAAGTGCCCCCCCCCCCCCCCCGGGGTAATGGTGCATAACAATAATTCAAAAGAGGCATAAACATATTTACCAGATACGTATCCACACAATCAATTACATTATATTTCCGTTTCTTTCTTCATAATAATGCTATTCTGATGAAATCCCGCCATTCGACCATTATAAGCTACAAGGTCCCCAATTTATTGTTCTGTATAATGTACATGAGGTGATGATTATGAGTATGATATAATTTTCATCCTCATAGGCCTAATTATAAGAATTATTTTTTATTAGAATAAATCATTAAAATAATTCATCGATAGTCCTCCACGGTGAGGTTTTGCGCCCACCAGCCATACCCCGCGGCTCTACCCATCCGGATCCTGGCGACATGCATGGTGAATTTATTTATCCATTATCATATTTGTTAATTCTAGATCAAATGAATAATAATGAATGATGTTATATAAGAATAAATGGACATTAGACCAAGTGTGAATTAGACCAAATGAAAATTAGACCAAGTGACGATTAGCCAAAGTGGGCATTAGACAAATTGGCGATTATACCAAGTGGTCAAACCATTTGGCTATTAGACCAAGTGGTCATTAGACCATTTGGCTATTAGACCAAGTGTTCATTAGACCAAGTGGAAATTAGACCAAACGGTCATTAGACCATATGACAATTAGACGAAATGAAAATTAGACCAAGTTGTAATTAGACGAATTGGATTAGACGAACTGGTTGTAGACGAAATGGGTTTAGACCATGTAAAGTTGGACGAACTGATAAGTAGACCAAGTGGTATTAGACCATCCGATAATTCACCGATTAATTAGACCCTCGTGGTTCAAAGTTTTCTATTTTAACGCAACTCCAAGCTTCAAACACTTTTGTGGTTTTAGCCAATCAAAATGAGACATTTAGGACTTGACTGTATTTGATTGCTTGAGTGGGTCACAACCATGTGCGATGGATTAAATAGCGTTCCGGAAAGAATGAATCACTTTATGATAGGCAAAGCCTGTAAACAAGCTGAATGGTTTGACGTTTGTTTCCAGATTTTAATCCATGTGGATATGTGAATCTAAGAAATGTAGAGTGTATTAATACGCTGATTGCCTCAGTGTAGGCTATATATAAAGTCACTTTACAACTAGTGCTAGAATATTAATCTGATGTAAGGAAATTCTTTTTACAAAACATGGTTTCTTTCTGCGAGATAATACATTGAAACAGAACTAAGAAGAAAGGTGTGGGATATGGGAATCAAGATGATAGTAATTTTTGATGAAATAGATTGTACAAAAATTGTAAATGTTTGCTGTTGTTTGTTGGATATTAATGGCGACCAGTCATATTTGACTATTACCGCCAACTCGTTAGGCCTACTATTATTTTCTTTCTTTCTTCGACGTGTCCTTTAAAATCGTTCCTCTCCTTCTTAAAATGAAATGGGGTTTTATAATTTTAACCTGTTCATCATGTGTAAGGTAATTAAGTCGCTCACCTTCATGCACGTTCCTCTGCTAGTGTTATAAACCCGTTACCAATGTCTACGCTGTCACACAAATTGAAACCGACTTGCCATAGGTCTATATCAAGACGAATGCAGCCCTTCACATCCAAGGCTGCTGTAGACGACAGAGCGATGGCAACGTCGCCGAACCCCCGGGCCAAGAGAAGGGTTGGCTGGGTGCCCGGTGTCTTCTTTCTGGCATATGTCACTGTCACTTTTGAAAACTGCAAGACATTTGGAGAATGATTTGAGCATGGGTCTCCTTAAGGAATGGAATACTTTTCTTTTGCTTTTCTCTATGAAAGCAGATCGATAAAATATGTTGCGCCGCTGCGAGTGCAAGGGAATTTTAAGGATTTCGCTAAAGGCGTTTCGTTATATTTTTTGTAACAAATATTATACAAGATCCAATTTATTGCGGCGATATCCCAGCATTTCCTTTCACCTGCACTTCTAAAGTAATCTTCCATTTTGTTTGGGGTACTTAAAATCAACAACATAACTACGAAATTCTAACGGTCATATCAGAAGCAGAAAGAACATTAATAACATGGCAAAATAGATTACTCAAAGGACACGAGAAATTTATATGACCTTCCTCATGTTTGTATGATGTGATTTTATACAAACGTTGCTTATTGATAAAGAAAATGATTGGATTCCGAACGTCAACATGTCAAAATTTAGATCGGGGAAAGGAAATGTGAATCAGATTGTCGACGGAAACTAAATTAGAATATCACATTTCTGTGGCAGTCCTTTTTTAATGCCCGATGAGTTTTTCTCAAATCTTATATGTTTTTATTATTTTTGTCTCGTTTAGCATAGTGATAATCTTATAAATGCTTTTATTGTTGTGCAGGGTGGTTTTATAGCAGGAGGGAACAGGGGCTGAGGAACAATCTTGAAACTGGGGCTGTCCATTTCCCCACCCTCCCCTCAAAAAAGTGGTCATTATTACGTTTTGTACACGCTTATACAGAGAAGTGATGGATCATGAAACCACCGACAACCCAAAAAAATAAAATCCTGTAAACCTGTGTCTTTTTGTTGTTGTTATTCGAATATTCCTGGATCTGCCCCTGCCTAACCATATATGACGAATTAAACCCCGGAGCGATTGTCGCAGGAACAAGTGTCGTGTCACCGGAGAGAAATATCAACGTACATGATCGTATTATAAAGAGATGGGAAGGGGGTTACCCAGGGGAGGAGCTATCGAGGGCGGGGGGCTGCTGCTAGGGGGAAAAATTTGTAGGGCCTTAGTTACATCATCACTTACATTAATTTTGTTGCTTAAGTGTGATACATATTTCTCTGACAATGAGAGCACAGATGTGAAACACAAAAATCATAACAATCATTATGCCTATACATATGTTTTTCACACATTTATGGCCTGAATATCAAAATTTTTAGCTTACGTTGGCAGTCTTATTATTTGATTTGCCAAGTTCCTATATTGTCTTCGTGCATTCCATAAAGTTCTCCAAATATCCCTTTGCAGGTGTGATTGTCAAAACGTAGGCCTATCAGCTAGCGCTGCGCGCTGGCATTTTGATTGGTGAGTTATGTATATCTCTAGATGAGTTCTATAACAGGCTACTTAAGATCTCCTTTTTTCAGTTTATAAAAAAAATCGGCTCGCGATTTGCGCTCGCATTAATTGTTAAAAGTATATTAGCCCATGCGTCCTTTTCTTAATTACAAAATGCTTTAAATATCCAGTTTGGGGGCCTTAATGTCAACAATTCCACGCTCTCATTAGGCATATCAGATTGATAAATAAGAAAAAAACATTTTCATAAATTCATAATATAATTGGCCCTTTTTACAATGGAATATCGACAAATTTCATCTCGCGCTTAAGAATAATAGGAAGATAGTCATTATTTTCATATGATGAAAAAAATGTCCTTAGAATGTCCCGTTCCTAGGACAAAATAACAATAAAAATATATCAGCTCGCGCTTCGCGCTCTCATCATTTATAAGGTGCGATCTACATCCACTTCACAATTTTTCTAAACAGTGCTTAAATTGTCCCTTTTTTAGATCGGAATATTAAATGTTTTCAGCTCGCGCTTCGAGCTCGCATTATTGATCTTCATGATAAAAAAATATATATTCAGAATGCCCAGATTCTAGGTCTAAATCTACAACACGCGCGCGCATGTTTATTGAGATACGAAGCGTGTTCTTTATTTATGCTTAAATTATCCAGTTTCAGATCATAATATCAACATTTTTTTTCAGGTCGCGCTTCACGCTTATATTATTAATATAGGAAGTTACCCAATACCCACCCTATTCATGATTTACAAAATATTAATAGTCAGACTGTCTCGTTTTTAGGTCTAAAATCTCAATTTTCTTCCGCTCGCGCTTTGCACTCGCATCAATTGTTTAGTAACATACTTATCCCTTTACAAAAATTGCTTAGAATGCCCATTTTTTTTTTAGATCGGATTCATCGGAATGTCAAGTTTTCAACTCGCGCTTCGCGCTCGCATTATTTATTTGTTGAAATAGATCAGGCCAGAACGTTTATTACAAATTTCTGCTCGCGCTTGGCCCTCGCAGTAATTATCTAGTTACATATGCATCTTGTTCAGGATCACAAAGATTGCACAGAATGTTAAATTCTCAGGACAAAATACATGAAATAAAAAAAATTACTAGGACTTATGAGATTATTTCATATTTATGTTGTTTTATAGGAATATAGCTAAGAATTTACTGTGAGAGCTACCCCCTTCAAAGAAACAAACAAAAATCAACTCTGAGCGACCGATCGGGATAAACATGGGGGAAAATCCTAGCAACGCCACTGGGGTTACCCTCGAACGACCAATATCGAGGCAATTTGCGATTATACTAAATACAACAAAATAAGAGTCTATGATATCGATTATGTTTGTTACAAATCTTCTTCCCCATCCCTACCCTTATACATCTCTATCAGCCATAAACGCTATTCTACTCTGACTCATTCCTCCTCAGAGTCCCCACATCTCTCTGTTATTATTTCATTTCTATCCATCCCCTTCCGACCCTCATTTTTTCTCCTTTCTTTCCGTCTTCTCTTCTAAATCAATACTTGCCCATCCGAAAAATAAAATTGAAGCCTGCAATCTTTTTTAATCAACTTTAAAGTGTTTTTGGTAATAATTTGCATCAGAAAGGAGCAGAAATCTGGCATGTAAAACGCTTCCAGACTACGAGTAAAAAAAATCACTTATCATATAGCTATTATATTGGAATTCCCGTTTTATGTGATAAAGCAAGATCTCCCTGTTACTTCTAAAGAGATGAACTCTAATTTTTTACCTACGATTTCATTAAAAAGTGCATGCAAGAATTTAGTTGACGTACCTGACGAAATGATGGGGGTAATGAAATAAAAAAATATATTGAAAAAAACTTCTAAATAGAACTCTGACGAATGATATAGTTCGATTAATAGCAGTGTCATACATCTATTGAGGTGCTGACTGTCTCTTTTCTCTCCACAATACCGCAATTTCAAAGCAGCATGTAGTTTGTGTCTTGCAATGCGTGATAATGAAATCAAACTGGTTTTCAATCAGAACCCGCATCATTGCTAGTCATCCGTGGTTAGATTGACTCGAGCAAAAGTAGCTCCAAACCACATAGAAAGTACGAGAGAATACCAGAAAAGGACAGGTGGAATCGATGGGGCCTCCCCTTCTAACAAGAACCACCCCCCTCCCTTAATCTTAAACTTACAGAGAAGGGGCTGATTTCACTAGAAATGTTATAATTATCTTCTCCCCTCTCTATCTCCCATCCTCGTCAGATTCCTCTTCCTTTCTCCTCTCTTTACCTCTTTTCTTTCAAAATATCAGTACAAAGATTCACCTGGTTTGAATAAACTATTATTTATCTGCGGAAGTATTTTAAAATAACAAAAATCAATAGTGCCAAACTACGTGGAATATATATCTCCCCGAATATAAATATAAGCACATTATACTTCGTACGCTATATTGTAGAGAAGTCTTGTAAACCTTGACCCATCCTCAATTAAAATAAATTACATTTAAAAATATTTCATAGAACTATAAAAAAAGAGGCTTAGATACGAGACAGGGTTCCAAGCTTTTCAAGAAAACAAAATTCCCTGATTTTTCCAGTGATGAAGTTTAAAAATTCCCTGATAATTATTTCAACCCATTCCCAGGTTTTGCTTAAGTTGTTGCAGTGAATTACATGTATTTTCAGTATAAAAACTGTATTGCAGTCAAAGTGGCTACACAATTACCAGTCATTTAATGGATGTTGTTTTGATATGCAACAAAATATAACAGAGTCTGCCAGACTACCGTGCTTTCGACTTTTGGGCCGATCAAAATTTCCTGATTTTTTCCTCATTTGAGGCATTTTCCCCTGATTTGAGGTATTTTTTTATCCGTTTGGCTGGGAACCCGGTGAGAAATTATAATTTGTAAACAAAATTTCGGCATTACTCCCGTGTTTAATATCGCATGCTCGATCTGTGATGAAAATCATTTGTCAGAAAAAATGGAACCAGTGGGATTCGAACCTGCCATTTATTTATTTGAAATATTTAAAAGAAGGGTAGCCCAATCAGCATCAAGCTGATTTTCGTTGGGGCCCTTCGTAACAGACGCAAATTGCATGCTTGCCGTGCAGCGACTTAACCACTAGGCTATTCTGGTTCACTGCTAAATTACGATAAACTGGAATTCAAATACCCTCGATCATCTTCTTTCTGACTCATTAAACAAATGCAGTCCGCCGTGGACAATAGATAGTTAATAAAGAGGCTTTAATAGGAGATATTATCATTTTGTAAACAAATTTTCGGCATTACTCCTATGGGTTAAGTCGCTGCCCGGCAAGCAGTAGATTGCAGGTTCGAATCCCAATGGTTCAATTTTTTTTACTTGATTTTCATTACCGATAGAGCATGCGATCTTAAACCCATAGGAGTAATGCCAATTTTTGTTTTTTTATAAATTCAGAGAACTTAAGAATAAAACAAAATACACCAACACACTAAAAAAAAGTAATCAACGAGGTCTATAGAGCTGCTTGAATTGTATTATTATCCAAAATAAGTAGTTATTTAATTACTGTATATAAAGTGTTGCATGTTAAAAATATTTGCTAATTGATGACAATAATTAGAATATCTGTTTCTGGTCTCTAGTTTAGTTCAGATTTTACAAACCTAAACTAGATTGATTGCATTAACAGCTGCTGCACATATTCATCAATAACAAATACAAATAAGTATTTCATAAGGTAAATAAAAATGTTTAATCAAGTGTCATACTACATTGGTCATTTTGGTCTTCATCAGAAAATAGGAATGTTTGTTTATAGTCAAACTGTAATCCTACGGTTTCTTCGCAGCATGACAGCCACAAAAAAAGGTTAGGATTAAGTTGGATTGATTAATCATTTGTTTAAAAATGAAATTAATAATAAGCAGTGGCATACCTGGAAAATATCACGAAAGTCAATAAGTGACCGGCAAAAAAACAACAATAAGTCGCCCAAAATAAATTTGTAAGATTATTATTAAGCTTGAAAAAGCACATCCTAGGTGTAAACGTGACTTAAAACTGGTAAAATTTGAACAATGATACTCAAGCATGCAACACTGTGCAATCTTGGGAAATTCTATTTAAAAAACACCTGAATCTTGTCTTTTATCAACTATTTTTTTGCAGATTTGAAAGAATGAAGAAGATTACTGTTTAACACAAACCAATTTTTCCTTTTTGAAGACCAACATTTTTATTTTAGCCATTTATTGGGGTGGCTGGTCACACATTTTCTGAAAATGAGAAAGAAGAGGGGTGAAAGGTCACCATAATTTCTGGCAGCACTTTTGCTTTAACCACATTTTATGACAACTAAAAAGAAGAGGGGTGAAAGGTCACCATAATTTCTGGCAGCACTTTTGCTTTAACCACATTTTATGACAACTAAAAAGAAGAGGGGTGAAAGGTCACCATAATTTCTGGCAGCACTTTTGCTTTAACCACATTTTATGACAACTAAAAAGAAGAGGGGTGAAAGGTCACCATAATTTCTGGCAGCACTTTTGCTTTAACCACATTTTATGACAACTAAAAAGAAGAGGGGTGAAAGGTCACCATAATATCTGGCAGCACTTTCGCTTTAACCACATTTTATGACAACTAAAAAGAAGAGGTCAAACTATTGCCATCATTTCCGAAACCAACATGAACATTTCTGACATGCACAAAAAAGGTCAACATTGGTGAAGAGGGGTATTCTGCACCCCTCCCCCTTCAGGTATGCTAGTGATCATATGACATGATTAATATGTAGCATTTGTTGGTAAGGATTATGGGAGTGTTTGAGTAGTTCATATCTCAAGATAATGGAACTCAATGTAACTGTGCACTTCGCATGAGCACTTTGAGTTCAAACTTTTCTACACTGTCATGTGATGTTTCATAAAGCTGTTTGTAAGCTTTGAGTGATTAATCACATGACTTGTCACATGACTGGTAACCTGTTTCAGATTCCCAATCAGCTAAAGTTAAAATCAGATCTTGGAAGATCGAATTTTTTTATAGAATAAACATATTGGGCCTGTAACGCAAAGCTTAGCAATCAAGAATATCTTTACGATTGATTGCATTGACTCTGATATATAATCAATCATAAGATTGAAGCATACTATCAATCACTAACCTTACGAGACCACAGATGAAAAGTAATGAAACTGTCCAACATTCATAAAGGTCATAGGAAATTCACTCCCACGATAATACAACAGGTAAAATTGGGGCAATGTCATTTGGCAAAAGAAGCAGCAACAATATTGCATAACATCATAAGTTACGCAGCATTATGAAATGACATTCATGTTGCCAAAATAACCTTGTATACATTATTTAAATTCAGTAATGAAAAGATTGAAGTGAAGATAATGAATGTAAGTATGACTTAAAAATTTCAAGAATTCTTTGGTAGATCAACTTCCTCCTGAATACTCGTTGATGAGGAAGTTTTAGCCTTGTATTCATAAAGCACCTTGTAAGAAGTCATTGCTGCTTGTTTCCCACAGGGAACCAAAAACACCTCTTTTCTTTACCATCACTCACATTTCATCACAGACAAAATACTTGTGAGTGCAGGAAAGCCTACATGTACATCTTATTAGCAGATCTATACAGATATTAGAAATACAGGTGTACCAATGGAGGCATGTGATATAGACATCTACATTACTTTGGTTACATTGTGTTTACTTCAGATAGTTGGGTTTAAGCAGATACGAACCAATAGCGCCATCTCGAGTCCTCAACTACTCATACCTGGCTAGTTCCCTGACCCATAATGCTAGTGCAGTCTAGTAATATAGACCCACTTGAATGATAACATGCTAATTATCTAGTACTCAATACTTTAATATCACAATAAACATGTTACCACGTAGCAAAACAATTACTTTACCTCTCAAAACATTTTAGTTTCTCTATACAAATACAATTATAGGTCAATTTATTCTCTGTAGTATAAGTAGATATCTGAAAACGTATATATTTTAAGACTACGCATTTATAACACACAGTTCAATCCCCCTTTAAAAGATATACATACAAAGCATGTAAGAACTACCAACACATGAAATCATTGGCATATGTAATATGGTTACAATTAAAACAAGATGACTTAGTCATTTTGATTAAGGAAGAGTGTAAATAGATAAAGGCAATAGTTTGATTGTGATTATCAAATTTGATTAAATTGTTTTATTTAATATTCCCAATTGGATGCAGGTATGGAATGATATTACCAGATTATCAAAATATATTCTGAAATACAGGTCGGCAAACCACTTACACACATGGATGTGTTAGATGGGTCTGCTAATGACTCGGTGAACTAAATCATTTCACCCAATCAACATGATTGCAATCATAGTATAGTTTCATAATGTGCATAGCACATAAGTATCATAATATAAACACATTTATGAACACAATGACTAACAAACACACATGATGTACACAAAAATACTTGTACAAAAATTGCTGACCTGTAAACCTTCTCCATGTTATAAACTCCACCATGCAAACCTACACAGATCATCTGAAAAATTGCTGACTAGAAAAAATTTTACTGCCATCTTTGGGCTTGTTTTTCCCCTAGGATAACATCGTATGGACAACTGAAAATCTACAAATGTCTCTGATCTGCGATATCATTCTGTATAAAGTTGTCAAAAATAAAAATCCTACAGAAAGGAAATCATTTTGTTTTTGTTGTACACATGACTGCTTTAGAAAACATACTACATAACAAAAATGTACAAAAACAGCTGTTACAAGTTGTAATGCCACATGCATTGCTTCTATAAAATACTGATCTAACAAAAGCAATCCCTTTAAAACAAAGGAAACACTTTGTTATATTTGCTCCTACCAAAATCACTTTTTGAAGAAATATATATATTCTTTTAATTCTAAACCATAATCAGGTGCATACTGTTTTTCACCATACATGAAGAGAAAGCACTAAACAATCTGCCATTATGTGGAAAGAATTTCCTAAAAAATTAAACCAAATACAACAGACTGGAATACAATTTCTTAAAGAGAAAGTACCGACATCAAATATTTACATAATTACTTCTATAATGCAAGTAAACCCACACATCAATATTTCATACATATACATTACATGTAGTTATTTTATAATATATTAGGTATTCTTTAGAATACTATAGGTAATTCTTAAGTTGGATTGTAATACTTATTATTGAGTTGGTTGATCAAATTCAGATTGTAGCATGATTGTTTGGAATAAACCTTCTTTCTATAATAAATATGAATTCATGTAATCATACAGGAATGATCTTTTATGTAACATAATTTCAGACTGATAATTTCAGACTGATTGACTCATTGTACATCTTACCTTGTATAAGTCTCAACACAGAGGGCGCACTTACTGTAAAACAATCTTCATCTGACAAGGAATACTAGTATCAGATATATATAATGTTCTAAAATCATAATGGTATTGAACAACACACTGTGATATCAAGCATTAACAGTTAATACAAGAAAAATTTTGTAAAAATAAAGTATAATATATATATATTCAAATACTCCAGAAAAAAAAATTATGTTTCTGAGAACTTATCAGTCATAGAATATTAGTAAGAGATCATGACACTTGGTGTTAATTATATAATATTGACTGGCCTTGAGGGGAACATCAAATATGTTGCCCACAACAGAATCTTATTGGCCAGAGTCTTTAGACGAGGGCAATATGGTTCTTTTAAGGGCGACATATTTGATGTATCCCGAAAGAGCCAGTCAATATTATTATTATTACCTTAGAAAGACCATTTAATGCATTTTGATTATATTTTGTCCCATACATGGGATTTATGTGCTGTTTTAATACTCCTAAAATTGACAAACACACACAAAAAAAACAAGGTGGCAAATGATAGGCCTAATAATTATTCAATGAATTAGAGGAATTTTATGCTTTGACATAGAGCCAAAAGTAAAATGGAAGGGATATCCAATGTCACTGATTTGCCAAAAGTAAATTAATCTGAAGGAAATAATAAGGATTATAGATCAGATTTAAAGCATTAGCCATCCCAAGATCACAACCTATATATATGAGATCACCATCTTCAAGAAACAAATTGAAAAGGCAATTCATCAATAGACTGCATATTTTGAGCCACTGATTATTTCTCATTGGTGATCTATGACATCCCATATTATAGGAACCGTCTCTACCTCATGATGGAAGAATCAGTTGAAAGATCATCGAAGAGTGCAATTAAGAATAATTATACTTGTATTTACATGATATGCCTGACTTTGTTTTTTTGCAGATGAGTCTAGATGGACTGCCCACTTTCTCTGGTCTTCAGACACCAGACAGTAACCCATGTTTCCTTATCTGGTTCAGTCAGCCAGTAATCATAACCATAATGAACAGGAATCGTGTCTAGGTACCGCAATCTTTAGAGAAAAAAAGCATCAAATTTGTTTGAAATAATAGAAACCTTGGTAATGAAAGGGTTTGAATAAAAGGAGAAAATTCAGAAATGACAGAATGGTGAGAGCATTAAAGAAATCAGACAAGTAATAAGAGAGACCAAGATTTACAAAGTAAATTTTATATCATTTTCAATGTCAATAGCTTTCTTTGTTATTGCTACAATCAACACATTTTGCTTTGTTACTCAGATCATGGACCTATTACGAATGGACATTCAACGAATCCCCTCCTTTGACACAGAGACCGTCGCCGCTAATCCTTTTATTAACAGCGCGCTGGCATCTGACACCCATCAAGCCGGTCGTAAAACATGCTCTCACTGATTGACAGCGGAAATCAATTGTACGCTGCTCCTACCCATTGCGATGTTGTTCGTTCACTTTATCAAAAGCAACGCACAGCAGCGAACGTTAGCGCTATGAAAATGATAGCAGAAACAAGAAAACAGGCGTGCATAAACGTATTTTTTACGTACATCGCTAACAACCGGAAATGAAATGCATTGACATCACCTTGCAGATCCGTATATCTACGGCAAAAAAGCAGTTGAAATTCAACGAAAAAATCTGCGGAAAAACGTTAAAATCTCAGCTTTTTCGGACAGTATCGATGTCGATAGTAGCGCTTACCTTCGGTCAGAAGTTGATTTTCATTTGGGCATAAAATTCCACAGGATTGATGAAATTTAACGGGATTTTTTTTGATGGACAGACGACAATCGCACATTATAGAGAGCCTAAAATAATGTACTGAAAAACCGGATATGAATTGCGCATTGCATTCTAGGTAATGTAAGGACTTTCCCTATTGGCAATCGGGGCTACAACATGACCGTCTTTGGTCGAAAGAGGGCCAGTGATCGATCGGTGACGATCATCGGGCGAAAGGAGCTTGTGTAAACAATCACCCCGGGCGGTCGTTGTAAAAACCGCGTAAAGAGAAAGTTAAGGGTTAGACAGCAATTTTGACAGCTGGAAACAGGTGGTGGTCATAAAATGCTCTCGTTGAATGTCCATGCTCAGATCAAAGCTTTGGCAGTGTAAGGCTCCAGTCAAAACTCAGAGCGGTGACCGAGTAGTAGCCTGCTCGGGCACCGCTGGAATTTAGGCATCGCCTAACGATTTTTGGAGAAGTTAAGCGGGCTGTAAAAAGACGTATCGGTGGCCAAGCAGTGCCCTGTTGATTACCCATTACTCAAAGCTAAATATGGGTCAAAGCAGGGAACTTTTCTGTTTGGCATCCCGGGCATGCAGTCTCCTAACGGTCACCGGCTTATTTTCTAGTAATCGCCTGGCCGATCTTGAATTCACTGTGAGATCATTGACCGATCTCTGAGCGGCTGGCGACTGGCAACCGGCCAGTGACCGCTCGACAGCCTTTAATCCAACGAGTTCAATTTTTTACCTAAATCATTCGACGGTGACTGCTCGATTATATCGGCGCCTGGAAAGTGACCACTGAGGCACCGTATTTAGGGCAGAAAGTGAAAAGTGAACAGGCGCCGCCAGAATATTAACTCCACACTAAATCTTAAGCGGCGACCAAAACCAGTGGTGCCCGGATGGTTGTCGCTGGGTCCCAGGCAAAATTGGCTAAAAACTTCTCGCCCAGTCGCCGAACAGGCTAATTTTTGAGGTTGTGACCTTAGCCTCAGGATTTACCAAGGTTTGATGTTTGTGGTTAGGGTTATTACTCAATTCACCTTATATTAATACATCATTATTGATAGAAACCACATCACAAGCCTTTATTAGAAATGCATGAAATAGAACTTCTAAAAAAGAAAAATGAAGTACATATTGGTACTTATAATAACATGTCAATTTATTTCAAGGAGCTTTGCCAATTAAATGCCTTGATCTGTGCAATATGTGCCCTGGCCAGGGATTTAACCCCAGAAATTGATATATACTTATTCAGGGACCCCAGACCACTTGGCAACATAACCTCCACAACATGTGATAGAACTTACTTGTCTCCAATGATGGGTTCTAGCTTCTGTCTTGTCCAGTCGCCGAGGCCAGATATTACTGCAATTCCACTTGGTGTAAGAATCTCCCATAGTCGAATCAGCCAAGCTAAGCAGTAGAAAATGTGGATTAACGACATGCATTAGATAGGATCAGATGGATGTTCAGCGCATGATCATTACATGCAAATCACATGCAGGAAATATGCCTTGCTCTGTAATTAACCACATGATTATCACATGCACATCATATGACCATCACATGGTTAGCAGAACTGATGAGATCTGCCCATCACAAGATGGATGAGAGAGTAAAGCAACAATTGACATTGACTCTGGACGTACCTTCATATTATCTGGAAATTTCATATTTCTTCATCATTCAACAGAACGGATTCCCATTCTCTATTTTCTATCATAAATAGCAAACCTCAAAATTACTGAAAATTATTTCTCATATATCCTCGGTGATCAAACAACTTTTTTTTCAGTATCCTGTTTAACAGTATTTCAATCCATATATCTCTATTCAAGTTTTAACGTCAGAGCATGACCTTCAACTGTTGCTTCACTTTACGATTGCAGTCTTGTCCAGTAGCCTCTGGCATTTCCAAAGACTCTGGACTTGGATCATCAAAATGGCCCAGAACATCTGACAATAATTTCCCTTCTTCGTAATGCCTAACTCTGAAACATGAACAAACTCTCGAGTTGCCAAGTCGAATATTAATAGATTAAAAGAAAAGAAAATGTGGCAAAAACTTTTGAAAAAGAAAGCACACAAATGAGTATTTTGCCGATGCTTTCTTCTCAAATGTGAATCAAACAGAATGTCAGAGGAGTTCAAAGATATCAGTGAATATAGCTTTTTAAGTAACCAAACATGATAGAAGAATCGCACGAACATCAAAACTTCTGGGAAAGATGCTCCAGATATTGTCCAAATGTATTACAAAAATATGTAAACATGAACATTTGCAGAAATATTAGTATGTTATTTCTTTAATTGTGCGTACAGCTGCTTTGACTTCTTATTCATGCAGTGCTTGCTTACTTACAATGTTCAATAATACCTTTGAACCAGTCTTCTCTAAAATATTTGAATATGAACATGCAAACAAATAATGAAAAAAAAAACATACACAATAATAGAATACAATGAAAATGAAGAAAAATTGAAAAAATTCTTACCATTTACCATGCTCCATCAGTTTTGATGAGATTTTATACTAAAGATTATGTTTTAATATTATTAGAATGATTTAGGTTTTATATTTTATTTTTTCTGTGCTGACGCTTTTGAGACTTTGTTTAGTCCAAAGAGCATCAAACCTTGTCTTGGTCTTTCATCTCCTTCTCTCAACATAAACACTTTCAAATCCAAAATTGTATCAAATTGATATTTCTAAATTTATTTGTATATATATTCCACATAGCACATCCTAGTTTATGTGTAAACACTTACATGTAGACCTGAAAATGCCGGTTCTATAGAGTATGATTGATTTCAATCTTACTGTTCTTTATGAGGCATTGGCATGGTATTTGAAATAACACATTTATATGTATATAACAGATTTTCATTAAAAAAAAATTTGATAAATCATTGTTTAAAAGATGATACAAAAAAATCTGTTTCTCACAAGACAAAGTTTGACCAACACAGATGGATGCCATATGGAAATACTCTCGATTGATGAGAACTTTATGAATCATTTTTTGTTATTTGCTGATGGACGCATTTGAGGTAGGTGCTTTATGGTTATTTCTTTGTCTTTCATATTATTGTTCACAACCACAGAAGTAAAGGAAAACTTTATATTGCAACTTTTTGCAAGTAAAATCATCCCTTTGCTATGATCACATCCAGAGTAAATGATATCATAGCGATGTCATCTGCAAAGTGTCCCACGTCCAGTCTCATCCAAGATAAAATAAATGCAAATGCCTAAGGTGTGCTAATCACTAATGTTCATCTTGGATGTGTTCATAGTAAAAGGAGATATATTACATTAGTGTGTATTCCTGTTCTGGGAAATATATGAAATTCTGTGTCCATGTACTATATGTCAGTCAAGTTCGGTTTTATTTGAAATATCTCTTCTGTATTCGCATTTCCATAAGGCATTTTCATTACGGTACATTTTTAAATCTAATATTTTAGAACTATTTTAGAGGGACGTTTAGACTTGCAGGGATGACTGATATCCTCCATGTCACTTCTTGCTCAGCAACCAAGATTTCCCACAACCCACTTCAAAAACTTCATATCACCATGAAATACGACTATTTCTATTTTAAAAAAAGATTTCTATTACAAAATCTTGACTCACAGCAGATATTCAAGCCAATTACATATTTTTTTTAATACATGAAAATGAAATAATATTATTTCCTTTGCAAAGTCAATTCTATAGTTTTTATTTCTAGTGTTTAATCTCAAGCTCATAATAGTACAAATTATTAAAAACTTCTCTTTCAGATGCAATATGTACATCCTTCACATGGTACTATTCAAAATATTCTAAATAAAGGACTTGTACATATTCTCTCCCGCATTATGAAAAAGACTGATTTAATTGTAATATAAAACTACTCTACAAAGTTATAATGTCTGGACCTAAATAAAAACCAAATATGTTGCATAATAATAACAAATAAAAAGTAACAATTTGAATGTTATCTGGACAGGGAAAAAACTGTGTCAAAAATACAGTTCAAATTTACAGTTATATTCTATTCAGAAAAATTTTGGTTTCAATCTATAATTCATAAAGGCCAAAGTTTCGAAGACTACCCAGCTAAAGTTATGACATTCCTAACCATAGGCTAATAAGACTGGTCTAAGTAGGAGAATACATCAAAACTGATAAGCTATCCCAAATACCATGGTGACTGATAGTCAAAATTTTGAAGCAGTATTTATAGTTAGGCATTACTTTAGGCCACAGCTTAAAGTTGACTATAATTTAGCTTGAAGTTCTTACTGACCCGTGTTTCATCTATATCCTATTGCTGGCATCATGGAACTGCCAAAAAATCCTGAAATACTGAAAATTCATGTATGAACCAGTAAGGAAAATATTTCTAGCCATTTATT
Source organism: Lytechinus pictus (assembly GCF_037042905.1). Taxonomy (NCBI): domain Eukaryota; kingdom Metazoa; phylum Echinodermata; class Echinoidea; order Temnopleuroida; family Toxopneustidae; genus Lytechinus; species Lytechinus pictus. Next base: position 34,643,814 of record NC_087255.1, on the reverse strand, counting down.
GTAAATCACATGGCTATCAGACAAAATGGATGTAACCTAAGCAGAAATTTGACAAAATAGGCAAAAAGGCAGTATTGTCTTGAAAAAAAAAACCCAGCTATATCAATTCAGGTTCTAAAATCCATCTGTATACATTTATGTTATTGATCCCACTGCTGCCACCAAAATTATGATAACTACAACTTTTCCCCAAAAAACACCACAAATATTAAATATCTACATGTAACTGGAAATTTCAATATCAAACATGGAAACCTTGGCTACTTTTACAGACATATTCCACTGCTAACACCAAAATTCTACAAAAGATCCAATATATAACACAGTAACAAGCAGAATAGTGACTTTGCAAAGGAAAAATCATTTAGGAACATGTGATATCTGAATGATGTATTCAGTTCTTTTGAAGTGGGTTCTGGATTGTTTAGAGGGCAACTATTCAATCTAACTTTCATTTAAGGAATATTTAGACTTGCAGGGATGATCATGATACTCTGCGCTTTACATACATTTTGACCTGTATAAGATAGGGAGAAAATCAGGAAAGAAAAGGTACAGCAAGTTAAGTGATCTGGTATTAAAATCAGCAAATGAACAAGGGTCATCTGAAACACACAATAGATGAGAATGATGAATAAAAGGGATACACAAAAGATATACACACAAACCAATATTACAAGTTAAGGTGAATCATGAATGAATAAACACCGTGTTAAAACTCACGTTCAAAATGCTATTCTTCATTAAGTGGAACGCATCTGGCAGCCTCGCCTGCATTACGCAGATATAGCTACAATGCTGACTTTGAAAACAACTATTGAATAATTATTGAAAAAAACACCACTGTTCATTAACCCTAACATGGCCAAAGTTCATTGACCCTAGATGAGGCAGGATGTTCAGTAATACTGGATTACTCCTATGTCCTATGATGGCCCCTCTTCTGATCTCGGCTGCCATTCGCGTGATCGCGCCGAAATTTGCCATGTACATTCTTTACCACATAAAGTACAACCTAGTATTAAAAAATTCTGAAGATAATTATTTTTTATTATTATGAATAAAATAAGCAAATTTATTCATGAAAAACATTATTTGCATATTTAACACCCTATTTCACTTCAAATCTTCTTTTTCTTTTTTTGCAGATGTCATCTTTGTAATCTAATTTAAAGGTAAAGCCAATTTTTTTCCATATGTATTTCTTTGTTTTTAGAATTTCTTATGTATTTCTATGTTTTTTCATCTTTTGTTTTTCATTGTTTTTTTCAATGGAAATTATTACAGACCATTTAACAACTAAATCAAACCCTAGATTAATTAAGCAGACCAATTAGAACGAAAAATAATCACCCATTTATGAATTTCATCTCCCATAGACTTTGTACACAAAGTATAAAAATGAGCCATTTTCAGCATGACATTGCCTCGTAAAAGTCATGTGACGTCGCGATGGTATATCGCAAATTTTGGTCTCAAAAATTGTGTGAGACTTTAAAGAAAAAAGTCATAAAATTTAGCGGCGCTATTCTTTTGCGTTTCGGAAATATCGCGCGAAGCGTTGAGGGGGGCCATCATGCCCCCCCCCCCCCCCCCCGTCCTTTTAGGGTTAACCTTGGTTAAGATTTTGATGTTGTTTCCCCCAACATGGTCTAAGTTCATTGACCCTAAATGACCTTTGAATTTGGCGATGTGACCTGACACTCATACAGGATGTTCAGTAATACTTGATTACCCTAATGTCTAAGTTTCATGGACTAGGTCCCTAGACTTTTTAAGTTATAATGACATTTCAAAAACTTAAATTTGGTTAAGATTTCAATGTTGACGACGCTGCCGCTGTGGGAAAAGCAGCGCCTGTAGTCTCGCTCTGCTATGCAGGCGAGACAAAAATGAAAGGAAACCTCTTCTAGGCCATGTTTAATAAAGAGTTGCAACGAAAGTTACTTTGCCATTACCATGGTAACAAGGCTCAGAAGCCAATAACAATAAGGTTCTATGGTAATACCATAATGGAAAAGTTACCATTTTTGTAAGTCTTCATGAAAAGGGCCCCAGACCTTTATATGATGCTTTTATACTTTGATACCAAAAATGGATGTCCAATAAACAGAAATGTTGTACAAGAATACAATCCAGTCACAAAATTATTGCAGCTGAAAAGAATGGCTGTTCAAAGTTATCATAAATGAACAAATTTTATCATTATTTAAATACCGAAGGAAGTAGTTTGAATATTTTCTTTCTCCTTGTTCATCCATTAATGTTATTGCATTGTGTTACAACTCTGTTAATAAAAAATAATGATAATATGCAAAATTTATATAGTGCTTAATACAATGTTTCTAAATGCTGGAACTACCCGGCTTTGGCATGCATGGCTACCCTAATCGGGCACTCGTGTGTTCAAGCCTATTTGAAAAACACCAGTTGGAAACTCAGCGCATAAATATGTGACGGATCTATTGACAATGTGTATTATAGCATAATCAGCTCAACTCAAAACAGGTTAAATGTTAAATCACTGCCTTTTTGCTTCATGAATACTCCCCTGATATTAGTGTAGTCCTGATTATCAGTGAATGGAAAAGTGTAGCTTGCTTTTTACATGAAGAAAGGTATTGATTTGTCTCAAGCTACATAGCTCGGAGTGACAGTGGTGATCGGAAACTGGTTAATCTTTATTAGATTTTATTAAATGGTAATCAGCTGCCTGAGCAGACAAACCTGAAAACACTGTCCTACCTTTCTTATTCTGCACTCTATCCAAGCAATGATGTACAACCAGATCAAATCCACTAAGCTCATTGGGTATCCAAGTAAACTGTCAAGAAAAATAGTCATTGTATTTTTAAAAATGTTGGGATGGCAAATACTCGGAGGAAATTGAATTGCGTATTCCTTTCATGTGCAGATTTGCAAATAATATGATAATTTTAAAGAAATACTTCTTACATGTTGCTTGAGGCTAGAGGACTATGCTTGAATGCATCAAGAAAATCAGTCCTCTGATAGTCCTATTATCATCACAAAATGTTGATTGCTTCAGTTTTAAATACTGTAATAGACGGCAACTGTACCCCAAGCATTACTGTCCTAATGATGGCAAATTGCTTCAGACTTACAGAAGCTTCATCAGTATTAATCATACTCATTGCAGAGATGCCAACCTAAAGGGATGGTTGTCAGGAATATTTACCATATTTGTCAGGAACAAATGGGAGTTTCTCAGGAACATCCCGCGAAGTAGCATCGTTTATACAGGGATGCCACTAGGTGTCCTCCAAAAATACTGAAACTCATCGCGGGCCGGGACAGTGTCCAAGAAAAAAAAATTTAGGGGGGGTCCACCTTTAATTTTGGGATGGACACATGTCACAGGTAAAAAATTGGACAAGCAAAAAAAAAAATTAGGAGGGGGGGGGGGGTCTGCCCCCACCTCAAATTTAGGGGAGGGGGGGGGAGGACCAAGTGGCTTCTTACCTTGTTGTGATCGATGACTTTGAAGTCAATTAGGTTTGAAAAACTGACGGTAGTTAGTTGTGTGTTTCTCATAGAACGCTAGACCAAAAGCTTCAGTCTCTGTATTTTGGTTGTTCAGCTGAACCGCGTTGGCTCCACTCACCAATACATAGACTGAAGAGTTGTTGGCCCGTACATTAAGACAACGTATCAGCTAACCCAGGGAGCTCTGGGCTAGCTGATACGTACGTAACCCAAGGAGCTCCGGACCGCTTTTCGGGCCGGAGCTCCCTGAGTTCCGTATCAGCATGCAGCAGTAACGTTAGATCTAACATTCGGCGGAAACCCGATTTTCGGATCGTTTTTGGTACATCAAATGTCACATTATGAAAAAATAATTACATCCAAACTTACGAGAAAATATATAAAATTCAGAAACATCGTACCTTAGAACGCAGTTACCGCTAATTCCTTTCAAATGATGATCAAAACTTAGTCATCCTCGATTCCTTCGTTGGTCATCGTGAGTTGCCATCTTGGATGACGTCATCATCTTTACAGTCGTATTTACCAGTCGCTATTATACCGCGATTCGTGCCGCTGATTTGTGCTTGTCTATGTGCGTGCGTTCGGAACTTGTCGCTCGCATTGATTGGCCAGGATATCGATAATTCTAATCAGAAAGCCTTGATAAAAGCATAACTCAATGAACGTAGTAGGCAGTGCGCGCGTTTATAAATTATAGTAGAGAAACTCCCGTTGGTTTACCGTTGGCCACACACACGCTGCATGCACGATACATGTATACACAATACACGCATATACATGCACAATACACAATACACGCATATATACACATGCACAGCACCAATACACAATACACATGTATTGTAGTTGTTTTTTCCGTAACCTTTTTATTGTTGCCGTAACACCGTAATTGGAGGAATAAAATTGGAACAAATACGGCGAATCCGTAACGGTTGGCATCTCTGCTCATTGGAGGTAAAAGATAAATTGTCCAGACCATTATCAGATCAGTAAAATCCTCAGTTACCTTTCTTTAATTATGACAGCCACAAAATTATCTTTTCAATTAATTAGGAACTCTACACATTGGCCAATTGTGAACTTATCAAAACTTAATATTACATAAGTTGGAAGATTTTGAATATTTAAGTCTCAATAAATCCTTTAATATCCCTTTTTCCTGAGTAATGAAGTTTGAAGTTGGACAACTTTCTTATCACTCTGCACCGTTCTCATTTGATATAAAATTGTTTGTTAGGAAGCTAACCTGTTTCAATGTTATTCTTGAAGGGTTGGTATCTGTAGGAAGTTTGGCAGTTATGGTGCAACCATCATGTGATGATCTCTTCAGACGTTTGGCAGGTCTTCGACAGTCATCTTTAGGACAGTAGAATAACTTCTGTTTCTTGGATAGGAGCTCCTCAGCAGACTTCAGATACACATCACAGTATTCTAAACCAATAACCTGAATGAAGTCAAAGAGAAGTTGTGGCTCAGTGAATTAATCTTTGAACCACAGGGTCCTGGGTTCAAATCCCACTGCAGTACTTGCATCCTTTGGCAAGGCATTTATCAAGATTTGTTAGTCATTATCCAGATATAGTAAATAAGTAGGGGAAGGCGAGGTAAGTTGTGACACTTTTTGCTTTTTGCATGTTAGAATTGATATGATTAATAATCTTGTAGAAAGAAGTACCTTGCCTTAAAATTGAATTCTTCTGAATATTTTTCACCTATGTATAACTTTCTACCCCCACACTGAAAGTCATTGTCACCTTTGAAAAAAGATATGTCAAATGGCTCAACTTGCCCCATCTGTGGGGTAAGTTGAGCCACAAAAACTACGTAGGCCTACAAAATGTATGGGGGAAGAACCAGCGATGTCATTTTTTAATCTAAATTATTTTCACTTGCTTATTCTCTATAAATAATAACATCCTCCAAAAGGAAAAGAACAGTCTTATAAATTTGCTCCTTTCTGCCTGCATATCGATGGCTTTTTAAGGTTGTTTTTAAAAGAAATACATTACCATAAGAATTTCCATGGCTCTACTTGCGCCATGTTGGCTGGCTCAACTTACCCCAGTCGGAACTTAATGCGATAATTTCATATCCACACATTTCTAATGCATCCATCATGTAAAAGACTATATGACAAAAATGCAGATCCATACAATGTTGTTCTTATGTCTTTATGATATTTTAAGACGTGTATGTGTAAAAAGCACTTATCTATTTCACACCCTTTTTTACTTTTTTGGCTGAAATTTGTATTTTTCCCTCCAAAAAAGTACTTTTTGTTTCAAAGTTGAAAACAATGAGGTGGGGTTAGGGTTACCACAATGTCTGACTCATCCATTATTGGCCTGGAGCTGGTGGCTCAACTTGCCCCTATGCTCAACTCACCCCGCCTTCCCCTACTTGTCGGAAGGAATTCGTTGAATGTTCAAGCACCTTATCAAGGTAGCCGTGCTAAAGCTTGAGTAATAGTATGGAGTTCTTAGACACATTGCCCCCCCCCCCCCCCGGCCTTTTAGGGTTAAGCAATAAATTTTGCATACCCCCTTTTAACTTGTTGAAAGGTGATTCACATCCAAAACAGATAAAGGAAAAAAAATTATGAAATTTTGACCTTCATAATTATTTTCAAGAGTTAGTCCATCTTGAGTGCAATTTGCAGAGAAAAAAACTTCAGAGCTACCTACTTAGGTATTAACAAATCAAATTCTACTACCAACCCTTATAACAGACCATATCTGGGATAATTCTACTCAAACCAAAACAGGAGTTAATGAGATAACTTTACCAACATGAGATAAGAAGTATATAGCAATCATATAAATGGACATTGTATTTTTAATAGTAAAACTTCATCCTTCGTTGCTTGAGAGCTCCAACTGATAAGTAAACAGGTGTCAAATGTTAAAGATAAGAAATTAAATGAACACACAATGGGTAGAAGAAGGTGCATATATCTATCATTTCATACTCACATGCTCAACCTCTCTGGAAAGTTCAAAGGTCAATCGGCCACACCCACATCCTACATCGAGGGCATTTGCCACCTTGGATCCGTGTCTCTTAGCAGCAGCCATACAGATCTTACGCAGGGATGTGGAGAGGTTGATTTCATCAAGGACATACTCCTCAAAGAGACGTTCCTCCGCATTGATTTGGGTCTCCATATGTAACTGTTTATTGGTGGTGAGAACAAGCTTCTTATTGATGTCATCCAGGGGGAGCGTTACCTCTGAAAGATTCACAGTAAGAGACAATCTTTCGTCAGAGAATGGTGGAATATACACAAAGAAAACAGGTGGCATGCCCAAATGTGAATAAGAGCCCCAAAATAAAGAAATCTCAAAAACTGTGGATTCAACTGCAAGAAAATATACATGCAAATTTGGGTGACATGCTTTAAATGTGGACAGGAGCCCCTTATTCTATAATTATTGGAAAAATAACCCTTGAGAGGTTTAGAAAATTTCCGTAAAATTTTCGGATTGAATAAAAATTGAACTTGGAATTTATTTGTTCTCTTTGAAGAGAATATGCAAGTGCATGAAATCTGTTCTGCCATGTCTTCAAATTTAACAAGCAGATCATTTTTTTGGTTTTACTTGGACAGCTACAAATATGTTTTGTGCTTAAAAGTGATGATAAACAGGAATCAGTCCAATGAATGAAATGCATCATTAATTCATATAAAAAATATTATACAACTCCCAAGAATGTTGTGTAATCTGATTGTGTCCATATATGATCACATAATATTCAGCTAATTGCACTATGGCATCCAAAATGCACTATCCTGCACTCTGATGTCATTACAAAATGTACTATCCTCATCAGAGTGCAGGATAGTGTGAGGTCTGGAATTTAGATCAAATACAGCATTGGGGGCAACTCATTAACATGGGGAGGGAGGTCGTATAAAACAAACAATGCATGCATTCTTGTGCATAGAGGGCCTAAACAATGAACTCTGCGTTCGACTCGCAAAATGGATATACTGCACTCAGTCCTGCGGACCTCGGTGTGGTATATCCATTGGCTCTTCTCGCACATCGTTCATTATTTGGCCCTGCATGCACAAGCTTACATGCATTATTTGTATACTGTACAAGTGTGGCAAAAATTTACCACCACATCAGATAAAGAACAAAACAAAAAAGACAAAACTGAATGCGATCTGTGCAGATTCAGGACAAACTCTGGGTAAGCTATTTAAATTTCCTTACATTGTTTTTTAAACCTTTTCTACAACCATATTTACAGATGTTGAATAGCTGAAATACATACCGTGATCTTGTTGGGCTGGGTTGCGCACAAGTCTGACAGGTAGCTCTTGGATTGATGATGTGGAACGAGCCAAACGGAATCCTGCATGTTGGAAGAAATGTCTCCTGAAGGCATATCTAGCAAACCTGGATGCTTCATCACCAGTTGATATCCATGATCCTCCCTGATAGAAAGATAGAGTAATATTAGAGGTATTGTGGCACAGTGGATAAATCTGGAGATTGTTACACAAAGATTTAAGTATGACTTAAGAGTCTCACTTTAGCACTACTGAGTATTAATCAATAAGATTGCGCGCTGCATATCATATACCTGTTGGCAATTAAATGCGACTCGCAAGTCATACTTAACCCTATCTAGGCTGGGGGGGCCCCCCCTCAACGATTTGCGCAATATTTTCGCCGCGCGAAATTTTTTACTGACTTTTTACTTTCAAGTCTTGCGCATCTTTTTGCGACGACTGGGTACGCGGTTCTGAAATTACACATCATTTTGTAAGTGCATGTCAGACCAAAAATTGCTCAAAAACATAATTTCGTGTTAAGTCAATGCAAATTGTGTTTTCAAACCATAATCATAATTGTATGATTATTTTTAGTTTTGCTGGTCTAAATGAATTTATTTTATGCTTTTTATGATCTCAAAAGTGTCCCCAACAAAGTTCATTGAAAAAACAATAAAAAACAAAAGGTCCAAAAAACAAAGAAATACATAAGAAATTGCAAAAAAAAAACATAATGCATTAGAAATTGTTCTGATGTCGCAATTTTTTTCATGTTCATTTGCTAAGAACACCACAAAGAGTTTCTACACCAAAAATAAGAACATATGGAGCTTTATTTAGGGGATTAGAGGAAAAAGTATGATTTTGCATACTAATTACGCATAAATTAGCATAATTAATTAATAACGATTTGCATGAAATAAATTTTGTAGATTATGTTCCAGGCAAGATGTGTGCCAATTTTCGGCGCGATCGACGGCCGAGATCTCAAGGGGGGCCTGGGAGGCCCCCCCCCCCCCCGGCCATATGATCTCCAAAAATACCCCGGCCTAGATAGGGTAAAAACACACCCAGGACTTTGAACTACAAGGGCCAGGATTCAAATCCCATCGCAGCATTCACTTCCTTGGCAAGGTTGTTTATTTTCAAATGTAACTCTCCACCCAGGTGTAGTAAATGGTTACCTGGTATATAAGAAGGAATTCCTTGTGAATGCTCAAGCCCCTGATCAGGGTAGAAGTGTTGAAGCCAGATTATAACATGCAGTACTACAGAAACATTGAATGTTGCATATTTTTTATTTTCATTACTTTTATCATTGTCATTATTATTACCATTGTCATTATTATTACCATTAGTATCAAAGTATAAAGGGGTTTGGTCACTGTTTGCATTATCATTTTTTTTCCAAAGTAAAAAAAAAAAGAGCTAAGTGGGTCAGCAAATTTAATCGAAGGGATCGTAAATTCCATGTACTTTGTTAACAATTAAATCTTTAACATTATGATGTGGAGAGGTTTCCCTGTGATTCGCCTCTCCTTTATCAGATGAAGTAAATATCCTAACATTTTTGTCTGCATCATAGTCATCATTGACATCATAATCTTCTATTTTTTAATCTCATTTTTTTTTCTTATGGCCTTGTTACCACCATAATGTGATAAAAGGTGGCCCTTATTTATCTAATTAGAAACCAAAATTAACAAAATATACAGACCATGTTGGCATATACAAAATAACAAAAGAAAGTTCTAACAAAAGATTATTAAAATATGAATTAACACGTTACAAACAAGAAACTTATACATGTACCTACAAAAAAAATCCTACAAAAGAACATTGTGAAATTTGTGGTGAAAATATTATTTATTCAATCTATTCATTAATTTTTCATGGTGGTGCAGATGCTGAGGATCAAACTGACCTGGGCCCTGTAACACAAAAGTTAGTGATTAATCACTAATTTGAAAGAACACTTTGAAAGAACACTTCTGATTGGTTCCTCGTCAGTCTACTAAGCTAAATGCACATGCAACAATGATCTTGATAGGCTGTTTCATTTAACGATCAATCGCTAACCTTTGTCTTACAGGGCCCTGTTATCTGATATTCAAATGCATTCATTGGAATAAGGTTAAATCCTTACAAGGATGACGTTGTGGTTGCCATCGTAGGTAGGGGAAGAGAAGTCATCATAGAGGTAGTGTGTCTCACTGCCTGGTAGCCCATTAAAATGATCCTCTACCCATTGCCATACGTTACCAAAGACATCATGAAAGCCCTTCTCATTGGCTGGGTACATGTTAACAGGCTGCGGAAGATAGAGGAATGGAAGAAGGATATATTCACTTTAATAGTCTACATTTGGTCTACTTCTTAGATAGTCCAATACCACATGGGCTTGACTCATTTTAGTCTAAATGGATGTTTGGTCTAAACTACATTTGGTCTAAAAACCCAGTAATTGTATGACTTTGCAATTTGCCAAGGAAAGTTTGGTTCATAACATTTCATATAGTATATATAAGTATTCTTCATTCAAGGTAATATTCTATTCACATTATTCTAAAAGAAATTCTGAAATCTTGAAGGTGATTTCATTGAAAAATCCAATATTGATCATGCCTACAACCAAAATTTGTTAATATCTTGAAATATGCTATGATAACAAGATATAGGGTCACCAAAAAAACATGTTGAGAAAATAACACAAAGCAATAACACAACAAAGTTGCGATTTTCACAATACTTTCTTACTTTTGAGCCTATATATACGTGTATACTTACTGTAGAAGTGCCAAATACAAGGTTGAGGTTACATTTCTTGTGGAGCTCTTTGTCATAAATAAGGTCTGATTCAATTCCCTTGGAGACAGGAACCTGTATAAAAGTATGTACTTTCATTAACATTTGTCTTCATTGTTTTTATAATGCTGTTTGGGCATAATAAACCTCTGGTCTGTTACAAATTGATGTTAAACAATATTATGTATTAAATTTGTTTCCAAAAATGTTGTCACATAGTGCTAGACAAAAATTCACAACCTCTTCTGATCATAAGTTTAATTATCAGATAGTTTAGTCCACTTGTTTAGAAATATACAGTAGTTAAATAAAAGGTTTTCATGAAATTTGCTCCAGCAACAATTGCTTCAATGGAAGATCTGCACGTTGAGAAAATCATAAAATCTAACCTCTTAAACTAAATAAACCCTAATCCCTATTGTCACATAATTCTGAACCAAAAACACTATTACGATCCTCACTCTAACCCTATGTCCTCTGAGGAATATCATGATCGGAGCAAATGTCGCAGCAGCAAATATTGTGTCACCATTGAAAGACATAACAATACCTGTCTATCCCTAAGAGCGTTGTGTTCTGCCTCAGTTAGCAGTCTATAGTCTGAACCTTTCCATGCTGCATACGCTTTAGCTTCATGATAGTTCACTTCTACAGGCCACTCCCAGGGAATAGCAGTCTCTTCACAAAACGATCGGTACCTGCAAAGCAGATTTCACATTCAAACAAAAAGCAGGGTTTTTTTTAACACCGTGAGTTGTATCTGGGTGACTTGTGCATGGTTACAATAGCATAATTTATATAGCCTAATATTTGATGTGGTATTGCAAGAATACATTTAATGGCATGTTTTGTCCTTAATAACTGCATGGAAATGCAGTTTTTACAATGACATGAGCATGGAACTCTGGGCCTTCTTGCATGAATTATTTAAAATGAAAGAAAATAATCAATACTCAAATGACATCACGCACTACATTTTCATTACTATTAGTCTTAAATATTTCAGAAAAGAAGATATAATTCAATAGACCAGTTCGTAGCTACCTCAAGGGCAATTTCGCTCAAATGACCTTTCATTTCTTTCATTATGATAGGCAGATTTCAAAATAAAATATTATGTAAGCATGCCATACATAGCGAGATGCAGAAATTGCATATACCAGGTGACTAGAATAGCACACCAATGAACACTCTATGAAGTTACATGTATTCTACTTTGAATGCATTAGCATGTATTTAGCCAACTGTGAAATACCAGTCGCTATTAGACGTACATTGTTTTGTCGTTTTTGTGGATCTCATGAAAAACAGTTCAAAAGAATATATCACTAATCAAGACATAAAAGTTGGTGCTTATCTCATTAAATTAAATCACCATGTCACTTCATGATATAAATGACCTTCTTCTGATCATGCGTAGAATGGAACTACAAACTGGCTTATACATGTACTGTAGATGATTATTATATTACCTGTAGGTGGATACATTCTGGTTTTGATCTGCCTTGCAATGTGAGTAACCAGCCAATACCCCTCCACAGCCTGATACACAACCTACAATATAAAGGGAGTGAAGAATAATAATAATAGTAATAATAAAAGCTGGATATACTAAGCGTTTTGCCTGAGGATACAAAGCGCTGCTATTGTTACCCCGGCTTTTAATAACTGTGCTGCCATATAGGCGCTGAGCATTCAAGAAATTTCTTCGTACCAGGTACCCATTCACCTCACCTGGGTTGAGTGCAGCACAATGTGGGTGAATTTCTTGCTGAAGGAAAACAAGCCATGACTGGGAATCAAACCCATGTCCCACAGATTGAAAGATGAGAGTCATTATGAATGATAATAATACAAACCGTATATTTCTGCAAGATAAATTATAAACACTTATGTTACATTTTCAATATGGACAGCAAGGTGAAGTACTATTTGAAATCTTGTGGAAAAGCCCAAATAAAATGAGGTATAATATAAGTCTTATACAATAGTGAGGTGGATCCTTCTTATTTGATAAGCCATCCTCATCTCAAAACCATGTAACTCATTAGACATAACTCATTACTGCTCATCACTGGTCATTGGTAAATCTATGTAATAGGCCAAATAGATGACTGGTCATGTGCACGCATGCAACCAATCTCATCTTAAGTATCCACTTTAACATCTTATCATCTTATATTACCTTTATCACACACCCAGAATGTTGGGTGGATTGCTTGACGGAATGTCCTCCACTTCCAGCCTTCTTTACTCCAAAGCTTCTCATTTTCATATCCCTTGGACTCAACGAAACCTAGGAACTCCCTATTAGTGATCAGGAATTTACTGGCCTCAAAGCTTGGTACACTGTAAGAAGATCAATAAAGAACAGGAGGCCGTTTTGACAAAGAGTTGTGAGTGATTCAAAGTCATGCTGTAATGCCAACACACATTCAGTAACTCAATCAATGACTATATGCAGAAGTGTACCTCTTATGTACATGATCTGACCATTGTGATGTCAATGCCAGAACAGGGAGTTTAAGTGTTAACTTTTAGTCAGACTTAAACTCCATTTCATGCAACTTTTGAAGGTTTCCATGGATAAAAAGAGTGTAGTGGTTTCGTGTAACACCATGTATTCTTTTGTGGGTACACGGCGCACCTTGACAGTGTTAAAAGGCTTGCTTTTAATAAAAAACGTTACTCATTCTCCTCAAGACGACAAGAACAGACTTGTCGAAACGCCAAGCTTTGGTGGTCATTTTACTGCATACCCAACAAAGAACGTACCATGAAACTATACTACACCTCTTATCAGTTTTCTGTTTTGGAATCTCACTGAGCTGCAAATTTGTGCACAGTTGATAATTCAAGCATCTTCTTGTCTATATCTGCCATAAAAGCAGGGTTACATGGAATTACAACTTAAGAGTCATTTTCAAACTTTTTTCTTGTCTAATCTGCAAATACTGATGATTCATTTCTGCTGAGAGCCAATTACACAAACTGTTATTATAACTGTTATATATATGGGAATGCATAGAATAGACCTGAATATTCCAAGCGTTTATTCTCATATTTTCAATATGAAGGCATCTGGTCAGAAATCCTTCGTGGTAGAGTTATAATATTTGAATGCTTAACATATAGGCTGATACATCTTGATTTCCCTTGATTTCCAAAATATATCATAGCTAGGGCTGTAATTATTTAGCATTTCCAGGTTTTTTATGAATCTGGAAATCATGAATGTACTCTTGCAATGACTATAGCTTGACTCATAAGAACAGATTGCATGACTAAGTTTACTGCTCCAACACAGCTCCACTAACATTTCATTTTACATGCATCCATGCATGCATGCATACATACATGAATGCTCTGCATCCTTTTGATTTATTTCTTTGCGCTTGGCATTTCCAAATAAAAGATGATTATTCATTGTGATTATTGAATTGCATACATCATTACACAGCGATGCTATTTTTCGATGCTCTTTCAAACCTCATCTTTGGAATAAAATCCCGTTACCCTGAGGAGGCCTCTTGAAAAAGCTAACCATACAGTGGTGCTAAAACGTGAGTGAAGCTCACCAGAAAATGAACATATTTGAAGTGTTCAAATTTTACCATGTTTTACATATTTAAAGGTAAATGCTAGTTTTGGTAACGATATCAAAATGAGTTCGTACAGAATCCAATGAAATGACCACCAAAGTGTCTGTTTGTATAAATAAAACACATGTGCCAAAGGATTCTGGAAGAAATTGTGTAATTGCTGAGAAATCAGCAAATAAGCACAGGATTCGGGTAGAGCGTCGGGCCCGACGCTCAAAGCAATAATTATACACTGTCCCACGTGCGCTTATCTGTGTTGGGGAAGTTCAGTCTGAACATTTTTCAGCGTAGATTTCAAGATTTCACAAAGTTCAGTTTATGTAACTGTACCAGATCTAGATCCTCGATGATATACTGACAATTAAGCCTGGTTTTACAGACTTTCTCATGAAATCAGTGTTTACTGCAACTACTGGAATTTCTCTTTAATTGTGATCGAAGTAAGGTGATAAAATATTACATTTAAAGGAAAAGTCCACCCCAACAAAAAAATGATTTGAATTAAAAGAGAAAAATCCAACAAGCATAACACTGAAAATTTCATCAAAATCGGATGTAAAATAAGAAAGTTATGACATTTTAAAGATTCGCTTAATTTCACAAAACAGTTATATGCACATCCTGGCTGGTATGCAAATGAAGAGACTATGACGTCATACACTCGCTATTTCTTTTGTATTTTACTATATGAAATATTCTAATTTTCTCCTCATTGTCAAGTGATACAACAATTAATTCCTCCCTGAACATGCGGAATTAGCATTGTTTAATACTACATGGTTCAGTCAAGTTGGTCCTTATTGTCAAATCTATAAAAAATGAAATATTGTATAATTCACACAATAAAAAACAAAAGAAAGAGTGAGAAATGGGCATCATTGACTGACTCACCTAGTTGTGCATATCACTGTTTTGTGAAAAATAAGCGAAACTTTAAAATATCATAACTTTCTTATTTTACATCCGATTTTGATGAAATTTTCAGCACTATGCTAGGTTGATTTTTCTCTATTTATTCAAGTCAGCATTTTCCTGCGGTGGACTTGACCTTTAAATAGTTTGTTTCTCTGGGCTCGCCGAACATTGTAGTGTTGGTGCCGACCTATTGAACACTCAGCATACAGGAATACATTTCGTTGTAGAGTTCACTAACTGTGAGCACAACTGTATGCCTACTGCCTAGCATAAACTATTTTGAAAAGCCAATCTTAGGATCTCACAATCCTCCTCTGTATATGCTTTAAAGTCAACTCATAGGGTTAGTTGGTACCATAATTAGTACCATAATAACAAATAGATTCTGACCAGATATGTGGAAGACTGAGATGACAATCACCAATATTACATAGTGTAATCTAACATATGTCGCTTCAATTCAAAACTTTCAAAACTAATTACTTCGATGATTTTTTTTAAGTTATAATATAAAAATCTTCAAATGAATCAAAGCAAAATCATGACATATGGTGCACAAAACAATCCACTACAGATGGGCAACATGATATCTTGTCCTGTCTTTCCGTTGATGCCCACAATCAAAGTGTTGATTATTATGGCAAAAATTGAAGAAAGTTCACTTGACCTTGTCTGCGATATCCTCGTGTACTGTTGAAACATTTGATTTTTTTTTTAGATAAAAAATACATTGCTGGTGAATGTCGTTTACTTGCTGACCCCTGTCACAAATGTGTCAAGGGTTGCAGCATCCACTACCTCAGCTGGTAGCCCGTTCCAGTCCTTCACAGTGCGAGGCAAGAATGAAGATCCTCTGTACTGAGTTCTACAGGTGATCAGCTGAACTGTCTGTTGTAAGAACGACGTAGACGAGTTGGTAGTGGGACAAGTTTTGAGTTAATTATTGGGCAATGTGCAAGATTGTTGGTTATTTTGAAGAGCTTGGAAAGGCGTGTGATCTTTCTTCTCTGCTGTAGAGTCTGCCAGCCGAGGGTCTTAATCATCTCACTAACACTTTAAGTTTTGTGGTACTTTTTCATGACAAAACATGCAGCACGTCTCTCTGTACAGACTCCAGCTCTATTATCAATGTGTTTCTTTGTAGAACTGAGGAGGCATACTCAGTACAGGTCTCACAAAGGCTTTCTCCTTGATCTTTGTAGAGATTATTTTTTAGATTTCTTTGAAGGAAGCCAAGTGTTTTGCTGACTTTACTGCAGATCCCACTGATAGGACTGTCCCAGCACATGATAAGAAATTATTAATGCTATAACCTTAACAGTTTTATCATTATACTTTGCCATCCCCTGGCGAGTTAAAAATGGCCTTTTGTTATCTAGACAACCTCGAGCCTAAGGTGGCTGTGATATCTCGGGCATGAAGCTGGCTCTTTGATAGCTATGAAATCCATACTTTTAAAGCATTGCTGTTCGTAGAACCCCCCCCCCTTCATGTCCATTCAAATATGCTCTGTTTCATATTGTTTTCTTTAAAATGTCAATCTGTTAATTTGTTTCTGATTCAGTGGCGTACGCATGGGGGGTCGGGGTTGGGGTGTTAAAAATGTTCAAACCGCCCCCCCCCCCTTAAATTTGTTTTGATACCATTAGATTTATGGTGAAGACTCTTTTTGGGGGGTTGTCAACATTTCTTTCAGCTTGAAAACTGCCCCCCCCTTAAAAAATCCTGCGTACCATTACCTTGTATTACGTTTGAATTGGAAATTAAAGAAATAAATTGAATTGGATTGACTCAAATTGAACTGAAATGAATAGAATTAAAATAGCCATATCCCATGTGAACAGAGGTTTACTGCAAGTCAAACTTTGTTCTTGCAAAGATGTAAAATTATCCATATCGGTACCTCAAAGGTAGCCCCTTCATACATGATCGCTTTGAACCTGTTCAATTCTTTGTTATTTTTCTCCTTTGTATCTGGCATTTACAAAATTTGAATAGTTTTTCAAAGCAATAACTGAAGTGAGTACTATTACCTAGCTGTGCATGACATTTATTGTATTACTATTCTTATGAGCTTCTGATTGATGGTTTTGCACGTTGATGTAATCTAGTCGATATGGTCTAGTAAATACTAATAGATGAAAAAATGTATACTTTGCAATGGAATGCTATACACCATCATGCCCCTTCATGCATGAATTCTGCCGGTTCAAACTCTTTGCATTCATAACAGAATCTGCTCTTTAAGTTTTGATCAGTTTTTAATGGTTCATCATTCTTATATAATTCATTTATCGTATTAAAAGTTGTGTACATTGTTATCAATTCAAACCAGGACAAATATCATAAATCAGCGCACTTTGATTTCCCAAGATATTCAAATTAATCTATTTTAAACCAAGGTTTTACTTCACAACCTAAAAGCTCCTACAGGCTTGCCAGACACAAAACAAATAATTTATGCAAAACACAAGTCCTTATACATGTAATCTATTTATTGATACCATGTTAATGGTATACCTTGGAGATTACCAAGAAAGATACATCCATAAATTTGAATCACAGGCCTATTAGATTTCATAGCTCTGTAGACTTACCACCCTTTCACACGGAAGTAAAATTGTAATTTGAATGATGATTCCAGTGAAAAATAAGGCTAATGACAAATATTTAGCACATGTGAAACCAAACTAGAACATGATTAGAATCACAATCACAAATTCTACTCCAGAGGTGAATTCCAGTTAAGTTTTACTCAAAATACGGTACAAATTTTTAGTGTGAGAGGCTTGACCTTCAAAACATCTTTTGGGGGCCAGGGCTCATGTGACCTTTCAAATTCAAATCACAGTTTTTGAGTGAGTGTGTGAAAGGTCCGATTATTTAACCCTATCTAAGCCGGGGTATTTTGGGAGGTCATATGGCCGGGGAGGGGTTTGTCTAGGACATAATCTACAAAATTGTGTAGTAATTTTTTTCATGCGAATTGCTATTAAGGAAGTTCCACAGTTATGTTTGTGCGCATCATGATCTGCGCATATTTTACACTCCGCGCGCTGACTTCACAATGGATGAACAGGTGATTAATCAGCTGTAGGTATGAGCTGATTTTTCTCCTTATCTGCACTAATGCAGATCCGATGTGTTATGTTATGAAGCTAATGAATTGGAATTATTCCATGGACCTTTTTTAAAATTCCTCTACAATTTCAAAATACTTTGTAGTGCTGCAAGTGTGACGATTATGACCCCGAGTTTAAATAAAATGATCGAGTGGTTTGGAATTTTTCTAACATAGATACACAGCTTTTGGTGCGTTTTTGGATGATTTAAAAGCACATTTGCTCTAATAAAAGTACTGATAGTTTGAAAACAAGCACATGAACCCATAATTTTTAATGTTTGCATCTCTTAGATATAACTTCCCATACAACTTTGCAAAGTTTGGTGAAAATGACATGGGTTTTGAATAAACTGCAGCACTTCTTGTTCTTTTCAAGTTGTTATTGAATTTTTTTTTTTTTTTTTAGGTTGAGTTTTGTTATCTTTCGCGCAATTTCTAAGAACTGAGAGTGCTGTTAGACTTAAAAGAGCAAACAATTTATATCAATATAAATAGATTATCCATCTTTTTATAAGGATACAATTATTAATTATATTGCAAAATTTGACGAAATTTTCATGGATTCTGACTGAGTAACAGAGCTTTATATTCATTGTTGTGATCTCGTGAGGTTCAAAAATGCCAAATTATTTTGAATGCGCAATTCTTAAGAACATTAATTTGGGTAAAATTTGAAGCTCTATAGCAAAACATCAAGCACATGAACCCATATTAATTTTTGCATAATTTAAATATTCAGTTGCTTAAGTATCTATGTGCAAAGAATGATGAAAATGACATGGATTTTCAATGTTTGGAAGTATGCAGACTACGGAACCATTTTCGACGGTATTATCAGACTTAAATTGCTTGTTTTCTGCGCATTTTGTGCTGTTTCAAGCCAACTAGCAATACTTTGGACACTAATAATTCGAAAACGAGCACATGGACCCCATATTATTAATATTTTAACGTCTTCAGAATATAGTCCTCTACAAGCCTAGAGAGAATGATGAAAATCACTTGGATTTTGAATGTTTGGGAGCAGAACTACGGAACCATTTGTATTTTAGACAATTTGGACGGTATTAATCCCTTGCCCGTTTTAGGCGCATTTTAGACTGTTTCAAGCCAACTCGCAATATTTTAGACACTGATAGTTTAAAAACGAGCACATAGACCCCATATTTTTCATGTTTTAACGCCTTCAGAATATATTTCTCTACAAATCTAGAGAGTATAATGAAAATGACATGGATTTTGAGTGTTTGGGAGCAGAATTACAGAACCATTCGCATTTTAGACGCTTTTATTAGCCTTTTGCACGTTTTCGGCGCATTTTAGGCGATTTTCAAGCCAACTTGCAACACTTTGGACACTGATAGTTTAAAAACGAGCACATGGACCCCATATTTTTAACTTTCCTACACTTTTGCAATGCATTCCTCTACAATTTTGGCAAATCTGATGAAAATGACATGGTTTTTTTAATAAAGTACAGCTTAAACTATACTTTTTTAATTTTTCGAGTAGATTCACGTCTTTTGAAGATTTGTTTTTGGAAGTTTATGCACCATTCTTGTCAAATGAGGGCGCTGCTGACTCAAATGGATATAGTTTTGCCAATTAAAATATACTATCTAGTTTGGTATCCACTTAGTTACATATCCTGAAAGTTTGAAGAAGTTTGATGCAATATCAACAGAGTAAAGATGATTTAAACTCATTTGGTGAATTCGTGAGGTCTAAGAGAGGCAGAATTCTCTTGATTACGCAAAATTTCATATCATTCAAATACGGCGACTTTGAAGTCCTGTAGAAAAAAAATAAGCACATGAACCTATATCATTTTTTCCATTTTCATAATGCATAGATACCAAAGTAACTCTCTGCAAAATTTTGTTAAAATGACATGGACTTCATTTTAGCTGTGGAACGTCCTTAAGTGATTATACTAATCTATGTGTAATTAGTATGTGAAATCATATTTTTTCTCTAACTCCCTAAATAAAGCTCCAAATGTTCTAATTTTTGGTATAGAAAATCTGTGTGGTGTTCTTTGCAAGTGTACATGAACAAAATGGCGATATCAAATCATTTTCTTATGTAGTTTATTGTTTTTTGCAATTTCTTATGTATTTCTTTGTTTTTTGACCTTTTTTTTTAAATAAAATTTGTTGGGGACTCTTCTGAGATTATAAAAAGCATAAAATAAATACATTTAGACCAGAAAAACTAAAAATAATCATACATTTATGATTTTTGGTTGAAACCACAATTTGCATTGACTTTGTACACAAAATCATGTTTTTGAGCAATTTTTGGTCTGACATGCACTTACATAATGTTGCGTAATTTCGGAACCACGTACCCGGGTGACGCAGAATTGTCAGCGAGCGGCGCAGTCAAAAAATGTTGCGCGACAATCATTATTACAACAATGATTCAAGATTCTGTCTCTTTTCTGTGATATAAAGCACATATCAACCAATTGAAAGACTCACTCTGCATAAATAGAGGGATGGCTATGCATTAACAGCAAAGTAGTATTGTGATGGCTGAAAGCAGTTATTTTGGGGTGATAATTTGGGGGCAAAATCGAAATACTGAAACAAAATTAACAGTAATTAACATGACTCATACACATGCAAAACTTGTTTCAATCAAATGTAAAGCAAACACTGTTTCAATTATACTTGTTTGGCATCCTACTAAACGGATGTCAAGAAGTTCAAGGCCAAGTCTATGCCAAGAATTTATTTTAATACAAAACTAATATTAAATCACATTAATTTACAGTAACATTGAATCCAAATGCTTAATGAGGAGTCAAACCACATTTTATCGCATTGAAATATTGAAGCAATGGAATATTTTGAATTCTATTAAAATAAAATTATATCATTTGAAAGAAATATGACCTGATCAGCTTCCTGTTTTTCAAGCCCCCATGTTGCTCATAACATGTTTATGAAACTGGGCAAAATCTAACACATAGTTTACATCCATTTCTGAAAGAAAAACTCACTCTCTGTCTCTATCTCATTATATACTCCAATTAATAGTAGGTTAGACATTAATACCCTTTTTACACACGTTAAAATTTCCTTTACCCCGTACTATAGGTGGGGCTAAATTGCCATTTAGCCCCACCTATAGTACGGGGTTAAGCTTAGCCCACTTTGTTTTTACACATCATTTTTGCAAAGTGGGCTAACCCCACCTTTAGTACGGGATTATTTGGCCCTGCAAAAAAGCAGGGTTATCCAAGCAATTGCGGTGCTAAGAGCGATAGTACGGGGTTAAGATCGCTAGTGTAAAACGAAAGTGGGCTTAGCGCTCCCATTCATGCCCCGCAACAGAGCCGGCCCTGTTGTCCAATCAGAGGTAAGCATAATGAATATTCATGAACAGCAAACACGGCGATGAGAAAAAGCGCACGCCATAAACACAATGGCCCGTATTCTGAAGTCGGGTTTAACTTAAACTCAGGTTTAAAGTTGTGGTTTAAGTATGGGAAGCCAAAAGTATCAAAATTTTTATTAAGTTGTATGTTTCCTATGTTTACTGTGCTCTTTTCTCATTCATCGATGGTGAAGACAATCATCTATTTATACTTCCTACACAATTATGAATGATTTGAGAGCCGAATGAGCTGAAGTATGATATATCTACTGTTAGTGATTATGTAACAATTGGCTGTCCATACTTAAACCACAACATTAAACCTGAGTTTAAGTTAAACCCGACTTCAGAATACGGGCCAATGAATGCATGACCCCTTAGTGCGCTCGTTAATATTCATGAGCTACCACTAATCCGGGGTTAGCGAGTTTCGTGTGTGAAAAGCAAGCATTCCTTATCCGGGGGTAGCAATAACAATTTGGCATGTGTGAAAAGGAAAAAAATTGTACGGGGTTAAGGATAGTACCGGATTAGCGATAGTCCGGGGCTAAGAAAATCCTGTGTAAAAAGGGTATAATTTCCTCATTAATTGAGCACTATAAAATGCAGGTATGCATAAACTGGTGTGTTATTATCATACCTGGAATGAAGTTGTGGATATTCATTATCCCAGCCATAGGAGGGGAAGTCCCTAGGTTTGCCCATCAACACCTCTGTAGCCTCCACTGGTATAAAGGGGTTCTTCATAGGGCTCTCACCTGGTAGAATAGAACAAACTAATCAATTAGTCATTTAATCATTTAGTTCTTTGATAGAAGCATACACAGTTAACTCAAGAATAGGGTTGTGGGTTCTTTGAAAAGGACACTAATTATCCAGTTAAAGTCAACTACATGTAATGTCAACCAACACTGGCTCACTTTAATACATGTAACTGAAACTCTGCACACTTAGTGACCAACTTTTATGCAAACACAACCTAATTATGCATTCTTAGAAAAAGAGAGATAATGTGTCTATTAGGCCTGGGAGTAAAATTCGATCCATCGAAGCATTCGATCAGTTTGCCAACAATCGGCACTCGAATGTTACTTTTTACACTAATCGAATGTTCGCCAGATGATGATTACTGATTTGAAACATTCGATTATCAAAAGTACATGACTGTAAACTTAGATTTTTGAAAACAAAGTGCAAGATATCAAATGAAAATTATGCTAAAATTAACGAATTCCAAAGATCGTATCTCTTTCATGACACACAATGACGACTAAGCCGCGGCGACCGCGCACAATTCAGATGTGTTGGGCTGATGTGCACGTACGTCTCTATAGGCGCTGTGCTGGACGCACTGAGTCGGGTGAGCTCAGTTTGCTCATTATACATTGTATGTGATTACAGCCACGCCCAATAATCATTCCAAAAGTGCTAACAAATACGCCCATATTGCCATAATAGTTAACTTGTACGCGAATCCTCTGAATCAGTCCTGAGAAGCCACACCTCAGTATCGAACTTGCTTTATTATGTTATACCCGCCCACTCAAACAATATCAGTGACTTACCACGTGCGCGAAAGCATTGTCACTGTACGAGGTAGTTTTGAGGCAGAGCCTATTAAACCAACTAGAACCGCCGACGAAATAGGCCCCCGCAAAATTAGTCACGCGCAGTTCTCAATCTCCTTTGCTATTCGTTCTTTGAGTTGGGCTCATGGGCGGGATCTACGTTCTCATCAGCGCAAGTACTAACATACGTAAGACATACAACACATCCATTCCCAGTCACGCGCAGTTCTCAATCTCCTTCGCTATTCGTTCTTTGAATGGGCTTGTGGGCGGGATCTACGTTCGCATCAGCGCAATACATACAACACGTCCATTCACAGTCACGCACAATTCTCAATCTCCTTTGCTATTCGTTCTTGGAATGGGCTCATGGGCGGGACCTACATGTATATATGTTCATATCAGCGCAAGTACTAACATACGCAATACATACATACAACACATCCATGCATTCTAGAGGTCACGCACATAGTTCTCAAACTCCTTGTTATTCGTCCATTGTGTGCACTCATGGACGGGATTTATGACATACCAGAGCAAGTGCAAGCATAGCTAATACATACAACACATCCATGCACCATATAGCGGTCACGCACAGTTCTCAATCTCCTTTGCTATTCGTTCATTGTGTGCAGTGAGGGCGGGATAAATGACAAAACAGAGCAAGTACATGTTCCTTGTATGTACATACAATGCATTTATTCCTAGTTCCACTCCCATCATACATGTACCAGTTAGCGCAGCTACCGGTAGGTCATGGAAGTAGGTCAACTTTTGTGTGTGTGATTTCTGATATTCCAGGAATCCCGATTAATCGAACTAATCGATTGTTTACTCTGGCGAACAATCGAATGGCAAAAAGGGTATTCGTCCCAGGCCTAGTGTCTATGCTTCTTAAATGATTCTTTTCATGAGATTATGAACCTAAATTTCTATCGCACCCATGGTCATGGCCACCACTGGTGTATGACGTCATATCTTTTATGGAGAGGGATAACGCATAAAGATTACCCCCCTCCCCCCCCCCTTCATCTTGAGGAGTATAGGTTGCCATCAAGGAATTCAACCATATTAAACTGCACTCAACCCATGTGATATGAATGGGTGCCTAGCAGTTATTTGACGTCTTCCTGACTTTGCCAGATCAAAATGCAACATTTTCCTTTGAAGACAAATTAAAGGCCAGGACCACAACACTAGAGACTGGGAAGAGTCAGGACGCACATAATCACTGTTTTATTTGTTATCAAATCATGCTTGGCGGCAGATAACATAAGGTATGATATATCATAACTATGTAATCTTTCATTACTTGTAGAAAAATTATCAACAATGCAAACAAACATAATGATAAGGTTGGGGGTGTGTTCAACAACAGAGTAAATAAATCCTATATGTGTTCGCTTAGGTTGACATAAGTTCAATTGTTATGCATACAAGACTTTATCTAGCTGTATTAAATAAACTCAATTTAAAACAATGTAATATATACATTTCAAAGTTTAGTGCAGCAATTGGGGTCTCATCTAATATCAATACAATATATAATACAATATATATAATACAATGGACAGAATTCAAACAAAACCTCACCAAATGTGACAGGTCCAGAGACCCAGTCAGCAGGCTTTCTGACCATGGATATAGGTAACTGACGGATTAAGACAGATGAGGTCTCAATGTGGATTCTCTCATGCTCAAAGCCCATGAAAAGGCCCCACTGCAACGATAAGAAACAGGTATAACAAATAGTTATTCATAGTTTTAAACACTTCTTTGCTTTTATAATGATGTGTTAAACAGGATTTTTAATGAAAAATTAATAGCTCTGGAGATCATTTCATGAAAGGAACTGTCGGACTTTAATCCGATAAGTCTACTTTTATCTGAGAGTTACCATAGTAACGGTGCTTCTCAGCCAATCAGATTCAAGGAAAGTTGTCAGATCTGACAACTTGACGGAAAGAAATGTTGATTCAACGCTCCCCTGATATTCTTTGAGATTTTTTCAAAATCTTCAATAATAAATTGTTTAGGCCCTAATATTGTCACAATTACTTCTTGACATCAGGGCCCCATCTTACACAGAGTTATTTATGGACCTAAGTAAAGCTTTTGATACCATTGACCATGGTATTTTACTTCATAAGTTGTATAACTACGGGATAAGGGGCATTGCTTGGTCATGGATTAAGAGTTATCTTTCCAATAGGCAACAATACGTTTCTATCGATGATGTTAAATCTCCTGTATCTTTTATCAATTGCGGCGTCCCGCAGGGTTCTATTCTGGGACCTTTGTTATTTTTAGTATACATTAATGATATAGTAAATTCATCTTCCATTCTGTCTTTCATCATATTCGCCAATGATACTAATATTTTGTTATCTCACAAGAACTTACCAGAATTGATAAATATAATGAATTTAGAATCAAATAAAGTTTCATCATGGTTTAAATGTAATAAGTTATCTCTTAAAGTTGAATTAAGAAGGGGGTGAGTTTCCATAAATATAGGTTCTACATACAATATATAGTATATATAAGTTGTTCAAACACATAGCATGTCACAATAATCCTCTGCCTTCTCGATATTTTGCTTTGAAAGTCTATGAAATTAGCCACCTGTCAGAGCCCGAGAGACGAGTGTACAGAAAAGTCACTCGGAGTGTGACGTCACCGGGGGGAATTTAGTATAAGAGGTGCCTGAATGTCATACAGAAATGCTATGCAGAGAGAGAAAGATATTTTACAATTTTTTTTCAAAGCAACTCAAATCAAACAAATAGGACTGATACGTACAAATCTTTACTTTCCCTGTATAAAAAACAGTATGAATAACCACCATGAACTCTTCAATCATGATGTAAGATAGCAAACGGTGAGTTATTGAATGATATTTTCACTATTTCTCATTTATTTTATCACGATGTTCAATCAAGTGAGTAGCTGGAAAGTAATTCCGGCGGCTAGCTCAGCGCGCGCTGAACGCATAATACTAGTACACACAACACCCAGGCATTGAGTGTACTGTTATGGTCTGGTATGTCGACTTAGTTCATGGCCATGCAGCGATCCGCTGGCGTTTTTTCTTCTTTTCTTTTGTCTTTGACTCCACTTTTATATCCTCTGGATCATTTCCACTCATAGCTCATTCCACAGAACAATCTTGAACCAAACGTATAGTATTCTTTCTCGGCCTTCTGAGTTGTTTTCTATATTTAATTACGCTAGGGGTCACCGTCACACATACAAACGCAATTCGGAAGTGAGTTGAAGACAGAAAGATGTATATAGTAATTAGTATACATCTCTATGGTTGAAGACAACAAGAACGGTACGGTAGCTCGACAGCTAGCTGCGCCGGAGCGGGCAGCCGGTCGGCACAAAGCAATTCCGCAACCAACTGTGTTTTTTTGCAAGAGCCGCGTCACACGCGGATAAATATGTCATAATAACACGTCTGCTACGTTATCGACTGGTGAGAAGATCTCGATCAAATTTCATATTATTCACCTTGAAATTATTCCTTTAGGGTCTATGGTATCATTCTGAGGGAATTCACATATTTGGAATAATAGTACGGCCACAAATATTTTAATCATTTCCTCTTTGCAAGTTCTATGGCTCGCAGATACAACTTCAACTGCAGTTATTCCATATGAAGGAGTACGTGCATAATACACAAAACGGCACTGCCTTGTTTACTACACCGGGACCGAATACCCCCCGGTGACGTCACACTCAAAGAACACCCGTCTCGGTAGGCATTGCAGGAGCGAACTCAGGGAAAATGGGTAGGGATAAATCGTTCAAATTCACTATTTTGAAAAAAGAAAATGGGGGGTCGAATCACCTATTAGTGTTTGGGGGGTTGTAAGGTTGCTATTAATGTAAATATCTCAATATTTGGAATCGTCTTCTTAATTCAACTTTAACATTTTAGTAAAACTCATGTTATGTATTTTCAATCATATCATAGAAATGAAAATTTTACACAAGATATAACAATTGATAATGTGCCTTTAGATAAAAAAGAATACGTAAAATTCCTTGGTATCACAATAGACAAGCATTTATCATGGACTCCGCACATAAGCAACGTGTCTTCCTCTGTAGCTAAAGGAATTGGAATACTATAAAGATTAAAAAATATCTTACCAGAGAAATCTCTTGTTATGATATACATGTATAATACATTGATTTTACCATTTATATTCACTACTGTAACCTCATTTGGGGGAATAGCTGCAATACAAGGCTTGATCATATACTTTTATTGCAAAAGAAAGCGGTTAGAATTTGTTCAAAATCTGCATATCTATCACATACAGACCCTCTTTTTTATCGTCTGAAAATATTTAAGATAAATGATATTAATACTTTACAAATAGCACTGTTATGCATAGATATAATTATAACATGCTTCCTCCAGCATTCACGGATTTATTTCATATAATAACAATTTACACTCATATCCAACAAGAACATGAAATAATATTCACTTAAACAATCCCAGGACACTATTTGCACATAAAACACTACAGTCAGACCGCAGGTCCCTATGCTAATGAGCAAAAAGGCCAGATTCATCCAAATCATCTCGTGGCTGAATCCTCCTCCTTGCAAAATCTCGTGATTCGTGAGATTTTCTTTCTCTAAGAATTTACCTGTTTTAACCTCAAGGTAAATGAAATATTATTGCACCATCAGATAGAGTAAAAGTTACTCTTTCATATTGGTTATTTATTTTGGATACAATATTTTGTTAAATAAGTAAATTTCTGGCCCGAAAATGTGCCTCAAAACTGAATTTTCTTCCCCTGTTTTCTTTTGCAAATTGTGCAAAACTTTTTATTTTGAGCCTCAATGATATCTCTATCACCATAAAGCTGAATTTCTGTACTTTCTCACAATGCCACTTTTGATATGCGGCACCTTTTAATCGGGTCAAGATCACACTTTTCCCACCAAGGTACAAGACGAGATTTCTGAAATTTTGTACTTGCATGAAATCCAGAGTTCTGATTGGCTGGATAAGGTTCACAGAACTACAGGCGCGGGGTATTTGAGGAGATTACCACATGGGAAGTGTGACCTTCCCACGAACCCAGGCACTGGGACCGTTGGAATTTGCCATTGTGTGGTCTCTTTGACCAATCAGAGTGCGGTATTCTTGTTTTCAAACTGCTTTATGTACTTGGCAAATGAAAAGTGTGATCTTGACCCGATTAAACCAATTCTTATTTTGAAACCTATATTATTTCAAAGCATACATATTCAGCTTTATCGTGATATAAAAATCATTTGGGCTCAAACAAAAATAAAGTGTGAAAATAGCAGCTTTTGTCAGGTGAAAATATTTATTTTGTAGCATATTTTAGATCAAAATTTTAACCTATATTACATAATCCTGGAATAAATCCAAACACATGACCTGAAAGAATGATTCTTCGTCTTTACAATGGTACCAAATTCATGAAATTTGATGCACAATTAGAGCAGCAATGACCGAATGAAAAGAGGTGTTTTGGTCCGCATCAAGCTCATTTAATATGCAAAACATCTCAAGTCATGAATATCACTTGGATGAAAGAAGCCACTTTCTTGGGACCTGCAGTCTGACTGACTAAGACATCATGGACCTGATATTTGGAATGCATTGCCAGATTCACTCAAGCTGACAAAATCATTTTATTCCTTTAAACGAACTATAAAAGAATTGCAATTAAACCAATACCTAACAAATTAAAAAAAGAAAATCATTATCATTGTTATCATTATTTCAATTAGACATTGACTTTTATCTAGAACATTTATAAATTAAAAATCAAACAACAAAACGTGTTATTTTCTAACATGTCATGCTAAGGACCAAGCATCTCCCTTGCCCCCCCCCCCCCCTCCCTGTCCCTCATGCACTTGCACGTTTAATGACAATAGATATTAATTATTTCGGCTATTTTCCAGGGCTGTTACGTTTTCAAGCTTTGCTTTTGTGAGGACCCTTGCAACCATCCTATTTAATGTGTAACAGAAAATACCACTTAATATTTTTCATTTATGTATGATATATTTGATGATTTATATACAACACTATTGTTCATTATCTTGATGTCAAATTTCAGATATATGTATTTTCTTGTCCAGAATTTCATTATGAAAAATGTTGCAAAAACCAATAAATGAAAATAAAATAAAAATGATTGATCAGTCTATCCATCACTGTCAGAATTCTATTGCAATTTATGTATATAATTACCCTTTGGAAGCATTGAGGAGCGCAATGATTTGCCAATACAATCATTTTAATACTATGAATGCATTCTAGGTGTTGGCATTGCTGCATAGCTTTCCATAGTTATGAATGCTTGGATCAATCGGAAGACTTTGTAAGATTGTAGGATAATTTCCCCAGTATAAATAGTAAATCATGGAAAGGTGAGAATAATAAAAGGATGTAAATTGTAGCATCCACGTTATAATGATTCCATACATATAGGCCTAAACCCTCAGAATTGTCTAGGGACCTATATTACAAACAATCTGAGATATTAATGACTTTGATAAGGGCCAAATTTTTCTTCCATTTTTTTTTGAAAAAAAGGGATATCATCAGTCACGAGGAGCGTTTTCTCATAGAATTTCCTTTTACTGGAAAAACAAAGGTTTGGGAGCCTAGGCTTGCCCCCCCCCCAAATCATGTAGTCATATATTACATAATATCATTGCTATACTTACCCATTTACTATCTTGGGTCACTGGAAGTTCGAGGGGTGTGGCTTCAATAACCTTCCGGATGACATTTCGCACTTTGAGTCTGAACTGAACAACGTCTTCCAAAGAGGGCCATTGGTAGCTACCACCCATGCGATAATTCTCCTGCATTAAGTAAATTAATCAGAGTTTATTTTCAAACAAACATGTCATTTCTTATATATTAGGGTTGGATAAAACACATACATTATGTCATAGGATTGATTATCAAAGGGCATGTTTTCACAAAGTGTTAGCTCTAAGCTCAGTTTAGTCATTGTTTACTGACGAATTGTGCTTTCAGCAATTCTGTTGGATTTCGGTAGCTTGTAACAGTTATCAGCGTTATCAGTGGCACATTGCCTTGATGAAATGTCCATCTTTAGGAAATAAAAAAAGGAAAATTTTCTTTTATCATTTGAAACTAAAACTCTGACCTCAAGGTACCTCAAGTTGTTATCACTGTTGAGACAATGCAAACAGATTTGAATGATTCTAAACTCTAAAGTAAGCTCAATGAAGATCAAAACAAGATGGAATTCTTGTACAGCAAACAGATGTGTACAAATCATCAATATATAGCTACCAATAAACTATGACAGACTGGTATTGGTTTAACTATCATTCATAGTGTATTAACTAAGAGGAGTGAATATTAAAAATGGATCAGAGGCTGGTATAATTACCAACCCTCAAGAGATTTACGATCCTCATCATTTAATCTCTTACAAATTCCAGTTGCTAAGAAATCATGCGGGGGAACGCGCCTTTGCTCATGCAGGGCCTAGCCTGTGGAATTCTCTCCCACACAGTTTGAAAACCCAGACTTCAGTGACCACCTTCACGGGCAACCTGAAAACATACCTGTATAATACCCCTTTCATAAACCCATCCTCCAATTAGCCGCCTAAGAGTAATGTGAATAATTCAATAAAAATTGCGTTCACAAACTCCAAAAATAATCCGCACTATTTTTACGAGCGCCCGTCCTGAAAAAGGCGGATAATCGTCATGACAACTGCACACGCCCCCTCCAATGCAGTTGTGTTGGAAAAGGGTGACCTTGTGACCGCACCATGGCAATTATCCGCATTATTTGAAAATGCGTTCATAAAGTCGAAATCTGGTCCCGATGCCGTTATTATGCAGATAATTGCAGCATCAAAATAATGCGGATAACTCTGGTCCTCCTCCGATTTTACGACCACATTATGCTGCTATTAGCCGCATAATTGGGTTTATGAAAGGGGTATAAGAGTGTTTTTTGATAGACATTGACTTATTGTTCAGACATGTATTATATGTAAATAGTTTTTGTTGTTCTGCTCTGAAGCGCTTTGAGCATCTAATCAAGATGGAAAGTGCGCTATACAAATCTCATGTATTATTATTATTATTACCCATACATGTAGGTCAGAGAGTCTTGTGTCATCAAACTGTAATCTACTATGTATATTTTTCATGAAAGTTCAAAACAGACTGCATGACTATGAATTTAGTGAATCATGTACATGTATTTCATTCTTCTGAATATGGCATTGATGTCTGATTGCTCCGATTGAGCAGCACAATTTTCCAACACGTTCATTTGCAAGAAGGTGGAACGTGCTCTAAATAATTGCATATTGCTCC
Source organism: Lytechinus pictus (assembly GCF_037042905.1). NCBI lineage: Eukaryota > Metazoa > Echinodermata > Echinoidea > Temnopleuroida > Toxopneustidae > Lytechinus > Lytechinus pictus. Next base: position 34,612,233 of record NC_087255.1, on the reverse strand, counting down.
ACATCACTTTATTTTTCCTTCAATAATGTAAAACTTTTTTGCTTCCTAATCGAGCATGCAAAATCCAGAAACACCAAGTTCAAAACCAGCTAAGCGTGAGATTTTCTGTGGCTCGGTGTGAAATCACAGTCATTGTATAAGGGGGTAGGCTGTGATGCATGCATGAGAAAGAGATTTCAGGGGAGTTCCTATTGTAATCTTGGCTCAGTCGGTATTAAAGCGTCTGCCTGTTACCAAAGATCGTGGGTTCGAGTCCATCCAGGGCGGATGACTGGGTTCAGTGCGTTGAGTGTGAACGTCTCTCCCGTTCCATAGATGCAGGCTATGTTACAGTGGAAAACACTCCCTTGGATAGGATGTTAAATGGAGGCCCCGTGTAGAGGAGAGTCACCACCTTTGCACGCTAGGGAAAACCCCGGTGTAGTGGTCCACCTGCTCTACCCCAACAAATTACATTGGGAGGAGAGATCTGTGGGTCACAGTCATTCAGTTTGCTTTTCGCCTCCCAGGCACAGGTGATGCCAAACAAAAATAATAATCAAAATGATAATGTGAATGTCTCGTGCATAATGCGCCAGACTTGGTATGTCTGAAAATCATGATCCCCATAATTTATTATATTGTAGAGATCCTCCTCAACAAATCTACACAAAATACGAAAAGAAAAAAGTGAGTGTGCGATATCAGCAGCTCCCTTAACACTAACCAGGATGTGCTTAACCTTTTTATCAATATAATTGAGCTCTTAAAAATGCCTGAACTTTTATGCTTGTCTGATTTTTCTCCATTTGTTTTATAAATCAACATGTTGATGGGATAGACATGGCCCAATGAGCATGTTTTCTGAATTACAGGACACGATTTCAAACTCACACAATTGCTGACTAAAATGCATATTTTTTCTTGATGGTGGATTTTTTTTTTTTTCAGATGTAGGCCTTTAGAGTCCAACACTGAAAACTAGATGAACTGAATGATTGATGTCTCAAATTTCTATTTCTAGAAAACTATAAAAGTGATCACTTTCATTTTCAACAAGTTTCATTTAATATGATGCTTACAAGAGTACTTATAGTCGATGATTCACTTCCTTGTAATATAAACACATCTCATGAATGAATTGTTCTTCAAATGTTAAGAGAGGAATTCAAAAATGAAAAGGAATTAATAAAGGAAAAGTATTCCCACCAGAGAGTAACAAATAATTGTTTGATTTTTGTTCAAGAAATTGCATTTGTGAGATTATTTTCTTGATCCAAACTTGATCAAATTCTTTGAATTCACTCTCTTATTTACTTGCACTTTGTCTGGCAGGTTAGTGGAGTATAAATGAACTAGTATAAGAAATCAATAATAATTAAAGGAGAATGAAACCTTTGGAACAGAATAGCTTGTGTGGAAACAAAAAAATCAAAGAAACAGATCAACAAAAGTTTGAGAAAAATCGGGCAAATAATGAGAAAGTTATGAGCATTTGAATATTGTGATTACTAATGCTATGGAGATCCTCACATTGGCAATGCAACAAAGATGTGTGATGTCACTTGTGAACAACTCTCCCCATTACTTTAGTATATATTTCACTAAAACTGCCTCTTTTATCACATCTATCAGTAGATCATGTGTTCTTTCTATAGGAGAGCATGTAATACAGATTTTCAAAGAATATATCATGGATAAAGAGTTTGTATCACCATGAGAAAAAGCAAAAAGAGACATTTTGGGGTATTTTATAGTCCACCATTTGAAGGGAAAAATGTTCACATGTGACATCACAAATCCTTGTTGCATTGCCAATTGGAGGATCTCCATGGCATTCAAGATTGCAATATTCAAATGCTCATAACTTTCTCATTATTTGTCCGATTTTTCTCAAACTTTCTTTGCTCTTATTCTTTGATTTTTCTGTTTCGAGACAAGCCTACTTGTTTAAAAGGTTTTGTTCCACTTTACTCTTGCCTAAAAAAACACAAATTTAGGCGTTGTTCTCATTACGTTCAGGAAACCAGTTTGGAAGATCGCTTGGCTAGCGTTCCGATTTGATCACATGAAAGTGGTTTTCAAAATCGCTTCACGTAAAGCGATCTTGTTGCTATGGAAACGCTCTCAGTGGGGTGACAAGTTTCGCGCGAAATCCGAAACCACAGCGTAGGCATTCTACACCTGTCATGTGGAGTAGCGCGCTCAAAATGTACGAAGATCGCTTCCTGAAGAACGGTTGTGTCGGCTTACGCTAAAACCAGTTTAACGAGGCAAAGAGATCTTGAAAACTACATCGCGAGGTGGTTTTCTGATTCGGTTTGGAAGATCGCTTTAACAGTTCTCACTACACGTTATACTAGTTTCCACTGAACTAGTTTCCAGTAAACTAGTTTTAAGAAGGTAGTGATAAACTATCATAAAGGTGTCTTAATCATGTGATTATACTTTAATTCCCATGAAAATATACATGTCCTCGAGTTACAAAAGGTTTCAGACCTCATGTCAAAATGGGCCACAAATAAGTTTCTGTACTCTTGGAGGCCTTGTAACCTTTCATCTATGCATTATACTGAGACATGGTTAGAAAAAGAGAGAATAAGAAAAACATCAAAACTTGTTCAAGAAATGGTATTCATGAGATTATTTTCTTGATCCAAACTTGATCAAATTCTTTGAACTCACTTTTTTTACTTGCCCTTTGTCTGGCATATCAATGGGGGACACATGAACTAGTATGAGAAATTAATAATAATAAAACATTACTCTTGCCTAAAAGACAAAAGCGTAATCATCATGTGATTATACTTTAATTCCAATGAAAATATGTCCCGAGTTAAAAAGGTTTTACGACCTCATGTCAAAATGGGCCACACACAAGTTTCTGTTCTGTTGGAGGCCTTGTAACCTTTCATCTATGCATATATTTAAAAGAGAGGGAAGAGAGAATTAAAAAATCATCAAAACTTGAGCAATTATGAAAGTCTAATAAACAACTTAAGTCCAAAATGCTTTCGTTCAAGCTTCAATGAAATAAATTCAAAGGTCAAAAAGGGAAAAAGCCAATATACTCGCCATAATTGTTTTGATTTAGGAAATACAACTTTGAATGATTATAAACCTATATCAGTCTGAAACAAGTGTGAAATTATAGTGCACTTGGGGGCCATTTCATAAAGCTGTTCATAAGTTAAGACCGACTTCAAGTACGACTGGTGATCCTTTCTCCTGGTAAATGGTATACACCAAAATGTTCATTGGCAATGGTTTAGCGCGAAAGAAAGGTTCATTAGTCGTTCTTAAAGTCACTCTTGACTTACAAAAAGCTTTATGAAACACCCACCAGGCCATATGACATGAATCCCTTTCTTCCAAGTGTAGCAATAGCATGCATGGATTTAGTATTTTTCACTCCTCATTTTCCTTTTCTTGTACTACATGTATTTCTCTGTTTTACATCTTTCCCTCAATTTTGTTTTTCTTTCCTTCTCTTTCCATCATAAATTTCTCCTTTTGATATGTTATCCTGGGCCTGTAAATCACTGAGTTCATGGTGGGGCCGATGTCCATTATTGATTGCCCTGATTATTGTGTATGATCAAACATAAAAATAATCCCAGATGGTCATTCATTAAGCTTTTACGAGTTAAGAAAGAAAATAAGAAATAAAGCTTTTTTTTCCTGTCTCATTTTTATATGACACTATTGATTTTGGCATGCATTTTTTAAATCGTAATTGAATAAATGTTGCCATTAAAACAGGTAAATCCAGCCACATGCAAGGGAAATAATACTAAGTCTAGCTGGTGCTCAGGTAATGAAATAAGAGCAATTGGTTTTACTTGATCGATGCACAGATTAAATATGATGTCCACTATCGTTCTTAGAATTTCAGTTTTTAATCCAAATTTTATGTTGAAATGCCTCTCCCTTTTCTGCTGTTGATTTTCAACAACCATCCTGACAACAAGGCTTGTCATACATGTACAAAAGGGGAAGTAACATTTTTATCACAATCTAAATGCAATTTGATTTTTTTTCTGACCTTTCTTGCACAGCAAAAATCCTAAGAAATTGCAAGAAAAGATCAAACTTGCACACCTGGAGATTGTCCTCAAGCCAATGTGGTTTTACACGCAAGGGGATTCATACACATGCATCAGACCTTGGCAAGAAATATAGCAATTCTTCACATTCCCATACTCCATTGAGGAACTGTGAATGGGATATATCTTAAAGGACAAGTCCACCCTAACAAAAATTTGATTTGAATAAAAAGAGAAAAATCCAACAAGCATAAAACTGAAAATTTCATCAAAATTGGATGTAAAATAAGAAAGTCATGACAATTAAAGTTTCGCCTAATTTCACAATACAGTTATATGCACATCCTGGCTGGTATGCAAATGAGGAGACTATGATGTCATCCATTCACTATTTCTTTTGTATTTTATTATATTAAATATTCTAATTTTCTCCTCATTGTCAAGTGATACAACGATTAATTCCTCCCTAAACATGTGGAACTATATGGTTCAGTCAAGTTGGTCCTTTTTGTCAAATCTATTAAAAAGGAAATATTGTATAATTCAAACAATAAAAAAACAAAAGAAATAGTGAGTGATGGAAGTCATCGACTGAGTCATCTAGTTGTGCATATCACTGTTTTGTGAAAAATAAGCGAAACTTAAAAATGCCATAACTTTGTTATTTTACATCCGATTTTGATAAAATTTTCAGCACTATGCTAGTTTGATTTTTCTCTATTTATTCAAGTCAGCATTTTCCTGGGGTGGACTTGACCTTTAACTTTTTTCTGTCCACACACAAACAAAATGAGAAAAACATCAGGTCATGATGCAAAAATCAAATTGCCTATTTTATTTGTTTCTCTGTGTGTGAATGCTACTAACAATCGGATATATGTTTCCTACTTTATTAACGTTTGATACCAGGTTCTACCAAAAAACAAAAAAAGACATTTCCTTGATTGTTTCCTGGAATTGATATGGATGCATGCCTGATTCTCAATTCTGATTGACTGCATTCTAAGACCCAAAGTTCATCCCTAAAACTAGTTTATTTGAATATACATGTAAATCAACAGACAGTGCTGTTGAGGGCACGCTTATGTTTTTTGGTCACACTTTTTTTATCAAATGTCCATAATGAAAATTCATTCACATCTGATTTTGAAGAAATCGTCAGTGTCATTCTCCTTTGATTACTTCTTGATGAGGTGGACTTGATCTTCAATATCCCAATAAATAAGAGGCCTGTTTATAAATTTTATACATTCTTTATACTTGAGCATACTAATTGTTCAAGAATGTACAGCTCACCATAACATTCACAAAGAAGGTCAACACATTAATGATCATTGAGAACATGTAAAAGTTTACTTTTACTTTGTTTTCAAATTCTGGGGTTTTTTTTTTGTTTTTTTTACTTTTCAAAAATATTTCCCATTCAACATGACTATTTCCATAACAAAAATACTGTTAAATAATATCAAGTATCAAAATATCATCAAGCTTTTTAACTTTGTGAATGGATCAATTTTTAAGGCTTTCAAGTGGCCGGAGGCTCTTTTGTCAACATTGGCACCTGAATTACCTATTTGATTGATTGATTGCATTGCATTTATTCTTTTTCATTCCAAAATTTAACAAAAGTTACAATGTATAGCAAAACACAAAAATATAATATACAGAAATGAAAAAAGGGAACCCACTGGAAAGCAAAGCTTGTTAATATAGTATGGGTTCCCTGCAATAAATAGTTAATTAAAGTATATCTTTGATCAATGAAATTCAAATCGTAAATTAAAAAGGTTTGTACAATGAAAAAGAATACTAGTGGGGTCAAGCTTTTTATGCCTACTATGTTACAATTACCAAAAAAATATTATATCATACCCCTGCTGTATAAAAAAAAACATGATTTCAGGAGTGTGTGAACAGACAATCACTTGGACAAGACAGGACGAATACTAAAAGCAAATCAAAGACAAAAACAAAAAAGGCACACAAACAGGACAGAACAGGACAAGACAGCAAAAAAAAAGGAAAGGAAACAGAACAAAACACACTACAAAACATAGACCAAACAGGAAAATAAGAAAAGCAATAGAACTAGACATTAAGGTGATAGGAAGAGAGAGAGAAAAAAAAAGAAATGTGAGAGGGAGGGGGAAAGAGAAGGAAGAAAATAAGAAGGGAAGAAGAACAAGAGGTGGTAGCTGCTTATACAGAAATGTTTGAGTTCTGGGGTTTATACCCAAGGATAAGAATTTTCTTTAACCCTCGAATGAAACTTAAATGTGTTGGTTTGTTACGTAATGATTCTATAAGGGAGTTCCAAAGTTAAAAGGATGGTTCTAGCTCTTGGTGGATAAAAGAGCCCGGCGGACCTAGTAGGATAATGATGAATATCGACATTTTTAGTAAACATGGAATAAAAAATATTTGGTAGTTCATTTCTATCTAAACTATACATGAGTTTTCCGAGATTGTATCGATACAAGTCACCAATCTTCAAAATATTATATTTATAGAAAAGTTTGTTAGTGTGTGAACCAAAATCTGCATGACAAATAATACGAATAGCCTTTTTCTGCAAAAGTAAAATTCTGTTCAGGAGGCAGTCAGCACAATTCCCCCATGCTGTTATACCGTAGTTTAAATGAGGCAGGATCAAAGTTGAATAAAAATTAAATAGTATATGAGTGGGAAAGAAAAATGTTACTTTGTTTATGATACCAATATTTCTCGAAATAATTTTACAAATGTGATCAACGTGTTCTTTCCAGGAAAGATTATTATCAATGGTTACCCCAAGAAATTTAGTACTGCCAACTCTTTGTAAATTAGTATTAGTATCCATTCAGATACATGTACTAGTTCGTGATTAATGGTGGCAAGCAAATGGCGTGGATCCTTATGGGAGAAAAAAATATTATTGGAGGTTTTACAAAAATCATTTATGTATATAAGAAAAAGTAGGGGGCCCATAATAGAGCCTTGCGGAACCCCAGAAGTAACAAGTTTTGTTTCGGAGTTAAAATTTTCGAAAGAGACAAATTGTTTTCTATTGTCTAGGTAGTTTCTGAACCACTCCAAGGCTATTCCCCTGACTCCATAGTAATTAAGTTTGTGTAACAAAATTTCATGATTAATGGTATCAAAAGCCTTGGAGAAGTCCAGGAACACCCCAACAGTATGTTGAAACTTGTCGATTCCGCTGGCAATCTTATCAACTATTGTTAATAATGCATGTGTAGTATTATGATTTTCACGAAAACCAAATTGCAAGGGATAAAATAAATCATGCAAATTAAAGAATTTTGCCGTACGAACAAATATCAATTTTTCAAGTACTTTAGACAAACAGGTCAGCAGTGATATGGGTCGATATTTACCCAACGCAGTACTGTCACCTTTTTTAAATACAGGTGTAACTCGAGCTAGTTTCAGCGATGAAGGAACAATCCCAGTAGACATATTTGGTGCAGAATGCATGATAAAACCCTGTTAATTTTTCTATTATTCTTAAAACATTAAAATATATAGATGTTTGTACATGGGCAATACCATATTACTTGGTGGTTTCAGACTGCCTCAAAGTTCGTCAGTTCCAGGTATTTTCTGATCGGGAAATTTACCCAATCAGAAAATACCAGGTAATATTGGCAATGTGAAAGCAAATTACGCATAATCTCCCCAAAAGAAAATACCCCCTTACTTGTCAAAATTACGAGAACTTTCGCGGGGATTTTTCCAAGGTCGCAGGTATTTTGGCAATGTGAAAGCAATTTACTGGAACTTTTCGCCCAGCGTGTATTTGGGCGCGGGCCAGTACCAGAACTCCTCTGCCTCAGCAGGAGGGTGGATGTGCACCTAGTGCACCCCCTTCTAGCCTACACCCTTGGATTGATGCTAGATCCTAAATATATCAAACATAGATGCATAGACTGCAACGGTTGTCTTGTGATCATTAGAAGAACTGCTCACTAAAGTGTCGCTGGGGCTAGCACATAGTGAGAAGTGAGTAATTGGTCAAGCAAGAAAAGTGGAAGGTGGCAACTTGACCTTTAAACTTTTGACCTCAAATTCAATAGAATTCCTGGGATCCATATACACCAAATTATAAGAGCCTAGGTTAAGTTAAACTTTAAGTTATCGCGTAAAAGGACTTCAGAAGGGTAAGATGAAAGCATGTCACTGTGACCTTAAGCTTTGACCTTTTGACCTCAAATCAATAAAATCAATAGGCTTTCTGGCATCCATGCTAGTATCATACACACCAAAATATGTGAGCCTAGGTTAAGTTAAACAAATTAGTTATCACATTTACAAGGACTTCAGAAGGGTAAGATGAAATTATGTCACTGTGACCTCCACCTTTGACCTTTTGACCTCAAATCAATAGGCTTCCTGGGATTCATGCTAGTATCATACACACCAAATTATATGAGCCTACATGTAGGTTAAGGTATTCATTATTTGAAGAATTGTAAATTCGTAATACCTATATCATGTAACAAAAAATATTTTTTTTGACTATTTTTACCATGTTCGCGAAATTGGAGCACCTTATGGCATGCGACCATATATGGGAATAAATAGAGAACTCAAATAAAAACTGAACACTTGCAAATTCATGAGGAAATATGGTCTATTTTATTTTGCTATACAGCAACTGGAGAATTGGGAGCCTCTTTTATACATTATATCCAAAACTTTACTTTATAGGTGTAATCACTGTCTCAGAAGAAACCAGGGAAAATACATTTTGTGTCTCGCCCACTTATGAAAATAACCAGAAATATCGTGATTTGCGAGGGCACGCAACAGAATTGTATCGAAACTTCATTGTGAAATGACTGGGATGGAATAACACTTGTCATAAGAGCCTTGCACGTAAACTTTAATGTTGACCTGAAAATGACCTTTGACCTTACCATGTGACCTCCGACTGCAGTATCACATGCAGGTCCCCCAAGTCCATCTACCATCCAAGTTTGATTGAAAAGTGACTTACGGTTGCAGAGTTAGGTGTCATATGATTCTTGCATGTAAACTTTAACGTTGACCTAAAATTGACCTTTGACCTTATCATGTGACCTCCGACTGCAGCATAACATGCAGGTCCCCCAAGTCCATCTACCATCCAATTTTGGTTGAAAAGCGACTTACGGTTGCAGAGTTAGGTGTCATAAGAGATTCTTGCATGTAAACTTGAACGTTGACCTGAAAATGACCTTTGACCTTATCATGTGACCTCCGACTGCAGCATAACATGCAGGTCCCCCAAGTCCATCTACCATCCAAGTTTGGTTGAAAAGTGACTTACGGTTGCGGAGTTAGGTGTCATAAGAGAGTTTGCATGTAAACTTTAACGTTGACCTGAAAATGACCTTTGACCTTACCATGTGACCTCTGACTGCAGCATCACATGCAGGTCCCCCAAGTCCATCTACCATCTAAGTTTGGTTGAAAATTGACTAAAAGTTGCGGAGCTAGGTGTCATAAGAGAGTTTTGCATGTAAACTTTAACGTTGACCTGAAAATGACCTTTGACCTTACCATGTGACCTCCGACTGCAGCATAACATGTAGGTCCCTCAAGTCCATCTACCATCCTAGTTTGGTTGAAAAGTGACTTAAGGTTGCGGAGTTAGGTGTCATAAGAGTCTCGCATGTAAACTTTAACGTTGACCTGCATGTAAACTTTGACGTTGACCTGAAAAAGACCTTTGACCTTACCATGTGACCTCCAACTGCAGCATAACATGCAGGTCCCCCAAGTCCATCTACCATCCAAGTTTGGTTGAAAAGCGACTTACAGTTGTGGAGTTATGTGTCATTAGGTTTGTGACGGACGGACGACAGACGACATTTGGATCCCTATATAAGTCTCTATAAGTGACAATAATAAGCAGTTCTTAGAGACGCAAAATAATACCATAGAAATAGTAAGTCTATTAGTGTAGAAGAATTATTGTTTTCTTTTGGGCTAATACATGTGCTTCTTAAAAGATATGTGTTTATCTGTTAAAAAGATTATGTGTTAACAATGGACAAGCAAAATTTCGGGGTGGCTCCATCCATTTTCATTTGCTCCAGACAATGGACAAAATGAGCGAACGATGAAATCACAGTGGACGGATGCTCGACGGATATAGAGCGTATGAAACACGTATGCAAAGAGTACACAACGGATACATAATGTTTCCCAATGAATGGCAAGATTCTTTTCCGTTTTACATTCTCTCTGCATCCGAAAGTGCAGTGGGACCAAGCCTTTACATGTTCAATTTCTTTTTGTGAACTATAAGAGCCTTGCAGCCTTGCAGATGCATGACTATGTGGTAAAGTGTAACACATTAAACCAGTTTATGTGTCAACAGTAAAAATGTGAACATTATTTAAGTTGCCTTTCCTTATAAATGCATAGCATACATTCTGATCACAAATAAAACTAATTGTAACAGAAGAATGGAATCATCTGCATTCAATATGAAGGCCAACTAGTTTCCCAAAATAAGCTAAGATTTTCTACTTGTAAAATACTTCCATGGATATTGTATGATACTTTATATAATTTATCTATTTATATCATTATAAACTCCAACTTTTCAGTCCAATATTAAGTTGTCTAGTGGTTACGACTCCCGTCTTTCACTAAGAGGGACATGGGTTCGAATCGCAGCCATGGCATGTTTTCCTTCAGCAAGAAATTTACTCAACCCAGGTGAGGTGAATGGCTACCCAATAGGATTTATTCCTTGACAATTTAGCGCAAATACGGTGGCTCAGCTATGGCCAGGGTAATAATATGATACCAAGTATCAAAGCGCAGTTGAGTATATATATGTACTGTGCTATATAAATGGATATATTATTATTATACCAATTTTGAAGCATTAATAAAAGAAATAATCTTTAAAATAAAAATCTGAAAGGATGCTTTTATTAGATCCTTTTTCTCAAAAGTTTAGTTGCATACTTACAGTGTCATCCCAAGACATCTCATCAACGCCCGTCTCAAACATGGTCTCATATTCAAAGTTTACTCTTTCCTGCATCACAAAAACAAGAGACAGATATTACAAAATTATTTTGTTCTTCTCATTTCATAACAAAATATTTGTACAACTACTCAGTGAGGGATTTTACGATGGCTTAAACCACGGAGGCTTTCTACCTCCATGCTCCATGCTTAAACTCATAAGTTAGCAACTCGCACTCTATTATAGTTTAACCATGGAGGTAGAAAGTATGGTAGGGTTTGATAGGAGAATGAAACCCAGAGAACAAGTCAACTTGTGATGGCAGAAAAAAAAAAGAAAATCAACACAAGTTTGAATATAATTGATTGTACAACAAGTTATGAGCATTTGAAAGTCAGGATCAGTAATTGATGGGATGCCAATCCTCCCATTGGCAATGTCAACTAGATCTGTGACTTTGCCCATGTACTCCCCTTTGGACAGTGAAAATATACCCCAAAATATCTGCTTTTTGTTAATTATGATGACGGGACCAAAAAAAAGGTAATTTATGATATATGTTCTGAAACCTGTATTACATGTCCTCTCATTAAAAATTACTTGATCTTATGATAAACCAAAGAAAAGATAAAATTTAAGGAAATATTGCCTAATTATGTAATGGAAAAGTGTGCATCTCTGACATCACAGATCTGGGTTCACATTGCCAAAGGGGCTTCATGAAGATGATTACGAATAAAACTCTTTGAATATTGATAAATTACATTTGTTCAATATGTAGATCTATTTGACTAACTAAAGAGTGTACCATGATGTGGGGGGGCAGGAAAACGGGAAAAAAAATCAAATTGATAATTGTATTCTGTAGATAAACAATTGAACTCAAAAATTGAAAAGAAGCCCATTACTTTCGTGAAAAATAGCACCTGTAACTTTGTTCATAAATACCTTTGAAACAGCTGCCTAATAAAATGATTCAGGGGAAAAGGGTTAATACATGTATGTAGGGAAAGCCCACATACACTCAACTTCCATAATTCATGTTTGGGAGTGTACTGATCACAGAGTATGGGAATTTGGTTTATCATCGGAATGTCCTTTGGAGCTAAACGAATAGAGATGTGAACAATGTGATGGGTCTGATATTGTGTTTTATGGAATTTTAAACTGCATTTAATAAGTGATACAGCCATTTCAATTATTGTAGTTTTGTGACTTTCTTAGTAATATACAGTGCGTATCAAAAAAAAGTTTACACTTAGAAAAAATCCTGTAAAATTATACATTTGTAATATCCTGAAGATTTTTCCACATTTTAACATTGGTACAGATCCATTTAAGCAAATGACGATATAACTGTCGAAAAATATTTCCGCTTGAGTGAGCACCACTTACTTTTGAAAAGTTAGTGAAAAATGATTTGCGCAGAACTTTGAAATAGTTATGTGAATAAAAATAGACCTTAATCATGAAGAACACGTAGAATTCAGCTAGTAAAATTGATTTGAAGATATCTTTTACCTTTTGTAACCTGTTTCCTTTCCCAAAACACTTCGAAGAGTGCAATTCGCCCTACCCCACTCCCCCACACACCGAGGCCATCGTGACGATATTTGCTTTACATTGAGCTGTGATATACATGAAATGGCTTAGGCTTGATTTTCATTTGGTAATCATTGTCAAGCTTGGAAAAGTGTGGAGAAACAAGTATTAAATGAAAAATGAAATGTTAATTCACTTTAATTAATAAAAACTTAGTGAAAAAATGCTGGAGATGTCTGATATAAACTTTTGTTCAGTTCAGTTATGTCCTCATATCCAGCTGGAACATAAAGGGTAAAGGTTGTACTTACTGAGTGTTGAAATTTCAATTTGGGTGGCAAAAATTGATACAAAAAGCTTGAATGTATCCGTTTTATTTCAATTGACTAAAAGTGCAAGGTAAATGTATGAGAAATGTATCGCAGGGTAAATAAATAAATGAACGAACGAATGAATTAATCAATTAATAAATGAATGAATACATACATACATACATACATACATACATAAATACATAAATAAATAATGTATCAATTAATTGATTAATCAGCACATGAAAAGCACAAACAAATAATTTAAATAAAACCAATAATTAATGTTTCAAATGTAAAAAAGTGTATAACACAAGACCAACAACAATCAAGATGATAATCAACATTTTCATTATGTACAATGAAGTAGCATTTGGCTATACACACATTGATAAATGAAAGGCATTTTCTATGAAAATACATAATATTCTTTGAATACTTCTATTGGCTAGGCTTGCTAGGCTTCCTGTGAAGCATATTCAAACAAGTAACATGATTCAGCACTTTTAGCATTACACTTTGCTCAAATATTTACATTAATGTTAACATTATCAACTCAAACACGTTCACCTTTTAGATAACCGTAGTGTTTCTTTTCGAGTCCTTTTTTTTTCTTTCTTATTTGTTTGCAAGGGGGGGTCCACAGACTGAGCACTATGATAGTCAGCACAAACGAGAAATTTATGATAGATGTAGAGTGTAGAGAAAAAGAAATTTGCTTGGCAACAAGCAATAGACTTAGGGATTAGGGATGGTCCACACTGAAGATACTGTATTCATATCTCAATAAATAGAGTACAATCCACAGAGCAAAATAAATGCTGACAATTTGTTCAAAATCGGATAACAAATAACAAAGTTATACAATTTTAAAGAATTACAATATTTCGGTGAAACAGTTCAAGGCATGTCTTCACGAATATTCAATGAGAAAACTTACATGTATGATGTCATATCCCCACTTGTTCTTCTGTATTTTATTCCATGAAATTACATGTAGGTTTATTCAAAATGTTTCTACCAACAATTGGATTGACAACAGATTCCATGTAAGTGCAGAAGTTATTTATTGCTGCAACTTATTTCATTATAATGGAGACACATCTTTTATGTATGAAAAATGAAACAATTATGATTTCTAACAGAGAAAAGGGAAAGTGGGGATGGAACAGCCCACCTCATGAATATTCATGATGACGTGCATATAAACTGTTTTCAAGAAATATTGCTAAATTTTAAATCTCAATTTAACATCATTACTTGTTATCCCATTTTGATGAAATTTTCAGCATTTTGCTCTGATAATTTTACTCTATTTATTCAGATATAAATATCTTCAGCCTCGAGTATCACTTTAATACAATACTTGAGAATTGGATGGTAATGAAAAACCGGTGACACATTAATTGCTCCTGTGGCAATTGCTGTGGCTTAATTTTGTCTAAGATGTAGGGTTAGGGTTGTAATTGGGTTTTATGTTAGATTTAGGATTAGGTTTATAGAGTATAGTGTTAAATCCAGTGTTGAAGTTGGTCATTCCATTAGTATATGTGTTGAATTTACAGCAGAGCAATTGTCACCAGAGTAAATGTCATGGGACCAAAAAAATGGCAGAATTACAGTATACATATAAATGTGGAAACCAGAGGATAGAAATGACATTCTCTCTGGGCACAAACATTTTTCATATAAACCACATTATATAAATTGCATCAAACTGATTGGGGATATTGATGAAGTAATTTAATCCACACATTAGTCTGGTTCTATAAAATATTACATCATTAGAAATAAAATTGTTGATAATGAGGGAGGAGAAGTAGATACAAATTTTAACTCATTGGAATCAATGCTCACGTGTGATATTAATGATATGAGCAAATTGCAAGTTAGATCAAAGCCGCAATTTCTCAAATTAAAGTACGGTAAACAATTTGTGAATTCTCATGAAATCCAGCTTCTTAAAATTCTAAAACTTGAAATAAATTTGTTTATTTTAATTCATTTGGCACCAGTAAGAAAGTGAGATAATTATCAGGAGTAATATAGCAAGACAGTGCACTAGGCAACCAGCACAGAATATGGAAAAAGGTCACTCCTATCATAGAGCTCCATGCTCCTATTCAACAAAGTAAGAGTTGCATAATATTTGCCTAGAGGGTTTACTCAGAGGCTTGTATTGCAGACAAGACTCTATCAATAAATGGAGTTACTATGGATGGCAAAATCTTCAAACAAGGTATCATCATAATGATAATCAAACCTTGCTCTGGGGGATGTAGACAGAGCTGCCTGTCTTTATCGTACATGGGGATTTGGTAAATACAGGACCGCCTTTTCTGTTATGATATACAGGCATAACGAAGCTTGCAATAGATTGTCAAATGTAGAAGCAATCAAGATGACCCAGCACCAGCTAACACTGACAACCGTAAAAAAAAAAACCTGCCAATCTTTAACAAAGTTGACAAGTATGTAATAACAATCTGTTTTAACATACGAGACTATAACATTTGCTCATGATTCAAATAAATCAGATATATTGACAGAGTACTTCAAACTTTGTGAATCATACAAAAATAAAGGCACAAGTTAAAACCTGCTGTGTCATGCAAGTTAGGCTACAGAACACAATCCACAAAGACCCATCCATCTCTCTTATGCTACTTTTTGCAATTGTGTTAAGAAAAAAGTAAGTCCTAATACACCTCGCCACCTCCCCTTCCCCAAAGAGATTTAGCACTTCATACCTCAATAAGTCCAGCTAACATAAGCTTGTTGATGTACACTGTGGCAGTATGGGCAAAGTAGAAGATGAGTGGAAGGCGAAGTCTATCTGGTGCTCTGTAGAAAGCATCTTTTGCTAATGAGTAGAAGAGAGATAATTAATTAAATGCTAGAATAGATAGTAGCATTATCATAAAATATAAAAACCATTACTTGTATTTGTATGTTATATTGATTTGTATTTGTTTTATGGGAATAAATGATAAATAAATAAATAAATGAATAAATATATAAATGAATAAATGAATGAATGAATAAATGAATAAATGAATAAATAAACAAATAAATAAATAAATAAATAAATAAATATACAAATAAATAAATAAATAAATAAATAATAGATGAATCAATCAATCAATTAATTCATTGAATTAGTAGTATAATGTAAATACCCCTGCATAATAAAATCTTTAAAAAAGATCACTATTACAAGGCACAAATGATATAATACATGTAGGAATAAAACAAACTATACTGTTCACCAAAAATTTATCATTTGGAAGAAGGAATAAATTATGGTTCTTTACATCAGCAGTAAATCTTTCAGCTGACCAATTAAAGTGCTTAAAATGTTTTTGGTGTTAGACAAAACATTTTTTCTGAAGTAATTTTCGGTTATTCTTCTCATTATATTGTTATAGAAAAAAAGTCTACAAAATATAATACTTACTTCTCAAAGCAGCAAAGATGCTCTCATTCAAACTGTAACTATTCTCAAAATAAGCTAAGATATCCCTGTAATGACACATAAAATAATGAAGATAAATTAAAAACATATATGTAATATCTTTGCCAAAACATAAAGACTGCCCAAGGGATACAAGAAAAGTATTTCTTTATTCATGAGCAGATTTAAAGATTAGTACCAGCTTTGGTCACCTGTAAATTTGACTAAAATACAGGTTCATGTAATTCATGTGACAATGGGAAATATGATTAAATGAACCCCCTACCCCCCCCCCCCCTGGATTTCAGCATCATTTACTGTATCATTAAGTATTAGAATCATTTTGGGGTAAGTAATACTGATTACTTCCTCATTCTGGCTAGTGCCAAGTTGAGGTGGGTATCGTTATTCAGAAGCAAAATTCATATCACACTTCATGTATTACACTAGTCTGTAAACACAGCCTTAAATATTTGACACTTTAACCAATAATAGGTCTAGAGTAAAGTCTAAAGACTATGTATGCCTAAGGGCTCTGTCTGTATTCAATTAATAGCCAGCCATAATACACAGTGAATCTAGGCTTACTACTTCAGACTCTGCATTATGCACTGTGCAAATTGCAAAAACAAAGGGTCTGTGCCTGCAGACTACTATTAATACATTTCAATGAGAAGGGCAAGGTCTGTGTCATATTTCATATATCAACATTACATCACTGCTAGATATAGGAGGTGATGCAAGAAAATATCTACAATCAATAGTAAATTTCTATTTCTGGAACGTTGTGGCCCAGTGGATTAGTCTTCTGACTTTGAAACAGGGGGCCGTGGGTTCGAATCCCAGCCATGGCGTAACTTCCTTCAGCAAGAAATGTATCCACATCGTGCTGCACTCAACCCAGGTGACGTGAATGGGTACCCGTCAGGATTAATTCCTTGAATGCATGAGCGCTGAAAGGCAGCTCGAGCTAAAGCCGGGGTAATAATATAATAATAACATCGCGCCTCGGAATAGAATATTTCTTGATAGATGGCGCTATATAAATGCCTATATTCTAGGAGTAGCAAATCAGTTTACAGTACTCGTTGCAAGAAACAGATCAACAATCAATGGCAAATCTACAATTAATATCTAGTAGTGAACATGTATGAGTGCATTATTGGGAACAGGAAATAAATTTGCCATTGCATGACTACAATTTTCTTGCAATGCCCCAATAGAGGTGAAAACTGCAGCTTACTGCATGAAAATCTGAAGTCAAAATACTGAGGAGAGGATGACTCATCATCACCCTTAATATGTTTCTCCAATATGATCTCCATCATGATCCCCCACACAGCATACTACAAAAAATGTGTAGTATGTACCTGCATATACCACATAATGTGCACACATACATGTATTTATGTCATAGACCCAAGTCATCTACAATGCCCAGAAATTGGAAAGATGTTGTCGGGTACAATGTGACAGTATATTATTCATACGCATTTGAACGGTGAAAAACAGACCTTAAATAATTCATGTTCATTTGTATGAGTGAATAAGCCTATATAGAGCACCTAGACTTATACTACCATTTTCTAGATGTCCAATATCACATTGATTTTCATTCATAAACAGTGTTTAAATTTGATAACATTTGAATAGGACTCTCTTACTCTTTGGTGCAATTGGAGAGGTCACAAGGCCGCATTGATTTCCAGGTGTAAGGACCAGAGAGGATATCTTCAAGCCTTAGTTCAGTTGCCATGGTTACTTGCTATATACACAGAATGTGTCTGGAATGAAAAAATAAAGAGAGAAAAATAAGAGAGAATGACTCATCTACAATGATGGTGCAAAAATCATCACATCCTCTGCCCAACCCTACATCATACACAATAGCTAGAAGGCATTATAAATCAACTGTGGAGGCAGCGTACATGTAGCTCAGTCGGTTAGAGCGCATGTTTCAGATAAGATCGTAGATCTCAACGTGAGGGGTTCGAGTCCTGCTCATGCCTATCATACGCGTCTAACAAAAAATCTGATGCTATATATAGCGTTGTGTGTAAGCGTGCCTCACCACTATTCAGTCCAGGTGTGAATGCAGTTTGAAAACACTCCGTCCATCGGAAAAAACGCAAACGTTGGTCCCGTGGATAGGAGAGACACAAGTCACAACCTATGCACGTTAAAACCAATACACTATTCGTCAAAGAGTAGGGTGTTCACCCGGTGTATTGCACTTGCCGGTCCCCAGTACTACAATACTGCAAGAATCTTCAGGATTGAAGGAGGCAGTCAGTGTAGATTGAAACCTATAGTAACTAGCTTGAAACCTAGTAACCTAATTAACTGACTTTCTTGGCACCTGGTGACTTCTGAATGCCATTATTCCAAAAGATTTATGTGCAAGGACTAGTTGAGAAAACAGGTTTTAGAAGACATAAGCAAAGGACTGATTCCATATTAAATGTATAAACAATAAAATTTGAAATGGAATTTTCACGTTTGACTAAGTCCAGTTTTAGTTTCTTTTATAATAATAAGAAGATAAATCACCATATTGAATAAATTCTGGGAAAATATGAATCAACAATCCAAACTGACTATTGCAACTTATTTCAATAATGAATATAAAAACATTCTAGCTGCTGAAATCAAACTGAATGAATGATTAGCTTCAATACTTCACCATATTGTATAAGTTTAAAAGAGAAATAGATCACGAGTAAAAACGAATGACTATTAAAAAACTTACATCACACAGTCATTACAATTTTCAATTGCTTTGTTTACTGTTATTTCAGCAGAGCGAGGATTAGTGTACGAGGTGTATAAAAACAACTTTCATTCATTTAAATAGCACAGGATATAGATTACAAATTTTAGTACAAAAACATAATTTTCTATGAATATCATTTTTGGAAATGGCTAGCATTCATGATAAAAGATCGCAAAGCATTTTCAATTTCAAACATTACGATTTCATTTCATTACGATATATATAGAGCTCATACAGATGAATTGTTTCGTCATAAACGTATCCTTAAAGTCAATGACCTGTACCGCTTGCAACTATTCCAATTCATGTATCAGCTAGATAGAAATAGTGTACCTAATGTCCTACAAAAGAAATTTATGAGAAACAATACTTTACATTCATATAATACGAGACATTCAAATGACTATCACTTACCCAAAAGTAGAACAGTATTTTCTAGCAAAACTATATTTTTCACAGGACCAAAACTCTGGATTTCTCTGGACAGAGTAATAAAAGAGGCAGCTAATCTAAACCGATTTAAATTACTCGTCAAAAAATTTATTCTGAATTCTTATTGATTCAATCAAATATTTTGTGAACCTCATACTTACCCACGGTAGTATTGATTATTTTAAAGTCAATATTTAATTTTGTAAATAGTGTAAATACATTTGTGTTACAGTGTTTATATATAATTTTATAGAATTTTGCTGATTATTTTACTCTACTTATATCATATTACCCTTGGATAAAATTTTGATAGGGGGTCTACATTTTACAAGCTTTGCTTTTTAGTAGGCCCCTCCACTTTTTTCATTTCATTGCTACGTTTCAATCCTGTGTGTTATGCTTTTTTTTCAGTGTTAAAAGGATTTATTATAAATGTACTTTGATGATTGTGGAATATGAATATATCAATAAATACAAAAATAAATAAATATGGAATTTTGAAACAATTTGATGATGTACGACTAACACAGGTCTGTGTAGTGTGTATGCAGACCATTCTTGTAAACAGACAGGATGATCAATTATTAATTCATTGATGTGTCCTCTTCAAGGGAAAGTTTATAGTTCATGTTTTGAGAGGAAAACTAAATTTAAAAAAAAACCCAGGCCTACAGATTCCAATGGTAGGGCCAGGCTAGTCTACTGTGCAAACCCTTCACGAGAGTTAAGGGTCTGAATTGCAGCCTACTCATGCCTTGTGTACTGAAGGCCCTCTCGCTCAGTTGTGCTAGTCTTTGCTTGGAGACACATTTGTTGATCAAAGTTTCAATCAGGGTCTGTGCCTGCAGACTATAGGGTCAGTCGGTGGTGCAAGTGACAGGCACTCTCTCAATATTCAAATTTGCTTTGCTGCACCCCCTCCATTTCAAAATCCTGGACCCGTCACTGAATTCCACCCTATCTCAACTTGCTCGTAGAAATACAAATCAATGTTCGTACAGAGGTGTTAGTTGTTCTACTTTCTCTCAATATATGATCGGGAGGTGTTAGCCTGTATAACATTCAACAATGCATGTGAAATGGAGCAGACAGTCACACAATGCAGGTGAACAATGAACTCGGATGTTTAAAAAGCGCATGGCTGGATGCATATAATGGCGATTTTATATTTCAGTAATTGCCTCAGATGAATGGTGCATAAAGGCTGTTCTCTTTTCCAATGCAATGCCAAAACATGTTACTGTTAGTACAGAAAATAGACAGACGCCTTTTCTCAAGTCAATTTTTAAAAAATGGGAAAATCAATTAATTACATATCAAGTGAAGATTTCAGAAGGCTCATTTCATTGAATTTACAGGAAAGAAAATAAAAAGATATATCATCATTGTACCATGGGGTTTTCCCCATTAAACTGAATATTCAATGGGTTGATTACTTGATTTTAATGACCATTGTTGAAAAGTTTCCGTCAGTCAACCTTGGATTTATACTGGCATGAATAAGGAAAAATACATCATTCTTTGCACAACAAATTAATATGTATTTCAACAAAAACATTATTTATTATTCAATATGTGAATAAAGATTAAAGAAAAACACAGTGAGTACAATACCATTTTGCAATATACAGTGCGATTCAGCAAAAGCACAGTGGGTTAATATGATCATTCATTGTGTAATATGTACTTAAACAAAACCATAGCCTCAACACAAACCCCCAAAGAGTGTGCCATACAATGAAACAACAAACTGATAATTTTATCAAATCAAATGATTTAATGCCATTTTGAAATCTTTGCACTTTGTCTTATAACAACTCTTTACATTGTACATCCATGAAATTGAAGTTTAACGTTCAAAAAGTTAATCATACAAGTACAACATTCTATGGATTCAAGACAGAAATAACTAGTATTATCATTATACAGCCTCTTCAATGCAAAACAATTTCTATTTATAAAAACTGATTGTTTTATAGAGCTTCTTGTTTGTTATAAGATTGTTCATTCAGTAGGCAGACAGTGTCAACCTTTTGAAAAGGACAAACCATAAAAATAATCTTCATTTTGTTGGATAATTCACCTTGGAGAGACAATAGACTACTTAAAAAAATAATTAGTGAATGATGAAAAATGATTAGAATTCAAAATCAATTCTACCAAATTTAGTTTCGGAGATATCTTTAAAATATGATTCCCTCATGTAATCAAATTCAATGCACAATATTTCTTTACAATATTTTGCAATCATAAATGCTATGTCTATCACATTATTTTGTGATATCATCTTTGATCTTGACACTTCTAAATTTCAAAGAGTCAAATCAGAAACACCTACAAATACATCTTTTTGACACAGTCACCCAGTCATATTGAAACAGAGAGTCAGTGAGCAGTGGCAAAATTTGAAAAAAAGCAAATACATGTAGCTATATTTTTGTTTTGTAAAGACTCTTTACGTGTGACTAGGACAATAGATGTTACATAAGAGATGTATTTACACAGAGGATATTCTTAGTCTACTTTATATACAGTTCATATTCCATTCTGTTCCTGTTTTTCAAACTTCAGAATCTTTAGTAAGACTAATTACCAAAGATGAATTCAATTCTAGGATAAATTATCAACCAACCATGTCAAATGGTGTATCATGTATGTAAATATATGTCTACATGTACTTACATCATGCATTGATTATACCAGTGCCTAGAGTAGATCAGAAAATCCAGGTTATTGTCATTCAAAGTACCTTTATTGATTTGTTACATGAGATGTGTTCAGACTAGTCTGCAAGCACTAGATCGTATCTAGAGAGAGTGAAGACCAGGGCTCTGTAACACAAGGATTAGAGATCAATTGCTAAATGAACTGACCAATCAAGATCAATGTTACACGCGCATATGGCACAAAATACTGACTTGGAACCAATCAGATATTTCCTTTCATATTTGATATTCATCCCAAACCTTTGTGTTACGGGACCCAGGTCTGTCCAAACTCTGTGGTGTAGACCCAGCCACAGTCTCACTACTTCAGACTATATTCAGACAAACTCAATCACCAGAATACCTGTAAATTTAACTCTTAAAGATCATTATTTTCTAAGCATGGAGATGGCTCAATAAACTCTATTATTAAGTAATAAGTTACAGTACTGTAACTGGTTACTCATCTTGTCTCATTAATATTTTGGTGGCAGCGGTGGGATTGACCTTGCCTGCTCTGCATAATGAGTTTTATGATTATACGAGAGGTAGTCAGCGATTACTGTCATGATAGGTGTAACATTAGTGTACACAATGTCGTAACTAGTCCCATATTCACGGCTGTTGAGGATCTGTCCTCATGAATCCTCATCCCCAGGCCCGAGATACTTAAAGGACAAGTCCACCCCAACAAAAAATTTATTTGAATAAAAAGAGAAAAATCCAACAAACATAACACTGAAAATTTCATCAAAATCGGATGTAAAATAAGAAAGTTATGACATTTCAATGTTTTGCTTAATTTCATAAAACAGTTATATGCACATCCTGATCGGTATGCAAATGAGGAGACTGATGACGTCATCCACTCACTATTTCTTTTGTATTTTATTGTATGAAATATGAAATATTCTAATTTTCTCCTGATTGTCAAGTGAAACAACGATTTATTCCCCCCTGAACATGTGGAATAAGCATTGTTCAATACTATATCGTTAAGTCAAGTCGGTCCTTATTGTTAAATCTGTAAAAAATGAAATATTGTATTAATATTATTCAAACAATAAAAACAAAAGAAATAGTGAGTGAGGGACATCATCGACTGTCTCATTTGCATGTCACCGAGTTGTGCATATCAATGTTTTGTGAACAATAAACAAAACTTTAAAATGCCATAACTTTCTTATTTCACATCTGATTTTTGATTATGCTAGTTTGATTTTTCTCTATTTATTCAAATCAACATTTTTCTGGGGTGGACTTGACCTTTAATGTTTGATGTTAGACTTTCATGCTACATGTACTTATTCGGATTCAGTAATTAATTAATGTGAATTACTGTGTAACTGGAAATAGTGAGAATGGTGAATCACTCATGCCAGACTCAATTGTAATTATGAAGATGAATATGAATGTTATGATCACTTTTCAATTGTACTTATTAAGATTTTCAAAAATGAATATATATAGATTCTAGATCATAAGTTGTAAAAATTCATTGACTGATTTATAACCAAGTAAATACTCATTTTGTGCAGATAACCTTTGCAACAAGGCCATACAGGATTTCGTTTGGAAAGACTTCCTTATGTCCCCTCCACTAATTAAAAAAAATACTTCTCCAAAACCCCTTTCTTTCGTCCTCTTTTTCTTCTTTTTTTCTCCTTACTTCCGGTTGGAACTTGGGTTCGAACCTCTCGCTACAGAACGAGGTATCTCCAGTCTGTCGCCTTACTCACTGAGCTAGCAGGAATTGTTGAAATCCATGCATGGATTTTCTAGTCTACTCTCCAAGAGTATTGGGTATTTTTTTTTTTTTTACTTAATAAACCGATGCCATTGGGAATTACACACACTCATCATTTTGAAGGAATAAAGCCATATTTTGGTATATATCCAACTTTTCCTTCTTAAATCTCTTAGATATATGTTAGATAATTCTTGATAAACCTTCTCCATATTTTTTTTTATTTTAGTGGAGGGGACGTATGGAAGCCTTTCGTTTGGCCAAAACATGTTCAAGTTAATACGGACATAACAGAGGTAATGAACTGAGTGGAGCAACAGTCAGAAATTTTGCTTGTTTAGAATACATTACAAAGGTTGGTCAAGTCAAGAATGTAAATGGCATAAAATTAATAATTTTATGACTAAAAAAAATCAGTTCTTGAGAACTGAAAGTGAAGGGTGTTTTTGTTAGTACACGGGCAGTCACTAAACCTGCTAATGCGAGGTGTACAAGGCATTGGGACATATTTAATTAGTATATATTAGTAATACCCTAGTCCCTACCCTACCCCTCATTGATCATGCCCCTCCCCCTCCTCCCTGATGCCAGTGCAATTAACAGGTGTCAAAGCTAAGGGTCTAAACCAAAGTGAAATTGTAATTTTACATTTTTAACAGCATTGTCTTATAATCAAGTTAGTGGCAATTACAACCACACGAATATTGTTTGGTAAGTGTAACCACTGCATAGTCATGACACTGACAATACTTAGATATGTTCTGTAGTCGTAACGTAAGACGTCGATAAAGACACAAACTGGGAAGGGGAAACTAATTTACCGTGTTAACGCATCACCTATTACTATTAACGAAGTAAGCTGAGCAATAACACATACCAAATGAAAGACAACAGGAAGAACTGTAGCAGGGCTGGAAGGAATCTTGATTATTAAAACATGAAGAAAAGACCAAATCCATGTAAATAATACGTTAACTCCTCTATCCGTTTCCCCCACAACCACTGAGAAACTGCCAGCGCCACCAATGCAGTGCATATACGTGTGCATGCAGCTCACTCCAATCCACCGGCCCAGCTGTACCGCTGCACGTGCGCTTAATCCTGGTCGACCAATCAGAGGCGTGGAATTTCCCCAAGCCTTCCCACCACCCTTGACGATCCCCTAACAACAATGATTAAGGGTTTTTTGCTTTGTTTTGGGGGCAAAGTGCTTCACTGACTGTTCCTAATCAATTTTGAATCCACTTTATTTGTTCACACATACATTGAACGTTCATATGTCTATGTCATCAATAATAGCCAAAACATTTCAGGTTGGCCTATTTAATTAGGTAAAAGCCGGGTAAAAGTGGTAATACGAACTGCATAGATCAAGGAGATCCTCTATCACCTTTATTTAACTCCTTGGTCAAATCATGGAGCTGTTAATAGCTCTATGGTCAAATCATGGGGTAGGTCCTAAACGCCGGCCTAAACGTGTTGCAGGATGAAACAGGGAATGGGAAGCTCAAATAAAATCTTAACCTAAAATCAAATGTATTTATTTTCTTGAAAGTAATTCTCATATTACTATAACTTAGTTGGCCGAAAATCTAAATGATACCAGACCACTGTCTGAAAGATGAATGAAGATAAGAAGAAAGGTAACTTCGTCTGGTCTTGATTATTGATACCACGCAAACCACGCATCAAACTGGTGCCTGTTTGGCCACGCCCATCGATTGATGTGCTGCGCTCTGTTTTTTCCTGTGACGAGTTCATGGAGCTAGTACACCTCCTGGTCCAGGCTTTCTGGATCGCGCCCTCAACCGGCTTAAGATGTATAGTCAGATAATAAAGAATAACAATAGCAAAGTTATTGAATTTCAAAGTTTAGCAATATATTGTGACTTACCGGTATATGCACGCTGTCATGAATATTCATAAATTTGGCTGATGATACATCCCCACTTTCCCTTTCTTAATGTATTACATTAAATCCTAATTGTTCAATTTGTTTTCATACATGAGTGGATAATATTTCCCTTCTAATGAAATAAGTTGCTGCTGCAATGAATATTTAATGCACTAATTCAGTTGTCAATTCATTTTTTTATTTCTTGTAGGAAAGTTTTTTAATAAACCTGATTTCATACAATGAAATACAAAATAACAAGTGGGGATATGACATTATCAGTTTGCTCATTGTATATTCATAAAGGCATGCCTAGAACTGCTACACCGGAATAATGCAAATCTTTCATGCCATAACTTTTTTTTAATTCCTTTTCCGATTTTGATCAAATTCAGTGTTTTGTTTGTCTGATTTTTCTTAATCCGTTCAAATCATATTATCTTCAGCCTGGAGTACCAAAGAAAATGTTGATTTGAATAAAGTGGGGAAAATCAAACTAATATAATGCTGAAAATTTAATCAAAATCGAATGTAAAATAAGAAAGTTAGGATATTTTAAGTTTCGCTCATTTTTCACAAAACAGTGATAGGCACAACTTATTTACATTCAAATGAGACAGTCGATGATGTCCCTTACTCACTACTTCTTTTGTTTTTTATTGTTTGAATTATACAATATTTCTTTTTTTTTATAAAGAATTGACAACAAAGACGAACCTAACTAAACCATTAAACAATGCTAATTCCACATGTTCAGGGAGGATTATTTTGTTGTTTCACTCGACAATGAGGTGAAGATTAGAATACTACACATTTCATAAAATAAAATACAAAATAAATAGTGAATGGATGACGTCATCGGTCTTCTCATTTGCATACCGACCAGGATGTGCGTATAACTATTTGGTGAAATTAAGTGAATCGGAAACTTTAGATTTTTCTCATTTTATTCAAATCAACTTTCGGACTTGCCCTTTAAGTGGTTAGGTCTTAGAGCTTATTTTATACTTTTCTTTATCTATGTTATTTGTCTATTTGAGTCATGATTATTTTCACACAGTAAAAATAAGAGTAAACAAAATAATTGATGAGGTATTGTAAATTTTACAATTTACAAAATGGATAGAACCTAGTTTGATATAAATCATACATTTATTTTGTGCAGAGTTGAAAATTTAAGTATATGCATAGAAAATTGAATAATAAAAATGAGAAATTGAACGTTGCTGTTTGAGTTTCCAACATTTTCCAAATTAATCCAAACAATCTTTATTAGTGATTATTAGTGATATGTATTTTGCTTGGATAGTATCCATTAGGGTAAGCTCTTCTTTTTTTTGGGGGGGGGGTAGTATTAATGATTTACATTTCTGTATTTTCTGATTTGTATGTTGAAAATTCATAAAGAAATGAACTAAAGAAATCAGTGTGCAATAAACCTACTCATGTTAGTTTCAGTGTGTTGAAGAAAATTCTTATCTATAAATATAAACCGCAGATCCCAAACGTCTCTCCCTGAGCGGTTACCCGGCCTCATTTCTCTCTTTCTTATTATATCTTCCCCTCTTCTCTCACCTTTAGATTCGTAACTGGTTCCAGTTAGAAAAGTCATTTCCAGTTGGAAGACATTTCCAGTTACTCAACTGGTTCCAGTTAGGATTTCCAGTTGTCCAACTGGTTCCAATTGGTTTCATTACATTTCAGTTAAGACCAAGTGAAACCAGTTGAATCCAGTTGGAAATCCAACTGGTTTCAATTGTATTTTGGTCCTGGGTTATTAGTTCTGATATTTCCCTCAGCCCAATGGTCCCCCTTAAAGCACCAGACCTTCGTGTAACATGTAGAATGGATATGAAAAAGTGTAAAAGTATACTGCAGCATTACAAAATTGTAATATGAATGATGCTATTGGCCATTTTGGCAATGTAATCAAATCTATTTATATCTGATTGGTGCTTAGATAAAGAACAATTCCATTCAGCTGATGTTAATATTGTGTTTCAATAATTATGATGATAGTTTTTTTTCTAAACGTTGGACCCAACTCAAAACAGATCTTTGTGATTCAAATTCTGAATATTGTTATACAGTATATACAAATGAAAATTGATATCCCTTGTGAAAACTATCAAAACAACCACAAAAAGGAGAGAATGGCCCTTCATACAATTCACTTTCATTCTTAATTAAAATGATTTAAAATAGATCCAGACTGGATGTGAATTACCTGCAAAACATTGGATTTATAATTGAAATTTTTTCTGTAAGATTTGATTTTAAGTTGTTAAGGCTTGAAGATATTCATAATTCAAAATCTAAGAGTTCGACGGGCTACTACTCACACCCGATGTAGAATTACTTTAAATCAATGATATTTTTAGAGTGTATTTTGTTTCGTAAAGTTACAAAATATGTTCCGACGTTATGTATTCTACCTGTGAAACAGCATTTTCATCTCAATCTTGTGAATAGAAATTCACTATCATTTCTAACCAAAGAGTAGGTCGCATTTCATGTATATACACGTGTAACATCAATCATACTAAAAAGCAGCTATCGCATGTAGAGATCAAGTTTGTCTCAAAGCACTAAGTCATAAAGGGCGATTCCATGCGGGGCGTACGGGACATTTAGACTACAATTTCTAGTCTCTTGGCCAAAGCGTGCAGAAATGAAAATTGTTCTGTGGCAATTACAAAGTACAAGCGGGTATTCTTGTTGAAAAATGACAATCAACCAAAATCAGTTGTTTATGGTGAACAAGGGATGAAATTGCTATTTGTCGTACAGGCCGGGCGCAGATATGTCCCGTATGACACGCAAAATTTTAATTCTAGATTAACCATAAGTAATATATATTTTGGAAATAAAGCTCCTTATTTGTACTCAAGATTACCATTGCTTGTTTATTTCTGCTCGATCGAGGCAGATGCATTTTGACGCAATTGGTCCTATGCCAACATAAATTTGTCAACGATTGTTTGAAAACAATGGAAATGTGACACTTTCACATGGTTTTTATATAGTAAACTTCGTGTGTCTGGATACATTTTGCCACCAAGTGACGTGGGGTTGCGATAACTTGTTACATCGTATAGTGAAACTATCGTATAGTGAAACTGTTATGCGTGGTAGAATGACTGGAGGCACTTTTTTGTGATTGCTGGGGAATAAGATGCAGCAAGTGGTTTGCCTAGCTCCCATCAGCCGAGGATGATGGGAGGCAGTGGCAATTTGCATCTTTCCGGTGATGCTAATGCCCTCAAACATATTTACCACACATTCCACCCATATGCCATTTGGTGTCCAATGTGATCTTCCAAAGTGACTGGATAATTGGTAGTCGGTGGACCGTGATAACCTGGCATAGCAGAACTATTTGCCCAAACGATAAACGATGATATCATTGGTGGCAGAAAACCTGCCCAATTATTGTACCCAATCTCCCATAATTTCACGAGTTTTAACCCTCGTCACCATCACAACTACCTTGACAGATAGTATACCAATCTGACACGCTCGCATGGCTCAGATGTTCAGCTGCAAGCATCCCCCTCATGCCCAACCTCTCACCATTATACGATCTTGAGCTGTCATAGCCACAACAAATATAAAACCAAGTGAACAGACTGGTGGTATTTCAATCTGCCACGCTTGCGTACCTATCAGATTTTAACTCAGCTAGCGACCAGCAAGCTCCCAATACTCCCTAACAGTTATCCTAGAAAATAGCAAAACTCACCATTACATTACTATCTTCCATGTGGCAAAAAAGGGTTCAAACTTTTACAATTTTTCCCACGCTTGATCACTTTTACGTGATTTGGAATTTCTTAATATGTTGCACCACTACAATAGTGAAATACATCTGCAATATTCTATTAGCTTAACAAGACGTATTTCTTACTGTACTTTTGCATGATATCCAATGCATCCATTTTAAGTTTGGCTGGGTGGGATGAATTATAGAATTGCTGCCCCTGAACGGAAATAGTGGCACTGTGGCGGGTGTATCCCAGCAATTGCTAAATTGTAACTTTGGTCGCTGTCATGTGACTATGTCTGTAATTTATCAGAGTCCGGCAAAGCTTCTCCCAAAATATTCATGATCGGTTTATATTGCGATATTATTTTGGAAAGAAAGCTAAAGGAAAACTTGACACTGACTTTTGTCTATCATGCCATGATCTTTATACAGTAAACTTTGTGTTTGAATACATTTTCCCACCGAAACTGACTTCACACTGGTTTTCAAATTTATCCCGATGCTGTCGCGGGACGGTGATACCATTATAAACCTCCGTATAAACCCGCTATAAATATATATTCACAATATAAAAGTAAACCGGCCCAGTCCCTGGATAAATTTCATGTATCCTTCACACATCATCATTCACAACATCATTTGTATGAACTCCGTAACAAAACGCATGTAGGCAGCTTGTGACCCCGTGAGTGACCCGACTCTGATACACCGGAAATACTTGAGGGTGGGGAATCGAACCCATGTCCTTCAGGTTGAAAAAAAAACCGAGAGTCATAACCACTAGACTACGACACTACCGCATTATTTTTAAAGCAAACATAATTACAAATGGTTTATTCCGGTGTTGTAGCGGTGTACCTTCAAACTGAACGCCTTGGGGTTGCGATAACTTCTTACTATTTTGCGTGGCAGAATGACTGGAGGCACTATTTTGCGATTGCTCATCGATGGTAACTCGATGCAGCAAGTGCTCTCCTTAATAAATTTTACGTGTTATTTACGGCATTTAATTTACGTATCAATATTCATTTTCATTTGTACGACTTCTAATGAGGTTCATGTTATGAATGTCAGTATCCTTTTCCTTTGTTTTTTTTGTCATATTCGATTCTTCTTTGAATGTTAAATTCGTGGTAAATTACCCCCCCCCCCCCCCACCTTTGCCGATGGGACGATTCGTTTGGTTTGATAAATTCCTTGTTGATGCGATGGCTGCATGGGGAAGCAACTGTCTGCTTAAAAAAAAACACATGACTATTAACTGCTCTACATGCTTTCCACAGGACTCAAATAACTCGGGATTTATAAAGCTCCGGCCACCCTGTCTTGGGTCAAACCCTCTTTGGTAATTTGGCGTCGCAAGGTCCCTCGTAAACATGAACAACTGGTCTAGGATATATACTGCCTGGGGGTATTTTGGGTATCCTATCTGCAGTTGAGGTGTACAGATCGATGGACCACTTCCTTGCAGATAATGAGATTGGTAAATGAGATGACACCCCTTCTAGTCCATCCTTTAATGAATTATCAAGGGAACGGATAGAAATTAATATTCATATTATTTTCATGAAACTGCTGGAATGGATTGTTTGTCAACAGATAATCCAAATGCTACATTTTCGGATATCTGGACCTCATCAAAATGTTATTTCATTGACAGTATAAATATAATAAGATTATCTTAGTTTATTTTCTCTTTTCTCTTCTTGTCGTTATTTACTTTCCTCTCATAATTATAGATGATAATGATAATAAAAATAAACGCAGCACTTACTTTGTGCACCACCTATAGTGAACTTTTCCAAGGCGCAGAGGGAAAATGGAAGTAATGGACTACAGATAAAATAATGTTTGATTACGTGTGGGAGCATAAATGGATTATAATAAGCCTACAATATTGTTTTAATAAGAATAATGTACTATTTATATGCTTCAAGCGATTTTGCTCATCGGTTCCTCAGAGGAAGAGCATTCTAGAGAGACGGCCGGCCGGAGCTGAAGAGGCAAATGGCAAACGCCTCTTCTAGAATTTTTGTTCCTACATTTAGTTGTTTATTAGAGGGGCGGAGATCTCTTACCCGAGATTTAAGTTTTGAAGGTGCAGGTGACTGACCATGCATTGTTTTCCATATGTGGACAAGAATTTCATAATTCTATTGTTTTAGTGACCGTTAACCAGTTTGATAAGAAGTAGTTTCTTGAAGGCTTTACAAGATACGAAAAATTCACACGGAACGGCTCAAATATGTTCCGTTTTGAACGTAGCTTTGATTATTACAGGCCTAGTCAAGCTACTATATTTCTTATATCACAGTGTGCCGTATTGAAATGAAGTGCCATTTACCCCCAGTGTGATTCCTATCTGCTATTTGTTTATTATACCCGTCCTAGTTTAAGGCGATTTATCGTTAATATACAGCTCACCTTTTCATTTCGTTTGAATTTTTCATTTGAAGGGTTTTTTTCTCTGTCGGGACCTTTTGGTGCTGTTGCCATCGAATTCGTCCATATGACGAAATATTGTTTTCCATGGCAGGTATACAAACTCCTTATAAGGAAACTTTCCTCCTATTTTTTATTGATTAATCTTATAAAAAGTATTGATCATTTCCCCTCCAGTAATTGTTTTTATTTTAATTACCCATGTCAGATGTACAGGATAATTATTTTAACATTTCAATTACTACTCTTTAGTTTTTATGATTCCCAATATTCCTTTGTATCTTGGATCCAATGCCACTGTCCCCCTTCTATTGCAATCTCGTTCATTTACAAATCATTCCATATCCGCCTTAATACTCAATGTTTATCAGTTGCGAAGTCAGTCCAAATTATGAGGGGGTATATATAATATTGGCGTATTTTCACATAATATCAAAAAATTCATATAGGGCTATGACATTTCCCCTCTCAATTTCATTTTGTTCCATTTTCAGTCTTGTTTCCTTGGGGATAGCACCCCCGCCCCTTCCCCCATCAGTACGTAATTAATTTACCCCCCCCCCCTAGTGGAATGACAGTGGGGAAAAGTGTTCCAATGCTATCTAAATACCTTAGCGAAGATATTAAGGATCAAACCAAAAGTAGAGATATTTTTTATGTCATGAGTTTTAGAATTTCGATCGAATTGTTGTATAGTTCCTAATAATCTCTTAATAGATACTGTAGAGTAATCAATTTATCATAGGTATAATAGAATTCTCAATGAAATAAGTTCCTACCCCTGTAAGAATCAATGATTAGTTGATTTATCAAAAGAAACGAAAAATAATAATAATGTGGTCCAATAAAGATAAACCAACGGAAAAAATTACATATAAATACATCCCATAGTAAAGGAAAATATAAAATATTTCATTGCGTGTAATAAAAATATAAAAAAACGAAATTAAAATGATAAACGAATTCAAAGCTTAAAAGAATATGTATGAAAGATTTTTTATGAAAACGAAAAAGAGAAATATTAGAAAGGTTAGGAAAAGGAAAAAAAAAGTTTATGAGAAAGGTTGTAGAAAAAAGAACACAAAAATAAAAATTGACCGACAAAATTATTACATATTTTTTATAAATAGAAGGGAATATATCATTTTTTCTTGTAATTAAAAAAATAATTCATTAATCAAAAGAGGAATTTAATACAGAAAAAGAAAAAGTCAAATTAAATTATGTTTACATAGTTCACATAAAACTAAGAAAATGATTTAATGTATAGGAAAAGAACGTAAAAGGGAATCGTATGAAATCAAAATGAAACAACTAGAGTCATTAATATCACGAAATGTGAAAGTGAAATTACCGAAAATAAGTTAGTCAACGAAGAAATGAATATAAACATACAAAGTATAACTTTTTTTAAACAAATGTTTAAAAGATAAGAGATAAGTGAAACTGTAAAGCTAAGTCTCATCAGTGAATAGAATAAATAAAATAATGAGGCAAAATTTTAAAAGTGAAATAAAACCAAGTAATTTATTCCAACGAGTAAAACAATAAAAAATCAACAACAAAATAAATATGAATATTTATTAAAATTAAACAATTATAATGTGAATACATACAAAACCAAAAGATGAGCTAAAATGAAGCTTAGATAAACCGAAAGATAAATTAAAATACAAAACTAGCATGGAATGATGAATATACAAAAACTGATAAGAAAATAAATTGTAAAGGAAACAAATTCATCTCAATCTCAAGCTATATTGGCAACCGTGTCGGATTAGGTAAAATAATAGTATCACATTTCTTGATATCCGAATAGATTTTAAAGGGAAGGGGATGGGTACTGTGTGAATAATAGCGGCAAGCGGAGGGGTTGGGTAAATTGTTTTAAAAGGTATGTTTATCGATTGTATGTCGCTACCCTACCCCTTCTTCCAGAATATTGAAAAGACAATTGATGTACAATGCTATAACTTGATCTCGGGGTCTTCCTCCCGCACCGATCCTTGTTCCTTTTTTTTCAGCTGAATTATGCATTCCTGCCGTGCCGTTTGACAATGTCGTGAGGAAACTTGCTCAATTTTATACTTTGTGTACAAAGTCGATGGGAGATGAAATTCATAAAAGGGTGATTATTTTTTTCTTTCGAATTGTTCTGCTGAATTAATTTAGTGTTTATTTTAGTTTTTAAATGGTCTGTAATAATTTCCGTTGAAAAAAAAACAATGAAAAACAAAGTATGAAAAAACAAGGAAATACAAAAGAAATTATAAAAACAAAGAAATACATATTGGCTTTCGCAATTTTTCTTTGTGGAAACCTTTAAATTACATTACAAAGATGACATCTGGAAAAAAAAAATGAAGTGGAATTGGATGTTAAATTTGCAAATAATATTTTTCATGAATAAATTTGCATATTTTATTTATAATTAATAAAAAATTATTATTTTCATACTTTTTTTATACTGCCTTGTAGTTTATGTGGTAAAGAATGTGCGTGTCAAATTTCGGCGCGTCGTGTGAACAACGGCCGAGATCAGAAGAGGGGCCATCATGCCCCCCCCCAGTCCTCAATACATCTCAAATAGCATAGTCCTTTTAGGGTTAACAATAATCAAGGCATTGGGAAGCGGGGTGATGGGGGGGGGGGGTAATAGGAGCACCCCATATAATTCCCTTGATCAGGCGTGCGGCGTGTATTATTCTATTCTCCATAGACAGCCCCTTTAAATGTTTCAAAGGCGTGACAAAATCGAAAAATGTAACAAAGTATTCAAATCATTAATAATCATAACGATGCAATATATTTCCCTGAAAAACAAAAAAATTGGGGGACACCCCCACACCAAGGGGCCACGGGGGTATATGACGATGCATGTACATGATACTACCATCTTTCAGTGAAAGGTCTATAACGACATTTCCGATGGCTATAAAACTAATGAATCGCAGTTAATGTCAATATTGTAGTTGGAGACGAACCCCTTTCAAGTGGTGTGTAATTATCACATCACGGGCAATTTATACGTAGCCTATATACTATAAGTGTTATATTACCATATTTGAGACCTACACTATATCGTGCTTTTTTTCGATGGCTTTATTGTAATGGATTGTTGGGATATAAAATAATGAATTACGGTAAATATCAATATGCAAGAGAGCGAAGCGAGCGAGCAATTTTTTCAATGAATTGGAAGGCAGAATGATAACCAAAATCGTCTTTCAAGGGGTGTGTAATTATGGGAGAGATGCAGCAAGTGAGCGTATAGTAAATGATAAGTGGTAAGTAGTAAACAGTCCATATTTTGTTCAGTGAAAACTCATTTGCTCACTGGTTAAAGGTGAGACGAGAATTAAAAGAAGGTATCATGAATCAGGAATAAATAATAATATAGGACCTAGCTAGGTGCTCAAGGCGCTCCTATATTACCCCGGCTAAGCTAGTCTACCGATTCTGGTGCGCACAGCTTTTTGAGGAAGTACTTCCTGCCGGTATCCCATTTGCCTCACCTGGGTCGAGTGCAGCACAGTGTGGATAAATTTCTTGCTGAAGGAAGAACCCACGACCCTCTGTTTGAAAGGCGGGAGTCAGAACAAGTAGACCACGACGTGGTCTAGTGGGGTGCTTTATGATTATATAGGTACCACAGACCACAATATAAACTTTCAAAAAAGTTGAACTCCCACAGTCGTGCAAATTAAAAGAAACATATTGCAGAAAAGAAAGATTTTGGATTTGATGCAACTTTCAAAATTTGGAATTTGTATTTTGTATTTACCTATTATCCGAAATTCACAATAAAAAACACAAGTGTACAAATTAACATATAAAAGCAAGATAAAAAATAACAAGTTAGAATAAAAATATACAAAGAAACAACAATATTAAAGGTCAAGTCTACCCCAGAAAAATGTTGATTTGAATAAATAAAGAAAACTAGCATTATGCTGAAAATTTCATCAAAATAGGATGTAAAATAAGAAAGTTATAACATTTTCAAGCTTTGCTTATTTTTCACAAAACAGTGATATGCACAACTCAGTGACATGCAAATGAGACAGTCGATGATGTCCCTCACTATTTCTTTTGTTTTTTATTGTTTGAATTATACAATATTTCATTTTTTACAGATTTGACAATAAGGACCAACTTGATCGAACCATACAGTGCGTCCCAGAAAAAACGAAACCGAGATTTAGCGATGATTTATCATAACTTAATCACAAATAAAATAGACAAATGACCTACCAATGTAAAGCTTAGAATCTCCTCTTTCATCTGATATTAATTAGATTATTTCTCCTTCACGCATGAGTGAGCAAAAACAATTTGAAGAGGGGATACCAAAAAGTCATTTGGCGGGTTGTATCTAGCTTTCAAAAGGAAAACCACATTTTTAAAAAGTTCAATATCTGCTCTTTAAATTGATACCTCAATTACAGAAAATGGTCAAGAAATAACAAAGTTCTGGTTATTTGAAATAAGGCTTGAATTTCAATAATTTCATAAAATGAAGAGGTTTTACAGGCTAGCGTTCAAACTCACTCGACACTCCGTTTTGTTTACGATCAGCCATGCATTACGTATTTTGTTAATCATGCGATAGCTTCTGTGGGAAACCGGTGAAAACAGTTTATTTAATGAAATTATGGAAATTCAAGCCTTATTTCAAATAAACAGAACTTTGTTATTTCTTGACCATTTTCTGTAATTGAGGTATCAAATTAAAGAGCAGATATTGAACTTTTAAGACATGTGATTTTCTTTTTGAAATTCATATACCCCCGCCAAATGAGTTTTTGGTATCCTTCCTTCAAATTATTTTTGCTCACTCATGCGTGAATGAGGAATAATCTAAGTAATATCAGATGAAAGAGGAGATTCTAAGCTTTACATTGGTAGGTCATTTGTCTATTTTATTTTTGATTAAGTTATGATAAATCATCGCTAAATCTCGGTTTCGTTTTTTCTGGGACGCACTAGTATTAAACAATACTAATTGCACATGTTCAGGGAGGAATTAATCGTTGTTTCACACCGGGGTTTCACACCACAACAGGGAGAAAATTTGAATATTTCATATTTCACATAATAAAATACAAAAGAAATAGTGAGTGAGTGATGTCATCAGTCTCCTCATTTGCATACCGACAATTAAGGATGTGAATATAACTGTCTTGTGAAATCAAGCGAAACTTTAAAATGTCATAACTTTCTTATTTTCCGATTTTGATGAAATTTTCAGTGTTATGTTTGTTGGATTTTTCTGTTTTTATTTGAATCAATTTTTTGTTAGGGTGGACTTGTCCTATAAAGAGACATGAGACTGTAACGAAATGACACCCAGTTCAGCTCTGCCAATATACAGTACTGTTCTTTCATGGGTCAAGGATTAAAACACAAGTAATCAGTAAAGAAATGCCGGCACGTGCCCCCTCCCCCTTTGAGAAGCAAAATTAACATTTGTAATGTAAAATGCCATTAAAACAGAGGTGTGCCCCCTCTTTTGAAATTGAAGACTTGTCAATTTTTTTTCGGGTACG
Source organism: Lytechinus pictus (assembly GCF_037042905.1). Lineage (NCBI taxonomy): Eukaryota > Metazoa > Echinodermata > Echinoidea > Temnopleuroida > Toxopneustidae > Lytechinus > Lytechinus pictus. Next base: position 34,574,626 of record NC_087255.1, on the reverse strand, counting down.
ATATATCCTCAATTTGTGGTTGAAAACGTTTTTCTTTTTTTTTCTTTGCTTATCAAAATCAGTTCCTCCAAAAAAATTGCGCCCCCCCCCCCCAGTCTTGGAAAATCCTGGTTCCGCCCCTGAAATTGTTTTTTTAATAGCAGTGTCCTAACTCGCCCCTGCGTTTCATAAACGACATAGATTTTTGGCCAGTCCGATCAGTATATAACTCATTGTACACTAATTGAAGTAAAGAGTATGCCTATATTTTTTGTACAAATTATCCCCCGCTTCCAAAAATAGATGCTAGGATAGTATGACTTCCCCAACATTCACGCCAGTGTATCAAATGATGTCTTGAATTGGTTAATGATCAAATTTATAAGCATATTCAAAAGTCATTTGTATCATACGATTCATAGATGGACGTATACATACTCTCATGATGCACGGGATATAAAATTTGCTAAAAGTAGCCTTTTCTGGCTCTTTTTTTTTGGCAGCCCATAGATTGCGCAGTTCAATCTGCGCAGACGCTAAAATTCCGTCACCTTCACGACGATCGAAGCCATAATTTATGGGGCCGGTGCATATGGGTATATGTGCATGACTGACGTACGTACGTACGTACGTCTGCAAGATCCTGTGTTGCACTTATGCATGCGCATTCATTGTATACAGTATAGCTCGAGCGAGTCAACGGTGCAGGTGTAATTGTTTCGGTGTTTATTATAGAAAGAGATCTGGAAGCTGCGTAATTTGTAGTTTTCTTGTATTGGCTTCCCTTGTATTATTTGTAGATGAGGACCTCGTGTGCTATCAACATGGAGACATCATCTTGTTCTGGATTATAACGAAGAATTTGAACTGAACTTCGTCTTCGTATTTGTGAGTAGAAGCCAAGTTGACATGAAAATGGAGCTAGTGCAGTTTAAGAATAATACCCCATTGGCATCATGCCCATCGCTAGTATTAGTAATAGTAATAGTATCATAACCTTGTTCATTGAATGAATGATCGCTTAGATCTATATGAATATTCTCACTTTAATTCGTCCAATCATTTGTAGGCATGTGAAATAAAAAGATAGTAATAGTATAGTCACGTACACTCATGACACTCACACGTACGGTATTGCGAGGTATTACTAGTTAGTAGTACTAGTACCTCGGCCTCGCACCGCGTTTGGCAGTGGATTTCTTACTAGTGGGTCGTGCGTGCTGGGATCTCACTTCTGGTGTCCACAACACACGACTTTTATGGCTTGATTTTTCTGTGCGCGGCGGCATGTAATGAACCCTTGCCTTGGGTGAGTCACGTATATTGACTGTATTATCCGATAATTATCAGACACTATCAATGATTCCGGGCACGCACATTACTGCTTACCCGTAGATCTATACGAAAATAATTTTGTACCATTACTTTTGTGAGGACTTCCGCAGTTCAATTTCAAAGATCAATACATAGAATAAGGATTAAGATTGCAAAAACAAGCTGAAAAAATCCAAGTTTTACCTTATTTATTTCTGAAATGACAGAAAATACTTGAAATATTATTACATAGTTTTGCATTAACAATTGATGTATTTTCTGACGGAAATATGGGCCCTATTTGCCGAATTTCAATCTCGTCCGCTCCTTCGATCGTATGTTGAGGTGTGGTGTATTGTGGGTGATCGTCGACGGCTAGTTCTCAAGGTACCCGTGCGCGAGGTTTACCGTGATCAGAGCCGTCTACGATTGACGGCGCATCGATAGTCGATACGAACGAGCATAGTCTATATAGTGCCATGGAACATGCAGTTTAAAAAATGAGAAATAAAAAGAAAATTGGTTAGCAAACACAAATTTATTACCAACTTCTGGGGCCCGTTGCAGAAAGAGTTGCGTTTAAATGCAAGTCAAAAAATCAATCGCAAGTCCAAAATGCGCGCTGTTGATTGGTTGAAAATCAAGTTGCGTGTGATTTTTGTCTCACCTGCATAGCAGAGTGAGACTATAGGCGCCGCTTTTCCGACGGCGACGGCGGCGGCGGCGGCGGCGGCGACGGCGGCGGCGGCGGCGACGGCGACGGCGGCGTCAACACCAAATCTTAACCTGAGGTTAAGTTTTTGAAATGACAGCATAACTTAGAAAGTATATGGACCTAGTTCATGAAACTTGGCCATAAGGTTAATCAAGTATTACTGAACATCCTGCCTGAGTTTCATGTCACATGACCAAGGTCAAAGGTCATTTAGGGTCAATGAACTTAGACCATGTTGGGGGAATCAACATCAAAATCTTAACCTAAGGTTAAGTTTTTGAAATGTCATCATAACTTAGAAAATATATGGACCTAGTTCATGAAACTTATACATAAGGTTAATCAAGTATCACTAAACATCCTGCATGAGTTTCACGTCACATGACCAAGGTCAAAGGTCATTTAGGGTCAATGAACTTTGGCCGAATTGGGGGTATCTGTTGAATTTCCATCATAACTTTGAAAGTTTATGGATCTGATTCATGAAACTTGGACATAATAGTAATCAAGTATTACTGAACATCCTGTGCAAGTTTCAGGTCACATGATCAAGGTCAAAGGTCATTTAGGGTCAATGAACTTTGGCCAAATTGGGGTATTTGTTGAATTACAGCCATAAATTTGAAAGTGTGTTGGTCTAGTTCATAAAACTTGGACATAATAGTAATCAAGTATCACTGAACATCCTGTGCGAGTTTCAGGTCACATGATCAAGGTCAAAGGTCATGTAAGGTTAAAGAACTTTGGCCACGTTGGGGGTATTTGTTGAATTGCCATCATATCTCTATAAGTGTATTGGTCTAGTTCATAAAACGTGGAAATAAGAGTAACCAAGTATCACTGAACATCTTGTGCGAGTTATAGTAGTTTTCAAAATCAGCACTGCTGCTATATTGAATCGCGTGATGCAGGTGAGACGGCCAGAGGCATTCCACTTGTTTAGAGTTGCGTTTGATTGCAACTCTTTCTGCAACAGGCCCCTGCTCAGATTCGATGTAAAAGAAAAGCAAACAAAAACTTAGAATTTACTCATGATATGATATATGAAGAAAAAATCACACCAATTCTTTCTTACATCATTATGAATCATGTTATTTGTCACGCACAAAAACAATTGTTTTTCGTGTAGGGGTATGTGGCAAGTGCGTTGCAAAGAAAACAGTAAATATAAAACAATTTTATCACATAATTTTCATAATATTTGGAATAGCAAGTGCAAATTTTTCTTGATTGTATTTCCTCTAGTTGTCATTTTTAAAGCACTGAATTGAAGGTGTCTGGCAATAGGATACACTGCCATATCATTTTCAAAATCTCACATAAATGTTTATCCAATTGGCTCTCAGTAAAGAAAAGGACAGGTGAAAATATGTCTAGTTTCCGCATTTTCATGGTTTTGTTGTGTATGGTATCGTATTACTAAACACTTCATGAATTCAAAACATTTTTCTCATAAAATTCACCAAACTTTCACCATAAATACACGAAGACCTACAAAATAGAACATGATTAAAATTTTGCCAAAATCATTTTTATTACGACATCAGCTTCCAGTCAGACCCGCCTCTTCGCATGTGAAATATGTTTTAGTCACTTGAAAAAGGTATCTTAATTTCTGAACGTGTGTTCTCTATGGGAAAAGTTGGGAAAACAAGAAAATCACTGATGAGCTATTTTGACCATATTTTATTATTTTGAGAATATAAAGACCATTTGATTTTGAACGTGTGCTTTTGACAATTTTTTCCCGGGGGTGGGGGCACTCACATATATTGGTGGTACAGTAGCCTACTACAGGGACGTGCCGCTTTGATGACCACCTTTTTCAGACCTAATTTTCAGTTCTCTAGATAATCTGAATGACAAAATTTAAGTTCAGAAGCCGCCCTGCTCCTCTTGCGAGACCCCCGTGACGAGACATCTCAGTTCCCCAGCCCTACCAAATTCGTCAAGCGCGAGCTCCGCATGCGAGAGATGCACGCACAGCTTCGCAACTCCCTCCATAATAACTAGTATCCACTCAATGCATGGCTAGCACATGCACAGCGTTGGCATGCTCCATGGCATGCACCCATAGAGATATTACTAGTTTGCGCGTAACAGTGCCCCGATCCCGTTCCGTAGACCCTGTTTTATTCACACCGCCCGGGATATATTTAGTTCCCAAGACCCCATTCTTTATCCTTGTAGTAAGTTCCTTAGACCCCCTTTTCAGAATTTCGTGAGGCACACCCCCATCAAAAAATAATTTGAGTGCCCCCCCCCCCATCCAGCCATTTTTCATCATCTTTTTGGTCATGTACCATGAGGTCACCTACTTTTACGTTACATGGTGATTTTTGCTTGTGCATCGCCTTTTCAAGTTCAAGTCTCTTTTTTCTAGGTATACATCCTTTCAAACAATGCATGATTTTATTGGGTTAATGGTCAAGAAATTATTTTAAAATCAACCAGAAATTATTCAAATTTTTCCCCCAAAAAAAGAAAGAAATGTAGGCCCTATATATACTGTTTGTGCTATTTTTGCGTGCATTGCCATTTCAAGGTGGGTTCATCTGATTGAATGTATAAAATAATTTGAAAGAAATTATATTAATAGCATTACATGTAGACCAAATAATATTTATAATATTCTTCACATAATGTTGGTCTGAATGCATCTTACCTGTGTCATGTGAACTTTAAGATCTGTAACAAATTCAAGTATCACTTTTATCCTACAGAAGAGTATAAATCACATTTTCTTTTTTTTTTTTTTACAAAAAACTACAATGAAATTAAAAATAACTGTTCAAAGAAAATATTAAAAAAAAGTGAAAAATTTTGACAATTTTTCTATTTTTTCTTTCAATGTTTTGAACTTGTTTTTGGTTTTACATGACTATGATATTGCTAAACTTATGTTTCAATGAATTAACAGTACAAGAAGAATGTTCTAGCTTTAATTTGATACCAAATTTGTAGTTGGAAGTCCAGTTTTCACAAAAAATTATTAACGTTTTTACCCAAAAGAGCACAAAATCGGGCATGATGTTCCCCTCTGAAAAAATATCTGAAAAGTAGCCAAGGGTGGCCAAGTATCTGCAGAAGTCCGAGATGCCCCGGTCGACAAGCTCTTGCATAGTAAAGAAATCAAAAGTGGTTTTTCAAGGTGAGTCTGCTTTATCATTTGACTTTAAAAAGCAGAAAAAAAACAGCAGGAGAATGTTCTTGGGCAAAGAATTTAACATAAAGAAATAAATTTAAAAAAGAGAAAAATCTAGGAAAAGAAATATTAAAAAAAAATTGGAATTCCAATTTTAATCGGGAGAATATCATGCCTGACAAAATATTGAGAGTACCCCATTTACTTTATACAGGTGGCACCAGCCCTGGTGCTCCATCTTTAAAGACGTGTAACTGAAGTTCTAAAGTAATGAAACTTTCTGGATTATTAGCCAATGAATCATTATTATTATTATAAAGTCTTATTTATCCAGGGTAGCCTCATCAGTGACTTACACTGTTCTCCCAGAGGGCCCTGCTACATTTAAACACATACCAAAAAAAAACAAACAAAAAAACAAAGAACAACAAAATAGAACGTTACAAACAGAATAAAGTTTTGCGAGTTGTGTCTTATAACCTGGGTTGAGATCTACGGTTTCTCCAATAGTATGAAATAAATGATTGCAAGGTTGCAGCCCTTCTTACTGCAGATGGAATATTATTCCACAGAATTGAACCGTGTACTGAAATCCCAGTCTTTCCCTTCTCTGTTTTACACTTTTGTATTATGATCCCCTAACTATCAGCATTTCTGGTACGGTATGAGTGGGTGTTTGATAAATTGGATGAACAAATCTGAAATATATTGTGGGCAACTACCATTTAGGGCATTTTAAACAAGTTTGATTATTTGGAATTTCCATCTCTCCTCTATTGGAACCCATCCTAACTTCTGCAGCACTTCTACAGTTGGGATCCTAGTATCAGCTTGTAAGATAATTCGAGCCATTCTTTTTAATCCATCATTAAAATGATACCAAACTTGTTGACATTGCTCCTTTGGTTTCGAAAATATTTAGGAATAACTCAACAAATCAACCAAAATATGTAACAGTACCACCCTTTTTGATGGGCAACCTCATGACAAATGGCCTTTTATTGAAGTTCCCTTTGGAAGGATGATGATGATGATGCACAGCATTTGTATAGTGCCATATATCTGTCAAAGACATTCAAAGGCGCATTGGAGGAGCCAGCCAATCTTGGTCGCCAAGAAGGGCTCGCACACAGAACAGTGACCTGCAGGTCTCTCCTCCCGATAACTGGTTGGGGGAATGCAGGTGGACCACTATACACCGGGGTTTCCCCCTACTCTTACTCGAATAGTGCAGTGGGTTCTTAACGTGCAAAGGTGGTGATTCTCCTCTACACGGGGCCTCCATTTAACGTCCTATCTGAGGGATGGAGTGTTTTCCACTATAGCCTGCATAAATGAAACAGGGGAGAGACGTTTATACACAACGCACTGGCTTCAGTCATCCGCCCGGGGTGGACTCGAACCCACGATCTTTGGTTCGACGGGCAGACGCTTTACCGACTGAGCCAACTTCGCTCTCCCATATTGCAAAATTTTAGTGTATGAAATAATTTTCTGACGTGCAAGATGCGCGCGTTCGGTAATACAAGGCTGGTCAGTAATACAATCACTATATACTCATTTCTAGACTTGTCACAGACTCTGCAGGGGCTGCGGAACGGTTTTCAAAGTGGGGGGCTGACCATGCAAAAAATCATAATCATATGTTCGTTTTTACGATTTTGTACACGGTTTTGGAAAAAAGGTGGGGGAAGTGGACCTTCCTAATAGCAACACTACCGTGTGTTGCTGCCCTCTACTTTCGTTGGGTATAGACTGAGTTCCATACTCCTAATGATGAAAAACATGTAGCAAAAAGAACAATTCAGTAATTATATTAGGCCTATATCTGAATTAAAACCTCTAATGTTTGTCTATTTTTATCATACAGAATTACACACGGCAACATGAATCACATCAGTGCAAGATGACTTGATACTGTTAAATGTGTGTGAAGCATTTGAAATCATGGAAGGAAGTTAACCACAAACATTGCATGAAGGTGTCAGTGTGGGACTACACTAGAATCCTGCCTGTCACCCACAACCTGGCATCATGCAGCCTATGACTTTATGCACTACATGTCATGGCAGGAACATTGTGTTAGAGGATGACCACACAGCCACACGCTCCGGCGGCTCCAGCAATGGGATCGTGTTCAGTGCGCAGCCTCATCCCATCGGAGAGAAGGTTACGATGGAGATCCGAGCGGTTGGTGGCTCCTGGCCAGGGGCTCTCCGCTATGGCTTCACCAACAAGTCTCCAGAGACACTTAATGCCGACCAACTCCCTCCATTTGTGATGCCACATCTATCCTCACAACCAGGCTATTGGGCCAGGGGGTTGCACTCCCGGCATAACCAGGAGGGCAATATACTCTCGTTTTATTTGACCAGAGATAGAGAGGTGTATTCTTTTGTGAACAATGAGAACATTACCACAGACAAACTATCTCCTCAGGACGTTAATGTGAACATGCCTGTGTGGGTCATCCTAGATGTTTATGGCACTACTACTAGTATTACAATCAGAGGAGAAGGTATAATAGACCTCGTTCGGATATCGTATGACAAACCTTTACTAGTTTTCCTACAGTGTTCAGATAGGCTTAGGCAATCTTATCTTCTTCTGTTAAGGGATACTCCAGGCTGAAAATAATATGTTGTGAACAGATTTCTTGCAATTAGAACACTGACAATTTTATCAAAATTAGACAAGAAATAGCAGTGTTATGACTTAGGTTTTCATAATTTTGGTGAAACAGTTCAATACACGATCTTCATGATGCATTGAGCAAGCTGATGTTTTTTGAAATAGTAATTGCTCTAATGCTGATTTATTGTTTTCTTTCTTTGTGGAAGGTGGAGCTCCATCTGAGATCCTATCCCGGGGTCCAGATGCTATGGAGGCCTTCAAGCAAGCAGCAACAAACGGGACCAAGCCTATATTCAGGACCAGACTCATGCTTGTGGGCCACGACCAAGTTGGCAAGACTAGCCTGAAGCGCTCACTTATGGGCCAAAGGTATATTACTGCTAGTAGCTTGGATCTTTGCTCGGGACTTCAATTTGATACAAGCTTAATATACCCCTAATATTTTTTTTAAAGCCATGTTAAATTTTCAATCATTGGAACCTCCAAAAATGTTTATATCGCTAAGAGTTACTCTATAAATAGAAATTTGATCTGTAGCACCTATTATTTTCAAAGTTTTGAGATCAGAATGCTGTGCAGACTTCACCATTTTTGTGCAAAAACCTATAGAACTTAATAGATAAGGATGACCAATATAATACATCCTCGTCATCATTATCATCATCATAATCATTAACATTATCGCCAAAACCATCATCATCACCAATATCGCCACCATCATCATCATCTTCACCATTGTCACCAACTTCATCATCATCACGATCATGATCTTCATCTTCATTGCATTATCATCATCACCACATTAACATTATATAATCATATTAAAAAATATGCATTATATGCCTACTTTATTTCCAGTTACAACTCTGAAGAGGTCAGCACGGATGGGATCGATACAAAGGATACATGTGAAATCAATACACAGAATGCATCAGGATGGAGGATACAAACAGGGCTACAAGATGAAACATCAAAAAACACTCTTGGTAAGTAAACCTTTTCAATCATGACTAGTTTCCATCCAAGAATTATGCTTGAGAAAGCATTCTTTGTGGTCAAACTTGATTAGAAATATCTTAACCCTTTCGCAACAAAATTGGAAATAAACAAAAAATATAAATTTGATTAAATACTGTTGGTTTTCTTTAAACTCTCAGATGAGTTATCAAGTCTTCAGGACAGCTACACACAGGCATTGGCTCTCAATATAGCCAGGGTCCTGTGGAAGAAAAAGGTGTCCCAGGAAGAAAAGGTCAAGAGGTCAAGTCCCGTTATCTTGCCGGAAGATTCATCTCAGAGCAAAGAAGATTCTAAAGATGATGTGTGGATCACTAGTGCTACCGATAGCAGCAGTGATAATGCCACTGATGATCAGGTAAGATTGAATCATTCGAAGCTGTTTTTCCAGTTGTGATGATTTCAAAATGATTTGTTGGATAATCCAATAAAATTACCACCAAAGTGTCTGTATATACATTGTACAAAACTATGTTTGCCAAAAACTTCTGGAAGGAATTGTGTAATTCTTAAGAAAGCAGCAACACAAGCCTGGCATTCCAGCCAAATGGCAAGAGTATATTGACTATACCACAACATATGCAAATGTAAAAGGGAAGTGAAGCAACAAAGGTGGTAATTTGGACATTTTTTTTATATCATTCCATTGATATTGAAGTATTGGTATACATTTTGGCTGGATTTGGGGATATTTTTTTCTTCAGTAAAACCAATAAGTTTTGAAAGTTGTAGGGGAAGGAGGATAAGTGCCCTCTGCTCCAACAGCTTTGGTTCACTTATAGTGACATTCTGTACAATAAGAACCATCATCGTAATTCGATTTTTAAAATTTTAAATTTTAAAGACTGATGTTGAGGCTGAGCAGCTTGAGGATCTGGCCAAGTCACTGGATGAAGTGACCTTTAACCTTGTGACCTCCCAGGTTGAAAGACTTCTCAAGGAAGCAGAGGATGGCAAGACTGATCTTCTTGAAGACATGGAAACACATCAAGATGAATCCAAGAAAACTATCTTAAATATATGGGACTTTGCTGGACAATCAGTCTATTACACTACCCATCAGGTAAACATGTTCATTGAATCTATTTGAACATTCTGGATAATGATAGCACGAGGCTGTTCCATATAGCTATTTGCAGGTCTTAAATTCTGACCACATGTTTTAAGAAGTGGAATTTGTAGATTTAAATGGTGTTTCTCCATTGTGCTTACTAAAAATTGAAAAACTGTTGTTCCTTTAATTTGTACTACTTTATTGTTGTATACAGTATGGGTGAAAAGACATTACACAAAAATTTGCATTTCAGATGTCTAAAACTGCAGTGCGATAGATGAGTGTAATTCAAAACATTTAGTGTTAGGTAGCAATATTAGTATATGACTTGATGGCATCAATATGGACAGGTTTTTGTTCAGTTTTGTGAAAGTAATTTTAATAGTGTATTTTTCTTTTTTATTCCAGGTCTTTCTTTCATCTAGAGCAGTTTATATTTTAGTTTTCAATCTAACTCATGATCTTGATGGTTCAGCACAGACACAGATACGAAGAGGAGACGATGCAGTAAGAACTGCTCATTTTCTTGTTTTATGGTTATTTATGTCATACCATAAGTATTTCAATTTATTGTTCTATAACTGAATGACACATTCTCAATGAGGAATGACAAAATATCATTATTCAATTCAATTCAATTTCAATTTTATTTCAATCATAAAATCATAAAAGATATACAAAGTAACATGCAACAATCGAGATTTAATCTAATGAATGAAATTTGAGACTAATATGAAAGTTTAAAAAACTTGTGAGTCATAGTCCCCCAAAACAGGGAAAAGAAACACATGTTACGATATAATACAAACACACACACACCATCACACACACACACACCATGACATGCATGATACATAGGTACTTAAAATAGAGTTACAAGGAAAAGGAAGAGACGAGCTGTCTCTTCAATAAGACCTTAAAAGATGACAATGTAGTGCATGACATAAAATTATTAGGTGGGGCATATATTGAATATGCTATTTTAAGTGTGTTCAGCAGTGGATGTAAATGTGAATAATTTATGAATAAATGTGAAATGATAAATGGCGAAATGTGGCTTTATTGAAGCGAAATGCTGGTTGGAAATGGATTTAGTAATATTGGTCATTTCTTTTACAATATAATAAGACTATGAAATAAGAGAGTAATTCAGATCAGCAGATGATTTTGTTACTAGAGAGCTGTTTTCAATCTAAAGGATCAGATTTATATTCATGCAGTCTCACAGATATGATTGCAGGTTAAAAGAAAAAAAATAGAATATCAATATTTGATGAAATCATCTTTTCTACTTCATACAGTTGGAATACACAGAGAGTGAATTCAGCAACCTTGATTTTATGGATTATTGGATGCACTCAATCCATGCACATACAGCTGAGAATAGGAAGAATGCATTGGATAATACTATGCTAGCTCCTCCTATCATTGTGGTTGGAACACACAGGGCTAGCCTTGGCACAGACCTAGTAGAACAAGCTAGGATGGTGAGTTGTACATACATTCAACTTTAATATTCTTTTGAATGTAGTAAGGAATTGTAATTAGAATGCAAAGGCAGTATGGAGATTGAAGTGACAACTTATTTTCATGTATGTAGATAAACTGTAATGTGATATTTGAATAGGGAAGAAAGATGATTTGAAAACCAAACAGCATATTTGAAGAAAATGTTACTATCCCTACTGGAACTTTAGGGGGAAAAAATTATGTTACAGTGTGTTCACATAGTGGAATGTGTGAATTTGTGATTAACACTGTTAAAATGCTCTATTTTAACAGTTTACCAAGGATTTCACGTTGTGATCCATGCTGTGATCAAACCCTGGGACACATTCATTGGTGTTCAACTCTATGCACATTTTGATAAATCAGCTTGATATGATTTGAATGCCAAACATCTTTTTCTGACAAAAAAAATGTATACAGGACATAATTTTAGGGGGATTAAAGCACAGATGAGTTTGACTCCTTTGGATCACATCCCACCGCTGCCACCAATAAAGCAAAGCTGCACAATAAATGGACAGACCGTCTCGGGTGGTGCAATATGTTAACACTTCCAGATCTTTACCAACAATACATAGGAATTATATGTTTCCTACCATATTTTCATGATACATTTTCATATAGTGTTGACTTACCTTCAGGAAAATACGACATATATATATCCCAAGCTAGTTGGGAAAATATGAGGCCAGTATAGGTCTAGAGATGGAAATATCTGTATCTTCCGCAGGTACCACCTGTCAATAATTCTATTATCATCACCTGTTAACCCCCATCAGGTGCATTTAATTTAGATTTATTCCTACTAGATGTATAGAGTACATTTTGAAAAAAAATTCTATTGTGAATTAATTGTTTGATACAGGTTGAAGAGAAGTTTGTACGGATACGACAGAGTCTTGTTGGCAAGCCATATTATCCTCACATCATTCCTACATTTTATGCAGTGGAGAATAACATTGATGATGGAGATGATGAACAGGTATTGGCAGCTTTGTATTTGAATTTATTAAAAACGAAATTCAACCCTGCATGCAAAAGCAGGATGTTGAAAGGCGTGTCGCACATAGATTTTTATATAGTGCTGCAAGTCACGCGGCATGTTCAGGTTCGGTTCGGCAATTTTTTCTGAACTTTGGTTCAGTTTGGGGTTCGGCAATGTATGCCAAATTAAATCATTAACATACAAAATAAAGGAGCGCAACCCTTAGCCAGTTTGTCGCAACAAAAGTCTGTCATATATTTTTAATACTTTTTTTTTCAAAAAAAAATTTTTATAAAGATTGTTGCTTGACTTTATTTTATTCATTATTTTTCTTTGACCAAAAATAAGTCATTTCTACTTTTATTTTCAAATTAAATAAAAAAATATTGAAAACGAGTGAATGAGGATAGAAAGAGAATTTTAAAGAACAGAATATTTTAACACCATCCGTCAAAAAAATATATATGTTGGCCTTCTTTTATACTCTGTGACGTGGGCATTACATTTCATGTATAAACAGTATATGAATATATATATATATATATATACGGTATATATATATATATATATATATATGCATGTACCTGTATAAGTGGAAAATGATCAGATAACATCACATTCTTTCATTCAACATTGACGGTTTCTTGATGGGTAAGGGGGAGAGTCGAAAGAGGGGACTGATATTGGATAATGTTAGGCGTATTAGATATACCCATGATTTACTCCTTTTTTTTCTTGCTACTATGCCAGGTTGTAAAGCTTCGTAAGCATGTAGAAGATATTGCCAGGCAAGAGCCTTACATGGGAGAACATATACCCCTGAAGTGGATACGATTCCAGCAGAAGATAGCAGACTTGGTTTCTCAGGGTATTAACTACATGTCATTAGATAATGTGAGTAATCATAAGATGAATTCCCAAAACAATGTCATTACCTTCACGTAAATAATTTTAAGAAATCTTAGTCTAGAAATGAGAAATGAAGATTACATGTAGAAGACTGCACACTCAGATTCAAAGCCTTTACTTTGTTGACCATTTTATACCTATTATGTTATTGTAATATTTTGAAAATTTTAAGATGATTATCTTTTAAAGTTGTTGAAATGGTCGCATTTATTGACATACAGTACAAGAATTTTTACAGACATTTTGAACCTGTTATTGGTCATTCATATAGGGATTTTAACATGAAATATGAACCTGGTCTTGGATGATAACATGTTATAAAACATCTTATATTTGTTGGTGTTTGTGAGATCATTGTCAGTCTTTGTTTTAAAGTAAACTTGAATGTTTCCTTCGGTAGGCAATATGAGATGTCAAAACCATATACTACTGAGAAAGGTATAACCCTGCTTTTGTTTTCTTGTTGCATACAGATGAGCGAGGTTGGATCCTCCGTAGGAATCAGTTCTGAAGCTGGCCTTCAGACAATGCTTCAGTTCTATCATGATCTTGGGGTCATCATCTATTACGGTGGAACTGGGGCTACGGATACATCCCTGAGGAATACAGTCATACTCAATCCACAGTGGTTGGTTGATATCTTTGGAAGGATCATCGCTGTCAAGGATGTCAATGATAAGGTCCTTTGTCTTAGAATTCTCTTGTTTGTGTATTCAACTTTCGTTATCATTTGATTAAGTATTATAACGATAAAAGATTACTGTATTGGTATAGGTATACTTTTGGAGGATTTCACTTCATTTTCAATTTAACCTATAACCCTAATATTCCCTCACATTACAGCTTTATCGTGAAGAATGTTGATAGGGGCCCATAATGCCCCCGACCCCTTTTGGACTATTAGGGTTACGCTATGTTTATTTATGTATGTTCTTTTCTGTAGACTCTCCATCCAAAGATTTGTCTTACTCCTATTTTTTGCTTCCCCCTGTCAAACCAAAACTCTAGGCCTTCTCTACAATTAATGTGACCCATGAACTTCAACTTTGCAATCAATATATTTCTCCTTTGAAACCTCTTTGAAATTGCCATGCAGATTTAAATGGTTTATTTTATGTTCTTTATTCTTGTATAGTTACTGGTGGATGCTTGGACTAAGCTTGATGAGTATGGTATTCTACAAGACCAACTTCTGGACCATATGTGGCATGATGTGATAGACCAGAAGCAAGTCCTGGTGGGTCTCATGGAAAAGTTTGATCTGTTATGCGAACGGCAGACTACAAGTGAGGTAGGCTGCAGATAATGTCCCATTGATTGCCTATATTCTTAAATATTATTAGACAAATCATCTTCAGAAATTCTGATTACAACAGCCAATGTATTTTTAACCCTTTCCACGCGCACTTCACACCAATGCACACTTGGTGCTGCATGAACTTTGCATTATTTCCCCTCCTTGAAAATAATTAAGCACAGAGGGGTTCATGGCCCAACGCACAAAGAGTTAAAGGGTCTGTGCTCATCACTAGAAGATGTCTGGGATTCAGGAAAACTGAAATCTGAAATAGGTTTGTGATGAGGAAAAGTGTGTATTGTTTGGCCTTTTAATACTTTTGGATACTTTCAGGTCATCTGCAATACTCCTCATCTACATTCACTCTATAGCATTTTTGTTTGTTGTCGTCTGAACAAAGTTCTGCAGAGACCTAGTAATTACTTTTCCTGTTGGTCTGTTAGTCTGTTACAAAACTGTTATTTTTTTTTCAACTTGCTCTCATTTTGTTTATTTCTGCATCAATTATGTTCATACTTGGTACATACGATCCTTGGGTAATACCACATGTGTGTCCATGAGGATGATGGGGTCAAAGGTCATCTAGGGGTAAAAAGGTCAAATGATATGAGGTCATGTCCATCCTTTTTCAAGTTTTTGTCTATACACAGATGAAAGTTAGTGGTTCAAAATCCAGCCATGGCCCTTGTGCCCATGAGCATTCATATCTTTGAAATGATGATGTTAGAGGTCAGTCCAACATGTAGATAATCATATCTGTTTGACACAGATCTGTGAAGTACCAAGACACACAGACAATGCTTCAGTCTGTTCGAAAATATCTGTTTTGGCTCTGTCTTGTTGAAAAGGGGAAAGATATTTAAACGGGCTCTAAGTTGTTGGGATTATTCAAGAAATCATCAGAAAATGATAATTTGCTGATAAGCTTCCTCCATTCCCTCACAGTTAACTTTGTTAGGCAAACGTTTGGGAGCAACCTTTTTCTCAAAGTAGTAGGAGTTAGCTAGATGGATGTTTTTTGAAGGTTTGCAAGGTGGTATAGACAATTGCGGAATTGGTACACGGTTTATGGTACACCATACAAACCTTCAAATGTCATTAGCCGATATTCACTGTTTTCAGGAAAATGTTGTTCCCAAACAGTACACCAATGGTGTACCGTAAACCACTTCCACAAGGCATTAGCTAGTTGTGATGAAGATGGAATAAGATTTGCCCGCTGTGTTAAAGAATTATGAGTTTGATTTTATGGAAAGACGTTGGGCAGTATAATGTAGTTGAGATGTATTCTTTTGTTTTTACTTCTATTGTCTCCAGGTACCAAGTCTAGATGAGCCATCCCAAGCTGTTTTAGGAGAGAGAAGTTACTATGTGCCTTCAAGATTACGTGAATGTCCAGATCAAGAGGATCTAATGGCTGAAACTAATGCATCTGTGGCCTTCTATATTACTTTCAATGGCTTTCTTCCTGGTCAGTATGAAATGAAAGTTTTGTTAAAAATGGAAGAAAAAAATATTTCTATGTTTATATGCTTTGAATACGAATTATGTTGTGGAATTGCATACCTAAATTGTGCAGATACCTTGTGGAGAGATTTTTAAACTTTGCACTTTGACGGAATTATATGTGGCGAGTTCTATCCTGAAACAAACTGATAGATTTAAAATTTAGTTCTGTATGATTTAACATCACATTAATACTTATGAAATGTCAATTTAGTTTTTAAACATGTGTTAGCCTATGGCAAGCATTACAAATTGTTATATTTTGGTAAATCTATAAAGCTTAATCCATGACAAATTATGTCAAATCTTTAATCCACCATTTTTTTATATAAATTGTAGCTGCAACAGTAGTACTTCATATATGACTTGATGAGGAGAAAATTGCAAGTAATAATAATAATAATAATAAACAGTTCTTGTATAGCGCATATCACGATTATGAATAATGTCTCTATGCGCTTCCAAAGGACTTGGATATTATTACCCCAGCTGTAGCTTGGCAGCCGTAATTACTAAGATTACAGCGCACACGCATTTCAAGGAATAAATTCCTGCCAGGTACCCATTCACCTCACCTAAAGTACTAAAGATGTACATTTCGTATCAAAAAGTTAAATGAATCCCATCTTAATTAGATCGTGTTTTTTTGTGCTTTAAGATGGTCTGTTCCATCGCATCTTGACGCGAGCGGTCCGCTGGAGCCAGGAGCAGGGCGGTAGGGAGCCTCGTCTATTCTTCAGACAAGCTCGCTTTTTCCTCAATACTGAACATGATGCACTTCTTGAGATGGCACCTGCTAGGCTAGCCAGAATTAAGGTAAGTATTATAGATCTGCTTGAACATAAATTATAAATAAATATGGTCATGATTGATCACAAGATGAATTCAATAGAATCCAATAAAATAACATCCCAAGTCTTCCAATTTATGAATTAATATTATGCGGCTGATAATTCAAGTAGAAATTGAGCAATTGCTCACTTTTTAGAAAAATATGCATGACATTCTGTCTTTTTTCAATCAATCATAATACACATGCCCATATGTTCATATTTATGCTGCTTGCTCTTATAGCTCGTGGTGTTTTGTGTTGCTTATTCTCATAGCTCATGTCATTAAGTGTTTCTATACAATATTGTTGTTTCTTACAGGTTTAATATGATGTTTAGTGTTGCTATAACTATTTTTGTTTCTTACAGCTTATGGTGTTGAAGTGTTGCTATAAAATGTGGGTTGTTTTTTGCAGGTCATGGTGTTAAGTGTTGATATATACGATGCTGAAGATCAGAGAACAGATGTAGCTAAACAAGAGCAGGCCAACCAGGAAGCATGTGCTAAGGTAGGCTTTCTGTTTAATTCATGCAAGTTGTTATACAAGCTATCAGGATATGTTACCTAGGATTCATCGCAAATTATGATTAAATCAATTCCTGGTTTAGCTGTATTGCAATAACATTTCCAGAGTGAAAAGCAATACAGAAATTCACATGTAATATCATCAATTATGAAAACATGTAGGTGTTTGTGCAAATAACACACCCTATTGGCACAAAAAACAACAGCTTGAAAGTGCAGCATAAAAACTTTAATAACTATTTCATCATTTGTGAAAAGTAAATGTAGAAAAGACAACATGAACCTTCAGATCAGCAAGGCCAAAGCAGTGGCAACTTATATTAATACATGTGCGTTCAAACAGCATGCCCACATGAAAAATGGCAGGCCAGGTTTTGACATACAACGCTTACCCTGTGCCAATAATTATCAATAGTATTTATCATTATCAATCATTTTTGGTATAGCAAGTTGCCCAGGTTGCACAAGTTCAAGTATTTAAAATTCTCCTTACTGCATATGTAGCACATACTTGGTCATACTGACTATCGATAGTAAAAAATTCCTTCCAAGTTCAAGGATATGCAGTGAAGTATATCCAAGGTGATTTGGTGTAGCAGACGGGATATTGAATTGATTTTCTCTGCACAGGTTCGTCACTTCTTGGACAGTACTCTGGCAGACCTTCGGCAGATGTGCATGAAGAGAGTACGTTACCATCTTGTTGTTGCGTGCCCCTGCAACCGGCGCTGTCTGGCTCATGGGAAACAAGCTTGCCAAGAGAACAATTGCCTCCATTTCTTAAACCTTGAAGAATGCCTTACTAAGAAAGTTGTGATGTGTGAGTCAAGACGGATCAGAACCAATGTCTTTCAGAAGTGGTTTCCTTCAGAGAAAGCAGCTCTCCCTGGTGAGACCCTATTGTATGATTTAATAAGCTGACAGAGTGGAAATAAATGCAGTAGACTAAACGAGAATTAATCTAAGTAGTATAAGACAATGTGTAGTATAAACCAAAGGGCAATAAAATTAGACCACAAATCACTGTACTTTGCTATACCTGTATAAGTATGTGACTGTTTTTTCAGTCTCCTGACTTTTTTTAAACAATGTCTGTTTGAATAAGTACTACATCGATGCTAGAACAAATTGGTTTAGCCAATGTAGTATAAGGACTATCTAAGGTGAAGAAAAAGTGCTTATAGAAAAGGGAATATGAACTTTGTTCGGCTGTTTCAATTGAATTCAGAACTTCAAATATAGATTTAGATGAGGATCTCCCGATAATACATCTTTACGTTTAAATATATCCTCTCTTACCATTTCATTACACAGCCCCCTTGCCAGTCAAAGTGAGTACAACGGATACCATCAAAGAGGAGGATGTGCCATCATGGGTTCGTGTAGCAGCTAAACTACTCAACTCGGGAGCAGAGAATGCAGACTGGCTTTCATTAGCCTATAGGCTTGGTATGTCACTGAGTGCTTTCACCAGAGAATATTGAATTTTCATAACCTTAGAAAACATGCAAGCACGACGGGCGATTTCGCCCTCATTGCAGCCAAAAAATTGCCCCTAAAATTCCCCAAAGTTAATGCTGTGGGGAGACCACCTATTCTAGAATCACCACAAGTTCTGCCACAGAGTTAAAAAATCAATAATCTGTGTGTGGCAGAGTGTTGATATTTGAAGTTATCGCATAATTGCATTTGGAGAAAAGTATTTCCTGAAATGGGAGAAATTGCCTTCCAAAAACTAGCATGTGCCTATTTGTTGTGAGCTATTGAAATCATGTTTGTGTAGTTTTTTGTCTCACCTGCATAGCAGAGTGAGACTATAGGCGCCGCTTTTCCGACGGCGGCGGCGGCGGCGTCAACACCAAATCTTAACCTGAGGTTAAGTTTTTGAAATGACAGCATAACTTAGAAAGTATATGGACCTAGTTCATGAAACTTGGCCATAAGGTTAATCAAGTATTACTGAACATCCTGCCTGAGTTTCATGTCACATGACCAAGGTCAAAGGTCATTTAGGGTCAATGAACTTAGACCATGTTGGGGGAATCAACATCAAAATCTTAACCTAAGGTAAAGTTTTTGAAATGTCATCATAACTTAGAAAATATATGGACCTAGTTCATGAAACTTATACATAAGGTTAATCAAGTATCACTGAACATCCTGCTTGAGTTTCACATCACATGACCAAGGTCAAAGGTTATTTAGGGTCAATGAACTTTGGCCGAATTGGGGGTATCTGTTGAATTACCATCATAACTTTGAAAGTTTATGGATCTGATTCATGAAACTTGGACATAATAGTAATCAAGTATTACTGAACATCCTGTGCAAGTTTCAGGTCACATGATCAAGGTCAAAGGTCATTTAGGGTCAATGAACTTTGGCCAAATTGGGGTATTTGTTGAATTACAGCCATAAATTTGAAAGTGTGTTGGTCTAGTACATAAAACTTGGACATAATAGTAATCAAGTATCACTGAACATCCTGTGTGAGTTTCAGGTCACATGATCAAGGTCAAAGGTCATGTAAGGTCAAAGAACTTTGGCCACGTTGGGGGTATTTGTTGAATTGCCATCATATCTCTATAAGTGTATTGGTCTAGTTCATAAAACGTGGAAATAAGAGTAACCAAGTATCACTGAACATCTTGTGCGAGTTATAGTAGTTTTCAAAATCAGCACTGCTGCTATATTGAATCGCGTGATGCAGGTGAGACGGCCAGAGGCATTCCACTTGTTTATTGAAAGTAGTCATAGTTCCTATGCAAATTCCAGGGGCTCTTTTTCTTAGTTTTGCAGGGCCGTTAGTTGCATAGGAGGGGTTGGGCAGGGTCACATTTCCTTCCAAGCACTAGTCATGCACAAATGACACTAGACAAGAAAGGGCAACTTGTAAGAAAGAATACTCTGTTCATGTATTTTTACCATGTAGGATACAAGAAGACCAAGATACAGAAGCTTACTGAGGATGAACCAAACCCTGCATTATGCATCCTAATTGACTGGTTCCAAACCAGCGGCAATACAGCTCTATCCGTTGAGATGCTTCTCTCATACCTAGAGCAGATGAAGAGGGATGATGTCATTGAGGTCATTCAGAAAGGTCAAGGTATGCAGGGCCCTATTTCATTAGACTTATCAGTCTTGTAAGCAGTAAATGGTAGAAATATATGACAAAACAAATGATACCATTTGATGTGTAGATAAATGTAACTTTTTAACTTGCCTTTGATACAAGCTTCAAGGAAAGAGGCAAAGGTTTTATCATTTTAGCAATATTTGAGACCCTGAAAGCTACATACAGCAACCATACTAACCAACCAAACGGGAGTATATCCCTCATAAGCATAAATGTGTGTGCAGCTTCTTTAGGAATATGATGAGTTAGGTATCCTGTCATTATCCCCTCATTCTTCAATTGATGTTTGAGTTCTAGAAAATTTGTGAGACCTATTATTAATATAATAGTAATAATAAAGCAATATTGACTGGCCTTGGAGCGATATGACATATATCACCCAAACTAGATTTATATCGCCCGAGTCGCAGACGAGGATTATATCAATTTATATTTATATATGTCCTTTCGCCCCCAGGCCAGTCAATATTGCTATTATTAACCAAATCAGACATCTAGAGCAAAAATCGTTAAAAATTTAGATATTTTAGAGTTAAGAATGGGAATCTATTTTGTCATGTTGAGCAGACTGGGCCTCTGAACTTTACCATTGTGACGTAATTGAAATGACGCGTCCCTGGCCTAGGGACCCAGTATCCAGCGTTGTCTCAACTTGATTAACATTGTGACGTATAGCACTGCGCGGTTCAAGGACGCGTACAAAAACCGCGTAGAATACCCCGATGTTATCTTTGCCTTATTGCCCGCTACATATACATGCATTTTCTCATTGACTTCCTGAGCGGGCAATAAATTGGGTCCGTGGATAAACAATTGGAAACTTATTGACCGACCTTTTGATCAGTCAAAAGCAATCAATAATGTATTAAAGTTGCCCTGCTCGGATGTCTGATATGGTTAATAATAATTTTTATTATAATTATTATTACCCACAGTACTGAACTCTTTCCAGAATAGCCCAAAGTGCTTACAACTAGAAAAAGAATATGTTAAATTATGAAATGAAATCTTGCAATCATAAAAATTTTGATTAAATTGTATTGATTTCTTATATGACATGAACTGTGTATTATTTTTAATCTGCATGGTAGATGTGAATAAGGCGCCCCCTACAGTCTTCATTAGTTACAACTGGGATATTCAGGAAGATGTGAGGAATTTAAGAGATTACTTAGAACGGACTGGTTTTCCTTGCTGGATGGACATCGGTCAGATGGGAGGAGGTGACCAACTCTACAATAAGATCTATGAAGGCATTCACAGTGCAAAGGTAATGTGTGAATATCCATGTAGGTTTTGGTGGCAGGTCCACAATCTGGAAATAGAGAGGGCACAAAGAACAAATATGAAAATAGAGGGGGTTACAGTTAACTAAGATTTAATGAAATTAATATTTATGTTCAATAGCTGATCCTCGGCGTATAGGGCTGGATCTGCCACGATTATCCTTGCTTAATCTGTTGGCTGAAGCATACCATTATTTATGTAGTGTTAAAAATGAATAAATACTGCACAAGCGAGATTAGGCATGTGACCTATATGTGAATGTTTCATCAATGAATACTTAAGCCTGTTTTCTGAAATCATTGTCAATTTAAAATCTGTTCAGATATTGTATTCCATTTGTCTGTACACTGATGAAGTTTGCACTCTACCAGTGGGTGGTGATCATCTTTGTTGTGCCATTTAAAATATTGGTGAAAATCATCTGCATCACCATTAATGATCATTGTGATCCAGTGGATTAATCTCCAGACTCTGAAACAGAGGGTCATGGGATCAAATTCAAGCCGTTGGCTAATTTTCTTCAGCAAGAACTTGATCCACATGCATTGTACCGCACTCAACCCAGGTGAGGTAAATGGGTACCTGCAGGAACTTATTCCTTCATACGCAGTTCGCATAACGCTGAAGCTTTGCTAAAGCCAGGGTAATAATACTGCGTAACTGTGCTTAGAGACATCTGATAAGAAGGTTTACTGATAAGCAGTATATGAGCAAGAGTATAATTTTGATCTTTTCTTCCATGTTGATACAGGTGTTCGTGTGCTGCATCACGCCTCATTACATCATCTCAGAGAGTTGTAATCGAGAGTTAAGCCTGGCTGATCAGCTCAAGAAACCGATCATACCTATCATCTTTAAGAAGGTTCCTTGGCCACCTCCTGGGGGTATGGCCCTCATTGTATCTCAGCTCATCTATGTTACCTTTGATGGTAAGTGAGATTTTTCCAAAGGGTTTCAAAAAAGTAGTCTTTGTAAGAAGGTTTCTGTAAATGTTTCTTTGTTGTGTATCACTATGCAATGAGAAATCAGGTTCAAGATAAAGTATGAATTTAGCATTTTATTTGGTGAGCTATTAAAAGATAGAACTTTGTCTTTGAAGCAGCCCTGACAGTAGGTCCAAGCTGGATTAGAGTACATTGTCACTCCAATACAAAAAAGGTCTCATTTATACCATATTTTTTTATGTGAATGAATTGTGACTACGGTATGCATCTAGAGCAACACAATGTGACTATCTTGTCTAATTTATGATACTTTATTTACATATCTGCATGATACCGATTATATGTTCTTGACAAATTGGATGCTCTATGTGCTGAAACTGTCAGTTGTATTGTTTCTGCTAATTTTGCAAGTCAGAAACTGCTAACATTACATTTCCACCTCATAATACTGCCATTGCTGCATATGAAAGAAAAATCAAATAAGCTAAAATAACAGCGAATGATTATGCTGAATCGGCCCGAACCATGCAAATATCTGCGTGCTAAAATGTTGACTAACTCTGTGTACTTGTACATACAATTCAATGAAATTTATGTGGTGACTTTGTCTATATTTCAGGGGTTGGAGGTCATGGAGGGTCAGGGGTCAAGGCTGATAAGGAGATGAAATACCAGGATGTGATCCATCAAATCACCCGCTACACCAAACCCATCCAGGTGGAACCAGCAGTTAAGATCGAAGACTCTGCCGTTGAGATCATCGCAACCAACAACTCCAGGTCAGGTGACTCTACAACCCCTCAGAGTCTACGTAGCCCAAGCAGAGGGGAGTCCCTTCGTACCCAGAGTAGTCTTGGGAGAGCTAGCCTTGGTGGAGGTGCAGGAGGGCAGAGACAAGCTCAACAGGTAGCAGTTACCAAGTGTACAATCTGTGCCATCCTTTGAGAACACTGATCAAGCAGGTCTGACGTACACAATGACTGGCGTGATAGCCTTTGTCTTCAAATTGACTACTCTAGTTTCTTGCTTTGCTCTAAATTTCCCTCTTATATCTGAAGAGGATTTTATGCAATGTCAATGCTATAAATTTAAACATAGATTCTTCTTGGGGAGAAAAGATTTAAGCCTTCAGTCGTCCTGCATCAAATGCTTGATAACAAAGAGAGTAAAAACACTTAAACTATTTTTTTATATCTTTAGTTTTCTTCCATTCTGGAGACATTTATTGGTATTGGTGGTGATTTTTTACCTGATTGCTAAGAAAGCATGAATGCTTGTAAGCAAGCAACCAGAGGACCGACAGCTTAAGGTCCTCTCCGAAGGACCTGGTACTGAGGATTAATGCCTTACCAAAGGGCACTAGCGCACCAAGTGGGAATCGAACCCGGGTCACCGGAATGCGAGTCCCCCGCTCTACCGACTGAGCTATCGCGCCTCCCTAAATAACAACAAATTCAATTTAGTTACAAATTAAGGTTTGTGAATCATTTGACTAAGATTAGTGTACTTTTGGCAGCAATGTCCAAATGAATTGGATATATAGAGACTTAGAGTGGAACAAAAATATGATATGTCATACTAAATGACATTTTACATGTTAACACTAAATAGTTTGGGCTATTTAAGGAGATCATACTACTGAGAGGTTCCACTTGAGTTTGCAGCAAAAGTCTCCCCCATATTTCCTGTGTATTTTCTTGTTTATTGAATTCATCATGTATTTCTTTGCATTTGGACCTTGATATTTTATGGCTACACTTTTGTAGTAATGAAAACCTTTTTATCAATAAATTTTGTTTATTAATGACAAAAGTAATCGTGCATTCCCTACATTTGTATTGAAAACACAGTTTTACCTTTATTGAAATTTTACACAAAATTATGTTTTTGAGTCATTTTTGGTTTCACGTGCAGATAAACTGCATACCTTGGCTTTTCAAATTTGGTGTCAAATGTTGTGCAAGACTTTCAAGGAAAAGTCAGGAGATGTTGCAAATTTTTTACAGTTTAAACTTATTGTGCAAAACACTAAGGAGTGTGAGAGCCCCTCCTCAGCCTAATTGGGTTTAAAGACATTTGATTATTAGATTATCAGATTTATATTCAGTATGATTGTGAGGAAATCATGTGAACCCTAATGTAATTTGTGTTAAATTCTGAAAGAAAGATTTATGTGTAATAGGATTCTAATCAACTCGCCGTCCAATGAAATAGGCTAGTGAAAATTCTGTAAATAGTTCAGTCATTTTCTGCTATTTATTGTCAATATATTTCTATCGTACTGAAATGCAGTGTATAAAATCAGAGTGATATTTTGAAGTGATTTAGAAATGATTTAATGGGGAATGTACATTTCCAAATTATTTGTGCCTATCTTGTGATAATTGGGATATATTCATACAGAATGTACTATTTAGTGGGTTTTTATTCTATTCACTTGTCTAAATGTGCAAGTGGTATGAAAGCAAGAGATCATTTTCTAGAAGGATTACAAAATTATATTATTATGTGTGATTTAAGTGTGATAGAATGACCTTGAGGCTTTGGAATTCATGAGATTTGTAGTTTTCTGTTTGTCTTTATCATGCTATGACAGGCCTACATACCATCACCCTGATCCATAGTCAATTTTAAAGTGTTCATTTGGTACACAAAAATCTATGTGCTTTGTATAGTATAGCATGGGGAAAAGAAATGGTTTTGATGCTAAATAATCCTGTAATAATAATATGGACCGTTTAAATATAGCACAGTTACTACTCTACTGTTCTTGACACTTGGTATCGTATTATTACCCTGGCTGTAGCCAAGCCACCACATACAGGAGTAGGCGCTCAAGCATTTGAGGAATTTCTTCCTACCGGGTACCCATTCATCTCAATTGGGTTGAGTATGGCACAGTGTGGTAATTTTCTTGCTGAAGGAAAGCACACCATGGCTGGGAATTGAACCCACATCCCCCAGATTGAAAGACTAGTGTCATAAGACCACGACGCCCCCTCTCATGCTTTGTTGTGATCCAGCCATCCTTATGTTTAGGAATGCCAGTATAAAGTTGGAGAATGATGGTAGATTACAGCATGGATTATTGTTTTGGCTGGGGTAAAGTAATGGTTTTTGGTGGAATACAATAGTCACATCCTGTCATTAATTGATCCAACAGGATCTCATCCAGAAGAGGTTTTACTGATAGGTAGTGTAAATAGACCATCCGCTGTTTATGCTGGTAATCCGTCTTGTGTTCCTAGCTACCATCCATCATTATCCTTCTCTAGACTACCCCAACAACTACTTTTCAATGCTATACAATAAAAGTCCACAGATAGCAAATGATCACTTTTTAAATAGTTAAATGACTATGGGTAAGGTTTGCAGTACTATTTGCAGATGATTTGTAGTTGCATTTGCTATAAAGATTATCTAGAAGTGAAATGTGATTTTGAATAGTTTAAAGGTCAGGTAGAGCATTTAAAATTTGTATTTGATATAGAAATGAATTAAAGTTTTGCCATGTTTGAAGTTAGAAAGTCCATGTAGTGCAATACTGTTTGAGTTTTACGTCTGTTTATATGTCCTTTATCTTGTTTTCATTTCTTATATAATTGAATGCTTTCCACCTTGTTCCATATTTCTTGATTTTCTTAAGTGAGTGATTTCAAAATGTAGTTTGTATTCAGTCAACATAGTTTATGGTAGTAATATTAAGATTAGTATTATTATGCATATGAGAGCCTGCTAGTCATTAATGCACTTTTCCTGCAAATCTGTTTTAAAAGAGCCATTAGGGGAAAAACGATATGCAGTATCAGTCATTTCCAAGGAAGGTATTCATATAGGCTACTACTAGTAAACTAAAACAAAAAAGTATAACCAAATGCAATTACAGATATAAACAGATACATTAAGCACTTGTGTAGTTATTGGTACTTAATACACATCTTTTTCATTGGACTTTTAATATTTGTGTGAAAGACTACCATCCCTTTTTACTCAAGCACAGTTGCCCCTTTCATGTGTATTTCCAATCTATTGTACAGAAAGTGCCTATCTGTTTCATGTATATATCCATCATACAATGCTTTCATATTTTTTGAAAGAAAATACTTATACATATTTATGGATTACAGATCCTTTGACTATTCTTTGCAGAAGTTTTACTGATTTTTTTTTTACAAAATATAAAATATGAGTCAAGATCATTGAGAAAAAAAAAATGCTTGTGTCACCTTGGTAAACTTGTACAGTATGACCAAATATTTATTGTGCTTTCACTGGAAGCAACTTGATTTGATTTGATACGTGTATTCTCTATACTCTTGTGATGGGGTACAATATAAACATGTAGTGGTGTGTGCTATGACAAAATCAATATTATTGATGTGATTAGACAATGTAAAGGAGACATTGTTGAAACTATTCCTATAATGAGCAGTGATGGATCCAGGCGGGGATGCCAGGGGTGCATGCCCTCATTGTATTTCAAGGATCATCCATTTAACATATAAAGATATTTATACAAGCCAAT
Organism: Lytechinus pictus; assembly: GCF_037042905.1. Classification (NCBI taxonomy): domain Eukaryota; kingdom Metazoa; phylum Echinodermata; class Echinoidea; order Temnopleuroida; family Toxopneustidae; genus Lytechinus; species Lytechinus pictus. The sequence continues at coordinate 34,547,311 of NC_087255.1, read as the reverse complement.
GGAATAGTGCCAGCTAATTGCTTAGGAGCAGATAGGTGCAAAAATTCCATTCATGTTACAGTTATAATAATCCTGCCAATTAATGGTGAAATTACATATTACAGACAGAAATTCAATGTTTTATCTAATTTTGAATGTGTATGCATAAATTTCCTTTTTGATATCATATTTATTAAAATAGTAAAATAATAATAATAAAATCATATTTATTAAAATCATGAGGGTACACTATGTAAGAGGAAATATGCGCAAAATGTTTGTATTCAGAAATGGAGATTTACACCTACATGTAGGTTCCAACTTTTTATGCACCATCTTCGGGATGCAGAGGGGCAAATAATTTGTGGAAAACTTTATGCCTACTTTAGACTTGAAGAGTTTGACAAAAACTCTGATCTCAGTTACCATGACAACTGACCTAAAATCAAACCTAGCTGTCAATGATTTAAACAGATTTTTAATTTGAAAAAAAAAATCTCTGCCCTATATACATTTACCAATATAGGATTTTCCTTAAACATGTAATAATCCATTTGAAAGTCACTTACTTTTGGTGGAGAAGGTCATAGTGTTATCACTTATGATATACTTACTCTTGGCACCCAATTACAGTTAATTTCTGGTTAGATTTTGATTTTGATTAATCTTACGTGTATACTTACATGTACGACTGCAGATATGAATGGGCTTGCTATCCAGTACATAACAGTGTAACTGATGAAATAAACTGCCTGCTTTAATCTCAAATGTGCATGTAGGTTAATGCTAATGTATATAATATGACCTAAAGTATAATACAATACATGCATACATGTACATGTATATGAGCATGAACAAGAGCAATAGAAAAAACGTTGTGTTTATTGATTTTAGCTCGGATATACATGTACATGAGTTACAAGAATTGATAGATGTTTTGTTTTGTGTAAAAGGTAATATAGATAAAGTTTTTACTGCAGCATTCCATTCTAAAGGGGTACCCAAAGCTGAAATTTTTATTAATTGAATGGCTTAGAATGAATCCATTCCTGTTCAGGGCAAATTCACCACAATTTGTAATTTGGCTAAATATATGTAACTTTTGAAGCTTGAAATTACACAAAATATATTAGAGTGAAAAAAAAAGTTGCATATACTCTTATCATTGTTTTTTCGGAAAGTATCTTTCATTTAGGGCTTGAACATTTTAAAAAGAAAATATACACTAAAATGAATTTGTCATTGCCATGGAAATTTCAAAACCACTTTTTCCCTTGCAAGTTTGCAAATTTCCAATAAATGCGTAATGAAATTCAAAGAAAATGGATGGAGATAACATCCTTTCAGTCATTGTGTAAACTTGCATACAGCTGTTTTGCAGAAATAATGCCTGGTTTTAATGGTATATATTAAGTTTGTTATCATTTGTGTTTTGTCCAATGTTGATGAAATATTTGGAGTGTTTTGCTACTATTCAATTTATATCAATTTCAGGTTAGAGTATCTCTTTGATATCATTATAATGTGTATGATGAAATATTTTGACTATTCTACATTGCGTATCAAAAAAAAGTTTACACTTAGAAAAAATCCTGTAAAATTATACATTTGTAATATCCTGAAGATTTTTCCACATATTAACATTGGTACAGATCCATTTAAGCAAATGACGATATAACTGGAAAAAATATTTCCGCTTGAGTAAGCACCACTTTTGAAAAGTTAGTGAAAAATGATTTGCGCAGAACTTTGAAAGAGTTATGCGAATAAAAGTAGACCTTAATCATGAAGAACACGTGGAATTTAGCTAGTAAAATTGATTTGAATATTTCTTTTACCTTTTTTAACTTGTTTCCTTGCCCAAAACACTTCGAAGAGTGCATTGCGCCCCACCCTACTCCCCCAGACACCGAGGCCATCGTGACGATATTTGCTTTACACTGAGCTATGATTTACATGAAATGGCTTAGGCTTGATTTTCATTTTGTTAATCATTGTCAAGCTTGGAAAAAGTGTGGAGAAACAAGTATTGAATGAAAAATGAAATGTAAACCCACTTTAAATGATGGAAACTCACTTAAAATGATGGAAACTCAGTGAACAAATGCTGGAGATGTCTGATATAAACTTTTGTTCAGATTCAGTTATGTCTTCAGATCCAGCTGGCACAAAAAGGGTAAAGGTTGTGCTTACTAAGTGTTGAAATTTCAATTTGGGTGGCAAAATTGTTACAAAATGCTTGAATGTATCTGATTTAGTTCAATTGACTAAAAGTGCAAGGAAAATGTATGAGAAATGTTTCACAGGGTAAGTTTGATTTCGCCCTTTCCCCTTGACACAGCTTGAAAACGACCATTTCTGCTAGCTTTACAAAAATGGACAGTGCTCACTCAAGTGTATCATTCTGTCAAAACTTTTACTTTCATTGGATAGATGAGACCCAAACCCAAGATTATATGTGAAAAAATATTACCCACATGAATACTTTTTAATTCCCAGGGCTTTTTCAAAGTGTAAACTTTTTTTTGATACGCACTGTATATCATTGTGTGTGGGTAGTGCTTTTTAAACAATATATATTTATGTTCGTTTTCCTTCTCTCTTTCTTCTTCAGTACCCTTCTACAAAAAAGAGTTTGACATTATCATTAAGGTGTTTATAAAAATACGCACACTCAGTGAAAGAGAGTAAGTGGTTGGAGATAAAAAGCTTGACAATTATACCTTTTGTCCCGGCATGCAAAATTTCACAGCAACTTTCCAAATCCCTCATCTCGACTATTCTGGCCTGTTGTACAAGAACGCAGCTCTTGTGTGATAATTTTACTAATGTCTGCTGCAACTTTGGCTGCATTATTGCATTATTCTAGTACAGGACAGTCAAGATCATAACATAACTGCCATTGACCAATATTTTGCTTAATTTCGTTGTCTGATGTGAGATTAATGTACACTAGAGTAGAATGAAGCCAAGTAAACTTCATAAAATTTATTTCTTCCCTTTTTGTAGCTCATGTATAAGTCAAATTTCTTCCCAAGCTGAAGCTATTTTTGTCATTCCAAGTAATTAGATTTAGGAGGTTTTTTTTTGCACCTGTGGTTGGGTGTTGTATAAATTATCCTTTACATTATATTTGCTATGCAAGATAGTATTGTATGTGTATACAGTGTATTAAGTTCATCATCACTGTTTCCAATCTTGTGTATTTCTTCTTCCTGGTATGTTTTTTTCTTCAATATTTGAAAATGCATTTCTCTCAAACTGGTCACAAAATCATCAAGAAGTCTATGCTTTCTGCTTCGATATCTTTTTTGCTTGAGATTAGCAAGATGTAGTAATAGCTAAAAACACTTTAGCACATGTATTACCTACATTTATTTTTAACATAACTTCGTAAATCAACATTTGGAATTGTATTGTTACTAAAAAATACTATGGCTATGAATTCAACCACGTGTTTTCTGTAATGGGATACATCCCAATTTTTCTTATTGAGAAATATAAAGGTTTGACAGTAGAAGAGACACAGCATTTCCCTTTAAAATGTGGGGGGAAATCAGTGGAAATTGTTTCAAGGTAAATCTAACAAGAGTTCAGACTTGTCAAATACACTTACTTTTCAGTGTAGGTCTTAATAATCTCTTCACCATTGAGAATACAGTGGATTATAACTTTGTTTTTCATATGAAGACAGTATGGTGTAGTGGTATCTCTTTAATCAGAGGGATGTCCCACCCCAGGAATGTCCTGCAAGAAATGTATCCCTGTCATGCTGCATGCACCCAACCCAGGTTTGGTAAATGAGAACCTGGTACGAAATTATTTGTTGAAATCAACAGCTATATTTTGATTGAATTGAAATATTTATTTTCCCAATATGAAAATTTGATGTTCACTGGTGTATAACTAATACAAACATTAACAACAAAACAAACAAACTAGAGTTTACGAATGTGGTCACATTAATTTGCTGCATTATTGAAATGTAGAGCATGTCAACTTCTGATAAGGTAAAGTAATATAATAATTATTACATTAATTTATTGATAATTGATATGATCTGATCAAATTTTGTCAAATCTTGGATTAAAGGTGGTTGGCTGTGTGTGCTTATTGTTGAAATCTAGACACTGATATTTTAACATAAATTTGAAATATACAGGTAGTATCCCATGAAATATTGGTGTACATTATTAGAATGCAGGGAGATTATAAACGACAATCAAGAATTTTGAGACCTCTATCTAATTACAAAATAAATTAGTATTCATTTTGTGGAGCAGTTTAATTTGATTGATGTTTCATGCCATAAACTCTACTGAAAAAGTACATGTGGATTAGCATTTTAAGTAAGATAAAGTGTATATTTTTTTCCCAAAAAAAAAGCTGTATTATAAGACAAGTATTTGTCAATCTTACTGGTTATAAAGAGCATCGTACATGTAGATAAGGTTCGAATTGAGGAAAGTTCTCAAATCAAACTATTCTGATGAAAATCCCAAGCTGTGTGATATTTGTTATTATACCTGAAATTACTAGGACATTAGTGATATTAGACATTTAATTTCTGCAGTTCGTTACTATAAACTTTGCAGGTGAGTATTCTATTCATTGTTGCAGGTGATTGTATTCTTATGTGTGAAGTACTACTTGCATGCTATCTTCTCATCTTGCAAATGATTCTGTCATTAAAGTGCCATGTCTATAGTATAATTACCCTATGTCTTGATTTATTTCTTGAAATAAAAGTACTGTGTACAAAACGATATTGGGATTCTGAGGACAGAAAGAGCAATGGTGAGAGCGATTTGGAAGAGACGGTGGATCAGATGGTGAAAGCGAACGGAGTAGGTTGATCTGGGCATGTGTCGAGAAGGGATGATGTTTTGAGGGGGCTTGAATTTGAGGTGGCTGATCAGACGGGAAGGGGGCAATCAAAGAAGACATGGAAGAAGCAAATGGTGGAGGAGAGGAGCATTGAGTTTAGAAAGGAGGATGCATTGAATAGTGGAGGGAGGGGTGAGGGTGATTTATGTGAGTGCAAGGTGAATTTGGCCCCGGGGGGAGTCAAATGATATTGCTGTACACACGTGACCCCCCAAAAAACATGTTTAAAGGTGTTTTTTCAGTTTTGGATGCAGGCCGTGCGTGCACTCATTAAGGGTATCAAAAACACAGATTTTCAAAAATAAGGGTGGTTTTGAAAGACTGGACAATGGTCAATCGCAGGGTCGAACGTATTTAGGGTATTTTTTTTTCCAAAGCTTTTTTTTTAAGACTAGCCAAACGTGTTTAGGGTATGTTTTTTCTCCAAGCTTTTTCCCCAGGGCATTTTCCTCCTCGTTTCTGAAAATTGTTCCTGTTCTTCCTGATTGTGGTAGTTTAATCCTAACTACATGCAATACCCATGAATATAGTGTTTTCTATATCTAAATATATTGTTAGTAAGAAGACAAAACTTGTTTAGGGGGTTATTTTTATTATTTTATATTTATTTTAGGGGGTGTTTAGAAATAATTTGGCCATGCATGTGTAAAGTAATATATTTGACCCCCCCCCCCCCCGGATTTGGCCACCCTTGTTGTCGGGGTTTAACCGGATTTAGAACCTGGATTACTACGACTACTGTGCATAACACTTATGACTTATTTATGATGGATAGTTTCATAAATTAACAAATTAATTGCATAAAGTAACAGTCATAATAAACATGAATGAATAGAAATTAAGAACATTAAAGCCAAGTGATATCCAAGTTCAGCTTCCAGAATGAGCTGCAAAAGACATTGATTCTTCAAGGTTTACCTACCTCCCCAAAACCAATAAGTCACCAAAAAAATTTTGACATAGTTATTGAGCTTAAAAAGCACATCCTAAGCTAGCTTTAACATGATTCATATCTTTTAAAAAGTAAAGAATCAACAATAACCTGCACAAGCACTACATGGAATATAGAAGATATTCAGTGAGAGCTTAAAAAGATGAGAAAACAAAGTTTTGATGCATTTACTGAAGCATGAGATGTGGAAACTTTCAAGCAGGCCAATTATGTTTTATTTGATCAATAAAAAAATGAGAAAAAAATTGTCAAAGAAACTCTTGTAATTTGTCTTTTATTTGACTTTACAACTCCCAAGTGTTTACAGTACGAAGGACAATTACTCTTTCAGATAATACTGATATTCTGCTTACAACTTTCTGATGACAAAATTATTGTCTTGGCTATTTACAGGGAACCTACACTGGCAACTTGTTGGTTTTAAGGTGGTCACAAAATATTGCTCAGAGATATTCTGAAAAGCAACTGCCAAAATTCACTGATGTGATCAGAGTTCATGAAAAAAGTATCAAAATCAAAACGAGTGGCTTGCAGAAGACACAAGAATACAGGTCTTAATTGGCCGTATTTTTTCTTTCATGTTGTTTAGATTTTTTAAATCAAGATTTTACCTAGAGTTTTTATTTTATATTTTACTTATTATTTTGCTGGTTAGCCAGCCCTCTGCGCCATTCTCACAATGATGTATGTCCCCTTGCCATTCCCTCATACACCACTGATTAAAGGTCAAGTCCACCTCAGAAAAATGTTGACTTGAATCAATAGAGAAAAATCAAACTAGCAGAACACTGCAAATTTCATCCAAATCGGATGTAAAATGAAAAAGTTATGACATTTTAAAGTTTTGCTTATTTTTCACAAAACAGTTCTATGCACAACTCAGTGATATGCAAAATGAGGAAATCAATGATGACCCTCACTCACTATTTCTTTTGTTTTTTATTGTTTGAATCATAGAATATTTCAATTTTTACAGATATGACAATAATGGCCAACTTGACTGAACCATTAACTGTTAACACAATGGTAGTTCTACATGTTCAGTGAGGAATAAAACTTTGTTATACGGGACAATGAGGAGAAAATTTGAATATTTCATATTTCATGTAATATAATACAAAAGAAATAGTGAGGGAGTGACGTCATCAGTCCCCTCATTTGCATACCGCCCAGGATGTACATATAATTTTTTTGTGAAAAAGAAGCAAAACTTTAAAATGTCATAACTTTTTCATATTACATCCGATTTTGATGAAATTTTCAGTGTTTTCCTTGTTGGATTTTTCTCTTTTTATTCAAATCAACTTTTTGTTGGGGTGGACTTTTCCTTTTTTATGATGACATTTTACATAGACAAGACATAATATAGCATTCACTGAGTCTTCTAAACAGATAAACATTTTACACAAATTCTCCATTTTCAGTTTTGCAGGGTTTATTTTCATGGAATATTTGATGGAAATGTACATTTTCATTGAGTCTTAAAACAAAAAAAAAGGCATGGTGATACAAATATCAATTCATTTAAACAATAAACATGTCTTATTTTTCACAAAATCCAAATAAAGTGCATCACCTTTCTGATATTTTGTCCTATTTGAATTATGTAATTAATACTTGAGTTAACAAAGCCTCCCATCTTCTAAATGTTATTATCAGCATGCCTTTTGTTCAAAACACTGAAAAGGAATCAAATCAGCTTTCATATTCACAATCGAATGAAAATCTTTGTGTTATGGGGCCTAGGGCCAGATTTCATAAATGACCTATAAATTATGGTAAATCTGTCATAGCAACTACTATGGTAACGGGCCAATCAAGGTTTCCATGGTAGATACAGAAATAAGGAATTTGTTTTATTTTATCTTAGAGAAATGTGCCCTTGGACAATCTATTTGGACTATAATCGATTCTGTTCAATTGCTTACGTAACTTACGTATGATCAGAGTCACACTCAAATGCTGGTGCATGTATAATATGTAACGCACAATCTTATTGATTGATACGCAGTAGTGAGCATCCTCTTGGCATGGTCTGACCAATGCAGTCATGTATTTTATAACACAATGCAACTAGTTATTTAAGTGCGACTCTAATAAGTCATACTTAAATCTTTGTGAATCACCCCCTGGTCTAATGCCCAACTAGTCTTATTTTCATTTAGTCTAATACCCAGTTGGTCTAATTTCCACTTTGTTCACCGGTTCTTTGCTTCATACACAGTTCATCTAACCATAAAATCTAAGTGGTCTTCATTCGAATGGATATTATACAAAACGGGTAAAGCAAAACTGAAAATTTGACAAAATAGTGAATATACTAAATGACAATTAGACCAAAAATAATAGGCACACTGGTTGTAGATTAACTAGGATTAGACCATATGTTGGATGAGGGCAAATGAAAAATTTGAAAAGTGGGTGTGGACCAAGTGGCAATTAAGCGTTTCAATAACATATTTCATGAATTTGCTTCAAGAAAAGAAATTGATGAGTATATTTTCATGATTTTAGAAGTTTGAATTCACTTTGTACATGTATGCCAGAAGGTGTCGTGACTGTTAAGTCACAGAACACATAAAATATGTCTGCAAGGTTTTCAGGTTTTGGGAAGTGCCCATATACAAGGCAAGCTCTAACATTTATCTTAATCAATCACACAATCTTCCTTTCCTGTTCTTTTTAATCTTTTCATTGTATGTAATTTTGTTGAGTTTGTGTGTAACATATTTAGATCTTTACATTGCAATAATACAGGAGAAATAATAATACTTTATTAATTTCAAGGCTTGCTCACCTTGCAACCCCCCCCCCCCCCCACAATGCATGGTTATTTGAGTATTTCCCACTGCATACAGTTTACATGTATATGTATATAATGCAATGAACAGTGTTTGGTACATACACACAGGGGGTATAAAATACATCACCAAGGATTATTACATAGTATCCCTAAATTAGACCACAAAAGAGCCAATCTGGAATAAAATTATTGGAAATGGTTTTTTGACTGATTTGAGTAGGTATGGGTGTCAACATTTACCAAAAAAAAGTTAGGAGGAATACGGGTTGGGGAAAGTGCTTTTTTTCAAGGTCAAAGGTCAATGACCTTTTTGTATATACTGTATAATGGTATCTCTGAGATGGAAAGGCACAGGTTGGTGATAATGGTTTCAAAATGCACAAATTCTTACCAGAATATCAAATAGAATAAAATTAATTACCTAGAATGCACATTTACCTATAAAATTCAAGGTCAAAGCCTTTCAAAAGGTCAATTACCTTTTTACATTATATACCATACCGTATAATGGTATCTCTGAGATGATAAGGTACGTGATGGTGATCATGGTGTCAAAATGTACAGATTCTTACAAGAAGATCAAATAAAATAAACTTAAGTACCTAGAATGCACATTCACCAATAAAATTCAAGGTCAAAGCTTTTCAAAGGTCAATGACCTATTTACATTATATACCATACTGTATAATGGTATCTCTGAGCTGAAAAAGCACAGGTTGGTGATCATGGTGTCAAAATGCACAGATTCTTACCAGAATATCAAATAGAATAAAATTAATTACCTAGAATGCACATTTACTAATAAAAATCAAGGTCAAAGCTTTTCAAAGGTCAATGACCTATTTACATTATATACCATACTGTATAATGGTATCTCTGAGCTGAAAAAGCACAGGTTGGTGATCATGGTGTCAAAATGCACAGATTCCTACCAGAATATCAAATAGAATAATATTAATTACCTAGAATGCACATTTACCTATAAAATTCAAGGTCAAAGCCTTTCAAAAGGTTAATTACCTTTTTACATCATATACCATACCGTATAATGGTATCTCTGAGATGATAAGGTACGTGATGGTGATCATGGTGTCAAAATGTACAGATTCTTACAAGAAGATCAAATAAAATTAAGCATCGAGAATGCACATTCACCCATACAATTCAAGGACAAAGGTCAATGTCCTTTTTAACATTAGATAATAATAATTGTATCTCTGAGATAAAACACCGCAGGTTGGTGATCTTGGTGCCAAAATGCAAAGACTTGTACAAGACAATTAAACAACACTAAAATAAGTATAAAGAATAAACTTTCACCCTTAAAATCCTACATCAGAGGAAATATATAATCTATATGACATAAAAATAACAAAAACAATTTTGTGTTCATATTTTATTTCTGAATAACGTAAATAACCATGGCTAATTTGTAATGAAAACATGGAGGTTTCATCATTTCGGTCTGAAATAATGAAGGCCATGGAGAATGTATTTAGGGGTCAGATGTCAATGAGCCCTTTCCAAAATATCAGTGGAAATTAAGTAAAAAAATGTTGATAACCAAATAACACTTTTTCATATACTGCGATGCATTGCCAAAAGCACTGAAAAAATAAATAAAATCAAGTATATAATTTGAAATGATTTTTATTTTAAGTAGCAGCATAATTAATGCATCATTATATCTAAATCAAGGTTGTCATGTCTTTTCTCTCCAGCGATAGGCCACTCACCTCAATGCTATAATAAATACTATAAACTATTAGCTTTATCTTTTGAAAATGGATAGGATAGGTCTAACTCTCATGTCACAGCTAGCATCATCTGAGAGCATTTCCAAACAGCAGAGGGATGATGATGATGATGATGAAATGAAGGCCATCATTAGAGCTGCAGCTTCTGTCATACATGTAGTAAATTACATATATATCAACTTCAACAAAGGTGAATTCCCGTATTATTAGGACCTTTCATCAGTTCATTGCGAGCTGCCAGAATCTCTTGTGATGCTAATGCTGCAAGACAAAACTTCATATCTGCTCTCTGCCGTACGTCACCCATGATGCTATTTCTACTAGGTATCAGTTTGTGCAAGGATCATGTTTTTGGTCCAGAACAACTGATTCCTATCATGCACAAATTAGGCATATAACAATGAAATTCAAAAGGAGATAATAGCTTACAAGTACACATCCATCGACCTAACAAAAGTCCTACAGCACCACTTCCAGTTCTTGACAATCAAGCTGTGCAACATATCAGTCATAATATAGATCCTGGTCTGATATCCCTTGACAGAACGTAAGGCTTTCATTGAATGGGCCAGATAAAAGTCTTGAAAATGTCAGAAGGTTTTCAAGAGTTCAATTACTCTTTGCTGAAGTTGAGACACTTAACTTCATCTATGACAAATTAGCTGCAGCTCTAATGATTGCCTTATTTTAATTCTTCGTCATTGTCCCTGGCTATATGAAAATGTTATCGGATGATGCTTGCCCTAAAAGTTAGGCCTATCCTTTCCATTTACAGATTAAGTTATAGTTTTATAGTATTGATTGTAGCATTTGAGGTTAGTGACCTATTGCTACAGAGAAATTAGTACCTTGATTTAGATTGATAAAATGCATATCTAAATGCTACTACTTTAGGTAACTTCACCATTGTCACCATTTCAAATTATATCACACATGATTTTTTTTACACTTTTGTCAATCCATTACAGCATATTATAAGAAAAAGTGCTATTTGATCCAATTTTACCTCGGACTTGTATTTTGACATCATAATTGGTCAAGGATTCAACTATTAAATTTGTGTTCTTTTTCCACGCGGGTCAGTCTTTTTTCCATCAGAATCACTATACCTACATGCCACAATCACGTTATATCGACCTATTTACTTAAATTCCATGACGTTATTAACATAGTTGATTGACCTTTAACTCCTAAATATATTTTCCATGGCCATTTTTTATCCTTAATTCAGAATGAAATTATTTATTAGACTTCCATGTTTTCATTACAAATAATTATCTTTCTTTCTATTATTTACAAATAAAATGTTAATATAATGGATTAATTTTTTTTTGGGGGGGAATCATGCATGGATATATATAAATATCTATAAACTTTTGACCTTAGACTTTGGATATTGGATTATTCTGTATGATTATTTTGAGTCTTTTTTATCTTCTTGCAAAAATTGCTTTTTGACATCAAAATCACCAACATGCAGCGTTTTATCTTAGAGATACCTTTATATGATATATAGCCTATGTAAAAAGGTTATTGACCTTTGACCTTGAACTTTATGGATTAATATGCATTCTAGGTGATTAACTTTATCTTATTTGACCTTCCTGTAAGAATCTGGGCATTTTGATACAACGATCACCAACCTGTGCCATTTCATCTCAGAGATACTATTATACAGTACGATACATAATGTAAAAAGAGGTCATTGACCTTTGAAAGGCTTTGACATTGAATTTTATTGTTTAATGTGCATTCTGGGTACTTAATTCTATTTTATTTGATCTTCCTGTAAGAACCTCTGCATTTTGACACCAAGATCACCAACCTGCACCTTTTCATCTCAGAGATACCATTATACCGTATATGGTATACAATGTAAAAAAAAAGGTCATTGAGCTTTGAAAGGCTTTGACCTTGAATTTCATTGATGAATGAGCATTGTAGGTACTTGATTTGATTATATTTGATCTTTCAGTAAGAACCTCTGCATTTTGACACCAAGATCATCAACCTGCACCTTTTCATCTCAGAGATACCATTATACCGTATATGGTATATAATGTAAAAAAGGTCATTGAACTTTGAAAGGCTTTGACCTTGAATTTCATGGGTGAATGAGCATTGTAGGTACTTGATTTTATTTTATTTGATCTTCTTGTAAGAATCTGTGCATTTTGACACCATTATCACCAACCTGTAATATTTTATCTGGGAGATACCATGATACAGTATATTTAAAAAGGTCATTGACCTTTGACCTTGAAAAAAAGCACTTTCCCCAACCCGTATTCCTCCTAACTTTTTTTTGGTAAATGTTGACACCCATACCTACTCAAATCAGTCAAAAAACCATTTCCAATAATTTTATTCCAGTTGGTTACTAATTACGGGATACTATACAGGTTTATTTTACAAATTATTTACACTTTATCTTACAATGTATATGTTCATAAATTTATTCAATGTTTATATACAGAGCTAAGGAAAGGAAATGGGATTGAGAATCGAAATTCTTATCTCAGAAAATTTGGACATGGTAATTCTTATTGGTGCAATGCTCGTGGCCAAATTTGACAAGATACAATAAAATAAAAATCGTCCTGCTGCTTTATTTAGAAAAAAACAGAAACATGTTTATGACTTGAAAATTCAGATGCTCCTATGAGGCAGTACAGAAGAAGAATCTAAAATACATTGATCAAATTTCATACAATGGAATGAAGAAATAGGATGAAGAAATGGGAGAAGCTGAGACAAATTGAACAGCAGGATACAATTCAATATTTCCTAACCCATTAAATTTTTACAAGATCAAACAAGTACAATTCCATACCAAAAGTACCTAAAATGTACTTAAACTTTCATATTGTTATTACTCTTGGGGGGAGGGGGGCTAATTTCTAGATTATGTACAGTACTAATGATAAAAGTTTTAAAATAGGCACAATGAATCTCGAATGTCAATAAGAGGGCTATTGAGACCAATGCAAGGGCATCCACAGCAATAGCTTTCAACGGCCTTACATGAATTAAAACCCTGCAGTACACATAATAGGTAGAAGGATTCAATGTTTACAAATATTACAATGTCACTAAATATATACTATGTACAGTGAAATATTCACATATGTCAATTTTAATTATTTTACATTTACATTGGCAGAAGAATTTAAAATAATTATCTGCATACCATCCTTATTCAGCGTGTCAAAGGTTTGCGAAACTAGGTAAACTTTTGAAACCGCATAAGCACCAAGGGCATAGGGGGGTGGGGTGGGTGCACTGTGTGCACATTCACCCTCTTGCTGAGGCAGAGGAGTTCCGACACTGGCAAGCAAAACAAAATTTGTACACTTTCTGCTTTCCACAGCTGATATCCCAAACTTTAGTTCCACCTTGCCAAGATGTGCACCTCCAATGCTCAAACCAGCCTACGCCCTTGAGCACCCAATATCAACGAAATTTTCATCATTATGCTTCTTATTCCATTGGGAGAGCTTTTCCACACATGTCCGGTTTCAAAGGTATTACACTCTCTCGCAAAAATGTCATCTTCTTTTTTCATTGCCAATTTAAGAGAAAGTTATAATCATTAAAGCCCAGAAGGTGAATCCTATCATGAACTGTTTTATGATTCTCTTTTCTTCCGTTGATTTTCATGCACTTTTCAGCTGAAAGAAGGTAAGCTTCGCTTCATCTTTTCTCAGGTTCTTGATGTTATAGACATTACCTAAAATGAATTACAAAAAGGACAATAACTTCAAAAACAGTCAATCAAGTTGCAGATACACATGTAGTAAATTTCTTTCATTGCTGGGGAAAATGCAGCACTTCGAATATATCATAACATTTCACTAAAAAGAAAATTGCACGAACAATTTCAAGAGGGATATTTTTCAGGGGAAGGGATTATCTGTAATTTGATTTGATAGATCATCACAAATGGCTGAGCCCCTAACATGCAGGTAGGCTACATGGGATTATATTGCTATCAAAAGAATGTGGTATCAACTAAGTCAAATTAAATCTCAGAGCAAACTGACTTTAAACATTTAAAAGTACTAGTACTTAAAGGACAAGTCAACCCGACAAAAGTTTATTTGAATGAAAATAGACAAATCCAACAAGCTTAACAATGATAATTCCATCAAAATCAGATTTAAATTAAGAAAGTCACGACAATTATATGCACATCCTGGGTGGTATGCAAATGAGGGGACTAATGACATCATCCATTCACTTTTTCTTTTGTATCTCATTATAATATGAAATATTTTGATTTTCTCCTGATTGTAATGTGAAACAACATTTTAAACGTTCCTGAACATGTGGAATTGCCATTGTTTTATCATTTTATGGTTCAGTCAAGTTGGTCGTTATTGTCAAATCTGTAAAAATTGAAATATTGTATAATTTAAACAATAAAAAAAAAAACAGAAGAAATAGTGAGTGAGAGACATCATCGACTCTCTCATTTGCATATCACTGAGTTGTGCATATAACTGTTTAGTGAAAAATAACTTTAAAATATCATAACTTTCTTATTTTACATCTGATTTTGATGAAATTTTCAGCATTATGCTTGTTGATTTTTCTCCATTGATTTAAATCAACATGGGGTGGACTTGACCTTTAATGTTGCAGAAGATAATATTCACCTTTTGGCACAAAGAACCAGTCTCCATTCTGTAATATTTGGCTCGTCTTATGAAGGGTCATAGCAATCTTGCCACGAACCACATAAAACACCATGGTGTCCCGTCTTACCAGCTGAGAACCTTTCTCACCAAATGGTCGGACTGTCAGAACACCTATCAGAAAACATAACAATAAATAATGATTTGAGCTCTATTTGTGATATTATAGACAAGGAATAATTTTCCTGGTATCGCATCAAGTTTTTCCACAATTTTTAATTACTGCTACACAAAATGTCCTTAGTGTAGCAATTTTTAAATAGGACTGTACAGAACATAGTTGAAATGTTTTCTCTAGCAATCAGAAAAGTTATTTAAAAAAAAAAAAAATCAAATTTGAGAAGTAAAATAATTCCCTTGGCATAGAGAAATCTAGATCTCTAAATTATGTATTTTACATTTAGCATCATTTACACTATCTAATATCAAGATTTTCTACATGAATTTAAAAAAAAGTATTGGAACAAAATTTATAATGCTGTAATTTAATGGACTAAATATGACAGTATCTTCAGAGAAACATTAAAGTTCTGTAATTTTAGAACTCATGTATTGCAAATAACTAATGTTGATGGACTGGAATGGCATTAGACTAAATGAAGGTAGACCATGTGATGAGTGGACAAGTTGACAATAAACGTATTGGTATTTTACCTTTGAGAACTCATGAATTACAAACAAACTAAAGCACTTGAGAAAGTTGAGAGGATGTAATATTCCATACTATCACACTCATAAACATCATATACAGTGAACATGAATTTATATATTATTGAATAAGGATGATATTTACCTGCTGCAAATGCTTTCTGTGAGAGTGCTTTAGTGATTGTGATGGCATCATCTGGTTTGGCAGGTAAACCACTTGGACCAGTGAATTTGAGCATCTTAGACGTAGCCACAGCATCTAACAAAATTCAATCACATATATGCTAGAAATTAATATTGACTTTAAAAATTTGAGGGTTGATTAATAACATAGCTGACAATCATCTGGAGATAATTGATCAGAGGGCTTATACACCGCTTCTCAAATTGGCAGATAATGGCTTAACACAAATGTAATCAAAAGGTTAACCCACAAGAGACTGAGCACAGCTGAGAACAATCAAAATGCAGTTTACAGCATAATCAACCAGTTTAGTTTAAATGGATTGAGTGTTCTCTGTAAAGCCTAAGTTTCAATTAATAAAAATACTATACCGCTTTTACATCTAGCGCTATATACATGTACATCAGAACTTTGTCTCTCCATGCTTTATAAATATCTCATTACCCCATTCATCAGATCCTGGCTTGCCCGCACAAAATGTATCCACTTCCTCCACTCCCTGAGGAGCATTCCTATAGGAGTCTTCAAACTCAATTGCTAGGTGCACTACATATCCTTTTGCATTCAACAGGTATCCATTTAACATCTGGGCAGATGCTAGGCCATGGTGGGGTTCAAACACACACGACTCTCTGATTACAAGGCAAGAGTAAGAACCACTAAACTACATGTATGAAAGACTTTATAGCATTATAAGAGCCCATACACAGATTTATTTCTAAAGCTCAAAATTTCAAAAGTAAATGTACTTTATGAAATGCAATATTTTTTTAAAGTACAAATATTTCAATTTAAATTTTACATTTCCATGTTGTTTTAATACTTATTTCATATTTAATAGCAGTGTGAATAGTTATGTTACAATAATTTTTTTCGTTAAATACATTTTCTAAATCGTTTTAACCCTAACTAGGCCGGGCTTTTTTGGCTGTTCTGTGGCCGGGGGGGGGGGGGGTGATTCAACCCCCCCGAGATCTCGGCCGCCGATCGCGCGAGCGCCGCAAAAAAATTTACACGCTGGTAGTGTGCGATGTAATCTACAAGGCTGTATGGTAAAATTTTATATGAATTAATTATGCTAATTTATGCATAAATCATACTTTTTGCTCTAAATCACTAAATAAAGCTCCTAGAATTTTAATTTTTGGTTAAAATATTCTTTGTAGCATTCTTAACAATCGCAATTGAAAAAAACTTCAGTTTGGAAATAAATTTCTTATGTATTTTATTGTTTTATGAATTTCTTATGTATTTCTTTGTTTTTTTCACCAGATATATTGCACAACCTTTTTGAAGCATAATTGTGCTAAAATCAATTGATTTCAGCTGTTTAAAGTAAAAATAATCATATCTTTATGAATAAGATGAGAAAACTCAATTTGCATTAACTTTGTACACAAAATCACGTTTTGGAACAACTTTTGGTCTGACATGCACTTACAAAATATTGCGTAATTTCGGAACCGCGTACCCGGGCGTCGTAAATTTGGTCTCAAAAGATGCGCGAGACTTAACCCTAAAAAGACTGGGGGGGCTGATTCAGCCCCCCCCTTGACATTTTTCGCGATAAATCCGCCACGCGAAATTTTTTGACCGCGTCGCTCGCTGACTTTTTACCTTCAAGTCTCTCGCAACTTTTGAGACCAAAATTGTGACTCCCGGGTACGCGGTTCCGAAATCACGCAACATTTCGTAAGTGCATGCAGACCCAAAATTACTCAAAAACGTGAATTTGTGTACAAATCCAATGCAAATAGTGTTTTTAACCAAAATTCATAAATGTATCATTATTTTTCCTTTTACTGCTTAAAATCAATTAATTTTATCTATTTTATGGTCGAAATAAAGTCCCCGACAATTTCCATTGAAAAAACAATAAAAAAAAAAAAAAGTCGAAAAACAAAGAAATACATAAGAAATTTAGAAAACAATAGAATACATAAGAAAATAAATGTGATGTTGAAATTTTTTAAAAATAAATTTGATCAGATGCCTATCTAGAGTATGTGAAACAAAAATTAGCATTTCAGGGGCATTATTTTATTAATTAGAGCAAACTTATGATTTTACGCATAAATTAGCATAATTAATGAGACATGAGATTTTTTGCAGAATTTGATGGTATAGTTTTGTAGATAATGCCATGGGTAACACGTGTGCCACTTTTCGTCGCGATCGCGCGATCGACGGCCGAGATCATAGGGGGGGGCTGAATCAGCCCCCCCCAGTCTTCTTAGGCATCGAAATAGCCCAGTCTATTTAGGGTTAAAAGTATAAACTCTGCGAGTGGCGCGGCCAACATTAACATTTCTACTATTTTCTTATTGCTTATATTGTTATTTAAATTCTTTTACTTTTTTGTTGTATCATACTATGCTTGTGCATGTGTTTGTTTATTTTTAAAGGACGTCAAATAAATGAATTGAATTGAATTAAATATAGACGATAGCATCAGTGGTTTGTATTTCATTTTGAAATTTACTAGACTACCTAAAAAGGGGAGCACCTACCAATAGCAACCTCTTGATTTGTCTCAGGGTTAACTACATTGACAGTGGGTAAGCAGACATCACTGGTTCCAACAGGTGGTGAAGCATGGATTGAGATATGAGCTGGAGTCACAGGTAGATGACCTTTAGCTGAAGGGAAAAAATATATGATTCATGGGTTAATATTTTTATTTGAGGATAGATTTTGGTTATATTCATAAGAGCATGGTAGATATCACAGGCCTACACCAACTTATTACTGAGTTGCTGTAAGATCTCTTTACAGTGTCAGAATCATGTGGATCACTACAGATATCAGCTCTAATCTTTATGCATCTTCAGAGAGATCAAGAAATTAGTGATAGGTATATGATAAGTGTTGGGTCATATTTACATTTCCTTAGCCCCGTAACATAAACTTTAAAGCCTTTTATCTGTACGATTGATCATACAAAATAATAAATGCAATCAATGGTAGAAAACAGCCACATGATTAATCACTAAGCTGTATGTTACAGGGACCTGGTAATACTCACTATAAAGTTGGTAATACTTACGCTTTCCTTGTTTCTTGAAAGACTTGGCAGACCTTGAAGACACTCTGTCTTGAGCTTCAGGAGAGATGATACCAGCAAGGGCTAAGCCACCTGACTTACGACGCTCATAGAGAGGACGCTCATTGCGCCAGTACTCTAGAGGGCGCACTCTCTGACGTTTGGTCCGTCTGACTCCATCTTCTTCGTCAGGTTTGACTGCCAGAGGGAAATGGGTGTAAAAAATAATCACCATTAAAAATTACTAAGCCTAATATCATCTTTCTGTATGGCAGTTCGGTCTATGGCTACATGTAGATACCTTCTGCAGATATGGACTGGTAGACTGATGCTCGCTGCACGTTATTATATGTCGATAATATTGATAAAGAATACTTTAATAGCAGATGCAACAATTTAGATATCAGATAAGTACCCTTACCTACAATGATGCAATTTCGTGTTAATATTCTTGGTGTAGCAGTTAACTTAGACAACCCACCTAGCTTAGATATGGCTAAATCTAAAAAGTGGCTGCTTTTAGTATCATCATTATTATATAATAAGGTGACATCTGTAACATGGTCATTTGTAGCAAATAGTGTTGTTTGCCGTAGCAGAACAGATACATCACTCCCTCTGCATGTGCATAACAGTATTAAGAAGCCGAAAAACGCATCAAAGAAGTTTGCATTGAAAGTCTACATGTAAAGCAGGAGCTGATAAATATTAAGGGGAGGGGATATTCATTGAATTCAGGGAGTTTCCCCCGACAATCAGGGAGGCTTGAACCTCTCTCAAAGTGATCTGGTGTGGGAAAGAAGAATCAATGACCACTCAAACTTACTGATATATGCCTTCGAGAGTGGTTTTTCTGTGAAGAGAATGGAATATTTCTTCTTCTTTTCATCACGCTGACGGTTGTTCTTGCTGCTTTTCAATATAGATCCCGAAGAAGCTGCTGATCGTGCACCACTACTGGATACAGGGGACGTGTCTGGGTTCTCCACCCTACTAAACTGGTTCAAGGATTGGCTGTCACTAGGGTTGTCCAAGGTAGCATGAGACAGATGACCATCAGCTGTTAACAATTGAAATACATGAGTGATGTATGATCAGCTATCCCTCTTTATATGTGATGTTGCAAGAAATTTGAGCTGCACCTGAATGCAAATCACTCGCAAACCTGTGTTTAATCAAAGGACTTGCTCTCCTTTTTTTAAAAATCTTCTGCAATACCCCAATATTGTGGGGAAATTGCTTGGTATTGGATTTCTTGTACAAAAAGAAGTTGTTTTATCTCGAAAAAAAATGTTGGAAAAATGGTAATTCCTACTTTGAAAGTAGCATAAAACGTAATAAATGTAGTAATACAATTATTGATGCTTTCCCATCCATGCTTTTCATATTCCATATGCATTGACTATTTGGCTGTTACGCCACCCCACCCCTTCATTGACAATCACTTAGTTCCTCCTCTGTTTTCAATAGTGGAAAGGCAGGTCTTTGTTATCATCTTTACTTATTTATTTATTCATTTATTCATTTATTTATCTATTTATTTATTTCTTTATTTGAACAGACTCCTATAAATCGGAGGCACTCACAAAATATGATGCGTTCATACAGATAAAAAGAAAACGATACATGTACAATCAATAAAACCAAGCAATTAAAACAGCATAAAAAAACAAAATATAGTTGATGTTCTTACCTATTGTCTCTGTTGCATCAGTCATTGATTGCAAAGATTTTCCCCTTTTCTTCTGGTTTCTAGTCATTCTTCTTTTCTTAATACCTAACAAGAAAGGAGACAATGAGGTTTGTTCAATCTGTAGACCAAATTCAACGAAAGACCAATTCAATGAGATCTGGAAACTTCTTTTCTCAATCCTATTAACTGTTGATACACGCATATTGGATGAAAGGATTATCTGCCTGTCCTATAAATGGAGTGAACAACTTTGATCTATACTTAAAATCATGTTCTATTCAATCAAACAAGGCAGGAGAATACATAATAATAATAATAGTCAGTTCTTGTATAGCGCATAACACATTATGAATAACATCTCTATGTGCTTTCCAAAGGACTTAGATATTATTACCCCAGCTGTAGGTCAAGCAGCCTTTCCAGCGCTACAGTAAAGTGAGAGGTTCTTGTTATATGAGATTAGTAATCCCTAATTGATCCACCCATCCCCCCAGTCCATTGTGTTCACAAGTTATCATTCAGTTCACCCTCCTCATCCAGTAATCCCAATCAATTATTATGTCAGGCTCCAGTGTAGCAACTGAATCAGCGACACACCATTTCTACATCAACAGCAAAGAGAATTTGATTGAATTGAAGGCTGTTATTAAATGGCATCAACAAATCTGGTCATACAACTCTCTCCACTCTTATTGGATTATGAACAAATTCACTGTACCCTGACATATCATTTCATTGAGACCCAGTTTATATATTCCTTTTTTACAGCTACAGTATTTCATTGACAGGAAATTCATAATCAAAAGTTTAATCGTCAGCCAGTTCCTTCAAACAATGCTGGTAAGATACTTCAAGAGCATGGCTTTAAAATTGTACTGTCTACACTATTATTAAAGTATAAAATGTTGAGGGGGGTTCCAAACAAATAACTTACTTGACAGTTTGTCAGCATCAGCCACAGAGGATGTGGAAGCAACTGCAGATGAGGGTTGTCTCCGCTTTGATAGTTTCTTGGATTTTGTTCTCGACTTCCTTCCTCTCCTACTTGGTCCTTCACGTACTGACTCTCTGTCACTCTCTGCAGTGCTTTCACTTTCAGTCTGATGTTGTATTGTGCTTACGAAGCTATCCTCTTGTGCCTTGTCCTGTACCTTGGTACTACCACTCTTTGATCTCTTTGAGCTATTGTCATCTGAAGACTTGTCCTCACTGCTGGAGACTTGATGGATGCTAATGTCTCCACTGATTGAGATCATATCCTTTGTGGTGAAGTGGACACTGCTTCGACGTGACCTGGGTGCTTTAGACCCGGCCTTTTCTTGTGCTGCATCACTGGGCTTCATAGAATTGCTGGCCTCTGAAGGTTGATCAGAGTTTTTCTTCTTCTCTTTTCTCTGCTTCTTTGGTGGAAGATCTACGAGAGAAGTTCCGTCATCATCGAGCTGAGAGTCAACATCTGCATCAGAAGAACTAGCCTGAGATGCGCTCTCGGAGGACTTCTGCCTTCTTCGTGATGGATTTTTCTCTTTGGTAGACTTCTTTCCTCTGTTCTCATTGTCCCCCATCTCTAACTCTGAGTCCTGCACATCATCATTGCTAATCTCTTTAGGACTGTCTTTTAACTTTTTATTATCATCAGCCCTTTGGATTTCTGTTCCTCTCTTCCTTGCCCTTTTCTTCTGGACTTTCTCCTGTTTGCTCTCCTCTTTGTTGTTCTGTTTTGATTTCCTCCTTGATTTTTCTAACTTTTCAGGCTCTCTTTCTTCTTTACTTTCCTTTTGCGTTCCCTTTCCTTTTTTAGTTGCATTTCTTGTTATTTTTGTTATTTTCACAGTTTCTTTGCAATTTCCTTTCTGTGTATTATCCATTAAGCCAAATTCCTGTGTATCGTCATCAGCAACATCAAATTCTTCTTCCAATTCATGAACTGATGGAACTGCAAAACTTGCTCTTAAAGAAAAGAAGACTTTTTCTGTGTCTTCATCTTCAACAACATCAGATGTGTCAGCTAGTTTGCCTGTTTGCTCGCTCACATTACTATCTTCAGTGTTTTCGGCTACTTTATTCTTCGAATCCTGTTTAGTTTCAATTTCAATGTTCTTCACTCCTTCTTCTTCTGTCTCTTGAATATTCTTCCTTTCTGTTTCTGTCTCTGAAGCTTCCTGTGACTCTGGTCCTTCTTTGACCTGTTCTGCTATCGTCTTTTCAACACTTCCTCCATCCATTTCTGGAGCTCCCTCATTTTCTGTCGCTTTCTTTTCTTCAATTGGTCTTTCTGCAGGGGAATTTGATAGCTTCCCACTCCGCCGCCTTTCCTTTATGTCTTCTATTATGTTTTCTAGATTTTCTTTCATATCTTCTCCTTTAGACTTACGATTACTTTTGCGTCTTGTCTCCTCTGCAATTACCTCACTACCACTAAGCCCTCCTTTCCTTTCCAGACTTCCTGACTGAAGCAAGTTATTTCTGTGAGTGGTCTTATCATCCTCATTTCCTTTCACTTCTTCTTCCTTTTGCAACTCTTTATCTGTCATAGCTGATTGACCAGTACTTTTCCTGTGCTTCATTACTCCTGCTTTCTCTTGTTCCTTCTCTAATGCAGTCTCTGAGTCATTAACTTTATTTGTATTTACATTGCTAGCTGTTATATTCCTGCTCGGTATGGTATCACTTTTCGTATTTGTGTCAATCTCTACGTCACCAGCGATATTCTCACCAACTTTGCTCTCATTGGATTTAGACTGTCGAGTACTTCTTCTCTTTCTTGTATCATCGTCTTTCTTTGCAATATTATCACTGTCCTTGAGTTCTATTTTATTTCTTACACTGGTGTTTGACTGACGACTGTGTTTCTTAGGACCTATCTCTGCATCTTTATCTGTTCCCTTGTCTACAACCTTCCCACCTTCATTATCATTTATCACCTTGCTAGATTGGCGACTACTTTTCCTGCGGCCTTTCTCCTCCTCCTTTTCTGTTTCTGGCTCTCCTACCATCTCATCTCTGACTTCTTCACCTACAACTTCCCCACCTTCTTTATCAATTTCCAGCTTGCTTGCTTGGTGAATACTTTTCCTCCGGACTTTTTCACCCATCTTCTCTGCTTTTTGTTCTCCTGCAAGTTCTTCTTGCAAGCTTGTTACATCAGACTTTCCTCTTGTTGAGTGCCTTTTACCTTTTCTGTTAGGTTCTTCTTGCGAGCTTTCTTCAGAAGACTTTCCTCTTGTAGATCGCCTTTTAACTTCTCTCGTAGATCCTTCCTGTGAGCTTTCTTCAGAAGACTTTCCTCTTGTTGATCGTCTTTTAACTTCTCTCGTAGGTCCTTCCTGTGAGCTGTCATCAGAAGACTTTCCTCTTGTTGATCGCCTATTGCCTTTTCTTGTTGTTTCATCTTGCGAGCTTTCTTCAGCAGACTTCCCTCTTGTAGATTGCCTGTTCCCTTCTCTTGAGGATTCTTCTTGCGAGCTTTCAGCAGAAGACTTTCCTGTCGTTGATCGCCTATTGACTTCTCTGGTAGGTTCTTCTTGTGAACTTGCTACATCAGACTTCCCTCTTGTTGAATGCCTTGCCCTTCCTCTGGTCTGCATGGTATCCTCCTCATTTGATGAAAGATCTTCTTCTATCTGGTGTCTTCCAGCACCCTTCGTCTCTGGTTCTTCATCATCTTGTGATGATAGTTCAGTTGTCTGGCTACTCTCCTGTTCAGAACTGCAAGGAGGAGGGGGGGGGGGGTAGAAAATGACAAGACTTTATAGGCAACATCTTCATCCTAAAATATGTCCAAACTGTAAGCCGCTTAATATTTTACAGATTGATTACTGACTGTGCATAGTCAAATTTTGGGCTGCTTAGGCATATCCAAATATATGCATATTGAGATCTTAATATACTTTTTATTAGAGTGGATCATCATTCAAAAAAAAGTTTTACAAGGATTTTTTAATGTCTTTGATCATATAATAATGTCAGTTCTACACAAATATGTCCCAAGTTTAATAGTCAAAATATGTGTTAGTTGTTGCAAGAACGGGCAATATTCTATCTACCGGTATTTAACCCTTATTAAACTGGGGGGAGGGGCAATTTGACCCCCCCCCCTTGACAAATTTCACCGCTATGCCGGCGCGCAAATTTTTTTATCGCGCCGCTCTCTGACTTTTGGCTTTCAAATCTTGCGCATATTTTGAGACCAAATTTGCGACGCCCGGGTACGAGGTTCTGAAATTAGTACGCAATATTTTGTAACACATGTCGGTCCCAAAATTGCTCAAAAACGTGATTGCGTGTACAAAGTCAATGCAAATTGTGTTTTTCAACCAAAAATCATAAATGTATGATTATTTTTACTTTTGTTGGTTTAGAAGGATTTATTTTATGTTAATTATGATCGCAAAAGGGTCCCCGACAAAGTTCATCTAAAGACAATAAGATACATAAGAAATTAATTATTTTTCAGCAATTTTTCTAAATTTATCATGATACTAACTCTTTGATCGGTCTCTCTCCATCATTCTCTTCATCTTGACTAACTTCTGATTGACTGGAAGCTGCTTTGATTGTTCCTTCTGATGATGTACCATCCTCTTCACTTTCATCTTCAACACTAACCTCCTCTTCAGTGCTTTGACTTTCTTCTGAACTAGTCAACTCAGAAAAACTTAGCCTGTAATGTCAATAAAATTGCATTAATAGACAAATAACTTAGCTATGACAGATCTCTTTTGACATCTGTTTGACTTAAAGGGTCAAATATGACAAGAGAGAATGACAACTTTAGCATAGTCTAATGTGTAGTGTTTAACTTTAAGAAGATAACATTGCTATTGAAGGTCTAATTATTGAAATTTATTACGGAGAACTTAAAATCTACAGGGTTGAACTTCACAAAATGTACAATAATTAATCAAAATCAATAATTATTATCAATTTGGCAGTTTTGTAAAAAAAAAACATTTGAAAAAAGTCAATCTGTGGACGTGTCAAACTTTAAATTAGTTATAGAATGTGGAGGAGAATGGCATACAAATCAAGCTGCTCTTTTCAACTCAATTTAAGACACAGAAGGAAAATAAAGTGATTTATAGGTCATTTGGTGGTGGAAAGTCATATAGCAGTTCGGAACAAAGAACATTGGGTTGCTTAATAAAGGTACTTGAAAAAAAGTTGCATCAATGGCTTCGTCCAATGAGAGAATTCACTATGAATTTCCCATCCCACATTGCTCTATCTATTGAGAAATTCAGGATTAGAAGTGTCATGTACATCAGCATGATTCCTGCTAAAAGCCATTGCCTAACAGTTGCATTTTCCCAATATAAAAACAGATCTCTGGTGACTGCCAAAAGGGAGGGATCTACCTCTGCTTGGTCTTGAATTTCTTCAACACAGACAATGGTTCATGGCTAGGAGGGACAGGATGCTTGATGATACTACCAGTGATATCAGCCTCAATGGTTGATGCATTCTCTGTAGCGTGAGACACATTTTGTGGCAATTCAACCTTGCTTTCCTCTCGGTCAGTGCTGGCAGGTTGCGGAGAGAAGGATGGCATAGACTTCAGCGAGCTCTGCAGGTAAATAAACAATGTATCAAGTATTGCTTTGATCTTACTGGGATTCTCATCTATTAACTGGTCACCAAGTCATTATGTTTGCATGATTGTATTAAAGGGTGGATTATATGATTACTTTTCATGTTTTATATGATCACCTTTAATAGAATAGGGCTAGAGTAAGGTACTATATAATCAAAACAGTTCAGGATGAGTCGAAGGCATTGTGGGTACAGCAAGAGTTCATTAACTTGCCCTAACAACCATTTTGGTTCAGATTCAGCCCAAAACACATACTATAAGTTGTTTTTTTAATATTTCACTTTCAGAACTTATGCTTGGATTATACATGTGTCCATTCAATATAAAATGCATTTTCATGCCCATGAGAATGACAATATTTTTGTTGGCTTCACCAGAACCTGTCTCATTTAAGTCCCACATATAAATAGACTGATATTAGTACATGTAGTCTAACCATCAACTGCAATTTCAGATTTCAATCTTTAAAGAGTCAGGAAAGGAGAGAATATTCCTCATTTTCTTGCTAGTTTCCAACTATTAATCAAAGTACTTTCAAGAAAATATGGACAAAATATGAGGATTTTATAGATGTAATGATGAAAAAAATTTCAGAAACTTTTGGGGAATGTTTTTTCCTCCACTGGCTAACCCTCAACCACCATTTACCAATTTAAGCATTTTAAACCTTTTTCAAAGGAAAAGTATATAACTCAGGCTTAGTCAAAACTGAAAGGGCATAAAAAATGAGGTGTGTCCCATGAACTTTAAAGAAATATTGCTCACCTTTTTACGTCGATTTGTAGGTTTACTGTCACCATTATTTTCCTTATCTGCTGCAAAAGTAGTGTTGTTAATAGTGGCATCATTTTCTGAAGAAAAATAAAATCATAAAACAAGTACACATGAAGTAATGCACAACCATTCCACAAATAACACAACTTGAATTATGTGATTTTATACTGCAATAGGGCTGATTACATGCTGTAGATTTATCCTTCATGGTTTGCACTAATTTGTGATTATCTCTCATTAATTAATTGCAGGGGTAGACAATTTTACCCATGCAATACTTATATATTGGAGATTGTAAAGTTAATTCTACTAAAATGTTTTTTTTAGTTATCCAATAGTAAAATAATTATGTTCACATAAAATCTCTAAATACAGGCCCATCCCCAAGAAAATAAACTTGTAAATTGATTTCTAGCTCCACACAGAGCTGTTGAAATCCAGCCAGACATTATTTATTTGGAGATGGTGTGGGGCAATAAATAAAAGCACTCGTGCCTCAGAAAGGAGAATAAATGGTACTTACCACTTTCTGACCAGTAATCATCAAAAACTTCAAATCCATCACTGTCTTTTCTCACGTCTTTCTTCAATACAACACCAGTCCGTCTACATATAACAAAACAGCAAAATTTAAATGACCAGGCTGGTTAGTGAGTCTATGAGCTCTGGGCCCCATAACACAGAAGTACACTTGATTTTCAAGATTAATTGTACATTTTAGTCAATGCAATCAATCGTAGAAAATGTTCTACGATCATTCCTAAGCTTTGTGTTACAGGCCTCTGATCTGTCTTTAATTTGATTATGTAACAAATCGCTTCCAATGTAATTATGTCACATTGTACTGAATATAATTTGAGCATTACCTGGTCAATTCCCAATGATTTCTGGCCGTTTAAAGGAGAATGAAACCCAAAATTTAATACCACATAATATCATTGATAAGTACATGAAATCAAAATGAATCCACTTATACCCAAATCCGATTTCCCAGTATGGAGTACCACCTCTTCAAATTTGAGCTTCTTCAGGTTCGAAGTCTCTGAATGGAGATCGCCATTGTTGCCAGGTTCGTTCAAAATTGTGACGTCAGCGACGAACAACTGCTCTCGGTAGTACTTCCATGTGCAGTTATACACGGGCTGAAACCACCCCCAAGTTTGCATAATATAGATACTTTTTTTACCAGAAATAAATAAAATATATACACATAAAGTAAAACAAAACTTATCGCGGACGTTTGTATTGAAAAATAGAACTGAGAAAGCCCGAGAGCCTACGACTTCGAGCCCCAATACTCGGCCGAAGAAATCGGTGAAATGCTCGCTACAAACAACATCATTCCTCGTGAATTTGGAGGAAGGCTTGTTGTATTTCTCCACTTATAGTGCAGCCACCCATTTTTAGAGATTTCTGGCTCTTCTGCGGATCTGGAATTCGGTAAAAGCTGCATTTTGTGCCCTTTTCTGACCGATTTTACGCTAGTAATCACAGGCGCGCCCCTGGGGTCGGACACAGAGTTGTCCGTCGCTGACGTCACAACCACCCACGGAGATATGGGGAGTATGAGCAAAATGGCGACCTCCACGGGTCTTTCAAATATCAAAATATTGATAACTTTGACTTGGCATATCATGGGAAATAGGAAACCGTTCTGCCTCATTTTAATTTTATTTTAATCAGCGAAATGTAATCGGCTTATAACCAGATAATAAATCTATCCTGTCATTTTCCTTTAAATGGTTTGGTTAAAAGGATTCCCTGGTGATCAAACGTAGCCAGTAATCAGTAGTTGCACAAATGGTTGCCTTTCAATATACACGTTCCTGTGCTGATAGGACAGAGTTTCAGATTGCTTTTGATCTATTAAAACCATTAAAAATCCTGGGGTGACAGACAAGACTGTATTACAACTGAAGAATTATGTTTTGTAAATCAAACTACCCACTATTTGAAATGTGCTTGAAGGAATAAAATCACAATGATAGTGCTATTACTAGCCACAGTGAATTATATTATTTACCTGCCGACGCCTTCTTGGTAGAAAGGATTGACAAATACCTGTAAGAACAAGGCAATACAAAGACAGTCATACACAGTGCTAAGTCTTCACAGATCAATATCGGGTACAATTCACTGTACTCCCCAGTGAGCTAATACTGGGTGGATAAACAAAATAAAAAAGCATACAAGAAAATCTTACTTTGACCATGATCATTGATGTCAACAAGACCACACATCACTGAACACCATTGTTTTGAAAATATTGAACAAAAATGCATTAGGATCACTTTTATGCTCAGTAAAATAGAGTAGACACCATGGACAATGAACATTAGAGGAATATGACCACACTTGCATGATGTACAGGTACATGTAACAAATCTTTCCACTTATAAATTCTTCTTGTCATAATCTGTTTTCCCTTTTTTTCCAGAACATTCTGCTGAGAACATGAGTAATTTATAAAAATTAAAACAAATATTTTGGAAGTACACTTCACATTGCATAATTCTCTTCAAGTGTGCAGTGGAAGGGAAATACCTCCAATATTGCAGTCCTTTTTAGAATCATGGTGTTGTAGTTGACTGTTGAGTGAAGTTTTGATCGAAAAATGAGGTAACATTTTTTCTGAACCGTTTACCAGCACAATGCGCAAACTTAGAATGGCATGAATTTTGAGATCATGATCCCGGTGAAACTCTAAATGCCTACTTCACATTTTAGTCCATAAATTTAATTTTTGGTCTATGATCTTGCCACCAATTAGTGAGCTATTTTGAATTGTTTTGGGATGTAAGTGTTGTGAAAGAATTTTACCCTGGTGATTACTTTTGGAATAAGCGCAAAGTTTGAATACCATACAGTGAGGGATTTGCAGCTTTCAGCAATATTGATCTCATTACTAATTCCTAATTGGAATAGGCCTATATGCCATGCCAGAGAACTTTTAAATGCTGCACAGTAGAGCACAAGATTAAGCACCAGGGGGAAATACGGCTCATGTCAATAATGCACTAGAATGTTTTTAGAGGAAAGAAAAAATTTAATACGTGATTATAAATAATTAGTAGCATATACATGTACATGTACTAATCATTTATAATCACGTATTAAATGTTAGTATTTGTGAAATAATAATTTTTATCTATAAATTGTTCTTCAAAACGGCATCGCAAGTCGGAAGTACGTCACCAAGAAGCGGTTCAAGGGTCAGGTCTATTGTCTTTGCTTTGTTGACAAACGGATCGAGGGATCTACGGGAGATCGGGTCTGGTAAGAAACGTCTCATTTTTACAATTTATAGTGAAATCATTTTTATCCCTTTATACGCATTAGGCGCCTGAAGGTTCATAGATAAAACAAACCGATTTCACCCTCTAACTATGGATTTCCTAGGGAAATCCATCTTTGTGTACATGTGTCTCTTATACATATATGGGAGGGGATTCAAGACCCCAATGATGAAGAAGTATATGTCAAAGTTTTTTAAAAAGACATCATCATGGAGTCCTCAAGACAAGAAAAAATCATGCTTTTGTTGGTGTTGTTTCTTTTGTTCTTTTGCAAAGCAAGTCTCCAATATGGGAGATTGTCTCCCAAGTCCCATATTGGAGAGTCTCCCATATTGGCCGTGCGCCTCTACTATAATTCGTTGTTGTTGTTTGTTGTGGGTCGTTTCCACACCCAAATGATCTCCTCGGTATACTTTCAGTGTGTTTGTCACAAGGTTGATGAGCTGCTAGGTACTATTTGCACACTCACACGTATTGCGAGGTTAGTATACGTGCAGGCTCCACTCCACTTCACTACCGCTACACTACGCTCCACCTACCCGCACTTCGGGAGGTGAACTCGATCGGATATTCCGAGTGACAAAGGTGGGATCAAAAACTGGTTTATTGTAAGAATTAAAGGAAATAAATATAACGAGAAAGAAAAATAGCTTAATTTCTTACTCTTCACCCTTATTTCACTCCGTGTCCATCCTCCGGTTATCCTCAAAATTTGTGATTTAGGGCCAGTATCAAATTCCTCACACATATTATTCACGGCCGATTTCAAAACATTGCATGCAACGAACGTAGAGGGCAGCAACACACACAAGTGTTGCTATTAGGAAGGTCCACTCGATACGCCAATACAATGTTTTGAAATCGGCAGTGAATGATACGAGTGAGGAATTTGATACTGGCCCAAAATCACAAATTTTGAGGATAACCGGAGGATGGACACGGAGTGAAATAAGGGTGAATAGTAAGAAATTAAGCTATTTTTCTTTCTCGTTATATTTTTTTTCTTTAATTTTTACAATAAACCAGTTTTTGATCCCACCTTTGTCACTCGGAATATCCGATCGAGTTCACCGTCCCGAAGTTCGGGTAGGTGGAGCGCACTCACACATATATTGCGAGGTTAGTATAGTATACTAACCTCGTTCCATGAACCGCGTTTAGCAGTGGATTTCTAACTAGTGGGTCGCGCGTGCTGGGATGTCACTTCTGGTGTCCACAACGCACGACTTCTATGGCTTGAATTTTCTGTGTGCGGCGGCATGTAATGAACCCTTGGGTGGGTGGAGCATACCGTAAGGGCACTAGTATTCAACCCGTTCTGAGAGTTTCCTCAAATATATAGAAATATGGAATTTACCTTAATTTCAGACCTGTCTTATTTCCAAGAGCAAATGCTGGTTATTCTTTTTGCGTTATTTTTTTCTTCAACCCGTCGACTGTGTGCGCAGGTGATCAAATTATACGGCGATGGTTTTTGGCACTAGTATTCAACCTGTCACTCGTCAGCACTAGTATTCAACCTAGCAATGAAAGATGGCCCTGTCTCTCAATCTACCCTTGTCCCATCTGACTATGGACTAGACCATTTGAGATGAGACCAAACAGGGAATTAGTCAAAGCCAGAGACTTACCTAGATCTAGTTTAGCAATCTAAACCATTTTGAGATTCGCTATCAATCATCACTACACTAGCCTAGGTTGAATACTATTACTAGTGCAATTCAGTGTAAAAGTACTAAAAGCTCATCGCCGGATAATTCGATCCCCCGCGCATACAGTCAACAGATTGATAACGAAAATACCGAAAACAGATTACCCTGGAAAAAACAAAGGTATGATATTAAGATTAATTCCCTATTTCTAAATATTTGGGGGAATTTGTCAAAATCTTTGTCTTTGACTTTGTGACTTTTTGTCTTTGAATTATATATGGGCATTTATGCCGGGTTGAATACTAGACCGTAGACAGTGCCCATACACGATCAGTAGAGGCGTAGGGGAGACCGGGGTTAGTTGGAACACGGGGTAAGTTGAAACATGGTAATTTTCTTTAACGTCTTTAAATAAATTTCTGCAATACTGCCCTCAATTTATTGTCATTATCAACAGCCATCCACTATATTACCGACAACACATGTGCAACAAGCTTGGTGAAGTTAGAAAGGAATTTTTGTTTAATCACCTTCTGAGTAATTTTTTTCTCTTTCAGAAATGTTGTATTATCTAAGAGAAGTTTATAGGTCAAGTTGACCAGTTTGGGGGTATAATAGACACTTATACCAAGCTACAAAATGAGGTTATTAATATGCCATGGTGAAGTCCCTTTTTTGTGCTGTAAGCTTATGAACGTCAAATGGGCCTCCGGGGTTAGTTGGAACAAAATTGAAGGGGCTAGTTGGAACATGTTCCAACTTACCCCAAACATAATTATGAATAAAAACATTGGATGTGAGAAAAAAATACATTAAGTACTTCTGAACATGTATTGTATACCATGCTTGTATTGTTTATCAGTTAGGTCTGAGTGTGCATTTAAGGCCTATTGTAGGCCCCTAATGCAATATTAACCCTTATCAAACTGGGGGGGTCAATTTGAGCCCCCCCCCCAAGAAATTTTGTCACTACGCCGTCGCGCGAAACTTTTTGACTACACTGCTCACTGACTTTTTACTTTCAAGTCTTGCGCATCATTTGAGACCAAATTTGCGATGCCTGTGTGTGCGGTTTCGAAATTACGCAACATTTTGTACATGCATGTCGGACCCAAAATTGCTCAAAAACTTGATTCGATGTACAAGGTCAATGCAAATTGTGTCATAAATGTATGATTATTTTTTACTTTTGTTGGTTCAAATAGATCTATTTTATGCTATTTATGATCGCAAAAGAGTCCCGACAAAGTTCATCGGAAAAAACAAAGGTTCGAAAAAACAAAGAAATACATTGTGGGTGGATAATTGTTATATGTGAAAATTGATACTCTCACCAAAAATTAGCATTCTACTAGCTTAATAAATAGAGTTAAAGGAAAAAACATACAAAAAACAAATTAGGGCAAATTTCATATGCTTATTTGCATAATTAATTAATAAAAAAAATTTTAAAAATTAATTTTTGTCTTGTATATTTGATGCAGAAGTACATGAAATATCAAATATGCGGAATTCTACTACACAGTCTGCTTGCGTGAGTGGCTGTATAATAGAAAACATAAAGTTCAACAAATCCACACTTTAAATATTTTGAACTTGAAAAAAATAAAGCAAATAGGCTAAAACCATGTAATATTACAATTTTAAGTAGTTTTAGTATAATTCTCAATTGACCATGCAGTGTTCCAACTTACCCCATACCATGTTCCAACTTACATGTACCCCGCATTGGGGTAAGTTGGAACGTTTGCGATTGTCTTGTTCAAGGTGGATTTTTTTCAGTAACCATAATAGAGTTAAAAATTTCATGGGGTAAATTTGAAGCCCTTAGATATAATCTTCAAGATGATATATTGATTGTTTCTCGCATAAAATCTATTTGGATTTTACAGCCATTTTTGTCAAAAATGTTCCAACTAACCCCGGTCTCCCCTACGGCCAATATTGGAGACTGTCTCCAAAGTCCAATGTGGGAGATTATCTCCAATATCAGAGACTTTTGTAGAATTTGAGTATCCAATTTCAGAGACAGTCTCCAGTTTTGGAGACCAATTTCCTTTGTTTACATTTGCTGCAAAAGGATTACCTTGGCGGCAAATAAAAATGTGATAAGCAGATTCCTCATGAAAAATTGCCCCTTTTCACCTTCTACTTTTGTTTTGATTTTTTGATTTTTGTTGTCAATCACACACAAAACAAATGGGCTTCTGACCTCAGTGAGACAAAATTTTGGGTGGAAAAAATCATGCTTTTGTTGGTGTTGTTTCTTTTGTCCTTTTGCAAAGCAAGTCTCCAATGCAATGTGGGAGATTGTCTCCCCTATCTATTATTGGAGAGTCTCCCATATTGGCCCACCTATGGCACTCACACAACATGCGAGGTTAGTATACTAACCTCGCACAACACATGTGATTTCATAGTGCATTTTGACGTTTTCATCCATCACACGAATGTGAGGGACTAAACTACGCCAAACCTTTCAATATTTGTCCACTATGTTTATCTTGATCGTATGATCAAGTTTATTGCAAAAAGCAATTATAAATTATTTATTAAAGTGTTTTTATCGCTTACCTCCAAATCTCAACCAGGATACTTCGCTCGGTCCGTCCTTAGTCATCCTTCGTACTGCGGTGGAAATTACGCAAACAACAATCGAAATGCGAAATTTTCCTATCGAACATTCTCGATTCAAGTCGTCGGCGCATAATAGGAAATTGTACCAAAAATCAACATAGTTCTCTATTTATTCAAACAATTTTTTCTGGGGTGCACTTGACCTTTAAGAGATTTTCCAATGAAAATATTACATGGAACTTGGAAATACAAATCATAATTTGGTTGAACAAAATGTTTTCTGTTAAAGTATAAAACAGAAGAGGAACATATCCTTCACGTATTTTTATATCCAAAATATGTTGCCTTAGTATGGAATAATCACAATGACATAAAATGAAAATGGGTAAAGTACCTTTCTAATGATCATTGAGATTTCGCCTGTGGAATCATTGTTTGATAATTTTCAAAGCTTTAAATAGATGAAAATGTTCATTGAGAAAATATACATATATATGTATGAACAAAATGATAATGTCCCGATTGTTTCGCATTACGTGTGTTAGATTGCGGGCGTTTGTGTGTGTGTGTAGGAAGCAAGATGTTCGTGTTAATGTTTGCACAAAAAAGGAGAGGGAAAGGGAAAGGAAAAGGGAGGGGGAAAGGTAGAGGAGAGAGAGGGAAAAGGAGACCATAAAATAGAAAGAAAACAAAAGAAAGGAAGAGGGGAAGGGAGAGGGAAAGAAAAATGGAAAGAGCGAGAAAAGAGTAAGGGAGGGAGAAAGGAAAGAAAAGAAGGGAAAGGAAAAGCGAAAAAGGGAAGGGAAAGGGAGAGAAGAAAAGAAGGGAGAACGAAAATGGGGAAAGGGAAAAGGAGAGGGGATAATGAAGGGGATAGGAAAATGTCAAGTTTGAAGATCTGAATATTAACACTAAAACAAAATTAGACTCCCATGTTTAATTTGATAAAAATACCATCTTTTTCATGATTATAAAGGTTCAACGTCCCTGTTCTAGGTCTAAACTTCAACATAAATATCTTTCACACAATATTTAAATAAAAGAGTTGCCAAAGCTGTAGTACATGTATAACTTCACACACACATATATATATATATATATATATATATATATATATATATAGGTCTCCTCATCATGGTTATAAAAGTGCTCAGAATGTTTTATTTTCAAGTCCTTGTATCAGAATTTTCAGCTCGGGCAGCTCTATCGCATTTTGATTACTATCCTGTTGATTTATTTACTTGAACAAAATATTTAAAATGTCCAGCTTTTAGAACATCTATATCAAAAAAAGGTATTCACCTTTGATCATAGATGAGGAAGAAGAAAAAAGTGAAAAAAAATAGGAAACAAACTAACGAATTAATGTGACATAATTTTTCTTCATTTCAAGGCGACTCTTTACATTTCATCATCGCTGATGGCGCTACAATAGAAAATACCGTTGACAGCAAAAAAAAAACAGAAAGAGGAAAATAATGCTGAGCGTCTAAAATGCAGCTAGCGGTACAAGCTGCAGAACCGTAAACAAACATCTTGTGAATAATATCGCGCGCCCTCTTTAAGCAAAAGTTTACAACCACAATTACCCTGCGGTATCTACGTGAAGATCACGAGAAAATGCATTTTTTTTCTTAAAAACACACCAAAGAGAAGACAAGAAACGATCCATATGGTTCGGTAAGTGTCATAGCACAATTAGAAACATTATTTTAAAAGGAATGGCTTAGTTATTTTAGTAAAAAGGGTGTGAAAAATTCGCGTGCACCATGTGCATATGAATCCTTCGCACGCGAGATGCATTGATCCCATGAGTGCACCTATGGGTACATTACCGCCGCCGTGCACAGGATAACCGCTGGCACGGCACTTGCAATAAGTTTTTTATTCTTATTTAAAAATTTGAAATTTATCTACATTTTACATGAAGTAAGCTTTGGATATGAAACTTACCGAACGATATGAAGCCAATTTCAATTCCTCTCTGTCTTTCTGGTACTTTATATCGATGATTTTTCTTGATGTTGAAGCAGGCATGGCCCCGATTAGCTGGTTCTCTCTATACGCACAGAGAGGGCGCGCGATATTATTTAATAAACTTGCTTGTTTACGTCGTTTACGTCAGATCAGCTGTACTGCTGGCTGCGTTCTAGGCGCTCCGCATTTTTTTCGCTGTTCAGCGATTATACGTGACATGCAACCTGTTGATTTTTGGTACAATTTCCTATATATTATGCGCCGGCGACTTGAATCTAGACTGTTCGATAGGAAAAATTCGCATTTCGATTGTTGTTTGCGTAATTTCCACCGCAGTATTAAGGATCGGACGGAGTAACTGGCTGAGATTTGGAGGTAAGCGTTTAAAATCCATTTTTATACTAGATAAGTTCGTGCTGATTTTTAAAATTAGAGAATACAAGAGTCAAGATTAAGATTACTAAATTTAGTATATTGTGAAGATTTAGGCGTGTTTCATTCATATACTCACATTCGTGTGATGAATGAAAACGTCAAAATTAATTATGAAATGACATGCGTTGTGTGAGGTTAGTATACTATTACTAACCTCGCATGTTGTGTGACTGTGAGTGATATTGGCCGTGCGTCTCGACTCTAGTCTACTGACGATAGTGAAGTGGACGTGGAGTGGAGCCTGCACGAACTTCGCCTGAGGCTGAGGTAGTCAGCCGTCAGGTACTTTACTGTAATTTAAGGACAAACATTTTAATTTTTAAAAAGTTAGGGCCCTAGCCCCTAGGTCATTTTTTTAATATCAGTCACCGGCTTGGTCTTGGATCGCGGCAGGAGCCAGGCCCAGGCGGGCGGGGCCGGGGAAAATACGGCGGGAGACTCGGTTGCGTTGGTGCCAGTGACAATCGTTGGACGTTGACCGTTGAAGTTGAACTTCAACGCGTAAATTGACATTTATCAAAGTTAATTATAACTAAATAGGTCTACTTACGTTCTTTGCCATGAGTGTTGTCATTACTCTGACTCCAGTCTTCGCTGATCATGAAGAATTGCGATGCCTTTTCCCACTAGTCTTAAGTTGTTTTACTTGTTGACAAATGTAAGTTTGAATATCCGCGCCGCGGCCATTATTCTGTTAAAACGCACGCGCAGCTAGCTGTGCATGTGTGCGTGCGAGACAAGAGCGCGCACGCATTTGTATTTGAATCGTAGGATAGGTGCGGTAAACAATCGCCATAAATCTTCTTTACCCCCAGATGTACTGTATATAGCGTGTGAAATGGAGTACACTGTATGTTGAAACATTTTTTTTGGTATAATTTACGTTATTTTATTTGAACCGTAAAAGTACAAATTTTCTTTAATTGTAAATTAAATTGCCCATTGGGCATGTTGGGGCAAAAATATGGGGGAAAAGCAAATTGGAATGCTTCATAAAATGTTAGTAGATTTTTTTTTTTCTTTCAATATAAATTAAAATGTTAGATTTTTTGTAAGCTAGCTATTAATACATTAAGCAGTCATCTATAAGAGGTTTTCTCGGAGAGATGATTACCTTATGCAATAAACCAGAGTAGGTAATGTTAATTAAACTATTATTATCATTATTGTTATCAACAACATGCAACAACTACTACTGCTATATACTATACTATATACTACTACTACTAATAATAATAATAATAACAATATTAATAATAATAATAATAACAATATTAATAATAATAATAATGATAATGAACAATAATAATAATGATAATTATTATGATAATGATTAATGATAATAATACTGTTATTATCTAATATAATTTCCTTTTTTATTATGTACATACACATACCGTTGTGCTCAAAAGTTGGATTTGTTTTGGACGGCCGGGGTGTGCGGCTGAAGGTCGGCAAAATCCATACCCATATTTACCGGTCGATCATTTTGGCTAAATAGGTAGGCCTACTCATTATTAATGATTTATTTAAATTTGACAAGCAAAAAAAATGTTCGGCAAGCCCAGAGAAACAAACTTTACTGAATGCAATATTTTATCACGTGACTTCACAATTAAAGATCTGAAAAATGGCAGAACTTGAACATGTTAATTTTCTGGTGGGGTTCACTAACTTTTGAGCACCACTGTATAAGAGCAGAAGTTTTACATACCATGCATACAGGGCTTTTGAAGAAGTAGGAAGTCAGACATTTCAGTCGAGTAAGAATTTAACTGGTAAACCCTAATGCCTCGAATGCACATGAAACGGAAAGAAACATAAGATATGACGAACATTTTGCCTATGAAGTTGAAGTAATGTAAAATTATGATAACATTGCAAAACATTTGTATCACAAAATTAAATCAAATTTGCAACAAACGTCTGAATAATTTTGTCCCTAAATTATCAAATCATCAGATATCGAGAGTTGCAATTATGCTATTATAACCGGTGAGAATTTTCCTTCATAAAATACCCTTTTTTGTGTATCGTTGATAATAATCAAAATGAAAGAATATGATATGGTTGAGGTGATTCTGTTCTATTACCTTTTCGTACCAAAAGTACAACAAAGTGTATGGCTGAAAGGCATAAGAGATAAATATTCATTTTCATATGCTTTCCCTTATTCCCCTTTTAACAGTTTAACCATTTCCCATTAACCCCTTGATGGAGAATGTGGATTAACACCTTGAAAAAGGATGCTAGGTCGATGACAGGCGAGAGTCCGAACCCAACTGCGGAAATTATCATTTGAATGATTAATTATATCTGCACGCTTTGTAGATCCATTAATTTATTTCATTTATGTTCCCTTTTATATTTTTTTATTGGTTTCTAAGATGATACTAATCATATGCTAATGGACTTGATTTGCAAATCGATGCGAAATGAAAGGTACGTCAGTTACCCCGAGTTACCATGGTTACCTTTACTTCTACTCTCATTTATAAATGCAACATTAGAGGTAATGGAAAACAAACAAGTGGAATGCCTCTGGCTGTCTCACCTGCATCACGCGATTCAATATAGCAGCAGTGCTGACTTTGAAAAGTACCGTAAAATAATAAACACAAAAAA
Source organism: Lytechinus pictus (assembly GCF_037042905.1). Taxonomy (NCBI): domain Eukaryota; kingdom Metazoa; phylum Echinodermata; class Echinoidea; order Temnopleuroida; family Toxopneustidae; genus Lytechinus; species Lytechinus pictus. The sequence continues at coordinate 34,507,739 of NC_087255.1, read as the reverse complement.
CACTATTCATATAAGGATACAATACTACGTTCATTGACATTTGACCTTGATCATGTGACCTAAAACTTGTCAGTGATACTTGATTAACCCCTATATCCACATTTTATACACTATATCTATAAACTTTGAAAGTTATGACAGCAATAGAATAATTACCTCTAAAATGGTCAAAGTTCAATGACCTTAAATGACCTTTGACTTTGGTCATGTGACCTGAAACTCGCATGAGATGTTCAGTGATACTTGATGGTTCTTATGTCCAAGTTTTATGAACTAGACCAATATACTTACAGAGTAATGATGGTAATTCAACAAATACCACCAACATGGCCAAAGTCCATTGACCTTTGACCTTGGTCATGTGACCTGAAACTCGCACAAGATGTTAAGTGATACTTGGTTACTCTTATGTCCATGTTTTATGAACTAGACCAATAAACTTTCAAAGTTATGATGGTACTTCAACAAATACCCCCAATTTAGCCAAAGTTCATTGACCCTAAATGACCTTTGACGTTGGTCATGTGACCTGAAATGCGCACAGGATGTTCAGCGATACCGGATTACTATTATGTCCAAGTTTCATGAATCAGATTCATAGACTTTCAAAGTTATGATGGTAATTCAACAGATACCCCCAATTTGGCCAAAGTTCATTGACCCTAAATGACCTTTGACTTTGGTCATGTGACGTGAAACTCAAGCAAGATGTTTAGTAATACTTGATTAACCTTATGTCCAAATTTCATGAACTATTATCTAAGTTATGATGACATTTCAAAAACTTAACCTTAGGTTAAGATTTTGATGTTGATTCCCACAACATGGTCTAAGTTCATTGACCTTAAATGACCTTTGACCTTGGTCATGTGACCTGAAACTTGGGCTGAATGTTCAGTAATACTTGATTAACCTTATGGCTAAGTTTCATGAACTAGGTCCATATCATTTCTAAGTTATGCTGTCAAATTAAAAACTTAACCTTAGGTTAAGATTTGGTGTTGACGCCGCCGTCGGAAAAGCGGCGCCTATAGTCTCACTCTGCTATGCAGGTGAGACAAAAACGAATAATATAAAAAATGATGATAATATAAAGATAAAGGATTCAATGAGGATTGTTCGATGATAATAAAAATAATATGAAAGGCCTAATAACTAATGTAATAATGGGGGCGTCTTGGTCTAGTGGTTATGACACTCGTCTTTCAATTTGAGGGACGTGGGTTCGATTTTTAGCTATAGCGTATTTCCCTTCAGCAAGAAATTTACCCACATTGTGCTGCACTCAATCCGAGTGAGATGAATGGGTACCAGGTAGGAAGAAATTTTTTGAATGCTTGATCGCCTATATACATGATATAGGTAGCCGAGCTACAGACGGGGTAATAATAATAGAAGGACCCGCTGGGAGAACAGTCTTCGGAACTGAAGTGGCTAAACCCTGGGTAAAAACTAGTTTGATAATTTACATTACGACAAATAAATATCATATCATTATTATTATCATTATTATTATTATCATCATCATTACTATTATTATTATATTTATTATTATTATTATTATTATTATTACTTATTATTATTATCATTACATGGAATAGTGTTTATCCCTTTATCATACTTCTCACAACGCTTTAACGATATATGTATAATTTTGACAATAATGACCCCCTCCGGTCAGAAATTATTTTCTTGATTTAAATTCTTTATTATTATCGAAAGCAATTTAGAAAAACAAGATTAATTTATTGGTGGAATAAATTTCAGTTCTCCCGTAACAGAGCTAATAACTTGATTAAAAATTTGAAAACGAAGTATTATCAGGACAAATTTAAGGACTGCAAAAATGACATAAAAAAGAACTGGAACATTTTATCGAAGCTTATACCTAAGAAAAATAAAACCACGAGTCATGATGTTGAATTAACAATTGATAATGATCAAATACCTAACAATGAAATAGCTCACGTTCTAAACAAAGCCTTTAATGAAGTCGGCTCAAGGTTGCAAGCCGCTTCGGGTAATTTCTCGAAAGATTTATTAAACAATTTACAAACTCTGTTTATTCCAGATTGTGAATTTAAATTTTATACAATCAAAAAGGAGTATGTTTTGAAAGAACTATTACATATTGATTGTTCGAAAGCGGTCGGAGTAGATGGCATTCACCCTAAGTTTCTTAAGCTGGCAGCAGAGAGTATAGCTGGCCCTTTAACCCATTTATTTAATGCAACTTTACAAACTAGTGTTATTCCAGAAGATTTTAAAACAGCAAGAATTACTCCTGTACATAAGGGAGGATCATTTGATATTGGCAATTATAGACCAATTTCTGTGCTTCCAGTCCTGTCCAAAATACTAGAGAGAGCAATACATGATCAATTGTATAAGTACTTAAATGTAAATGATCTACTTGCAAATTGTCAGTATGGCTTGCCTTCAGACCGTCTTATTCTACTGCCACTTGTCTAACTGAGATTACAGACTTTTTGTATGATAAAATGGACCGAAAACATGTTACTGGTGGTATTTTCTTGGACTTACGCAAAGCTTTTGATGTTATTCCTCACAATTTTATACTTGCAAAACTTAAGTACTATGGTATTACTGGCAATGAATACAACTGGATGGAATCGTATTTAACAGACAGAAGGCAATTTGTAATGATTAACAGTTGTCGCAGTGAATTTTTGAAGATAAAATCAGGTGTCCCACAAGGATCTATACTGGGTCCATTGATATTTTGTATTTTTATTAATGACATGTGTAATTTGAAATTGCATGTACATTCTAAAATGTCTCTTTGATGATACCGCCATTTTTAATCACGGTGAATCAATTAAGGAGGTACAAAAGTATTTGCAAGATGATTTTGATTCAATAAGTAAATGGCTAGACTTAAATAATATGCATTTACACCGGCAAAAAACAAAAGCCATGGTATTTGGTCAAAAGAAAAAGTTGAGGGGTGCTCATTTGTCAGTGAAATTCAGGAACATACAATTAGAAAATGTAAAAGAGATTAAATACTTAGGTGTCATGCTCGATCCGGGCTTGACTTGGTGCGAACATATTACTAATATCGTTTGTAAAATATATCGGGCAATAGGTTGTGTAAGGCGGATTAAGCACTTACTGTCCTTTGATATTATGAAGAAGCTGTACTTTTCTATGATTTTACCTTACATTGATTACTGCATTACATCTTGGGGAAGCAGTGCAAAAATACATTTAGATAAGATACAAAAACTTCAAAATAAATATGCCAGAATGCTTTTGAAAAAAGATTATAATACATCACAAATTTCTTTGTTGCAGTCACTGAAGTGGCAATCAGTAGATCAGCGTATGAAATATCAGTATTGTGTTCTTGTATATAAAATAATGAATGATTTAGTTCCAAATTATTTAAAACCTTTAGTATGTAAACGGCCCGTGAAATACAGGACACGGTATTCTTTACGATGCCCCCTTCAGCTTCCCAAAGCTAGAATTGAACATAAAAGAAAATCTTTCGCATATGTCGGACCCAAATTATTTAATGCACTTCCTTCAAATTTACAAGTGTGTACCTCCTTGTTAGTTTTTAAAAAATTATGCAAAGCCTTTCATACGAATTGATAAAGAGCGAAATGATATTACATTGATTTACAATGCTATGTATGTTTAAATTGTCACTTCCCACTCTATATTTTGGTGTTAATTGTTTCTGATGTTAGATATTTTGTATTTTGTGTTTTTGATGTTGTTTGTTGTTGTTGTTGTTCATAGTTATCTTGACATGTATTTTAAACTGCAGGGCGCCTTTGTAAAGCAGTTTTAAGAACTGAACAGGCCTACCCTGCAGTATAAAATAAATAAAACAAAATAAATAAATAAATAAATAAATAAATAATAAATTCTCTTCTTTTTGCCTCCATTTGTTAACCATTTATTTTTTTCTATACCGTTAGGAATTAGCCATTAAATATGCGGGGCTTTGCTATGAAATTTTGATTGCATGAGGGAGTAAGACCTTCAGTTTTGTTTTTACCTTTGCCATTATTTTTTTCTCTGACTCCTTTACCCTACCATTTTTACTTATGTCATTTTTATCTATTACATCTGCCATGCTATCATTATTTGTTTTGCACTATGGTAACTGTCATTAACATTATAACATGCAGTGTTGATTGAAATTTAATTTTTAATATTTAATATGTGACGGTTGGGTGTACCGAACTGCAGAGGTGCGAAAATTGATGTGTATAAATAATACAATAATAAATTGACAAGAAAGGAGAATAGGTGCAGAATAAAGGCAATATCCAAGAGGGGTAACCTTGAATAAAGCAAATAAAATAAATGAATTTCAATAAGTTGTCTTTTGTATGACTGGCCTTATGACTCATGGTTAAAAGAAATCAACCTATACAGTGCGTATAAAAAAAACGGGACAGTTTTGAAAAGTCTAAAAAAAAATTGTTTCAAATTATGACATCTATATTTGAAGAGTTTAGTTGCAAAAGGGGTTAGGTCCACTTTGGACCATTCCGAGAAAAAACATGTTTTTTATTTTCACTTATTGCAATATTCTTATGAAAAACTAAATTGTCATGATGTACTACCCTATCATGTGAACATAAAATTGGGTATAAAAGAAATCTACCTGTCTTCAATTTTTTTCTATATATTAAAAAAAATATATCATTGTGGACCTAACCCCTTTTGCAAGCAAACTAAAATGAATCCAATCTCTTTTGATTAAAAAAAGTGATTTTTTTTGGGCCACTTTCATTCACGTTTTCATTTGAATTTCAAATTTTCTTTGGTATCATCAGAGTGACTAAAAAATAAGAGGTTTGGAGATAGAAAACAATATAATTTATGAAAAATTGACCTAACCCCTTATGACAAATGAGTTCTTCAGAAGAGTTTAGTTGCAAAAGGGGTTAGGTCCACTCCAAGAAAACAATTTGTTTTTAATTCTCCCATATTGCAATATTCTTATGCGAAACTGAATTTTCATGAACCCCTACCATGAGAACATAAAATTGGGTATAAAAGAAATCTACCTGTCTTCATGTTTTTTAAGATATTCTTTTCCAAAAAATTAACTGTGGACCTAACCCCTTTTGCAACTAAACTGAAATGGACCTAACCCCTTTTGAAAAAAAAAGTGATTTTTCTTTGCCATTTTAGTTCACTTTTTAATAGGAATTTCAACTTTTCCTTGGTATCATCTTCTAGAGCTACTTAAAATCTATTTATTGAGACATAAAAATCAAATTTGATGAAAAATGAACCTAACCCCTTTTGCAAGTGAGCTCTTCATTTTGATGTTAATAGATGCTCTGAAACCTTATCTTTGAAATGGCATTTGAAAAAAATTATTTTGTTCATGCTTGAGCGAACACGGGACGTTTTTGTCGGGGGTTCAAAAAGAGGCTTGCGCCAAATATTGCAAAATGGCAGAAATGAGAAATTTGATGATCAGACTTCTTGCTAATCAGAAGACTTCCTTTTAACCTTTATGTTATCTTGATTGATTGATTGATTTATTTTATTTGGCAAGTCACCATAACATATATACAGTAGCATTAAAACAACGGGCTTGCACAGGATGACCCACGAGAGCTCGAAAGCTTATTTCCACTGGGGTCCTCGACATACAGAATTAAGATAATAACATGGTAAAATTATACTATTTACATATTAAAAAATGAAGAAAAAAATCAGTATTTACTATTACCAATAAATAAGATATATAGATAATATATACAAGAATATAACGAAGAAGAAGAAGAAAAGAAGGAGAATAGGAGAAGAAAGGGGAGGAGGAGGAGAAGGAGACGGAAAAAAGAATGAGGAAGAAAAATAATGAGAAGAACAACAGCAAAAACGGCGACAACAATAACAGCACGAAGAGGAGAATAGAAGGAAGAGATAAAAGAAATAGAAAGAATAGAAGAAAGGACATATCGAAGCTTCAATCAGACTATGTATAATACATAATTATTATACCTGTATGGTAGAGAAGAGAAAAGAACGTGGTCAGTATTCAGGCTAAATCAACCGTACAACATATCATTTGCATCTTCTCTTTGACTCTCAAGTGAAAGATATTCTTTCAATTTCCTCTTAAAATGCAAAAAGTTTCCTATTTCCTTTATATCATTGGGAAGGGAATTCCAATGTTTAATAGCATTGTAATAAAAGGAGTTACCAATACTACCTACCCTTTCTGGTAAGCAAAAGTTGAAATGGCTGTTTCTTGTATTATAGTTATGTAATTCGGTAACTAGATTAAAGTTTGATCCAATGTAATGATTCGATCTATTGTAGATTTTATGCACGTGGTGCAAAATAAGCTGTTTTGATCTTTTGTTGACTTCAAGAAAACCTGCTCCAGAGAGTTCGACGTAGCCAACATGGGTTCTTGGACCAGAACAGTTAATGAATCTAACCATTTTATTCTGTATAATTTTCAACTTCTTTTTATCAAGTTCGCTTATGCCACTAAACCAAGCAGGGTTAGCATAGTCAAATAAACTCTGAATAAGAGCAAAACAGAGAATACGCCTTGCTTTTTTGTCCATGCAACTTTGATACCTGTACAGAAATTTCAAATGGGCATTCGCCTGTTTTACGATTGATTCTATACTAAAGATGAAAATGAAAGGGAGCTAGTCAACTCAATGCCTAAATACTTTACAGATTCTTTCCTCTGAATTATCTTATTATTGTATGATACTTCAAATTCAAATGAAGTTTTATAATTACTTTTAGAACAAAACAGAATGCTCTCAGTTTTGCCTAAGTGTAACGATAATCTATTATCAGTCATCCAATCGACACATTTAGACAGCTGTTCGCTAAGTTTTTCCTCAACAAATTTTGGGTTGGAATTGGAACAAAGTAGTACGCTATCATCTGCATACAATAATAATTTACAGTCAGCTTTTATACAAATAGACATGTCATTGATATAAGTTGAAAATAGAATTGGGCCTAAAATACTTCCCTGTGGAACTCCACACGTTATTGGCATAATTCTGGAACGAATATCGCGAATAGCCACTACTTGATGTTGATCTTATGCCACGATTTTCGAATTATGCTGTCAAATTTCATTTACAAATCTATTTATTTACTTGAATTATTTTGTTATTTTCATTTAAACTTCTTTTACCTTTGACTTTTCCTTCATAAGTACGAAAAGATGACTTTTTGTCAACCCAAGCATTATCAATTGGGAAAACTTGTAATTATTCAAATCCTTTTATTATGTGAAACGGATTATATTATGGTACTTAAAAAAAACATGAATCCCTGTTTCAAGGGGTTATTATTGATTCCTTGACTTGACCAAGTTTAATTTTGTGCTTGACAGGACAAACAGGAAAGGATTCATGTCCTTCAATGGCAATGGTGTATTGAGTCAATGTTGTAGGAGCTAGATGTGGCAGGTCGGATAAAATGTATTGAAAAGTTGTGAGCGAGCGAAGCGAGCAAGCAAACATTTCAATTTTTTTTAATTAAAATATCAAATTTTTTGCTAGATTTTTGCATAATATTCAGAAAATAAATTATATTTCACTTTCTATCTTCCTTTTATTTCCTTTCCACTTTTTTTTATTGAAGGGGGAGCACCCCCAAGCCCCAGCCCATCTGAATGCCACTGTTCAAAGGCACCATAACCTTTGTAGCACACAATGAAAAGATATGAAAAAATACACGCTCTCCCATACTTCGTTTGAAAAAAAATGTTTTTCCTTAAAGAATGAATATTCAAAGCTAAAAGAGAACATATCAAAAATGTGACAGCAACAGAATGATTCAAGCAAGTAAACAGATTTGAAAATGAATTTTGACCTCATAATTCGAAAATTATGGCAAAGATAATGAAAAGGTTAAGAGGAAGTCTGCTGATTAGCAAGAAGTCCGATCATCATATTTATAATTTCATGCCATTTTGGAGCAAGCCTCCTTTTTGAACCCCCGACAAAAACGTCCCGTGTTCGCTCAAGCATGAACAAAATTTATTTTTTCAAATGCCATTTCAAAGATAAGACTTCAGAGCACCCATCAACACTTAAATATAGACATCATAATTTGAAACAAAAATTTTATAGACTTCAGATCTGTCCCGTTTTTTATACGCACTGTAGTGCTGTGAATGTTTACGAGTCGGACACTGGCGATTGAACTGCGTCTTGTCACCAGGCGTCCAATAAACATTTCAAACATTCATACTCATGCTTCATTATAGCTCGTAAATCAATTAGGCATATTGAGCAGATATTTTGAATTCTTTACCTAAAAGTATTTTAAATTTATCCCAAAAGAACTTCTTTTAAAGGCAACTTAGGACATGTAGGACATACTCACCTTAAAATATACGTTGGAAATGTGAGACCTATATATAATGTCTTATGCGAGAATAATTAATGTTTTTGTATTTACTTGACAATTTATGTATCTTCCAATATAATTGGGGTAACTTACTTTCCATATTCTTGTTTAGTTTTCTTTCTATATTTTTTCTATGTTTATATTGATGCATATACCCTTTTACCAGTTTCGATGGTAAAATAATGGTTTTATGACTCAAGCTTATTTCAAGTTGACATCGAAGATCAGGCTAATTGGAGAAAAATATTTTGATATACTGTAGACAAACGTACGTATGTTACGTGCGTAACATTCGGTCTCGTGGACTCTCCCCGCCTGAACACGGAGTAAAATGTTGTCCTTTGAATAATTCAGATGGATGTAAGTGAATTATATCGACCAGCTTTATTAAAATAATGCACTTCCCTTGACTATACAACATAAAAAAAACTACTACGGCGCATGGGCACCATGGCTATACTCATTGTGTATATACACTCCAAGAACCTGAACAATTTTATTCATTTGAGATTATAGTGCAAGCCTCGCGTGAGCTTATAATTTGATATAAATATTTATCGTCAGACGAGATCCAAGCATCTATGGAAATGGTAGGTCCAGAAAAATTATCTAAACTGGCAAAAGCAAATGTTTTGTGTATTGCATTCATTTGTTTGTTTCATTTAGTTCACTTCTTCAATTGATTATTATATTGACCAAAATGACATATCTCTAAAATTGTCTTCAATCAATTTACTGGTTAAAGCATCGTAAAAAAAAAATTCACCAGTGATTGTTTGTGATATATAAAGTTTCTCTTGAGGATATGATTTTTAAAGTGCCGCCCTCCCCCAATGAATGATTTAGGTAAATGCACATTTTCCAAAATAAGAAATAAGTTGAAATAAATCGGTTTCATAATTTTTGTTATTATATATATTTAACTAATCAGGAATTGGAAATTAAAGGCGCCACATTCTCACATATTTGTCACTTTTTTGCAGCCACATTATAGATTGTTCTTTGTTCTCACCATGAGCTACATATTAAATGGAGGTGAGCATCTATTACTTTTTAGTAATTCCTTCGTAGGTCTGTATTATTAACATTATATCTATTTCGTGTGTATATCGTTAAAATATCCCCATATTGGAGGCTTATGCATCTGTATAACTATATTTGTAATTATAAGAACCATGATGGCATATTTCGTTACCTGTACGAGTAAAAAGGTAAATATTGATGATGATGATGCAAAGAGTGAATTGAAACTTATTGGTAATAACAGAAAACAAAGTTAAAATATAAGTTTTCATTCGTGTTCATTCTCAGTATAGGCTATTGAATTTTAAATGTGATGATTTGTATTTTTCTGTTGGAAATGAATTTAATTACGAATGATCCGAGGCACATATTGGGTGACATCTTTTGAAAATTTGCAATAAAAATTCGTTAATGTAATGAATAATTTATACTAATGAGGGGCATACATAGCCCCCTCCCGCTACATAAACTGATCAAAATCGCTTATCTAGTCTAATGGGCGAGCATGCATGATAGACGAAGGTATTGCAAATATGGCAAATCATTTTAGTACTTTTAAAAAAAGAAAAATAGTTTTAGTTTTATGTATGTTATGATTTTCAGTGTGTCTGTTATAGTGTCAAAAGGATATTAATCGATTTAAAAAATATATATTATCACAAAATTGAAGTTATTGACGAATGATTATCACTGAATATCGAAAAAGTAACATAAATTTAAAATAAATTCAAATCGACCAATCAACCTCTGTAAGTAAATTGAATCCTGCAGATTTATTTATCATATAAAATTATTTCTATTCATATTTTCAAGCCACGAATTAAAATCTCTAAACTCGGAATTATCATCTTAATATTATAATTTATTTATATCAAATGTTTTGGGTTGGACAATACGTATAACTTTAGGATTTATCTAATCCATAAAATTTAGTATATTTCACTTATGATTCTTCCCAAATAACATAAACATTTATTGAAACTGAGGTCTGACATACGTAATGTAGCTGGAAGCGTATGATTTTCAAGTTCATCTTATTTTCCAGGATCAGATATTTCTTCAATAAAGTCAAACAATATTGGAAAAACAATAAACTACAACAACAATGATAATAGCAAAATAGTAGTAATGATAATGATACTAGATTGAAAAGAAAAGACAGAAATTTATATTAATAATAACGTTTACAATAGCAATTAGTGTAATAGGTGTATTCTTACATAATTATAGTAAAAACAAATTCAAACTTTTCTTAAACATTGATCCCACTGGAAAAGAACAATAAGAGACCTGGCATGAGGGAAGGAAAATAGGGAATTGTTTACACAAGGCATGCAGGATAACAAACAATCATCATGCTTAAGTTGTGAAGTCAGAACGCATATTATATAATGTTTGATTATTGTTTTGTTTATTCTTTGTAACAAGATATCATTTTTTTGCTTTAAATTGTATTACATTGAATTCAGTACTGGCGGATAATGATGCCATTTGTCCCAAGATGACCTTGTCCTGTCCTCATACGCATGCACCAGATTCTGATGAGGTCATTAAAATGGTTCCGAAGAGATTACCATCCGACCATCAATTGGCAGATCGTCCAGAGATGAGAGGAATTAATACCAAACTGATTTGCTCTCTACCAGGTACAATACCTTCTCTCCCCTGTTAGTAGTGGTATGATAAATGCTTATGATATTTTCAAGATGTTTGTGAACTTATAATTAAATTTTGAAGGTTGCTTTTTTTTCACAAGCTTATCTTAGAAATCGGGAAAGAAATGTAATTTTGAATTTATTCTCGAAATGGAGAAAATGCTGGGTTTTATTTTTTGGTCCTAGTTTGCAATGTTCTGCTTTTTACTATAATAGTAATATTACCCTATGAATGCAAAATATATATAGATTAATTAGACAAAATGTCATAAATGTCAACTTTTGCCATGTAATAAATTCAATCCTTATAAGTTTGCGATATATTGTTACTTTTGTGATGCAGAGACCAGTCGGTCACATATTCGTTCCACGGACCGCGCCTCCGTGCTATCTCTGACAATTCTGGGGAGCAGCGGAAATATCAAGCACATGCAATGTGTTTATTTCTTGACTTGTTTTATTGAAAAAAAAAAAATCATATTTCCTCAAGTAAATTTCAGCATTATTTAAAGTTGCAATGCTGCTGCTGAGACTATACGATTCCAACGGAGGTCTGCTGACAAAACAAGGGGAAAGGTTCCTTGCCCCCAGAATGTTCAGACCTATAGTATGCCATTGCAAATTTTCATAACATTCTTCCCATTAAGTATATGTGCACCAGATTCATTTGGAATTTCGAAATAGAAACAAGTGCCCATGTGATTAGATCAGTTGCTTACCATTTCTCGCTGCTCCTCCCCCTGTAGGAATAAAAATCATGCATATTGCCATGCTAATATGATTCAAGAAAGCGTCACGTAGAAGCTGCCGGGACTGAGAAGACTTTTCTGAGACGTTCATCATGTTCATTTAGCGTCCAGCATAGCATAGAAACGTTGTTAGACTAACAAACGCTAAGAGTTAGCCCAGTCACATCTTTCTGATTGTGAAGTCAAAACATTTATTTAATTGTGTAATGCATTGTTATATTAAAACACAAGGCCCTGGGAAAGATTTTTTTTGACTGACTGGGGGTGCTGATGTAAACTTGATAAGCAAAAAAAAAGAAGGAAGTTTTATCTACAAAATGAAGGTCATGACCCAACCCCCCCCCTTTTTTTTTCGGGGGCGTTGTCAAATTTCTAGGGACGAAAATGCATTTTCGTCCCGAGAAATTTGACAACCCCCCCCCCCCAAAAAAAGGGGGTCACTACAAATTGTAGGTAATTTTACATTTTTCCATTTTTGTCAGACCGTCAAGAATTCCTGGGGGTGCTGCCTATGAAAAAAAATACTCCCAAGCACCCCCAAGGAAAATCTTTGGGGTGCACCCGGGTGCACCACCGCATCACATGACCATTGCATGGTCCCACTGCACTTACGGATGCAGAGAGGGTGACGAAAAAGAATCTTGCCATCCGTTGGAAAACGTTATGTATCCGTTGTGTACTCTTTGCATAGGTGTTTCATCCGGGGGAATGGGCACTTACATTGACAAGTGGATGCCATGCGCGACCAAAAGAACACGTAAAAAGATGTTTGTTTTTTTCAAGATAATGCACGTTACGTACGTAGCGTAATAAGGGTGCATGTCAAAAACACTAAAATAATGAAAAAAAGGTATCTATTTAGCTAGGAAAGCTACGTGTTTAGGATCAAATTTGCGAGGGTATAACAAATAAAATGTTTTATAAAGGATGCTATTTTTGTCCCAACGGTCAACACTGGTACGTGTTTAGAGTACGATTTGCGCGAGGTGTGGGAGGTGGGGCCGTACTAAACCCAATGATCATGATGATGGAGGTGAAGGTAAAACCGACGACCGACGTCCGTGCCCGGGGGGGGGGGGGCACTCAGTATATAATGCATAGTGGGTATGTGCCGCGGAGGGGACCCCCATTTTTACACTCAAATTTCCGTTCCAAGGCATAGCATTTTTGTCTTATTGAGAACAAGAACAAAGAAAGCCGCTCCAAAGCATAGCATTTTCTTCTTATCGAGGAAAAAGAAGAAAGAAATCCGCTCCAAAGCTTCGCATATTTTCCGTTACGCCGTTCCGGCCGTATTGATCTGCTACAATGAGCCGCAATTTTGGTGAAAAGCGGCCACAGAGCGCTGTCCGACCATCGCCTCTGCGCTAGCGCGCCCGTGCCGCCGGGCTATATCTGCATGCACGTATGCCTGTTCCATCGGGATGAATACGCACTCACAAGCAGGCGATCCGTTCCAAAGGACCCCCGTTTTCACAAACATTTGTCGTTCCGAAGCCCGTTCCGAGGACCCTCCTTTTACAATAAGCCCGCACCAAGGCCCCAGTTTTTTGTCTCGCCCGCGGCACAGACCTACTACTTTTTTGGTCGAGTGCCCCCCCCCCCGGGCGTCCGTGACATAACAATTAAAATACCGCTGTACTTGTTTAGGGGTTCAATTCAGGGAATACTTGCCAAGAGTATCGTTTTGTTTCCAATACTTGTTAAGTTCAATTTTTCAATTCAATTCAAGGTTTATTGAAAACATGAGTCGCAGCCAAATGGCTGTCATGTATACAAAGTAAAAACAATTAAAAGACTCATTACATATTTCAAACATTAAAAAGCAGTAACCTTTGTAAAAACTGACATGAGAAATATGTGTATAGGCAAGAATACTTAGGCAATGAAAATTTATATACATGTACATAAGATAATGAGAAAAAGGTAAATTAAGAATAATAAAAACAAAATAAGTAAGCTGTAAAAGATCAATAAAAATATATGGATATTAAATAAAAGAGTTGATTTCCTCATTCATGAAAAAACTTGATATTGCAAGTAGGCTGGTATTGCTTTCAAATGAGCAATGGGTTTATTGATTGGACATGTCTTTATTCAGGAGATCTATGAAATATGGTATGGTGCTATTGCGAAATCGATTTGTCTTACATTTGTATTGCTGATAGTAGTAATTCATCACTTTATTAACATTCAAATCGTTCAAACAAAGGAATAAAATATATACAAACATAGAAGAAAGGAACGCCCAGGACATATCTGAGTAACAGAACAAGCAGGGCATACATAAATAACATAGATTATATTAACATAATAGCGTATACAATACATTACTATAATTACCCCGAATCAAAGTATTAAAACAAGCATGAAATTATTATAAAGAAGTACAGTATGTAGAAGAAAAACGGGAACTAAAGCAGTTGAGAAAAGAGAGGTAGAAATAAAAGAAGGGAGAGATGGTACATACAAAGGTGAAATAAAAAATAGAAGAGAAGGAATGAGAAAGGGGGAGAGTAAAAGAGAGAGGAGAGAGAGTGAGAGGGTGAGGGCTGGTGGGAGAGAGAAAGAGAAAGAAAAACGACATGTGACTTCCAGGGCATTACATAAATTTAAATGATTGCACATAATTATACCCCGACACAGGCAAATGACCAGATTACGTTTCTGTCTTCATTGGATACATATAAATGGATATTTGTTTCCCTCCACACATCATACACTCTCAGAAAGAAGAAAGAAAAAGCATTGGGCTGGTCAACACATGAATCCACCAACCGCTGGGCAAAGAAAATTGCGCACGAAACGAATGCATTTTATCAATCAACAGTCGGAAGGCCCATACGCCCACCAACGGCAATACATTGAACAAAATATCCCCGAGAGTGTATGCTATGGGGGGGGGTCACATTTTGGAAATCCTTACAATTCGTAGTATTTTTTTGTGAAATTTTTTTTTTTTGTCTTACGGTATTTGGTTATTATTACATTATTACATTAGTGGGTTATGACATTCCCATACGGGTTCCTCCTTGGCCGAATATATTACAAATGAAGAAGTGATGGCAAGTGACGCAAGTTTATCCCGAAAGGTCTTGAAAGGCACTGGTTTCCCACATAACGAGAGAAATTTCTTCAGCTTTTGTGAATTGTCGTTATTGATATAGCCCCGGGAACCTATTAGGAGTATGTCGGAGATTGATGGTTAAGTTTTTTGGAGGAGGTAACCAGGTACTGAATGTTGGATGTTTGGTTAAAGACATTGCGAAATCCAGGCTGAGTTTCTCCCTTCTGTATTCCAGAGTAGGAATTTCACATGATAGGAAAGCACTGGCATAATATGTGTAGTTTGGGCCCAACATGATTCTACAAGCTCTTTTTTGAATTTGCTCTAAACTTCTTACATGTTTCTTTGTAAGCCCACCATTAAAAACTGGGGTGCAATATTCCATAACAGGACGAATGTAGCCCATGTATACCAATTTCAGATCCGATAGAGACAGCCCATATCGCTTCAAAAGCCTAAACATGTACAACTTCCTGTTACATTTTTTGATGATTTCCATGATAATGTAGGTCCCATTTTAGATTGGATTGGACGATTACACTGAGAATTTTAACAGATTGAAGTTTTTGTAGAGGTAAGTTATCAATATAAAAGCTTGGCTCAGCAGGAGGATATTTGGAGAATGTCACAGTTAGTGAAAAACATTTTGAAGGGTTCAACTTCATGTGGTTTAGGGAGGACCACTGATCGAGATTGTATAATGTAGATTGTAAGTCAGAAGGATATTGTATAATGTAGATTGTAAGTCAGAAGGATAATTTTCTTTACGACATTCCAACAAAGTAAGATCGTCTACATATTTATAGCAATCGACTGATATGTTTTCACAAGCATCATTAATCATAATCAGCAAGAGGATAGGACCTAGTAATTTAGTCCCTTGGGGCACGCCAGCGTGATTGGGTAAGTAATTAGACAAAGTGCCTTGATATTTTACACATTGTTGACGATTTTCCAAACAACTTATAATCCATTTAATATATAATGGTAAGGTTATAACCTTATATAAGGGTAAGGTTTCGCACGCTAATACTTGATAAGGGGTGCATTTTCAGAATATAGAAAATACTTCTTTAGTGTGTTTTTCGAGACCCCATGGTCGCGCATGGGATCCACTCGTCAATGGAAGTGCCCCCCCCCCCCCCCGGTGTTTCATATGCTCTATATCCACCGAGCATCCGTCCACTGTGTTTTCATTGTTTGCTCTTTTCATGCATTTTGTCCATTGTCTAGAGTGGATGAAAACGGATGGAGCCGGCCACCCCGAAATTTTGCTTGTCCGCTGTATCCGTTAATGAGTACGTTTTGTGTCCGTCGGCCAGTGGGACCAGGCCTAGTAACAGGGGCTCTGTTGGCGCATAGTTGGCGCTAACAACGTTTCTGTGCAGTCAGTAATCGAAAACTGTTGATAATAATTAATAATTAAGGTCGCATATTTTGATTTATTTCCATATAGATTGTTTGTCTAATCCTTGTCTACATGGAGCAACCTGTGTGGAAACATATGATGGGTATGAATGTCAATGCATGCCCTGCAAAACTGGGAATGTATGTCAAGGTATCAACCCAACAGCAATCACTTGTTACAATAGGAACCGATAGTTAATGATAATAATGATTAATAATCTAAATAATCTAAACGTATTTTCGGGAAGGGGCTGATAACCTATTCAAAATTTACAACCTTTACCGAAAATCATCTTGTATCAAAACATGAGTTTCTTATAAAATTGCAAATTCTCGATGCAGCTAGAATGATAATGATAATGATGATAATCTAAAGGATCTAGTAGTGTTTTCAGTACGGGGTGATAACTTAATTACACTTTACAATGTTTATCGAACAATTGAATAACAGTGTAGTCTTTGTATCAAAACAAATTTCTCATTTAATTGTATTCATGTTAAAGACGTGATCAATCTAATATGATTTTAATTAAATTTATTATTTTTCCGATTCCTTAAAACAATATTGTGGATGATGTATTACTCCTTATAGATATATTTAAACATGGAATGGTTATTTCTTTACTTTTTATGTTATGTTTTTGTTATATTGAAATTCTGTGTACTTTTTACAACTACAATCCTACATATATACCAGGAGCGTGTCAATATCATGTTATTAATAAATTCAAACTGACACTCAAATATTTACCTCCTAATTGGTATATATGTATTACGAAATTTTTTTTGGTGGATGCATGATATGAAAAAATACAAGATGAAGTAAATGACATGAAATCTTTTTTTGTGATAATATCTAAATAAAATTCTAGGTTATCTGCACTAAATTTTAATGATGTCATTGATATTGTCAGTTTAACCAGTTTAGTAAAAAAAAAGTTAAATCAAATGACCGATGCAATCTTTACGTGTCCACTACTCAGACGAGTTTCCGAAAGACTGCTCTGACCATTACGATGCAGGTGAAAGGACGAGTGGGGTATACACTATTTGCTTGGGTTCTGGCACAGAAGATGAAGGACGAGTTGATGTGTATTGCAACTTGGATGGAGTTGATGGGTGGACGGTAAGAAATCGTGAAACCTATCAAATTGATGCAATTAAACTGAAAGGTAAATGTTTTTCTGGTTATATGATAACATACCAAAATTACAGAAAATTACAATTAATCTAAATAGATTGTGATTAGTAATGAATCTAAAATTACATTTTGAATAGGCTTACAAATTGTTATGATTCAAGATCAAAAGCAACATTGCATCTGATTCTTTTTAAGATGTCAAAATTTTGAAGTCTCTTAAATAACTTGTTGGATGATTTAAAACCATCTTTCAGTTGTAAAAATCTTGATTTTGTAAAATTTGATTCGAATCGAAACTTTCTTTCTCTCTTAAATTATCTTTAATTTATTTAATACATTAATCCTCCATTTGTCCATTAGTTGCGTCAATTTGATGTAAGGGATGTCTTCCTTGACCACATTGAACGAACTTCGGCAGAGAACTAGTAGCCACTTTTCTTTTCAGTCTGTTAGTCCTGTTACAAAAATGTTAAAGTTTTTTTTCAACTTGCTTTCATTTCTTTATTTCTGCATCAATTGCCTGCTTGTTACATAATCATCCTTGGGTAATACGTGCTGCTAAAGATGATGGGTCAAAGGTCATCTAAGAGAAAAAAGAGTCAAGTTTTTATTCAAAATGCTCTTTTTTTTTCTGCATCAAGTGTATTTACACCTGGTACATACTGGTATAACAATTTATTTGGCAGAGTCATGAGTCGTGACCTACTAAAATAGTTTCGTACTATATCTGTTTTTTGTTGAAACAAGTTTATACTTTAATATTTCCATTGTACTTTTCATTCATTGTTCAGTCATTTTGCTTTGTGTATTCATTGTTTATTTCTAGTATCATTTTAGTGTTATTATTTTATCCCTTGTTTATCTCTTTATACATAATCTGATCTCTGTTTAATCCAGTTTTATCTAATTTGTTTGTCTGTTTTGATGTATAATATGTTTGTTGATATAGACCTCTGCATATATGCAACTGTGTCTGGAATAAATTCATGAATTGAATTGACTATATTGACTGGTATAAACTTAACCATTTAAAGATAAATGTCGACAAAACAAAATGTATGTTTTTAAAAACACGCTCCCATGATGTAATGAAAATATTTATTGATGGGACTGAAATTGAGCAAGTTAAGTCAATTCGTTATTTAGGTGTTTTAATACATGAAAATCTTAAATGGGACATTCACGTCAATAACCTATGCAAATCCATTGGATTCAAGATCCGTTCCCTTGGAAAATTAAGAAAAATTTTGAGTCCTTCATTATTAAACACCCTTTATAAATTTACAATACAACCTTGCATCGATTATGGACTACCTATTTGGGGAAATACTACTGATAAAAACAAAAGCAAAATTTATAGATTGCAAAAAAGAGCCGCACGTTACATAACTTTGATCAAAATATTTATCTTAAAACACTTGTAAAAAACCTATCCTGGACTAATATGGATGAACGAAAAGAATACTTTCTTGCCACACAAATGTTTAAATGTATACATGGATTAGCCCCTCCCCAACTTTGTAATGACATTGAAATGGTCTGTGACCGACATAATTACCATACAAGAAATAATGATAGCCTTAACGTAGTTGCACCCGTTGTTCACCTTTCAATTTTCAAACAAGCTTTCAGATTTTCCGGTGCCAAACGATGGAACGACATACCCCATAATATTCAAAATGCACAAACTATCGAAACATTTAAATTGATTTATAAGAAGTTTTATTTCAATAATTAATATTATATGCTTTTTGTTCTATTTTACTTTATTTTTCTCTTTTTGATTGTGTTAATGATTTGGGATATCAAATATGTTGGAACGAATAATTTTTATGTAATATAATTCGTACTCTTAGTAAATAAGCTTCCATTACTTAACTAGGCGATATTTATTTTGTAAAATTTTATACTTAAGTCTAGTGTATGCTCAATGATAATAATTATATTCTTAATTTCCTTCATAAATTTTGTTGAATTTTGTATTTTCTATGTCAATGATATCATACATCTTAATTTATATTTCACAGTTATTGTTTTGTCTACAGGATAGTTTTCCCATTTCGTCAATTAAAGAAAAAAGGAATACAGTACCAGTCACCATTCTTTGAATCACTATTGCCTGTTTCGGCCGGAGAGCAATGGATTTGGTCCACTGATTCTATTGTTCTCTGGCTGAGGCAGGTAGTGCTGAGTCTGGGAATTGTGACTGGTGGTGTATTTTATCTTTAAACAATTTGGTATAAGTGATAATTCTGATTTTAAATGTTATTGAATTCACTCATTACTGTACAGAACCGAAGTTACTCTTTTATCTATTATGTATATATTGTTATTTATGTTAACAGGACCAGGCTGAAAAACAGTCATTCTGAGCCTGTTATCCTGTATAAAGATATTTTAATAAATAAATAAAATAAATAAATAATAATATGATCATTGGGTAATACCACATATATGTCCATGAGGGTCGAAGGTCATCTAGTGGTCAAAAGGTCAAGTTTTTGTTCAAATTGCTCTCAATTCTTTATTTCTGCATCAAGTGTATTTACACCTGGTATATACTGGTATAACAATTTATTTGGCAGAGTCATGAGTCGTGACCTACTACAATAGTTTCGTACTATATCTGTCTTTTGTTGAAACAAGTTTATACTTTAATATTTCCATTGTACTTTTCATTCATTGTTCAGTCATTTTGCTTTGTGTATTCATTGTTTATTTCTAGTATCATTTTAGTATTATTATTTTATCCCTTGTTTATCTCTTTATACATAATCTGATCTCTGTTTAATCCAGTTTTATCTAATTTGTTTGTCTGTTTTGATGTATAATATGTTTGTTGATATAGACCTCTGCATATATGCAACTGTGTCTGGAATAAATTCATGAATTGAATTGACTATATTGACTGGTATAAACTTAACCATTTAAAGATAAATGTCGACAAAACAAAATGTATGTTTTTAAAAACACGCTCCCATGATGTAATGAAAATATTTATTGATGGGACTGAAATTGAGCAAGTTAAGTCAATTCGTTATTTAGGTGTTTTAATACATGAAAATCTTAAATGGGACATTCACGTCAATAACCTATGCAAATCCATTGGATTCAAGATCCGTTCCCTTGGAAAATTAAGAAAAATTTTGAGTCCTTCATTATTAAACACCCTTTATAAATTTACAATACAACCTTGCATCGATTATGGACTACCTATTTGGGGAAATACTACTGATAAAAACAAAAGCAAAATTTATAGATTGCAAAAAAGAGCCGCACGTTACATAACTTTGATCAAAATATTTATCTTAAAACACTTGTAAAAAACCTATCCTGGACTAATATGGATGAACGAAAAGAATACTTTCTTGCCACACAAATGTTTAAATGTATACATGGATTAGCCCCTCCCCAACTTTGTAATGACATTGAAATGGTCTGTGACCGACATAATTACCATACAAGAAATAATGATAGCCTTAACGTAGTTGCACCCGTTGTTCACCTTTCAATTTTCAAACAAGCTTTCAGATTTTCCGGTGCCAAACGATGGAACGACATACCCCATAATATTCAAAATGCACAAACTATCGAAACATTTAAATTGATTTATAAGAAGTTTTATTTCAATAATTAATATTATATGCTTTTTGTTCTATTTTACTTTATTTTTCTCTTTTTGATTGTGTTAATGATTTGGGATATCAAATATGTTGGAACGAATAATTTTTATGTAATATAATTCGTACTCTTAGTAAATAAGCTTCCATTACTTAACTAGGCGATATTTATTTTGTAAAATTTTATACTTAAGTCTAGTGTATGCTCAATGATAATAATTATATTCTTAATTTCCTTCATAAATTTTGTTGAATTTTGTATTTTCTATGTCAATGATATCATACATCTTAATTTATATTTCACAGTTATTGTTTTGTCTACAGGATAGTTTTCCCATTTCGTCAATTAAAGAAAAAAGGAATACAGTACCAGTCACCATTCTTTGAATCACTATTGCCTGTTTCGGCCGGAGAGCAATGGATTTGGTCCACTGATTCTATTGTTCTCTGGCTGAGGCAGGTAGTGCTGAGTCTGGGAATTGTGACTGGTGGTGTATTTTATCTTTAAACAATTTGGTATAAGTGATAATTCTGATTTTAAATGTTATTGAATTCACTCATTACTGTACAGAACCGAAGTTACTCTTTTATCTATTATGTATATATTGTTATTTATGTTAACAGGACCAGGCTGAAAAACAGTCATTCTGAGCCTGTTATCCTGTATAAAGATATTTTAATAAATAAATAAAATAAATAAATAATAATATGATCATTGGGTAATACCACATATATGTCCATGAGGGTCGAAGGTCATCTAGTGGTCAAAAGGTCAAGTTTTTGTTCAAATTGCTCTCAATTCTTTATTTCTGCATCAAGTGTATTTACACCTGGTATATACTGGTATAACAATTTATTTGGCAGAGTCATGAGTCGTGACCTACTACAATAGTTTCGTACTATATCTGTCTTTTGTTGAAACAAGTTTATACTTTAATATTTCCATTGTACTTTTCATTCATTGTTCAGTCATTTTGCTTTGTGTATTCATTGTTTATTTCTAGTATCATTTTAGTATTATTATTTTATCCCTTGTTTATCTCTTTATACATAATCTGATCTCTGTTTAATCCAGTTTTATCTAATTTGTTTGTCTGTTTTGATGTATAATATGTTTGTTGATATAGACCTCTGCATATATGCAACTGTGTCTGGAATAAATTTATGAATTGAATTGACTATAATGACTGGGTAATACCACATATATGTCCATGAGGGTCGAAGGTCATCTAGTGGTCAAAAGGTCAAGTTTTTGTTCAAATTGCTCTCAATTCTTTATTTCTGCATCAATTGTGTTTTACACTTGGTATAAATAATCACTGGGTAATACTACACTTATGTTCATAAGAGTGATAAAGTCAATGGGGTCAATGGCCATCAAGGAGTCAAAGGATCATTGCATATTTTAGTGATCGCAAAATCAGGCGAGACTCGTGGTTAGTCGTTAACTACCTTGTTTTTTGTTTCTTAATCTCCTCTATAACCTCTCCTCTATTCTAACTTCTAAAACGTGAGATTACGCACTCTACATCTCTCTCAATTTTTAATGATGTATTTTTAACATTGTCATGTGAGAACTGCCCTCTCATTAGCTTACTCTATTACTTCAATACCAGCTCTGCTTTTACTTTCACAAAGTAACATAATTATTAATTCTCTTTATAAGTTTTTTGGAATTAATGTATGACCTTATTCCAGATTATTCAACGTCGGCAGGACGGAAGTGTGGATTTCTATCAAGATTGGCCTTCTTACAAGAATGGCTTTGGTGATTTAGAGAACGAGTTCTGGCTGGGTAATGATATCATTCATCGCATCACGTACCAGGCATCTTACAGGCTTCGAGTAGAGATGGTGGATTTGCAAGGGAATAAATGGAATGCTTATTATGATAATTTTCGTGTTGCTAATGAGGGTGATCGGTATCGCCTCGGTGGTCTCACTTTTGTTGGAGGATCTGCAGGTGAGTGACATGCCGGGGTGACATGTAATTATCTCAACTCGATATAGGCAAATATTAATCTTGGGTAATATCTTATGGTTTAAATCACTTGCGGATCCAGGGGGAGGGGGCACTGCCCTTTTCGACAGCGGGCAATATTTGCGAAACTTCGGTTGGAACCATGAAGTTATCGTGAAAAAGAACGCAGTGTCGGCCTGGATAATACGACACGGCTCCTCTTTTGGGGAACATGGCATATATTGCTCTTCAAAGAACCATATTGCCTTCGTCTAAAGACTCGGCTCAATATTTTTCTGTTGCGCCAATTTCCTTCAACTCAAATCATTCATAACTTCTGAGAATGATAACTGGAGTATTCTTTTTCATCATGAAAGCAATGGGGGAAATGAAATACATATCAGAAATATACGATATAAACAGAATTTTGAATATTTGGCTTCCCTTTGCACGCTGATGTTGCAATTTTGCACATTCGTAAAATTAAATTCAACAATCGTAATGTCGGGGGGTGGGTTGAGTTAGCCAATTAAGACCGTAATGGAGCAAACTTTACAGATGCTACGGGACACCAGATCTGAGCTTCTTCGACTTTATTGAGGTTTGCCAAAACCAACAAAATGAAAGGAGTAACAAAACAACAACCCTGCAATGACAGAAATGAAATAAGATTATCAATAACACCATTTCAAAAACATGTCATTAGCACTTGCATCACACAATGTACATAATAGACTGCAGATATTGAATACATGGCAAAATATCGATATTGAAAGTGGGGTGTATTCATCTCTATCATTTACTGAAATGATAAAATACATGCATTCCTCAAAAACAGCTTGTAAATATTATCGTTGTAGCTATCATCTCAAAACTATTTAGTAGATATAATAAGCATATTACTCATATTTAGTCAGATGACATAAGAATGCATCATACACTGTATACATCACGATATTCTATTAAAATGAATCATTTATACACAGAAATAGAAGAGTCCATGTAATTAATGCCTACCCAAAGTCAGAGGCTACTGGTGGTTACACACCACCTACATCACCCAGGATACCACAAAGGAGTAGCAGCTTCTACATTATCAAAATCTCGATGAGGATCAAATGAGTCGGACCAGCTATAATTAAAGAAAGCAACAATCATAACCATAAGATAATCATAACTCCAACTCATGATAAACTGCTTAGAATTCCCTGAATTAATATTCTAAAAATATTATATTTCTCAAACAATTCTACTACTTTCAGTGTGGATAATCATTGGTAATGATATACTCACAAATATCAATGTTTTCTTTTGCACGAATAAATAATCCAATTAGTAAAAACTATGTTCATTAATTCCAAAGTTTTGATCAAGACCCAAGTACTTGATAGAGCAAGTAGCTCTATCGAACGGAGTCAAACTGCATATTTCTGTCTATTGAGCTTAACACAACCATTCTCTATTACAGTTTACTCATCTGATACTGCAATTAAAAGAGTAATTTAAGTCTACAAACAATATGTGTATGTTCAGTAAGCAAAGAAGTCATAGATCTAACTTCTTAGTTCAGAACCATAATCAGAAATCATCACATCATATAATATAACGAGGTCAGCTAGAAGCATACCTTACCATGGGCGCCGCCATCTTGAAATACAATGTTTACTATAGAACGCCCTCTATGTTATCTTTTAAATAATCTACTAAAACTTTCTCTTCAATTCAACAAGTAATCCTAAATTTCTGACCTTTCAAATATCAAGTATTACTTATTTTCATTATTCCCAACAATGTTTAGCACAAAAAGTAAACCAGTAAATATCCTCATAATTTGAAAGTTACAACTCATCTTTGAACTTGACCGAGATACACTTGCTTTGCCAAAGTTATGAAAGTAAAAGTGACTAAATTCAATCTTAAAACAAGTCATTCTTTTCTCATAATTTGTCCATGATAGTATAGAAACGATTAGTTATTAAATTAATTACATTTTACTGTAATTCTATGCAAAAATAAGATAAAACGACACTTACATCAGCCCTTTCCCAGGCCTGCTTCGATTGCAGTCCGACCTGCACCAGAACCAGGACGTGCAATACTCTACCTAACGTAAAATGCCAACAAGCAGTGGAGTCGCGGAACCACCCACAAAAATATCATTCCGCTAAGGATTTGTTAAACTTCGAAACAGCCAATATGAAAAGATATAAGTATATATATTGTTTTCACTCAATATTACGAGAAAACAAATCCTTAAAATCCTTTAAAATACATAACAAGGATTAGAAAATAACTAGAATTATATTTTTCGAGCGTACATACATCGATCATCCTAACCCTATCCAGTGATCCGGCCGATCAAGAGAATTCCAAACACCTGTACAAAAATATGCAAATTAGGCACATTCTTCTCAAGTGACCTAAATGAAAATTCCACTTTCCGACAGTTTTCCCGCTTGAAAATCAATCGACCCGAATGATTTGCTTCAAACCAATGATATAACAATATATACAATAAATTACACTATTTTCTGTACATGGTCCAATTTGTTTCTTCTATACACACTCTGTTACAATTCTTGTCAGTGTAAACAATACATTTTGTGTAGACAGCTTGGATACAGTAAAACTGAATGAACTATATTACTCGCTCAAAAAAAGGAATGTTCTGAAAGCAATCGAAACGTTCAGACTTTTTTCTTTTTTTTTTCTTTAAAAAAATCTAATTCAATATCCTTTTCTTCAAATTTCTTCCCCGCTTGAGTCGTTGTATTATCTCCAAAAGAAATTTTGTGGATTTTTTTTTTTTTTTAAATTCAGAATAGTTACTCTTTCCACAAGAAAAAATGATGTTGAGAATAAATGCAAATTTAATCCTACAAGTCTCAACTCTGACACCAACAACTCTTTCTTTTCGCTTGAGTAACACAGCAAATATCAACTTCTGAAATAAAAAAAACAATTTCATCTTGTCTCAAGGATAAATATATATAACAAAAATTGCCACTGAATCAACTGGAAAATCCAATTGAAATCGACGGAGGGAGTATACAATCAAAATCGAGGAACTACTTCATCACTCAACTGGGCAATCCAGTTAAAGCCGACGTAGGAAGTCTACCTGGATTTCTATGAACTCCTCTAGTACTCCGCGTTGATCTACGAAGTGGTGTTGGTTCGACATCAACTCTTGGTGCATTAAAGTCCTCATCATACGTAATAACATATGGATATTCATCATCTTCTGAATCTGAGGTATATCGAATAACATCCACTCCTTCATTCTCATCGACACTTGAATATTCAATTCCTTGTTGATCTTCGGGAAGGATATCATCTAGATCATCAGCTTCATCTCGTGGATCTAGAATGAGGTGTCTCCTATTTACCCACTTGCTTTCACCACCCGTTGCAGGTCGTATCTCATAGACATCATCTTCTGCATTCTTACTTTCAATCACATAGGCTGTATGATAGAATTTATCAGCTAACTTGTGTCTTTTGGTGAAAGCTTGTCTTCTTAGTAACACTCTATTTCCAACACTAAGCATATCCTCTGGGACATAGTCTTTGTGCCGCTCTTCTTCCTTTCTGGCAGCTGCTTGGAGTCTGGATGTGACTACATCACATGCTCGCTTCATCAACTTTGCTTGCTTCTCTGTGTACACTTCATTCCAATCTTGTTCTACATTGCTTAGCAGATGATCAACTGGGATTAGAGGTTCTCGGCCAAACATTAACAAGTATGGCGTTACTCTAGTCACACGATGTGGGGTGGAATTATACACATGTAGTATATGTTGGATTAACTCAGGCCATCGCCTCCTTTCCTTCGGGTCGACCGAACGCAACAAGGCACACAACGTCTTATTGAAGCGCTCACACTGTCCGTTTCCGGAAGGATGGTATGGTGTAGTATGTGATTTCTTTATGCCATACAATTTGCATAATTCCTGTATCAACAAACTCTCGAACGAACGTCCTTGGTCTGAATGGATTCGGGTAGGAATTCCATAATGCGCGAACCAGTGATTTCGTAGTGTGCTTGCGACAGTCTCCGCTGTCTGATTCTTACATGGGACAGCTTGGGCAAATTTACTAAAGACATCGGTCATAACTAGTACGTCTTCGAATCCATCTCTGCCTTTGTCTAACTTCAGGAAGTCAATCGATAGGATTTCTTGGGGACGGAAAGCAAGAAGATGTCTCAGAGGCGGGCGAACACTTGGGGTAGGGGCTTTTGAAGTTGCACATCTCCAGCACTTCTTGACATACTTCTTCACATCATTGTGTAAGCCTGGCCAAAAACATCTCTTGCGGAGAAGCTCTACAGTTCTATGGATACCTTGATGTGCCCACTTGTCATGTGTTGCTTCTAACAACATAGATTGCAGACATTTAGGCACTAGCAGTTGTCTAAACTTGCCTACAATAGAGTCATCTACTACTCGATACAGAGCTCCGTTATGTTCAGTCAACTTCGACCATTCCTTGACAAAGCCACTCAAACCTGGAAGATTCTTATCATATTCTTGACCTGGCTTCCAATTGGAACTCCACATGTTCCACACCTCCTTCAGTACCTCATCACTCTTCTGCATGGTACTTAGATCTTCATGAGAATATGATGGTAGGACAGTCGACATTGGGTTGGTTGTGGTTAACAAGTCACTAAGAGCTGGAGTCTTTGGGGCATTTACTTCAACATCTGCTCTCACCACTAAGCAAGAAGCAACCTCTTGAAGTCCAGCCTTCAGCTCTTCAGTCGAAACATTCGCTGGGCATCTACTTAGTGCATCTGCGCATTGATTGGTTCTCCCTGGCTTGTATTTCACCTCTATATCATACATTGCCAGCTGGGCAACCCATCGCATTTCAGTCGCATTTAACTTTGCAGTTTTCAAATGGGCAAGTGGGTTGTGATCAGTCCAGATCACTGTGTGCGAGCCTTGAATGTAGGGACCAAACTTATCCGTTACTGCCCACTTGAGCGCAAGCAACTCTAACTTGAAACTGGACAGATCAGGATATTTCTTTTCCGATCCTCTAAGTCCTCTGCTTGCATAGGCTACTGGATGAACTTTCCCGTCATTCTCTTGAAGAAGGCAAGCTCCAAGACCTCTAGTACTTGCATCAACCTCAATGATGAAATTCCTGTCAAATCTAGGGTGAGCTAGAACTGGCGCTGTGGTTAGTGTTCTCTTCAGTTCTTGGAAGGCCGTTTCCTCCTCATCGTCCCACTTGAACGTAGCTTGTTCCCTCTTCTTCCCTTTCTGGCTTGAACCTGTGAGTGCATGTAAGGGGGCTGCTATCTTTGAGAAGTTAGGGATGAAGCGTCTATAGTAAGATGCCAATCCTAAGAATGACCTCAACTCTTTAGCATTCGTGGGAACAGGCCATGTCGCCACTCTCTCTACTTTATCTTGGTCTACAGCTATACCATCATTAGATAAGATGTGACCCAGGTATCGAACTTCTCTCTGAAACAGATCACATTTCTTTCCCTTGACCTTGAGTCCATGTTCATGCAACCTTGAAAGAACTGTATCTAGACGACGTAGGTGCTCTTCAAATGTCTCTGAGAATATCAAG
The DNA here is from genome assembly GCF_037042905.1 of Lytechinus pictus. Taxonomy (NCBI): domain Eukaryota; kingdom Metazoa; phylum Echinodermata; class Echinoidea; order Temnopleuroida; family Toxopneustidae; genus Lytechinus; species Lytechinus pictus. Next base: position 34,479,131 of record NC_087255.1, on the reverse strand, counting down.
ATGTCATCCAAATAGAGTAGTATCTGAGACAAATTCAAATCACCTAATATGCACTCCATCACTCGTTGGAATGTAGATGGGCTATTGGTAAGACCTTGGGGCATCCTCATAAACTCATACAGACCCCATGGGACTCGAAAGGCGGTCTTATCAATTGAGTCCTTATCCATCACGACTTGGAAGTAACCATGTGCTAAATCCAAAGTCGAGAAATACTTCGACCCAGACAATGCTTCCAAAGTCTCTTCAATTCTTGGTAGAGGGAATGAATCTTTCACTGTACGATCATTTAACTTGCGATAATCTATGCATAGCCTCAAACTACCATCCTTCTTTCTAACCAATACGATAGGGCTGGCAAAGCTACTCTTTGAAGGACGTATAATCTTCTGGTCTACCATCTCTTGTAGCATATCTTTCACTTCTTTTACTTGCAAAGGGTGAATTCTTCTGTATGGTAACCTAATATCTGGACCTTCAGTCAATCGGATCTCATGTGGAATGAGGTCACATACACCTACATCATATGATCCCTTAGAGAATACATTCTTGTGCTTATGCAGTAAGCTAGCTACAGCTGCCTCTTCAACTGGGTCTAGGCCTTTTATCTCTACGCCTGGAGGTAGGGTGTCTTCAATTACGGTATAAATTCGAACAGAACCAATGTGAACATCAGTTTCTTGCTCTTGGTTACGGGATTCTTTCTTCAACTTATCGTACAGTGGCTTGTATTCTGCTATGTGTTGCAATATGTTGGAGCCAAGAAGGATTGGGTACCTCATATGTTCCACAGTAGGTGCTCGATCTGACACTACCAGAAAATTACCCATCAATTCTTCTCCTTTCACCTTGATTGGTAACCCAACATAACCAACAATAGGCAACTCTACCCCTCCAACTCCAATCACGTGCAGAAAGATTCCTTCGCTCTTCTGAAGCTCTCCAATACGACACTTCAGCTTGCTCTCATACAAGGACAAAGGTATGATAGATGCTTCGGCTCCTGTATCAACTACACAGCCAATCTCTACTCCTCCAATGAGAATGTTACAGCATGGACTTTTAGCAACAAATCTCTCAACAAGGTTTGATTTAGCTTTCTCTTTAGACTCTGCTGGTCCCACAGTCCCTAAATTGGCAGTTGGTACATAATGCGATGTAGGACTGGCACTAGTTTCAGACGTAGGATGATTGCTAACTGTACTCTTCTTCGGACACTCTCTACCCATGTGACCAGTCTGATGACAGTTAAAACAGACCACTTCTTCTGTACAGTCTTTCTTTGTGTGTCCTTCTCTAAGACAGTTGTAACACTTGAGTTTCTTCTTGATCTTCTTAGGAGTTTGAGTATACTGAGTAAGAGCCTGAACACTCTTGGCAATCTGAGCTACTTCTCTTCTTAGATCTGCCAATTCAGCTTTGACATCCGACTGTTCCTGTTCTTTCTCTTGCTTGGGAAAACTAGAACACATGTCAGCACGCTCAGCATACACTTCATGAACTCGTGGTGAACTTCTTGGTTCTTGACCAGAGAAAAATTCAAGCACTTCAGATCTCATCTCAAGAAAGTTCTTACTCTTTGAAGACATTTCAATTCGTCTTAACTCTCGTTGTACCCACTTCTCTTTAGCTCCACAAACGAAACGTTCTTTCAGCGAGCTATCTTTGAGCCTCTTCAAAGCATTCTTATCTTCTGTACTGGAAGCAGCTTTCTCCATGCGATCGTACAACCTCATCAAGGCCCGGCTGTAGTCGGCCAAACTCTCGCCCTCTTGTTGTCGTCTATTGTAGAAGGATTGACTTAGTGAAGGTACCGACTCTGACGCTGCAAAGAGTGACTGTAAAACGTTGATAATTTGATCACTATCCTTTCGCACATCCTCATCTCGACATAGAACCTCTTCTTTGGCAACTCCAGCCAAATGATCGACAAGCGACTGTGCTTTTGCCTCTCCAGACAACCGATAGTGGGTAGTATAACTGGAAAACTCTTCAAGCCACTCTTCCAGAGATAAGTCTCCAGCGACTTTAGGTGGACCCTTAAATTTAGACAATTTCACTGGTGGGGGAGCACGTTGAATATTCAAGCCTTGCAGTGCCTGGGTAAGGACTGACACCATTTCCTCTACAGACTGTGACATCGTTACAAGGGCTATATAATTCTACAAAGGGGAGAGAAGGTCTATGCACATGTATAAAGTGGTGTAAATCAATGAACAATCAAAAATTAACTCTACTCATAGTTATCTAAGATTACCTATACCACCTTTAACTCATTACCAAATGTTCATGTGTTGACCATTCACTCTCCGAAGTAAGAACGTTAAAGTCTCTTGGATGTGTAGAACTTCACTGCCATCATCCTAGTTGGTCGCTGACCTCTGGACGATAGACCTCAATCGCTGACTTTGGGGTTGATCGCTGACATCGGAACACAGCCATAATCTGATGATCCCATCCTCGTCGCCATTTTGTCGGGGGGTGGGTTGAGTTAGCCAATTAAGACCGTAATGGAGCAAACTTTACAGATGCTACGGGACACCAGATCTGAGCTTCTTCGACTTTATTGAGGTTTGCCAAAACCAACAAAATGAAAGGAGTAACAAAACAACAACCCTGCAATGACAGAAATGAAATAAGATTATCAATAACACCATTTCAAAAACATGTCATTAGCACTTGCATCACACAATGTACATAATAGACTGCAGATATTGAATACATGGCAAAATATCGATATTGAAAGTGGGGTGTATTCATCTCTATCATTTACTGAAATGATAAAATACATGCATTCCTCAAAAACAGCTTGTAAATATTATCGTTGTAGCTATCATCTCAAAACTATTTAGTAGATATAATAAGCATATTACTCATATTTAGTCAGATGACATAAGAATGCATCATACACTGTATACATCACGATATTCTATTAAAATGAATCATTTATACACAGAAATAGAAGAGTCCATGTAATTAATGCCTACCCAAAGTCAGAGGCTACTGGTGGTTACACACCACCTACATCACCCAGGATACCACAAAGGAGTAGCAGCTTCTACATTATCAAAATCTCGATGAGGATCAAATGAGTCGGACCAGCTATAATTAAAGAAAGCAACAATCATAACCATAAGATAATCATAACTCCAACTCATGATAAACTGCTTAGAATTCCCTGAATTAATATTCTAAAAATATTATATTTCTCAAACAATTCTACTACTTTCAGTGTGGATAATCATTGGTAATGATATACTCACAAATATCAATGTTTTCTTTTGCACGAATAAATAATCCAATTAGTAAAAACTATGTTCATTAATTCCAAAGTTTTGATCAAGACCCAAGTACTTGATAGAGCAAGTAGCTCTATCGAACGGAGTCAAACTGCATATTTCTGTCTATTGAGCTTAACACAACCATTCTCTATTACAGTTTACTCATCTGATACTGCAATTAAAAGAGTAATTTAAGTCTACAAACAATATGTGTATGTTCAGTAAGCAAAGAAGTCATAGATCTAACTTCTTAGTTCAGAACCATAATCAGAAATCATCACATCATATAATATAACGAGGTCAGCTAGAAGCATACCTTACCATGGGCGCCGCCATCTTGAAATACAATGTTTACTATAGAACGCCCTCTATGTTATCTTTTAAATAATCTACTAAAACTTTCTCTTCAATTCAACAAGTAATCCTAAATTTCTGACCTTTCAAATATCAAGTATTACTTATTTTCATTATTCCCAACAATGTTTAGCACAAAAAGTAAACCAGTAAATATCCTCATAATTTGAAAGTTACAACTCATCTTTGAACTTGACCGAGATACACTTGCTTTGCCAAAGTTATGAAAGTAAAAGTGACTAAATTCAATCTTAAAACAAGTCATTCTTTTCTCATAATTTGTCCATGATAGTATAGAAACGATTAGTTATTAAATTAATTACATTTTACTGTAATTCTATGCAAAAATAAGATAAAACGACACTTACATCAGCCCTTTCCCAGGCCTGCTTCGATTGCAGTCCGACCTGCACCAGAACCAGGACGTGCAATACTCTACCTAACGTAAAATGCCAACAAGCAGTGGAGTCGCGGAACCACCCACAAAAATATCATTCCGCTAAGGATTTGTTAAACTTCGAAACAGCCAATATGAAAAGATATAAGTATATATATTGTTTTCACTCAATATTACGAGAAAACAAATCCTTAAAATCCTTTAAAATACATAACAAGGATTAGAAAATAACTAGAATTATATTTTTCGAGCGTACATACATCGATCATCCTAACCCTATCCAGTGATCCGGCCGATCAAGAGAATTCCAAACACCTGTACAAAAATATGCAAATTAGGCACATTCTTCTCAAGTGACCTAAATGAAAATTCCACTTTCCGACAGTAATAATTAGTTTTCTCCCCTAACTTCATATTAGAGAAGCTAATAAATGACAATAGTTCTTGGACAACATCTATATAACAATCATCAGAATCAATTGTTGAAATGGAAATCTTGATTCAAAGAAAATAACATGCAAACAATTGGCATTATTATTCCCAAAAAAAATTAATTCAGCGTGCAAAGAGATCATTTCGGCAGAGTTAGGGCCGCATGTACCACTAATAGATTCCGGTCATTTCAGAGAGTGACGCCATGGATAGAAATCATAAAATCAATGATGTACATCTGCACACTTTTTTTAATCATACTATATAAACATGCAAGCATTCAGTGACCATTGCTTCAGATAAGTCTAATTAAGTAGCATCATTTGATCCTCTTAGTATTTCTATACGTTTCTAGAGTATTCTGGGTTTCAGACCCCCTACGGAGAACAAAAAGCTGAAAACATTATCGTCATATTCTCAGAAAATAAAGGATATTTGATGATCGCATAATGACAAGGGTATGAATTGTCTAATTATTAATCCTTATTTTAGTAATTTTATCAATTCACATTTTTGAAACATGAGCCTGTGGAGAAATAGTTAGTGTGGCTTGCCTTAGACTGTGGCTTAAGTTAAAATCGACATATGGACAACATGTCCACAACTGTCTACATAGATGAAAAGTGTATTTGAGTAATTTCCAAAGCACTCTTTGATTGCCCTTCATGTATGATGACTGTCTTTTTATATTATTTTTATATCTTTGTATAGGTGATGCAATGTACTACCATGTCAACTCAAGATTCTACACCCATGATCTTGGTAATTCATGCGCAAAGAGCTATAAAGGAGGATGGTGGTATAATAGCTGTCACCGCGCCAACCTCAACGGTCTTTGGGCAGTCGCAGATTACAAAGGGATGAGTTGGAAAGAACACTGGATGAAGGGGTCCATCATGGAAATCAAACTAATGGATTGATTAATCAATGTTAGTTACACATTTAAACCAATATCAATATACGATATTAGGTGAAATTCAAATATTCTTTGATGATATTATTGTCTTGATTTTCGCGATCTCAAACAGATCTTCTGATTGAATACGTCCTGTAATAACCGGGTGTCAATTTAATTTTTGATGTTATACTAGTTGGAGTGTGTATAGTTTGATTTTATTCTAGTATATTTTTTTTGTCTGTCCTGCAACGAGGACAATAATTTATTTCTAAATCTATTCATGTACGCAATATCACATTTACACTGCAGTAGCACCACATGGAATGGTCCCCTACGTAGGTTTTCCAGGTATGTTTACCGATTGGAACCAATCGTCCACATAGGTAATTCAAATGTCCGTGTACATGAGCAAATGTCCGCATAAGAATATGGATGTCCGAATAGGGAGTTCAAATGTCCATGTAGGTTCAAAGTGTCCATATAGCTATATGAAATATCCGAATAGAGAAACCAAAAGTCACACAGGGAACTGAATGTCCAATTAGAGTAATATCCCACTTGGGAAAACAAAAGTCGAATAAGGATCTCAATTGTCCACAGTTTGAAATAATGATTACTCGAACATAATAACTTCCTTTTTTCATCTTCCTCTTTCATTTTCTGTCACTCAGCTTTCCCTTTCTGCTCTATTATTTTGTCAGGCAAGGGATTTTCAGCCCAGGCCCCTACAGATTTACTTTGCTGACCCCCTTAATATTGTTATCTTTACTTTTTTGAGGGGGGTGGATGGGTGGGTGGATCTTGGCCCTGCATATATACTGTTGTATTCGTCTTATTTATACCATTCCCTTTTCATTCTATCCCCAGCTCTGTTTTGGAACCGTTTATTGCTTAGTGGGGATGAAGCACCTTTTTGTATTCTCCTTTCTCTTCCTATCATTCATTCCACCTTTTCAATTTTCCCTTCTCTGCTTATTTGCAAGCATGATCCTGGGAAGCGGGGTGGTGCATGGGGATGCTGAGCACCCCAAAAAAAATCATTGGGGTGCTGCGTGTGAGTATTCTTCACAGGCAGCACCCCCGGGTATTCTGGAAGATGTGTAAAGATGGAAAAATGTAACCAAAATGACCTTCATTTTTGCTTTTCAAATTTCTCGGGACCAATATTACCTACATTTTGTAATGAAACCCCCTTTTTTAATTATTATCTCTCTTATTTTTTATTTTATTTTTTTTGCTTTTCAAAATTCTTGGGCCCTGTGGTTCCCATTGTGTAGTGAAAACTTTTTTCTTTTTTCTTTTTGCTTTTCAAATTTACGTAAGCACCCCCACTAAAAAAAATAATTTCCAAGGCCCTAGCGATATGGGTATATGGACAAAAAAATGTCGTGTAGTGATTTTTTTAAACATCACTGGGCAACATACTGTCCACATAACTATTGGTTAAAATCTGTCAAAATTTGGTAATGAAACCTAATAATTGGGTAATAGATTTGCTCCATTGGATAATAATTGCCCAGAATATACATGTATATATATAGTTTTTACCAATATTCCCAACACAGTGGACAGTATGTTGCCCAACATTTTAAGTGTGTATGGATGTAAAATGATATCTTATCAACAATTTTCTTACATAATTATTCTGTTGTTTATTTATACCTCATTATGGTATTCCTTCCACTGCATATGAATTAACGTCACCAACATGATCTACGGACAAAATGTATTAAATATATTGTAACCAAACCCAGAATAAATCTTAATGTGGAATAAATTCATAATTCATATGAAAAACCTCATTAATTTCAGTATTTTGTAGAGGTGCTGTGGCACAGTGGATAAGTCTTCGGACTTTGATCCGCAAGGTCCGGGGTTCAAATCCCACCGCAGCACTAGCGTCCTTTGGCAAGGCGTTTATCTACATTTGCCACTCTCGACCCAGGTGTAGTAAATGGGTACCCGGTAGGAAGGAATTCCTTGAATGCTCGATGCGCCCGATCAGGGTAGCCGTGCTAAAGCCGGGGTAATAGTATGCAGCGCTTAGAAACATTTGTATTAAGCGCTATATAAATGTTGCATATTATTATTATTATTATTAATTTGTGAACAATGTATATTTCTTACAGTTATAAAAGCTATTTAAGTCATCATGATGAAATAGTTGTTTGAAACCAAAAGTATCCGTGTATTGATAAATTTCCTCAGTCTCTCAGTCAACCCAAATATGTAATTTTTTTTTTTGCAAGCGCAAATGCGAATTATAAATTATATACATGTAGTCTGTATTTATTGACTATACAATGAATACATTTACAAGCTTAATACAATTACGTTAATAATTGCGCGGTTAGTGCCATATATCTTTTCATGAAAATGCATGATAAAGGTTAAATTTATCCACTCATTTGCATCACCTGACGCATCGACAACATGCAACAACCATGCATGCTTTCAAAAATCTTCTTATGTGTGGTTTGGGGGGTACTTCAGGGAAAGGTCGTAGACGATGTAATTTTCAATGTTTGGATTGATTATTTTATATTTTGATTCGATTTAATTAGACGGGCGTGTATAGGGGCGTATATAGCTCGATTAGAAGCCATATTTTCGATAGGCCCACTCGATCAGTCATCCCTGCGGGTTTGTTTATCTTCTTCTTTTTTTCATTCTGTATTATAAATATCGGTTGTATACGTTCATGACGTACTTATTTACTGGGTAACTTGATGTATTATTTATGAAGTTATTGTGATGTATGAATTCAGTTTATGTTTGTATTCACTGGAGAAGCAATAAAAGAATACTTTAAAACAAACCAAAAATGAATGAGTCCCGGCTGAATTAACACCCACTAACATTACCATAATATTATTGTTATCATATTTGTCATAATATTCATCACTTTTAAACATGATGTTCGACCTTAAATTACTGGGGAATGAAGAAATTTAACCAAATTCACCTTCATTTTGTAGCGAACCCCCCCCCTTTTTTTTTGCTTGTCAAATTTAAATTGTTCCCATGGCCCTGAAAGAAGAGCCGATCGCAGTTACTCGTAAAAGGTAGTATCTCACTATAATGCGAGCTGGATATCATAATTACTAGTATACATGCTCATATAGTTAATAAATATAGCGCATATCACTGCCATATAATGGGTCCCTATATGAGCCCTTAAAGAAGACAGAAAAAAAACACATGAAGGAATTAAAGGAGAGAAAATTGCTGGCAATCGTGGCACTCAGTTAGCTATAGTATAAAAAGGGAAATATGATGTTAACTCCCCACAAACATGACAAATGAATAAGGTGAGCGTTGGTGTGATCTTTTTTTGGGGGGGAGGGGGATTTAAATTTCAATAAAAACGGGACTTACACCTTGTATTCATGAAAAGGTTATAGGTCTAGACTCGATATCAGGTAAAAATTTGACAAGTAAAAATTAAAAAATAAAAAGAAAGAAAGAAAAATGTCCTTAATTGCGTATGCACACGATATATTCCCCTCACAAATGGCTTTAAAAAGGGTGGGGGCACGGACCTGGACTGGATCCATCACAACAAACTAACCCACACCCCCCCCCCCCCCAAAAAAAAAAAAAAAAAAAAAAAAATTATCCTACGTTTCGTAAAACTCTGCGCGTGCCGATGCCGGGTAAATTCAAAATATTGGCGGCACATGCACAGTATACGGTACCGGTACAGGCTCACAGCTGCTGCTCAGACGAGCCCGGCCTGCATGTGCAAGATACTTATCCTCAGCGCAGCTCAGCAGCTCAACCCCGGGGCCGGAGCGGCGCATCGCCAGGTCGTATACCGTGTACTAGTCTATAGTCTACCGTGGATAACAAAATAATGCCAACACTGACAGCTATGTTACAGCCCTTTCATTAGGAGTTTGGTAGGTTTCCATATTAATCATCACTTTAATTAGCTCCCCAGTACTGGTATAGTCACGTATTGTACTATTATTAGTACCGGACACTATTATGATTCCGGACGCGCATATTACTGCGTTCTAACTTCTAAAACAAATTCGTACCGTAACTAAGACTTCCGCAATTCAATTTCACAGAGCAATACATAGAACAAGATTGCAAAAACAAGGCGAAAAATCCAACTTTTACCTAATTATCTCTAAAAATGACAGAAAATGCTTAAAATATCATATAACATATATTTTCTAACGGAAATATGGGCCTGATTTGCCGAATTTCAATCTCGTCCACTCCTTCGATCAAATGATGAGGTGTGGTGTATTGTAGGTGATCGTCGACGGCTAGTTCTCAAGGTACCCGTGTGCGAGGTTTACCGTGAGTAGAGCCGTCGATCGGCAGCGCATCGATAGAACTTGATGAGCGTCACGATACGAACGCGAGCATATATATTATAATATTATTGGAAAGTGCCATGGTCATGGAACATGCAGCTAACAAGACAAAATAAAATAAGTTATCAAACACAAATTTGTTACCAACATCTGCTCAGATTCGATATAAAAAAGCAAATAATACTTAGAATTTACTCATGATATGATATAAGAAGAAAAAAAATCACAAAAATTTGTTCTTACATCATTATAATCAAGGATATCTTTACCCGTCCGGCGCGCGTCCGAAATCATGATGTAATTTGTCGCGCACGAAAATAATTGTTTTTCGTGGAGGGGTATGCGGCAAGTGCGATGCAAAGAAAATGGTTGGTAAATATAAAATAATTTTATCATATTCATAATTTTCATAATATTTGGAATAGCAAGTGTGAATTTTTCTTGATTGTATTTCCTCTAGTTGTCATTTTTAAAGCACTTAAATAAAGGTGTCCGGCAATAGGATACACTGCCATACTTCCAAAAGGGTAGCTGGTGGTATAATTAATACGATAGTGAACTCAAAAGGGCTTGCCTAGGGGCTAGGCTAGGCCACTCATTCAATGAACAAGGTTATGATATAACCTTGTTCTCAGTTATATCTCCATGTGTGGCAAAATAAGGATGGCAATGTTTGGCTTATTTTCTCTTTTTCTTTGGGACAAATGCTTGATTTTTTTACACTGACAGTTTCCATTACACCTATTTGTCATACAACTTGGCCCTTAAGTAAATTTGATTCTTTAAATTATTTTTTTCTTAATTAAAAATAGAGATTAAAAAAATGTAAATTTTCTTGCCATATTATTTTCCACCAATAGAGGGCGTACACAAAAATATGCCCAAAATTCAAGTTTTTGAGCGCTCTAGTGAATACAAAAAATTATTCCCAAGTTACTTATGAAAAATAAATTGCAACTGTATAGAAATTAGTAATTTTGGTCACAAAAATGATATTTTAATGATTTTTTAAAGTGTGTGCTCTGTACAGCATTGCCATTGGCATGCCATAGTCTTACCTGCAGATTCCCCACAGGCAGGGTGGTTGCAGTGAACAAGTGGGCTAAGCTAAATAATTAACGACGGTACAGATCTAACCTAGCCAGGAGGCTTCTAGAGAGTAAAACTCATTTACTAACGGAGTAAGCCTATGTTAGTAAATGATTTTTACTCTCTAGAAGCCTCCTGGCTAATCTAACACAGGGTCAGGGAGCTTCGCGGGCCGGAGCCCAGGACTCGTCTGTGTAATAATTAATACGATAAGTACTACTAGTACTAGTATAGGCAGACATATATACTCTCCAAAATGGGATAGAATGGGGTCGCAATAGCACTCCAAATAAAAAGGGAAAAAGTAAATTATTCAAGACTTACCTCGATTATAATGGATTGAAGGTCTATCGGACAGAATCTGACATCGAGGCACAAACTGGACCCTCAAAAAAAGGAAAAGTTAGACCTCTGTCGCGTTCGTTCTCGGTATTGATCGGCCATTTATTTTTTTCAATTTTGACAGAAGGAGAACGAACGAGACAGAACTGTTCCTTTTTTTTAGCTCCCTGTGTTAATGTAGATCTAGATCTTACTGCGGCAGCCCGAACTCAGTACCGGTACACTGTCTGAAGACGTGTCGAGGTCCCCGGGGCAAATCTAGATCTAGAAACTAGAATGTCATGAACTGAAGACTTGTCATGCTTGTGTGATACTGATAATATGCCTCGAGTCGTTCTAACGCTACAGTTTAACATACTTTAGACTAATATCCATTATCCATGCTATCATTCTAAAGTTAGAAATCTACTCCAATAAAAGGTTGATCACATGTTATACGACTGAGGGGCAGGCTAAAGATTTAAGATATAATTCAAAAAGACTAACTTTACGGGAAGTTCGTTCAACATCATGACCATTTTTGTTATTGCATGATTTGGAGGTTTTAGAAAATCCATCAAAGAGATAATGTATAAAGTTATTAGAATTTCAATTTTTTTTATTTGTGACATGCAAGCAGCTTCACATGTATTGTGAAGTTAAAGAAGTCAATGGAATGTCATTTTCAACAGACAAATTATTCGGTACGGCACCGCTCCGGAATTTCTTACTCATTTAATGAACAAGGTTATACAGTACCGTAAATGATATTTTTCACTATCCATGTTTGCCAAAACAAGGTTGGCAATGTTTGGCTTATTTTCTCTTTTTCTTTGGAACAAATGCTTGATTGTTTGACACTGTCAGATTCCATTACAGCTAATCATCATATAACTTGGCTCTCAAGTAAATTTGATTCTTTTGATTAATTTTTCAAAATTAAAAATAGAGATTGAAAAATGAAAATATTCTTGCCGTATCACTTTCCACCAATAGAGGGCGTAAACAAAAATATGCCAAAAATTCAAGTTTTTGAGCGCTCTGGTGAATACAAAAATGATTCCCAAGTTACTAATGAAATGGTTTTGATTTATTTCCATTTGTCTAGTTGCCAACTCGCCTACTTTCATTTGGTCTACCATCAGTTCGTCCACTCACCACATGGTCTACTTTCATTTAGTCTAATGCCATTCCGTCTAATAGCCAGTTGGTCCAAAAGCCATTTCGTCCATATACCATTTGGTCTAATTAAACTAAAGTGTTAATTGTGCAAAATGAATGAAAATTAGAAGGAGAGAACTTTTCGTTTTTTTGAGGTTCCAGTTTGTGCCCAGATGTCAGAAAAATGGGTATTAGACGAAATGGTAACTAATAGACGAACTGGTGATTAGACGAAGTGATGATTGGACCAAATGGTTATTGGACTAAATGGTTGTTAGACGAAATGTAGATGGACGGAATGGCATTAGACTAAATGAATGTAGACCATGTGGTGAGTGGACGAGATGGCAGTGGACGAATTGGCAATTTACAGTGGTTTTGGCTCCATCAACTGAGTCTTTCAGGAACCACCTGGAACCACTCGCCCTCCGTTAGCTCTCCAGTCAAGTCTATGCATCTTTTTACTTGCACTATTTAGTCTAATTTTGTTCAGTTGCACCAAATGTCACAATACACCAGTCGGTGGACTGTACGTTATCAGAAGAAGAAGATGTCATGTGTTTTTGTGACTGTGGCTTCAATGAAGTACAAGTCTATGACTAGATCTATACTCTACGAAGAAGACTGTACTCAACAGAAGAAGAAGTTCAATGCATGCATTTAATAAACATGTTTTGTGTCTACGTTCTATTATGTTGATATTTCCTGTTCTTACTGTTTTCTCTAAGGGAGCATGTTGCTCAACAAGTGCAAGGTTCTTGAGGTGCTAGGGCTACCTGTTTTTTTTTCACCTTTGTTCATTTTATATTCCAACAACATAATTCAATTGAATTGAATTAGATGTGACCCTGTTTTACCTAAATTTCCTATTTTTATCTTTTTATCTCCAGGCAAGGAGTATAATTGGAAAGTAAAAGCTAATTCAAACCAAATCCACCAGGCCTAGTCTTTCTCATGAGTTTGAATTGAATTTTGATGCTGTAAAACAGAATGAATTATGGGAAGAAACTGAAGGAGACGCTGAAGCGTCTAGACTACCCAGAAGCCCATGAGCTACAAGCTGAGGCATTTGATTGGTTGTTTGAGAATGATGCCATAGCTCCTTTCTTGGATTGGTTCATTGACAATGTAGGACCAGCAAATGTACTTTCCAGCCAAGAAATTACAGAGTAAGTATTAAGAATACCAAGTCAGTTCTTGAAAACAAACCACTCGTTGCAAGGGGGAGGGGTGTCTGTATACTATCAGACAAGATGATTGATGAATGATCAATTTTATTGGGTTTATTGAAAAATAGATATTTAGGGGAAAATCATTCCTGAAAGAATATTATCTGTGATGTTCAATATCTATGATTGTTTTGTCAAAGTATTATATCTAGATCATGGGGGCAAGGGGAGGGGAGGGGGGGTGAACTCGTTGCATTTCATTAAACATTTGTCATCTGTTAAAATGATAATCGGTTAAAAGTTTGACTGTAAAAGCTGGCTATTCATTTCATCAGTCATGACAACTTTCACTGATTTTGATTGAGTAAGAAGCACAAGTTCCTGACCGTTACCAGGGTTCCCAGCCCATCAGGGAAAATTATATTTTTTCCAGTCAGGGAAAAATCAGGGAATTTGAATTAAAAATACCTCAAATCAGGGGAAAATGCCTCAAATGAGGGGGAAATCATGGAATTTTGATCAGCCCATAAGTCAAAAGCATGGTAGTCAGACTCTGTTATATTTTGTTGTATATCAAAACAACATCCATTGAATGACTGGTTATGGTGGTACTAATTACATTTACATGTTATTGTTTTTATACTGAAAATACATGTAATTCACTGCAACAACTTAGAAAACATGCGAAACTGGGAATAGGTTTAAATAATTATCAGGGAATTTTGTTTTCTTGAAAAGCTGGGAAACCTGTGTTACAATGGTAACTGTCGGATACTTTGTTGGATAGTACATAATTATCAGATGCCGATCACAAGATTAAACAACTCTTATTATTGTTATCAATATAGTTATTTACCATGCCATGCACTTTTTATTTTTCAATTCAATACCATATTTTTATCATGTTATAGTAAAAATGTAAATTCAGCTCTTGGGTTGCAACTTTGGTACTTTTAGAAAAAAACATTACCGGTATTTAGTCTCGAATTGATGTTAAATAAAATCCATGACATACATAGGAAGAGAAGAGAAGTTTTAGGACATTAAAGGAGTGGAGTTATATTACTATTTACTTGATGAAATAGTTGGCAAGCAACTTTTTAGATGGACATGCATTTTATTCATTAAAACCCCTCTGTTCTATTGTATCATGTGTGTGATTGCTCAAGTACATAGTTCACTCATTGTCTTTCCCACTGCTGTACATGATGTAGGTTTCATGCTTTAGAATCTTCCGGTGATGGAGTACTTGAAGGAGAGAAGCTGGACATAGCCCTGAAGAGCTCAAATACAGGAGATGATGATGATGATCTCTCCCCAGAAAAGCTCAAGTATGTACTTGTTTAGATGCTTATTCCTTGTTTACATTTGCGATGATCAACGTACAATGACCCTGCGTTGATCGTAAGATGCCGCTATGATGTGTTTAAGGTTTACGATGCTGCAATATTGAAAACCTCATAGAATTCTGAGCTAAAGAAAATTGTACACCCTTCTCTGACTGTGAATCCATGGTATGTCTACATTTAGCAGGATATAATTACCCTACAATTGTTTTATAGAGAGCACACCGTTCAAAGATGCCCATGATGGTCACTCAGTAATAGTTCTCTTGATTGTCAACCAAATGTAAACGGGGCATTAACCCTTCATTAATCCCAAATCTGTCATGCTTGACTGCCAGACAGATAAGGGCCTCTCAGCACAAAGGTTTTTCAATGAAAAGGTATTACAAATATGAAAGAACAAACCATAATTGGTCCTGGTTTGTGTCTCAAACAAAATGAGCATTATAACACTGATCATGATTGGTCATTGTGATTTAGAGATTGATTGCAAACCTTTCTTTTTCAGAACCATGGTCGGATTTCCGTATCACTTTATTAATTTACAGGTGTGTTTAATACAGTGTAGTGGATGTTGTTCAGCAACATAATAGAAATGCTGACATCAAGGCATTTGGTCTGTTTTTGACAAGTGCCTCTGTTCTTAGGAGAGGTGATGGCATCTCAGCATCAGATCTTACTAACCATGGCTAAGTTCTTGAAACATTACTTTGAAATGCTAATAAGCTCTATTTCATGAAACTTGGAATGAAGGGTAATCAAGGGTCACTGACCACTTTGCATTAGTTTCAGGTCACATAATCAAGAGAGATCATAATGAATCTTCAGTTTTAAATGATTAATTGTAGGATGTTGTTTACATATATTCTTGCACTGTATTCCAATATTGTTTATACTCTTACCAATGTCAAATTGTCATAGAGCATGATTGTTTTTTACCTAGGGAGGATATAGAAGCCATGGAGGAAGAACTACACAGAGCTCAGAAGAATAGGAAAAGCCTCTTGCAGCTGAGAAATAAATTAAGGTAATCTTCACTTGCTCTTTACACTCCAAACTCACCCATTGACATCAAGTAATATACACAAATCAATAAACATCTCATGTCCTTGAGTGCGTGTTCAATAATTGAATTCAATGTGATTTATTTCATTCAATTAATAGTGACATCGAAAGGTATAAACATAATAATCAAAATACAATTATATGTAATATTAGTATATATATGTGTGAAGGGTAATAAATGGTCACAAATGATGCAGAGTTGTGTTGTAGTATAACTTGCTATCCATGCTGAATGGGATCAAACGGAGAAGATGGGATGTAGATGTTATGACCAATCACTTTGACCATTTTCATATGATATGTGTGAAGGGTACTGATTGGTCACAAATGGCACAGAGAACTTTGTGTTGTAGTATAATTTGCTATCCTTGATTATTGGGATCAAATTACATATATTGCAAATGGAATTTTGCTTTGGACGGCCACCAAAACATACAAATTCGTAGGGAAATAGATAAATTAAGAATGAATTACACTTTATGAATGTACATGTAGTAGTTTGATAAAACGACAAAATAAACCAAAGAGTATGGAAAGAACATAAAAAAACATAATAAAAGGCACAAGCCGAGATCAAAAACGATTTGGAATGTACATTTGCTTTGTTCAAACTTTTTGGACACTTGGTACTTATTGCATTTCCAGTAGTAACAAAAATACCTCTAGAGGTTAATATTGGAAATTTCAGTGTCATGATATAGTAAACTGCGGGCATCCATTGATGTTTGTCTGTTTTTGTGAAATGACAATCTTTGCAGTTGCATATTGTGCAATCCTGGTTCTCTTCTGGATGGCTTTGGCCATGATGTTTATTGATATACCGCATTGCGCAAAATACAGTTTCTCATAACCAACTGTGGGAGGTGGTTATTGCCGTGTTAATCCGTTAAACTTTTCTGTAGAAACACGGATTTGGATCCATAATTTATGAAGAGTGGTAGAGTATGCTTACACTCGTAAGCATTACCAGTCTAGCCTAGAATTGCAACTCCTTCATGCTTTCTGTGCCCTATCGTTTCTATCGCTCCCCCAAAATTGAACACTAAAATTTAAAAACAATAAAATAAATGCATGCAGCCAAGTGCTGCAGTGAATTTTCCTTACCGGGCACCATTTTGGACATACTACAATGCATTGCGAGGTCACGCAAGTTGAATTTCCCGATTTCGGATTGACGCGGTATTTTGGACGCGGAATGTTAGTTAATCGTATTAATCGCTCTGTAGAAATAGGTTGGTTTAAGGGCGATGCGTTTTTTTTTATTCAGAAAAAAAATATATAGTTTTTTAACAATTCTCTGTAGAAACACGCCGTTAGAGATACTACAATGAAGAGCCCTCAAGAGAATATGAATTTAATGGAAACTACAAATTCAAACAGAATCATCTGTATAAAAAATAAGTGATTAATCATATTTCTGTATTTCGATTGTAAAAGTTAGAGATTCGCCTGGACAAATGATTTTCAAACTTTGAATTGCGTTGTGATTTAAAGAATATGCTTTAATCTTTAAATCTTGCTTCTTGTATAGCAGATAGCAAGAAACTAAAGGATATATTGAAAGCAAATACAAACCAGCAGCATTTCATAACACTATGTCAAGTCACTACTCAAATCTGGCCATGTTCCTAACACATACATGTAAGGCATCATTATGAGCAATATACAGTAGGCCTGCATGAATAATAATACACTTATTTACTACTCGATACATTCATTACAGAATAATTATGTTACCAAGTACCTAGACAAGTACTTACTTTTCCTTTCAAAACATTTTGGTTTCTATATAAAATACCTTTATAGGATAAATAATAGTTATCTCAACATGTAGGCATTTTAAGACTAGTTTTTCATAAAACACAGCCAATGAGAAACCACACTCTGTGTTGCGCAAATAACCCTGAAAGTTAAGCTGGTGAGAATGTTGTTTGTGTCATTATTCTAATGTTTTTGTTTAATAAGCTGTTGTTATTTTCATTTTTATCTGGCTAGCCTTCACCATACAGCATTGACCCATCAGATTACAAAGCTCACACCTGTGGAATCACAGACTGAACATCAGTATAAAACCATGTTGGAGAACAGCCAAGAAGATAATATTAAGGTATCATTACCATTCTCTATCTCTGAAGCCATCACTTGCCACTCCAACCACTCACATCCATTTTGCCTCTTCCCACCACAGGTGGAGTTAGAGGCATTTTAGTTTCTTGGCCGTTCATCCGTCAAATTTTTGTTCTTGCGGTAACATAAAAAAATGTTTGATGGATCAACCTTTAAACTATGTATTTGCATAGAGAAGGTCACATACAGGTGACACAACATTTGCTCCTACGACAATTGCTCAGGGCTTAATTTCATATAAGATGTAGGGTTAAGGTTGCAATAGGGTTTTAAGTTAGGTTTAGGGTAGGGTATAGTGTTAAACCCAGGGTTGAAGTTGGCCAGTCGATTAGTGTGTGGAATTTAGAGCGGATTAATTATCGCCAGAGCAAATGTCATGGAACCCACATACATGTGGTCATCATATGAATTAAAAGAAACTCTAGAAATATTGGTGGATTAGATTTAGACTTGGTTCTTGTTTTCATGTAAAAAGGCAATTAAGATGATCTGACTGCATAAGAGCGCCAAGTTGATGTTATAACTCAGTTTTTTAAAGAAATATCGATATAGATTTGAACATTGGATAAAGTGTTTTAGAGAAAGAGTTATTAGAGTGCATAGGCAAATACTTATGGTAATTAGCTGCAGATGTAATATTAGTGAACTATACAAGTTGTTCATCTTGTTACCTTTTTTCATTGATGATTGATAAAAGTGTATAAACCTTACTATTGAAATAATTCATATTTTTTACTTAGATGGTTCTGTGTAAAATATATTGCTTAACAGCTCCTCCTAGTATTAAAGACTTTATGTAAAGCATGAATTAGAAACAATGAATTGTTGTTTGATTTAATGAGTTGTAAAGGATGAATCTTGTAGCAATTACATTTCATCTATTTTTAGGTAAACTCTTCTTTGGATGATCTGAACAAGACCATTACTGAACTTGTAGCTCTGTCTGCCAAGAGCCTGGATACCCAACATGCACCATTCCTATCCCAGCAGCCTCTGCAAGCTATCCACCAATCAGAGGAAGGCTATACCCAGGCCCTCAAGCACTTCACCAAGAGACAATTTTTTGAAGTGAGTTTCCATCTTTGAGAGTGAAATCTATCCCTTTCTTTGTTTCAGTCGCACTAACGAAACCAACTCCAAACCGATGACATGTCATCGGTTATGACGTAATAGTTTTTTTGTGGCTGGGGCTAGTTTTGATGGTGTGACTGTAACTTTTATGTTAAGAGTTCAAATTGTCTGAAAAAAAAAAAAATAATGATCATTTTCAGGATCAGGTTCGATGTCCATGGTTTTTATAGTTATCTCCTGAAATTCCTTGTGTAATTGAGACTTTCATTCGATATACCTGTATCGGCTGGGGAAATTATGAAAGAGAAATGACGTCAGAAAGAGGAAGAAGCAATATTGACCCTGAATAGGTTTTATAATATGTTTTTAAATTAAATGTTATGCCCAGGGAAAGTTTTGCAATCATGGTAATTTTGCCTTTTTGGTGACTATCATGAAACATAGCTGAGCAACCAATCACAGTCAAGGTTTCCAAGGTAGTTACCATTTGGACAAAATTACCATAATCGGAAGTCCTTTTTGAAATGGGCTTGAGAAATGATTATCTACATGATCTTTGATTTGGAAATTATTACATGTGAATAAAATCTTCCATTCATTGAATTTACTGGATCTAATAGAAAAGCTTTACCTTTGCGAACAATGAATTGAATTAATACATAGCAGGTAACCCCCTACAACAATTGCTGATTGAAGAGAAAATGTTGTAAATACCTTTACTAATAGGTAAAGGTTTAAGTTGTATGAGTTTGGTTATAATAATAATAATAGCTGGATTCATAAAGCACTATTTACAAAGCGCTGCTATTATTACCCTGGCTTTAGCTGCACTGTCCATAATAGGCGCTCAAGCATTCAAGAAATGTCTTCCTACCGATTACCCATTCACCTCACCTGAGGTGAGTGCAGCACAATACATGGCTTGGAGCCGAGCTCATGTCCCTAAAGACGACCACTGGACCACGATGCCCCCATGGTGAGAAAAGGGTTCATTGTATTTTGATTGTATTGTTTTATGTACAGGGCATTGCACAGTTAGCAGGATACAGCGAAGGGTCACGGTACGAGCTTCTAGAGGTCAGTGAACCAGGATCTCTTGTGATTCGTGGAGAGCAAGGTCATGTGACGAAGGCGGATAGCGAAGAATTATCAAGGCTGAAAATGATGTAAGTCAAACGTTTTCATTTTTCCCATTGGTTCCTATTCTCAAGTCCAGTTTAGCTTTGACCATGGTTTAAGTCGGTGCTAAATTATGACAAGCCCAATATGTTAAAATTGTATTAACATTGTACATTTTGATATTGATTGTGTTCTTTTTCCAAACTTGAATGGTGAAGTAAACTATTTACGTTATCATTCCTAAACATGAATTGATTGAGCTCCAAATATGCTGTCGAATTGAATAATTGAACGCAGTTGGCCATCAATAGTTAAACCACAAATTAGTCCATAGTTTAAATGAAACGCAAGCTCCGTATATGGGCCAGTGAATACAGACTGCTGTTTAAATATCATATTACTTTGTGCTTATTGGGTGTACAGATGAAAAGTGCTAGTCAAAATTTTAAAAAAATGTTAAGATATAAGGGCCCTGTTTCATAAAACCAGTGATCAATAACAAATGCTGAGTTGTATCAATGGTAACATTTATATGATGATACTATGATTAATGACTGAATCTTGTTTTAAATTTGTGTACAGATACCCGACCAGTCAACGAGGTTACATGAAAGCTGTTCTTGAGGAGAGTAGAGTAGCTGCAGCTCACAGACTGGCTGAGAAGAGGCTTGATTCAATCTCACATCAGGTCTATCCTAGAGATGTACACAATCTTAGGTAATGATATACTACAACATTAATATAACGATAAATGATTGAAAGCATTTAAGTCAATTTTTTATACAAGGATAACTTGTCCACCAAAGTTTAAGGGGTTTACGTGATATAGTTCAAACTTTCAACAGTTTTCTAAAATGTTTTTTTTTTATATAACCACCCAGTCTTTCAGAAAAAAAAAAATTCAGTTTCAAGGAGTCAAGCCTTTGAAATTAGTGAAAAAATATGTACAGCCACCAGATGAGGTGGTTGGATTTCTTAGAATTTTCCCAAGGGGTGCAGCCCCGAAGGAAAATTGTCACATAATGGGGTAAAGACCAATCACCTGCTTGGATTATTATTATGACAGATATAATTTTAGATATTTAAATGTACAAGAGGAGGACAGGATTGATGTTATTTTCATTTGTTCTTTCCCATTCCCAGTGAGAAGTTGGAACAATGTGAACGGCAGAAGAATGCTGCCCTCAACCAAGCCGTTCACATATGGGAGAATGATATCCCTCGTTTGTTAGAGGTCAATGCCTCCTTGCAAGCTACTCATATTCTATCGGGTGATTACAATCTCAAGATTGCCAGACAGGACTACTTCACATCAAAACAAGACAAGGTATTCATATGTACATACTGGTAGATGATATTTTATGTTATGGTACAAGTATGCCAATTAGTTTCAGGTTAAAGCCTGCATACAGGCCCTTGTCTTTCTCCTGTTAATGTCCACAATCATAGTGTTGATTATTATGGCAGTTGAACTAAGATCACCTTTACCTTATGAAAACATTTTGGCGGCAGGTGCAATACATAGTTTTTAAAAAGAATTTTGAATTTTTCATTGATCTTGGAAAGGCTTGCTTTTTGAAGATTAATCATTATTTTGGATATTTACAGATAAATTTTCCTGGCAAGAAAGTACGTAGTGTGTTGATCATCACTATTATCTTCATTCGTTTTGTTTCCACTGTGTTTAGCTTATTGAGCTGCTTTCAGTTCAGAGGGCGCGTAAAGAGTTTGTTGACATGGCCTACGAGGTTGAAGCACATCATCACAGAGCTACACATAGACTAATGACTGCATCCACCAAACTTCTACATCATAATCTAACCATGCATCATAAATCAATGGTAAGAAAGAATTTATTATTTATTATTATATGCTTCACATCACTTGTACCGACAAGGCCAACAGCAAACTGAATCATTGTCCCCAGGGTCTCTTCTCCTGATAATCACTGATAGAGAATGTGCTGAATGTGCATGACAGAAGGATTACTTCAAAACAAAATAACTTCAAGAAATTTCTTATTTATTATTATTTCTTTTGTGTCACCTGTGCTTGCAGGGCAAAAAGTGAATCATTATGACCCCAGGGTCAGTCCCAATATCACTGATTGAGGATGTGGAGAATGGCTATGATCGAAGGATTACTTCACAACAAAATAACTTTCAAGTGACTTTGAACGCAGGGTGTGATCAAAGCAAATTGCAATTATTATTGTTATTTATTCGGCATTTTTATTTTTTTGAAACAATAGAGAGCACAGATTGACATTCATAAAAGAGTCAATGAGAAGAGCAATTTCAGTCATGTTGCATGATAAAGAAAATAAAACTAGGATGAGAGCTGGAGAGGGTGCCTGGATGGTAACCATAACCCACTGGTCTTCCTCCCCAGATATGCTTGGGAAAGAAGTAGTTGTGTTTTCTTTACTGACTCTCGCCTTGTAGTCACAAGTTCACATGTTTGAATCCTATTTGCATCTTTTGA
Organism: Lytechinus pictus; assembly: GCF_037042905.1. Classification (NCBI taxonomy): domain Eukaryota; kingdom Metazoa; phylum Echinodermata; class Echinoidea; order Temnopleuroida; family Toxopneustidae; genus Lytechinus; species Lytechinus pictus. The sequence continues at coordinate 34,456,486 of NC_087255.1, read as the reverse complement.
CTGCTCACTGCTCAAATACTCCCCAGGGAGTGGAGATAGTGGGATATGTGGGCTAGCCTGAAATTATTGAGTAGGATAAAGATCTGTAAAAATGCAATGTTTTCATTTGATCAGCGCTACTTAAAGCGGAAATATTATTATTAGATGTTGATGAAGAACAGCTTTTTCCATAGTTTGTTTTCTTCCTGAATGAAAAAATGAATGAATAAATAAAATCATTGTTAATATATGATGCTACTCTTTTTGTTCCATTTTACAGACCTTCCTGTCTGATCCTGACTTGCAAGTTAATAATGAAACAAGAAGTACAGTGGACAATAGAGATCAAACAGTCAACAGGTTACATGAGATGATTGGTAGGTCTTCATTTATTACCTCATTCAGACCTTTGCTTGAGTTGTGCTGTTTACACCTTCTAAGTCAAATTTTGCCTAATGAAATCAAACAGATTTTTGTGATCCAAAGAAGTTTGACGTAGGCATGTTCACCTGTATAGATTAGGTGGTTGAAATGGAGAAATTATATGTATATTAGGAAACGGGGACTGTTTGGGTAGTTCAGGGCTACATGCAATTCGATATGGTTGTAGGATTGTATTCTGCCTTTTAATTGAGGAGCTTTAATGATTGGAATTACCTGCCTGAGTCTGTTGTAAGTGCAACTAGTCTGTACAACTATTCCCTGAAGTACAGACCTTACCAAAACTAAGAAAATCATTGAGGGACACAATAGCATATTGCTTTATGTCTAAATCTCCGATTAAATCCAAATAGTAAGCAAGATTTTGTATTTCACTTGATTTCTCCCAATTATAACAGCACATGATGGAAAGGATGATGAGCAGCTGTTCCTGACATACTCCAGCCTCCTTGATGGTAGTAGAGTCTTTGTCAATAGACTATCATCACTGAGAGACACGCTACGCTTAACATCAGATAGCCAGGAGGGTCGATTAGCCAACCTGTAAGTGGGTCTTTCCATGAAGTTTGGGCACAAATTGTGACATTCCAGCTTAACTCAGTACTAATTATACTATACATTTATTGTTTGTAGGCTTTACATTTGTATTATAAGACCATATATTTTACTGAGACTTTGGGGTCATTTAAGCTTAATTTTTCGTAAAGTTATTGAGCAAAAAAGTGTATAACGCTTTTTCATGGACACGGTGTCCGTGTAGCATCGGGATATTTACATTTAGTGGCTAAATACCTCCGATTTCCTTTGCATATAGTTCTACTTTCAAAGGAAAATTTGAAAATTGTCATTATGCTACTCGGTGTCCACCAAATGTGACATTTCTTAAAGCTACATGGACACTGACAATTTTTTTAATTTTTTTTTTTCTTATGAAACTATGCATAGCAAATCTGAGGTGTTTAGCTACCTGACTTAACAAATGTACATATTATCAAGTGTTGGTCAACCTAATTGCCATAATTTGACTTCTAAGACCAAAAGTAAATATCCCGATGCTACTCAAACACCATGTCCATGTAACAGGGTAACTATCATATGTAACCACAGAGCTGCCAAGTAGTACGATTTTTCCGTATTTAGTACGTTTTTGCTACCAAAATACGGCAGTACGTTTTTTCTTTAAAAAATACGTTTTTTGTATTTTTTTTTTACAAAATCGAAATTTATTGAGAAAAGTCATCTCTATATGTCTCTATTTCATAAAACGTACACAAATATGGTTATTAGCTCAATGTAATTTCAGGTAACTTGTTTTTTTTTCAATCATTTTGTAAAAACCAGGGTGAGATATACACAAGTTTCAATGTTTTTTTTTTTCATCTGCAAGAGCACTGCACTATTTAGCTTGCATGCAGCTTGAGCGCCGTGATGGGCGAGTGCGCCAAGCATTTTATTATGAAATACACTTTTTTGGGGAAAAATACAAAATATTTATCTCACACGGTAAAAATACTGATTTTTTTGGTCAAAATACTGATTTTGGGGGATAAGAATACTGAAAATGCAAAATACAACTTGGCAGCTCTGTAACCATCATATCCATCAATCTTGTCCCTTTGATATAACAGAGAGATGAACTTGGCTCAATGTGAGAACATGGTTTATTCAGGTTCAACTACCAAGGATGGTCAGCCAGTATTAACACCTCCTGCTATACTAGAGAGTATCACTCAACTAGACAGGATACTAGAGAATCTTACACAAAGTATGATGGACTTGATGGGAGACTACAATAATAAACTCAAGGTAAAGGATCGTTTGGATTTTGTGTGGCAAAATTTTCATTTATTTACATGTACTTTCTGATATTGCAATATGAAATGCACAAAGTTAGAAAACAAGTGGTAACTCAACGTGATGTAATGCATCAGAGAAAATGCTGAGAGGCAAGACACATTTTGTTGTCACAAGACAAAAACTGTATCAGTCAAATCCTTCCAAAAAGTTGCGCAAAATAATGTATGTTGAGCCATGAATTCATGAACTCAATTCATTACATCTTTAGAAAATCATCGTGAGAAAGAAATCTAAGAATTTGACAGGAGATCATTTATTTTTCTTGTCGTCCAAAAGAAGATGTTCTCTAGTTTTTAGTTTGAGTATTAATATTTTGACATTTATGAATTCTTCATCCAGGCAAAATGTAATAGAAAAAAAGATGTGTCTATGAGATACATGTATGGTTGGTTAACTATCTAGATAATCAGGTTGGTGTCTATGTAAATCTCAGACACATTTTGAATTGTAGGAACCTACAAAAAATTATTTTTATACTTTTGTCAAAGTAGTGCAAAATCTACACATATTCATGTTAATTTTTCTCATATCATCTTTCTTTTCGTTTTAGACACTGAAGAGTGACCCGTTGTTATCCGAGCAGCGTCAGCTCTTCGTTTACTTCTTCACTGAACCTATTCAGCTGAGGAGACATCTCCAGTCGCTCTCACAGCAACTACAGACTCTGACTATCTCATAAACAATCATTCATTCAAGACGAAGCTCTTTGTTAACTTCTTCACCGAACCTGTTCAGCTGAGGAGACATCTCCAGTCACTCTCACAGCAACTACAGATTCTGACTATCTCATAAACAATCATTCAGTCAAGATGAAGGTCTTTGTTTACTTCTTCACCGAACCTGTTCAGCTGAGGAGACATCTCTAGTCGCTCGCACAGCAACTACAGACTCTATCTCATAAAAAATTAAATTAAAATGATGTAATGTCATGGCTTGTGCCAAATTTTTAAGGGCAGAGACATCAGAGATAAGCACACTACACACAGAGATGCCAGTATTCACCCTTCAGTCTGATTTCGGGCCCTCGCTACTCTCCACCTGCTTAACCAAGGTAGATGCATCTAGTTGAAATTCATTGGTATTCTTCTACAGATTTGAACTCTGTAAAGTAAAGCGTAGCAATTGATTGTGGAGTCACTTTTGTATTGATTGCACTATGATCAATCATATTTAAGAAATCTGTCCCCTCAATCTTTTGCTCAGCTTTTTGATGTGGGGTCCAGATGAGGAAAGATTTGATCCTATTCTCTCTGACATTTTTTGCATGATACCTAGCCACATGTCATTCTTGATATACTGAAATACTGCTAAAGCCAGAAATATTTTTGCTGCAAATTGAACCTGTTGGTGTTCATAATGTCCTGTTGAGAATATTTGTACATAAATAAGCAGAATATAATTTGCATACTTTAGGCTTAAAAAAAAGGTTAGGTTTGTCTGATCGACCGGACAGAATTTCTTCTGCACCACATTCATTTGAAGGTACAACCTAAAGAGGGGTTTTGCATGGACTAACAGATCTGCCAACCAGTACGTTTTTTGGCGTATTTAGTACGTTTTTTCAACCAAAATACGGCATGTTTTTTTTTTAAATACGTTTTTGTAAAACAAAAAAAATTTAAATCGTAATTTATTGAGAAAAATCATCTCTATATGTCTCTATTTCATAAAACTTACACAAATATGGTTATTAGATCAATGTAATTTCAGGTAACTTGTTTTTTTTTCAATCATTTTATTAAAACCAGGGTGAGATATACACATGTTTAAATGTTTTTTTTTCATCTGCAAGAGCAGTGCGCTATTTAGCTTGCATGCAGCTTGAGCGCCGCGATGAGCGAGTGCGCCTCACATTTTATTATGAAATACACTTTTTGGGGGAAAAATACACTTTTTTATCACAGAATACAATTTTTCATTCCCAGAGGTTGGCAGGTCTGGACTAAGCAAATTCAGCTCGCAATAGTTTTTTATTGGTTTATTGTACAGAAAAGCTTTCTGTTTACACATTACAATGTGATATGCACACATCATTATTGTGTATGTGTGTATGAACAATAGACTTAATGCATTCTCTGTGTATTGTGAATATGTGACTTGAGTCGATCTTGGCAGTCTGTTGTATGTTACTCTAATCAAACAAAGCGGGCAAAGAGTTAACAAACCAAAAATATACAAATGCAGTTATTTTGTGAGAAAATTTCAGATTTGGGCAAAGAATTTGATCATATCTCATTCAATGGCGTAATAAAGCACTTATTTATATAAATAAATAAATAAATCATCCAATGCGTGATTTTCCTTGTGCAGCAAAGGCAAAAAGATAAGTAAATAATCGACCGACAAACCAAACTTTCTGATTTTGGCTCATGAGGACAAAACAATTTTTTTTAATACTCCTAGGTTTGGCAAGCTATAGTGTCCAGGTGGGTGTTTCATAAAGCTGTAAGTTAATAGCGACTTTATGAACGAATGGTGATCCTTTCTTGCTGTAAATGTTATACACCTAAATGTTCATTGTTGATGTTTTAGCGTGTGAGAAAGGTTCACCAGTCGTTCTTAAAGTCACTTTTAACTTACGAACAGCTTCATGAAACGGCCGTTGTGATGAAAAAATACATTTGTATTGTGTCACATACATGCATTATTAAATGTTTGATGCTTCCACAGAAATGACATTCCAGGAAAATATCAAAATTTGAAAACTATGCACGAGTGTTTTTTAACACTCATACTGACCAAAGAAATAGGCATGAATCTAACCACATTGGGTGTACTGAGACTAATCTCTGGTTTGGGAAGTTTTTTTTAATGCATATTTGTAATTGGGGGAACTACAAGTGTGCCTTACAAATGAGAATTCATGCAATGGCCTAGGAACACGACTGGATCATTGTATAACCCAATAAACTGCTTTTTATTCTTCTTTAGAATCCCCAAGTTACAATGCTCTGAAGTTGGATTCATTTTGGATAGAAGATAATGAGATATCACTCACATTGGATCAGCTTCTGCAATATTTAACAACTTGTAATAATACAAAGATACTTTAGATCATGCTTTTGCCTGCACATCCCCAAAATTATGGAATGGATTGCCATATGTAATTAAATCCTCTCCATCATTAGGAAAGTTCAAACTTATATTAAAAACCTTCCTTTTTCCGTCAATTCCCATACTTTCTTTTCCCCTTTTCTAAATTTGTTTTTCAAGCATTTCATAAGCTCCTGATTGCAGTGCAGAAGAATATATTTTCTGCACTATATACAAATCAGTGTATTATTATTATCATTACAACTGTGGTCTAATATAAAATGTACAGAGTTTGTATATACGGTCCTTCCCTGTTAAAGGCCTTATGAGGAGGTAACTTTTGTATTACCAGAATGTTTTTGAATGAATACGAATCATGTAGTCATTTACTCTCATGGCATTAATGATTTGCGTTTAAAAAATCATGAATGTGTCTGTAGTGTACATAAAAGAATGCAAATTGTAAATAAAAAAGAAGATATATGCACATTTAGTTCTAGTGTTTCAATGTTTTGTTTCGAATAAATGATTTGAAAAATCTTCACCACCTAGACCATTCTGTTACTATAGATTTGTATATTAGAATGAAACCAGAGTAAAAGGAAACCAAAACCCAAGAAGAGAAACAATCTTATTGGAAAGAGTAAAACAAAAGGAACAATTTAAAGGTGTTTCATCAAAATTGGTTGTGAAATAAGCAAGTTATGGACGTTTGAAAGGTCTTGTTGTACTTTCTATGGGTATCCTCAAATTGGCAAACATGCTCTAAAATGGCTGATTTTCTGGACAACCTTCCATTTGTTTTGTACACAAATTTTCAGATTTTCCCCCTTTATTTTACATATTTCACATCATTTCCTCCTGACCTTCACATGTATGTGGTGTGAATTATATTTTCCCATGACATATGTTATGCCCAGGAGGCAAGATGCAATTTGAAAGATAAAGGGGAAAATCTGAAAAATTGTGTACAAAGCAAATGTCCACAAAACAGCCATTTTGAAGCATGTTTGCCAATTTGAGAATCCCCATAGAAAGTACAAGACCTTTTAAACGTCCATAACTTGCTTATTTCACAACCGATTTTGATGAGACTTTTTAAAATTGTTCCTTTTTATTTTACTCTCTCCAATAAGATTGTTTCGCTTCTTGGATTTTGGTTTCCTTCAAGTGTGAGTTATGTAATGTCCAATCTTATTAATAGGCAGTACCACGCGTCTTCTTAGCATGATCAAACAAATTACTGCATGCAAGTGAAGTGACTTTATGTCACACTTAAATCCTTGTGAAACACCCCCCCCCCCTTGGATCCTGTAATGCAAAGCATAGAGACTGATCATGCTAATGATTTTCAGGATCGATTAAAAAAATCCCATTACGTCCATGTTGCCCAGCAAAGCGTTTCATGAAGTGATATAGTGATCTAACTAATATAGGCTAGCTACTCAAATCCTTGCATCTTATCGGCCAAGAGATGAGTTGCCGTTCAAAATCACTTACAAGGCACTTCATGAAAAGCTCCTCAAAATAAAATGACTAAAATTAACACCCTCACCTTCCCCCAAGTAAAACAATTACAGATACAACAAAATAAACATGATAATGTTGATTTTCATACATATATATATTATGATACTTTATATCATCATCACAGATTACACATAGGGTCAATACTCATATCTATATATATTTATACTGTATGTACGGGTACTCTCAAAATCAACAATCAACTTGTTATCCTATTACTTTTAATTATCAATATTATTAGAATCAGAAATACAAACTCTACTTTCTTAGAATTTCCCCTTTCCTCCAATAATCCTATTGGCTACGAAAACCATACTTTGAATCCATGCTGAGAATGGAAGTGCATTGTCCGTGTATTTCAGGTGAGATTGTGAAAGATGTATAAAATTAAAAACAAATGAAAGAAATCAGTCAACGATGGGTAAGCAATCCCATCACACATGTAGCACAAGCCCTTGGTTTTGTCAAACAGAAAACTGGTCTGAATTCTAAGCCTACCAAGGGCTAAAATAGAAAGCGCGTACTAACACATGCGAGGCTTGTTCCAAGAGCCACTTGTAGGTTTATGTATGATAAGACATGGTCTGTGCCTGCAGACTTATTTCATTATGTCTAAGATGATTTCTTTTTAAATACAAGTAATGTCATATGACCCCATGCCCCTTTAGACAATCTTAAAAAAATACAAGCAGTATTGAACACTGGGAAAAATTGATAATTACCCCCCAAAAAAGGAAAAATTCTGTCCTGATCATCTGATTTTCATGTAGAAGATACAAATTAAAAAACTCCATTACATTATAGCATATTGGATATTATGGATGTGTTTACATTGAATTCACCTGCATTGGCACATGGGAGTAATTAAGTTCAATGTATATAAAATTGAATATATGGGGCCACAGACATATCCAGCTGACTGTTTGTAAAGATTGAGCACATGACCATGTCGAGAGCCAATCAAAATGCACATCTAATGTGCCACAATGGACAACAATTGAGAAAGCTTACTATTTTATTCATTAGATTCATAATAACTTGAACATTGTAACTGTATTGAAGCTGCAAATGAAAAGAAAAATTGCATTATTAATACATGATAGACTCTATACAGACAGACATTAATATAAAGTGTAACTGACTTTGTAGATGGTAATAATTGAAACATACAACAAGTGGAACGCCTCTGGCAGTCTCGCCTGCATTATGCAATTCGATATAGCAGCAGTGCTGACTTTGAAACTAGCTAATGAATAATTATTCACAGAAGAAAACACTAATATAATAAAATATTATGTCCATTGACCCAACCTGACCTTTGACCATGATCATGTGATCGAAAACATGCAAAACAATAACTCATACTTGATTACCCTTATGTCGATGTTTCATGAGCTAGATCAATAACCTTTCCTAAGTTATGATGCCAATTCAACACATACTCCCAACACGGTCAGAGGTCAACCTTTAAATGACCTTTGATCTTGGCCATGTTCCTGAAATGCGCACAGGGTATGTCCAAGTTTCATGAACTAGATCCATAAAATTTTTAAGTTATGATGACAATTCCTCTAATGCCCCCAACATGGCTAAAGTTTGTTGACCCTAAGTGACCATTGACCTTGATCATGTGACCTGAAACTCAGGCAGGATCGATCTTCAGTGATACACTATTACCAATATGTCTAAGTTTTATGAACTAGGTCCATATACTTTCGAAGTTACAACATTTCAAAAACTTAACCTTGGTTAAGATTTCGATATTGATTCCCCCAACATGGTCTAAGTTCATTGACCCTAAATGACCTTTGACCTTGGTCATGTTATCTGAAACTCAGGCAAGATATCCAGTAATACTTGATTACCCTTATGACCAAGTTTCATGAAATAGGTCCATATACATTCTAAGTTATGACATTTCAGAAACTTAACCTTGGATAAGAATTAAATGTTGACGACGCTGCCATCGCTGTCGGAAAAGCGGTGCCTACAGTCTCGCTCTATGCAGGCGAGACAAAAATGCTGTAAATTACATTTTTTCATTTTTAGCATAATAACTTCCATTTTCCTTGGTATTCATTACTTGGCCCTCATTAGTTTATAAGAGATCTAATTTATTCAAATTAACCTTTTACATAACAAAAACAAATGAAAATCATTATTAAAAAGTAAACAAAGTAAATTGCATTCGATGAAAGGCATATATTACCATGCTCTTTTCATGTACAGTAAAAAAAATTAAAAATTCCACAACTCTTAAAACAATGATACAATAAATACCAGTACCAGGTAGACATAGCTATGTACCACATAGCAATCCTTGCTTAAAAAGGTTGCAGTGGTCATTTAGCAATATGATTTCATATAGGGATCTGTATGGGACAGTACAAAATATTTCATATAAGTGCTAGACTTTATGCCCACAGAAAAATATTCTTTCTTTATAGACATTTATAGACAATACATTTTCTCATGCAGTAGATATAAACAACTTTCAGAGCCACACATTTAGGCTATGGAATTCGCAAAAGCCTGTAATAGAATGTAATATTGAAAGGGGGAAAAAAAAAACACTTTCTTCCTCCAAAAGAAGGATTTACAATAATCCTTTGATTTTACACAGTAAAACATGCGCCATAAGAAAATGAATAAAACTCTGTGAAACACTGCATGTAAATTGTAATACAACTTAATCTTATTTTTCGTTTTGCTTTTTTGTATCATGGGCACTATAATATACTGTCAATTCATTCAGCAATAATTATTTGTTACTATTTCATAAAAATAACCCTCAATAGTACTAAAATACATACAAATATTACCCACAAATACTCTGTCTATAGCAATGAGTATGTATTAGACACACGTATCACATCTAAAATAAACTGGAATGTCATGGGAATCACATTTTCTTTTCATATATTCTCACACACATTATAAGCATGAGAAATATAGAGTATGTAAACCTTCACACTACTAGTTATGGACAAAAAGCCAGGCCACTTTTTTGTAAATAAATGCAGGTCCTTTTCATAAAAGTGCAGCTACGCATTTACACAGCCCAACCTTTGTATATTGCTGGCCCAAATTTTCAACAAAAAACCTTGAATTAAAGGTCCTGGTGGGTGTTTCATAAAGCTGTTCGTAAAGTTACGCAAGACTGGTGACCTTTCTTGTGCCACACTATTCCTCTGTAGCTCACTTACCCCCTAAGATCATGTTCCAATCGTGCGTGAAGTTGTGCGTAACTTTACGAACAGCTTTATGAAACACCAACCTGGCCATTCATAGACTTTCGTGGTATACATTTCTTTCCCAAGTGATGGACCCCAACTTTCAGAAATAACATGGGATGTATTCGAGAAAGATTTGGTTCCAATGTGATAATCTCATGATTTGAATACATTGTTAGTCTTGGAAACATGCACAGTACATCAATCTAAACACAATGTATAAATCTAAATTGTCTTTCACTTTCTACTTTGCACTTCAGATTCTGTCATGCCTCTCATTTTTCTTTCAATAAATCAATACATGACGATCTGTGTTTTTTAATGCAACTTGTTTTCAAATGAAGTACATGTAATACATGATACCAATTTGCTATTTTGGGCAGGGTATAATACTGTCAACGTTCGGTACCACCATCAGAATATTTGAATATGGAACACAGAGGTCAGAATAGTTTATCAAAAAGAACATTTAAACTAGTTATTTGAGAATGGAGGTCAAAATATTAATAAATAAGAACATTTGAACTAATAATGCAATAATTATGTAAAATATTAGCTCAGAATAACGGAAAACATCGGGGACATCGTCGGGGTTATAAATATAATAGTAGTCTGTTGGAGATCACAGAGAGGGGAGAGGGTGAATGTCAACATATTTGACTATTCTGACATAAATTTGACTTTATAATTTGATTAATATATTTGTGGGTCAAATACATCAATTATTGTAATTACACTGTAGATATATTCTCAAATACTGTTATATGACTGATTCTGACAAAACATCCAAACTGAGCTCAAGAAGACAAACCAAGTTCTCAATTAATAATTCTGCATTTTGCTAAAAATAACTTCTATCTACTGACCATTCAACATGATATTGCAGTAAATATGAAATATTCAATATGGAGAATACTCAATACTTCCAGGGGATTTAACTTTAGTCATATCAAGGGGGGGGGGTGGGGACAAATATTCAATTAACCAACTTTCTACAACACAACTTTTACACTTGAATTAATTCTTTACCACTTTAATGTTCTAAAACATATCTTTCAAACTTGAATCAATATTTCATTAAACTTAAAAAAAAATAATAATAAACATCAATATATAGATTACTTGTTATTGCATTAATTCAATAAAATACAAACTCTTCACAAACCACTACCACTAACCAACAGAGCACATGAGTAAAATATGAAATCTGGATGTAAACTTTGTGGGATTGCATGAAACTTATTCGCAAAGGATACCAAGTTTGGTTACACAGCTACAATCAATAGATAAATTTCTACTATCTAGCAAATTATACAAACTTTCAGGTGAAAGGTAACAATCAACTGACTGCAGGAATTATGATTAATTTGAATGACAATTGATTGCTAGTCGATTGTATTGCCCTAATTCACAGGAACTACAAGAAATTTCAATGGAAAGATTACCTGAATCAAGTAGGAGTTTTCAACAATCAGTATTTATCAAGGAACATAATTAACCACAAGAAATGAACAGAATTTATAATCTTCTTGGGCCACTATGATTTGGTGTTTAACATTTTACTATTTTGTCCTTATCCAGACCAACTGGCAGGGAGGGAGGGGGAAGAGGATAATTTACATCTAAATTCATCAAATTCAAGTTAATCAACATTGAATTTTGGAGCATATGCAGTTATAAAAACAATAAAATATATTAGAATATAAAACAATTCAATAAATAGGAAATTGACAAAACAATAAATAACAAAATTATTAATCAGAGTTTAACACTGTATTTGTAAACTATAACGTGGCAAATAGCGCCACCTTTTACACTCATCTTAATGCCTATGTAGAACTTAGCAATGTTCAGACCTTCGTGGCTTTGTCTGAAGAAAAATAGTTAAATGATGTTATTGGAAAAAAGCATTATGACTTTTTGGCTCACTATAACTCGCCAGATTTTTTTCAAGTTGCTGTTGAGTAGAGGCTCCCAACAGTACCAGGGTAACCTAAAAACCCACTAGAATTAGACAGATCAAGTAGATCATAACCAGATACCTTCTTCCAATTTCATTTTTTGCAAAAGATAATTCAAATGATACAAACATATATAAAATAATGTCAGCTTTAATAACTTTGGAAACGTCTTGTTTTATGGTATAATGATCAATCCACCATGTCAGGTCATATAAATTAGCCTCAAAGATTGTGGGATAATGATGTTGAAGTAAATATTATGTCATGATTTTCAACATAGATTCTCTTAGAATCTCATAGATTCTCTAGGTACTAGTGTTACAAGAGGCTACATTAGAGAGTAGGTAGAAAAGGAATAGTCACACACATTATTGAAACCCTAATTGACAAAGACAACCAGGACCTTAAAACCTCCCTAATTCATGGGAATTACCATCCCTGGATCCCATAACTCTGGCAGTTTGTAAGAAATACTTTTTTCATCTTGTCTGCAGATTCAAGAGTGATTCACCAACAGACACAATAAACTTTATGAGGCTGGAAACTATTCCAATTGATGGCCAATTGATTCTATGCCACTTAAAGATGATTATAGCAGAAAGTAAACCACCCCAAAGAGACTACTCATTCCAAGATCTTAGTTCAAAGGGACTTAAATTCATTGATACATGAAACCACTGTTGAGATTCATGCGATACAATGAAAATGAGATGTCACGAAAGTCTCCATTATTTGATTCAATTGGACTATTGGTGAACTGGGTTTTGCACAGAACAGAAGCATCAACAAATGTTGATTCTCTTAATCCCATTCAAAGTCTTTCAAACTTCCAAAGACCAGCCATTAAACCAAATGGTAGCTCCCTTCAGCTATGTTACATACAGGGGTGGGTTTCACTGACTAATTTGCTCTGAGCCAATCAGATTCAATGATTTCCAGTGCCTTATATCTTATATAGACTGTGACATATGTCAGTGAAAATCAGTCTATATTAGCTTCATGAAACACTCCTCAGAGCCCCGTAACACAAAGCTTAGTGATGAAAAGCAAATATGAAAGAACATTTCTGATTGGTTCCTGTTCAGTATTTTGAAAAAAAGTGCATGTAACATTGATCTTGATTGGTCAGTTCATTAAGCATTGATTGCTAATCTTTGTATTGCGTAGCCCAGGTATTGTCTCAATAGAGTGACTGTGACCTTGGGAGCATTTCATAAAGAGTTTTTGTCAGTGATTTTCACCATCTAATTTGCTCTCAGCCAATCAGATTTAATGATTTCCAGTAGCTTATAACAAATATTTGTGAAAATCACTTTAGGAAACACCTCAGGTGGTGTCTCAGAAGAGTGCCTGTGACCCGGATTCTTCAAATGCTGACCATGCATCGTTGAGCTCCATGAAGATCAGTTTGGCAAGCTCCTCGTAAGGTGTTCCTGTCTGTTTATCAGGATGTGCAGAGAGTACTGCTTTCCTGTACCATTTCTTAACCTACAAAAACAATAAAATAAAGGAAGATTATTCACAATCTAAGTGATCTGAAGAAATATTGTCAAAATATTAGACGACATAAAAAATGAGTTTGTTTGAATAAGAGTTTAGAATGAAGATCTTTGAAAAGTCTCAATGTATTCTGATAACAGAATTTTAAAATGTTATGATAAGAAATACACAATCTTGCAATACTGGCAAGCTGAATTAAATTAATTTTTATGAATTGAAATATAAGTTTTTCATTTTTGTTTGCTTGTCAGTTGTCAATGTCATATCCACCAAATAATGGTTTATGCAACCCTTACAAAGACAGAACTCAAAATCATCTACAAGTACACCATTCTAAGGAGTTTGTGTGGTCAAAAATAAAAAAAAATTGAAAAAAGAGTGTTGAATGATGACATGATTGATCTAACAAAGGACAATGGCACTTGCTGGAATATGAACTTTATAGCCGAGAAACATACAAAAGAACCCGCACCCCCCAAGAAAGAGGAATAAAAATATGAATATTTTTATATCTGTTCATTGTAATTAAATAAGGGTTAAACCCATTCATCACAACTGCTGTAATGATATTATTGAAACTCTGCATTTACCTGATTGTGCTCAACGAGTTGATGCATGCCGACGGGTTTCCATCTCTCTTCGCCATCCCATAATACTTGATGTAACGAACAGATCAAAGCTCTAATGTTATTCTCCTTCCCTTTGGTCCAGTCTCTAACCTGTGGTAAATAATTACATAATGGCGGGTAGTAATAGTTCACAAGGTTGCTAGGACACAATCATCAGATTTTGTACGGCTTGTTTAAATAATTTTTGAGGGCTAAGGTCCAAATTCCTCAAACTAAATTGCAGAAGCATGCAACAGTAGCTCTGCTGAAGCCAGGGTAATAACTACTAGTATGTTGCATTATTGTAGAGCATGTAGAGGCTTCTGATGCAGTATTAGTGATAAGTGCTATATGAGTCCTAATATCATTACTACCCTTATATTATGGGGCCTAATTCTGAACAAAATCAAATAATCCAGAGTTAAACATTAGAATAAATGGTGAAGTGAAACCTGTGATGGGATATTGTCAATTGGCTATTGAAACCCTGTATTTCCATATTTTAAAATTGTCAAAATTTGGAGGGCAGCTCAGTATGTAGAATTATAGCAATGGTGACAAAATCATATTGTCCAAATACAGTCTCCCAATTCCTGTAGAGAATTTTTTCAAAGGGAAAAGAAGGTTGCCACTTATGTCATACAGAGCTCTTTTTTAACTGTCCACACATTTGTTTATTTTCAATTGGGAAAGTTATTCAAGGAAAACCCAACATATAGTCTATCTGTACAGGTGATTGCTATAGCAGACCATGACTGCTTTTATTACCTTGAGAACATTAGGATCAGTGGTAGCTTCTAGTTCTTTTCTCTTCATATCATTGATAGTCTTTGGTTCATGCTTCTTGGCAGAGGCCTGGAACTTCTGCTGGTCTGAGAGTAGGTCACCAAAATCGGCTTGTTTTGCTGCTTTACTTGTCATGAAGCCTGCACAAAATCAAATTCAAAATATTAAAGAGTATTTTGGTATTCCTGTACTATTAGGAAAGACAAGAAAGATACATAACTGCCAATGGTACCACATTTTGTTTCTTCATTCAATTACAAGCTACATGTATGTATACTGCTCTCTTTGAATTATCTTTGATCTGTTGAAACAAAATACTCTTATAAATAGCTCATAAAAACTACTCCATATTTCTTCAACTGTACGATATCACTAACTTACCCCCTGCTCTCTTCCCTCTCTCATCTCTACCTCCAATAACACTAGATGAGAAGCCACCAGCATAGTAGTTAGGCTTGGCCGCCTGAGGGGGTGGTGTTGCTGTCTTCTGAGGTGATGGCTGGGGCTGAGCTGGCCTGTGGGATGGAGATTGTGGGGACATCATCGGTTGCTGCCTACCCATGCCAAAACCTGGGCTCTGTCTCTGCTTCTGAGGACTGGGTTGACCACCTCCCATACCTTGGCCTCCTCCCATCGCCTGACCACCACCCATCGGTTTCCCCTGGGAGGGGGATGAGAAGTTTCCAAAGCTGGCAAAGGGGTCAACCTTTGCTGACTGAGTGGGACGGCCAGAATGCTGGGGAGTTCTGTTAGGTTCAGGCTGCATGGGAGTGGATCTGGGACCTTGGTTCCAACCAGACATTAGGTCTGGTCCACTGTTGCTCTGTAAAAAGACAAAGATAGAGATGAATAATGAGACCAGAAATGAAGAAAAAGCAGAAGGTACAGGTGAGTCTATTGTGGTTAAGTCTTCTGTGGCCACACAAATCAGTTCGACTTTGGTGAAATTCGAGGAGGGCTGAATTACACATGCTTTGAAAAATCTGTTTAGAAATGTTTTCACTTGGGTGATTATTTAACTTATGTAGACTTGAAAAAAATCAGTTTGATGAAGGTAAACATATCTTCCGGATTAAGATTACAGAACATTGGGGACACAAAAGGATATAGTTTTTCATAGAAAAGGAAAAATTAGGAGAAAATTGTCAAGGGAATTACACTCATAAGCATAAATTAAAAAGGTACCCTGGAAATCTAAGGAGGCACAAGGCCAGAAAACATTAAACATTGTCCGTAACAATGATACGTCTGCAAGGTACAAACCTGTTTCAATGTAGGACCACCATTCTGACTAAAGTTGCCGAAGTCCCCAAGAAGGTTGTCACTGCTATGAGTCTGCCTTGTCATGCCCCCCTGAGGAGCACTTAGATTACTTGTGGAAACGGGTGTAGGTGAAGGAGTTGAACGTGGCTGAGCCCCAAAGGGATCAAACAAAGGTTTGTTAGCACTGGCAGGAGATGGCTGACTGCTAGGTCCAGATGCACTTGGCGAGGGTTGACCAAACGATGCAAATGGATCAAACGAATCATCCTTTTCCTCTGTTCGACTTGGTTGGTTCTCCTGCTTAGGTGTAGCTTTTGGCATTGCTTGCTGACTTGTCTGACGTGAAGCAAATGGATCAAACGTGTTATTGTCAAACTGCTTATCTTGAGATTTGGTTTGCTTTGGCGCGGAGGATTGAGATGGTTTAGCTTGCATGAATGGATCAAAAGTATCCTGCGATTGGCTCTGCTGGGCTGGAGATGCCCCAATGTTCATTTCAGCTGTAGTGTCAACTAGCAAATCAAAATTAGTAGGGTCTCTGGTAGGTGGAGCCATGAGGTCTGGCTCTGCTGCTGGCTGGGCTGCAGGTGTGCTATCACCACCTATGTTCAAGAGATCGGTTGTTTGTTCGGACTGTGACATTGCGGACGAGAAATCTGCAAACAAATCCTCCTGAGTGGTGCTGCTCTGGGATGTGTCATTTGGATCCGACTGAAAGAAATTAGCATCACTACCTCCTTGTGACTGGCTCTGCTGACCTTGCTCACTGTTTGCAGTCATCTCATTCATGCGTTGAGCTTGGAAAGTATTGAAGTCATCATCGCTATCATCATCATCGTCGATCAAAGTCTCATTTTCCTGTGTTGGTAGCTTGACATGTCCTTCTGTCTTTTGAGAACCACGCTGTTGCCAATCCAACGTCTGAAAGAATGGTTTCTTGTCAGTTTGTCCACCTGCAGGAGCAGCTTCAGGAGCGGTCTGTTGAGGAGGAGGGGATGCCTGCCGAGGAGCACTGGGCTTATTCTCAGATGACTGTTTCTCAGATCGCTCCTTCTCTAATCTTCGCTGGGCTTTCTCATCCATCTTACCTACATGGGGAAGAAAAGAACAGTGACAGGATTCAAGGTCACATTCCATTGGTGTTTTAAAACAGAATATTAAATGACGCTCCAAAATAAATGACTGAGAAAAAGAGAGGTGCATTTTACGAAAGGTTGTCTACTGGTCAATATCAAACACACACATAGTATTTCTTTGTTTAATTAAGAATAAATGGAAAATCACAAAATATTGAGCTCAAATATGAAGTAAAGAAACTAAATACATTCTTATCAAACATGATACAATAAAAGTAAGCAACATATTAATAATAATGGTGAGATATGGCGTCTTAGAAAAAAAAGACATTGTGGTGAAACTAAGACAGGTTACGTAATTTTATTCTATTCCCCATAGATAATTTTTCTATTAAGGAGAAAATTTTACATAAGGCAAAATAATCTTTTCAAAGTGAACTGTGGAAAAAAAAAGCAAACACAAAGGAATATCTAAAATGTAGAGCAAGAAAGATAAAACATGTCAAGGTCATTTGCAGAGGACAATAAAAGTTAAAATCGATTTTAAATGATATACAATTGATCTAAGAATGATATCTCCCACGTCGTGGATCATTTTCCTGAGGCTACATAGGGATACACATGAACATTGACATACAGACTAACAGATGACAATACTATAAACATCTTTCATATAACAAGTGGAATGCCTCTGGCCGTCTCACCTGCATCATGCGATTCAATATAGCAGCAGTGCTGATTTTGAAAACTACTATAGCTCCCACAAGATGTTCAGTGATACTTGGTTACTCTTATTTCCAAGTGTTATGAACTAGACCAATACACTTAAAGAGATATGATGGCAATTCAACAAATACCCCCAACGTGGCCAAAGTTCTTTGACCTTACATGACCTTTGACCTTGATCATGTGACCTAAAATGTGCACAGGATGTTCAGTGATACTTGATTACTCTTATGTCCAAGTTTTATGAACTAGACCAACACACTTTCAAATTTATGGCTGTAATTCAACAAATACCCCAACTTGGCCAAAGTTCATTGACCCTAAATGACCTTTGACCTTGACCATGTGACCTGAAACTTGCACAGGATGTTCAGTAATACTTGATTACTATTATGTCCAAGTTTCATGAATCAGACCCATAAACTTTCAAAGTTATGATGGTAATTCAACAGATACCCCCAATTCGGCCAAAGTTCATTGACCCTAAATGACCTTTGACCTTGGTCATGTGACGTGAAACTCATGCAGGATGTTTAGTGATACTTCATTAACCTTATGTATAAGTTTCATGAACTAGGTCCATATACTTTCTAAGTTATGATGTCATTTCAAAAACTTAACCTCAGGTTAAGATTTGGTGTTGACGCCACCGTCGCCGCCGCGGCGGCGCCTATAGTCTCACTCTGCTATGCAGGTGAGACAAAAACAATAAAAACACATTGTTCACCCATACAATTATGTTTTGAGCTCATTCATCAGTGATTGAGATGATAAAATTAACACAATTCAGGTAGATGTTTGCCTCGTATCTGTCCATAACGTTGTACTAATTACATCATGGTCTTCAGAAGGCAATAAACATTGATATAGGGACATGTGAAAAACCCAGAACAACACTGATCTTAATGTTCTGAGCAACACAGTCCCATACATATTACATACAATATTCAGCAATCTAATTTGATATCTTCACCACAGACTTAATTTTATAATCATGGCAATAAAAACTGAGGAAGATGTTTCATTCACAAGCAATTCCCTGATTGTAATAGGTTAATTCATCTACATATTCTAACCTTGGTGCAAGAAGGCAATACCATATTCAAAGAAATGTATGTCCATTCTTACTTCATTCTTTGAAGTACTCTAGCCAGTATAAATTTAGAGGATGACAGCTTTTCATACGAACTGCAGAGTTGAATTGCTTCAGGGAGGTCTCACACATAGGGGACGGGACGTACAATTTATGGAATTGCCCGAGAGATATATATACTAGAATACATCTTAAGACAGCAATAGTTTGTAACTTACCAAACTGAGCTTTGACACTGTCCCACTCATCCTCGCCCGAGAAGCAATACTTAGGAGTGAGTCTCTTAGTCTCAAACGTGGTCCAAGGAGCAGGTTTCTGTGATGGTCTATCTTTCTCTGAGACCACTACCTCCAGACTGGCATGGAAATGCTCAGCAAACTTATCCTGTTCAAAGAAGTCTAGCTCATATCTGATATTACAAAGAAGACACGACATGGATCAGATAAGTACAGGTAAACTGCATAAGTCAACCTTCCATAAGTCAAATACATGTTTTTGCCCAAGTTGAACCAATTTTCTTGTTATACCAGGGGGTGTTTCCGAATATTTACATCTAAGTGTAACTTAGATGTGAATGTTTACACTTAAATTCTCAGTTGCATGCAGTGGCATCACTGCAAAGGTCAAATCATGCTAAGAGGACATACGCTACTGCATATTAATCAATAAACTTGCATGTTCCATATTATGAGTGGGTCTGCATTTTATAAGCATTACTCTTACTCACACTTTACTCTTTGTGAAACATCAGCCTCATTTCTACCAGAGTATGTGATTTACACCCCTTCTAAACTTGTTTAATTCCTACTAATTTCAACAGATTACTGTGGTCCTAAAACACTGGACTTTGGCAAAGTTATCTGCAGTTTGGTTTCTATCAACTTGGTCTCCTTCTCAGAATGTCTAAAATTACAAGGGCAAAACCCAGTTGGTCTAAAATCAATTTGGTTTATATGTCACTTGGTCTAACAATCACTTGGGCTAAATGCTACTTAGTCTAATGCAGACCTGCCAACCTCTGGGAATGAAAAATTGTATTCCGTGATAAAAAAACTGTATTTTCCCCCAAAAAAGTGTATTTCATAATAAAATGCGTGGCGCACTTGCTCATCACAGCGGTCAAGCTGCATGCAAGCTAAAATGCGCACTGCTCTTGCAGATGAAAAAAACCAACATTGAAACATGTGTATATCTCACCCTGGTTTTAACAAAATGATCGAAAAAAAAACAAGTTACCTGAAATTACATTGATCTAATAACCATATTTGCATAAGTTTTATGAAATAGAGACATATAGAGATGACTTTTCTCAAGAAATTACGATTTTGTAAAAAAAAAAAAAAAAAAAACTTTTAAAAGGAAAAACGTACTCCCATATTTTGGTTGCAAAAACCTACTAGTTGGCAGGTCTGCTAATGACAGGATGGTGTAATTCTTCTTTGTCTCCTTCCTTTTTCAGTTTATCAAATGAGAATTTAGTCCATAAACGGTTCATCAAATCATACAGACTACATGGCTTTAGACCAGTGGATTATAACCGAAATATGTATGCCCTAAATTGTAATTAGATGAAATGGAAATGGACTAAGTGGCAATTAGACTAAATAAGTAGGAGCCAAACTCGTTGCAGACAAAATGTGATTAGATCCTCTAGGATGAGACAAAAAGGAAAATAGAGAAAATAGGTGTACACCTAGTGGAAATATATTTAGTGGGCCCCAAAACATTAACTTTAGAAAAAAAAATCATTGGAGGACTGATTTTGACAATTAATCATCAATGCAATCTCATTTAGAAATTAGTTCCATGATCAATCATTAAGCTTTGTGTTAAGAGCTCCAAATTCATATTCAGCAGTGTGAAATGTTTATAGGAATACAGAAGAGAAAAATGACTTACCTAGTGAAATCAATCTCTTGAGTTCCTGGTTCTATAAATCCAGTATGGAACTGAAACTGGAACATTTTCAGACCAGTCACCTAAAAAAGCAAGATATTGAGACATCAAGAAAGATAATCATTAACAAATGATTCAAATGCATAGAAGTTCTGACATGATTTCTAAAGTTAAATGCAAACACTCCCTCCACTAAAGCAAAATTGTTAGAAATTACTATATTTCTTAGCCATGTGGGACAACACTCCTTGTACTGTTCATGCTAATATAAAGTGTACAACAAACTTTTGGGGACCATAACATAAATCTTAGCGATTGATCTTGGGGATTAGTTTTATCACTAATCATACACAATATAATAAATGCAATGAATTGTAGAAATGAGCGTAACAATCAATCTCTATGTTTTAGGGCCCTGATAGTATGTATTACTAGACAAAGACGCATTCCCAATTGGATTGAAGTGGTACTGTGCATCAGTGATTCTACAGTTCCTTTGATATATTGTTCCAGAACATACAACTTAGAAAATAAATATTTCCTTACAAGTATCTCATCCCACCAGAGCAACAAAGATAAAGAGGATTCATTGATTACATTATAACGTTACAAAGACAAAAAGACTTGTAGTGCTAAGTTTGTATTACATCAAAAGCTAAACTTTCATCAATAAACAAGAACATGTGACAACATTTTTCTACCAAATACAGTGCTGTAAGTACAATATTGAGTACAAACCTTTCCTTGTACTTTTCCACCAAAGGTTGACCGGGCATGATAAACTACAATCATAACATCACCACACACAGGGATATTTAGATCGATGAATGCACTAGCATCCTCGACCTCAAAACCCCTGCAAAGCAATATAGATATAATAAAAATAATATGCATCATTTATACAGCCCTTACTACAATGCAATGCACTGCATACTAATACTCCCGCTTTAGCACAGCTACACTGATCAGGCACTTAACCCTAATTCTCCCGGGGGGGGGGGGGCCATTATGGCCCCCCCCTCGACAATTTCCGCGATATATCTGCTGCGCAAAATTTTTTGACCTCGCCGCTCACTGACTTTTTACTTTCAAGTCTCGCGCAAATTTTGAGACCAAATTTGTGATGCCCGGGTACGCGGTTACGACATTACGCAACATTATGTAAGTGCATGTCAGACCAAAAATTGCTCATAAACGTGATTTCATGTACAAATCCAATGCAAATTGTGTATTTGGCCAAAATTCATAAATGTATCATTATTTCTACTTTTAATGATTAAAATTAATTAATTTTGTCTTGTTTATGATTAGAATTAAGTCTGGAACGATTTCCATCGAAAAAACAATAAAAAACAAAAAGTAAAAAAACAAAGAAATACATAAGAAATAAAAAAAACAATAAAATACATAAGAGCTCGGTCTTGGTACCAGAATTTTTTCATTCACAATTGTTAGGAATGCTATAAAGAATATTTTCACCAAAAAATAGCATTCTAGGAGCTTTATTTAGTGAATCAGAGCAAAAAGTATGATTTCATGAATAAATTAGCATAATTAATTCATATAAAATGAAAATATATGAATTCAGTGAAATTTACCAATGCAACTGCGTAGATTACGTCATTCTCTACCATCATGCAAATTTTCGTTGTGATCGCGCAATCCACGGCTGAGATCTTAAGGGGGGGCCATAATGGCCCCCCCCCCCCCCCCCCCCCCCCCCCGGGAATGACAAGAATCAAAATACCCCGGGAGATTGAGGGTTAAGTATTCATGGAATTTCTTCCTACCATGTATTAATCCATTTACATCTCCCAGGTGGAGACAGGCAAATAATGATAATAATAATAATTAGACTTATATCGGGCCAAATCCACTATGTAGAGTGCTCAAGGCGCTTTTTAGGAAATAAAATAAGCGCCATTCAGTTTTTCCCACCGCAAGCATTTTCCTTTTCTCATCATTTCTTGTTTTACCACCTTTGGAGTAGAATTGTGTAGATAAATGCCTTGCCTTTATGCAGTGAGATTTGCACCCCAGGCCTTGTTGAGCCACAACACCTCTAGATAAATAACACCCTAAGCTAGTAATATCTTTTAATCATTATATCATTAAATCATTATAATTGATATCATTATTTTGTAATTTCACTTAACAATTAAATATATGACAGTAATTTTTAATACAGGTAAAGAAAATAATAATATATAACCCAAGAGATTTCAAACTAAGAGCTACTCAAGATCGATGAAAGCAAGAAGATATATATTTTCTCCCTATTTATTTATTTTTTTTTTTTTTGGGGGGGGGGGGGGTTGTGAAAATAGAAAGTGGAAATTTACTGTTGATAATGTTAAATGTCAGTTGCAATACATATAGAAAAATTATTGCATTCTTAAAAAACCTTACACTTCAACTGATACAAGAATGAAGACAGCCAAACTTTAAGCCACGGAAAATTCCTCAAGAAATCAAAAACATATTATTTTCTTGATGTTACCTCATCCTCTCATACTCTTGTGATGTGGACAGAATCCTTTCCTCATCATGAAACACCTCACAAAATGGACGGCAACCACTCCTGTACACAAAAATAATATATTAAATCAATGGTATAATAATGATAAATAAATGTTCAGGCAAATCTGTTCTAAATTCCTAATATGATTGTAAGACGGCTGCAGACATACGGAAAAAGCACTACACATATGTTGCATATAATTATCACTTAATTTTAATGACAAACACATTGCCTCTGGTAAATGTTCCAATAACCTTGCATCAAAATAATGAGCTAAAATATGAAATGTTCTGGGCAAAAGAGACATAAAGTGGCATAAATTACCCCCCCCCCCAAAAAAAAAAAAGAAGTAACTTTTGGGTACATTTAAGCCCTATTAATCTGCAACAATTTGACTGAAACACAAGGTCTGATCATTTGTTTGATACCATATTGGTCACAATTTCTTAAAACTATTATCTTTTATAGATCTAACAAATAATTTTGATGGAATAATGTAATCATCTTCAGTTAAATATAATATCCATAACAAACTGTTTATTCAGATTTTCCCTCTTCTCATCATTTCTTGTTTTACCACCTTTGGAGTAGAACTGTTTAGTTAGGAAATTGATACTCACCTCATCTTGTTATAGAGTGGTACTGGAGTGAGTCTCAGGCTTCTAATAAGGAGTACTCTCTGATGAGGTTTGATAGGGGCAGTAGGAGACAGCATACCACAGATATACTCCATGTACCTAAGCAAAGATACATGGTGTATGGTGTTACAGAAGTGGCAAAATGAAAATGAAATAGAGCAATGTAAGGGAGAGGGAGGCTTGCTTCTGAAAGGACAAAAATACCTCTAAAAGTGCATGTATCATAAATGCAGACGGAGTTAAAGCTACACTGAACATTCCGTCCCAAACAATCCTAAATAGCCCTCACAAGCACCAATACAAATGAACATATAATTGATTCAACACATAGGATCATTTGGCAAGAAGTATAACATCCCTCTATTTAGAAAATATTGAAAGAGGAATACATATGAGATAACTACAAATGATGACAGGAATTCATTGAAGTAAACTTGTTAAAGAAATAAGACCATATTATAGAAATTTATTGTTTTTAAAGAAAAATAATCAACCTGTTTCTCTATTAAGGACATGGTGGCAAAAGTGGTATCAAAGTAACCAAAGTTTATCTGATGTTTTCAAATTTTGAATTATTATGATAAGAACCTACCTCTTCTGAGACGGTGTGATGCCAGGAGGCCCTCGCTTGACGGAGAACATATAGAGACTGACATCTACCGTACTAAACAGACGACAGAATGTAAGGAAGGAAGAGACTATCGTAGCTGAAGAGGCCTTGCCATCCTGTCGAATACAATCATAACGATTCAGTCAAATTAAATGCAATCAAATTCATTCGATTAACTTAAATGCATCACACCAATTCGATCAAATTGAAATGAAATCTTAGGAAGGAAGTATCTGAAGAGGCCTTGCTATTCTTTCAAATACAATTCCTACCAATTCAATCAATTAAATACAAGTATCCTTTCACATACAATCACATCATTTTAATAAAATAAAATGCAAGTATTATGTGAAATACAACCACATTAATTCATCTCATCAAATACAAGTATCCTGTCAAATACAATAACATCAATGCAATAACCACCACCAAGAAACTGGTCTAATGAATGGAAACAATATCTGATTTGTGTAATCAAAAGGTTGTTTTATCCTGCCAATTACAAATAAGAACAGATGCACTACTTACCACACAATGTACAACACACACATTCTTGGGATCCCTTTGCATCCAGAGATACATATTCCTACACACATGATACAGGAGAACTAGGTTTGGTGGTCTCTTGGCAGGGAACCCACAATCCGAAACCTATACATAATAAAAAAAGAAAAAATAAATAGAGTGAGGGGGTTGGATAAGAATAAAGGGGAAAGTCCAGGGCCCCTTCTTTCAAAGATTGATCCAATCAACCAAAACTATGCAAAGCCAGCAACGCCAACATCGAACATACATGTTTGTTTAAAATATTTTCTAGATATGATGTATATTCATACATTCATAGTTTTCTTGAAAATTCAGTGTGCTTCTCTTTGTTTTCTAAACATTGTGCAAATTTCCTAAAGAACAAATTATGACATTAATGGATTTCCATATACTTGAGGTTGATCGGATCAATCGTAACTTTTTGTACAGAATGATTTGGGAAGCATTTTGACATACATAAAAATGAAGAAAATTCTTTTTGAATGCTCTATTGCTCTAAGGCTATAATATAAAATTGCATTAAGAATGAAAAGGGTTGGTGTATTTGATTGGTCAGCCCTCTCCCCCAAAATAAGAAATAAAAACACTCATATATTAATGAAATTGTGCCTACAACATAAAGCTTAGCCATTGATCAGGGATTTGATTTCTATGATCAATTGCATTGATTATTATGTATGATGAATGAAAGACATCTGCCCCATGATAATTACTAAGCTTTACATTACATGCCCCTGATATAAGTTATCATTCATTCAGCAATGCAGACAATCAAATAAGAAATATAATTTGCTTTCATCTGGGTACCGTAACACAAAGGTTAGCGATTAATCGTACGCTTGATTTAAGAATTGATTGTACATTGTAGTCAATGCAATCAATCGTAGAAAAAATGTTCTACGATCATTGTCAAACTTTGAGTTACTGGCCCCTGGACTTGGAAAAAACGATGTATTCCAAAAGCAATATATTCAAAAAGGGAATGATCAACACACATGTATATCTATTCCTTTCAATTTTTTTTTACGCATCAAGTTATTCATGTGGGGTTGCTTTCTCCGCACTTACTCTATTTTCAAACTTGATAGGTCGATACGTCCTTTGTGATAGATTGAAGACATGGTAACGGCCAGCATGCCTGGTATCTAGGAAGCTTCGGACATCATCAATACCATTCTTGTAAGTGGACTCTAAGCCCTCGGCAGGAAACGACATAACAATGATCCTACTGGTGATGTATGATATATCCAGCTCTGACTTGGTGTAACTACATGAGAAAGGTGGACAAATAGACCTTGGAATTCTTGATAGCAACAAAAAAATCATTACATTGTGGTGAAACTGGAATTTTTATTCAAAGTCAGATAGGCGTCAGCTTTCAGAGGGAGCTGATAATTATTCCCTGACGCCAGACTTTTGTTACAATCACTGGAAATGCCTGTAACAGAGACATCTTGAGGAAAGTGAACCTGGGCCCCGTCTTACAAAGAGTAACGATTGATCCAATTAATCACAACTACGGAAAGCCAGCAACGTCAACATCGAAAATGCATGTTTGTTCAAAACGATTTTTTAGATATGATGTTTATTCATAAAATCATTGTTTTCTTGACAATTCAGTGTGCTCCCCTTTGTTTACAAAGGACATTTTTGTAGAAAAAAATTATGACACCGATGAATTTCCATAGAGTTATGAATGATGGGGCCTGCGTAACACTCATACATTCTTCGGCCAAGCCTGCTCAGCCTCAGGCAACTGTCAGGCCAGGGAATAAAGAGATAATTATGTTACTACATTAAAGGCAATTTCCAGTGGTATTACATAACATCTGCTGGTCATAAATATTGCTCTACCTACACTGGGGATTAATATCTGAATGATGTCAAATTCCTGATGAAAACACATGATTATCTATCTTTACATGTAGATACTCTTGTATTACAGCAAGAAGACAGGCTAAATTTGATGGCCTGGGAATCACTTACTAGTATCGAGTGTAATATTTGCAGAATCAGAAACCAGGCTGTTGCTGGTAAACTAGAATTCCTGATGACAGGGCATAAATATTTAGAATAGGTAAATATAAATCATTCTTTACATACAAGCAAAATGAAAATTCAAATTTCTAACATATTTTTTTTCAACCTGATTATATGAGCTGAGAAAATATCCATAGAGCATGTCAACAAGCTACTATGCCTCAATGAAATTTAAATGATTTTAAGGGCAAATAACCTCTCCTTACAAAATTCATTCTTATTGGAACATCATTAGCCAGGATTGTAGTCAAGGCCGGGAGTTTCGAGTCACGATGCTGCTGCAGAAAATGTTCTCACAAATACTTTGTACAAGTCCATCAGCCCCAAGGCCAAGACCGGCAAATTTGGCCTTGAAGCTTGCCTGAACTAGACCCCTGCCATTTGTATACTGTACCTTGCTACTGTCTGTGCAACCCTATTGGAGGTGTCTTTGAGGTTCCGTAGAAGATTCCCTCCAGCTCCTTTCATCATCCCTAGAAAGTTTCCTCCTGAGTCGGTAGATTCAGGTACAGCTGAATGAAAGTGAGAGAGAGAGCTAAAATAACAATAACTGGGAACATTACAAAATGACATCGGTTTAAGATGGACATGTGTTCTCATAGAAGAGAGCTTGGAATACCCTAAAACAAAGGTAGGAAAGAATTTTTAATTTTGAGGAGGTATTTTTCACAATGGGGCGACTGCTGAATTTTGGAGCTATTTCTTTCATTCCAAGTGCTGCTATTGTGTTCAACAAGCAATTAAGCTTTAAAAACATATTTTATTATTCTGCTGTATAGAGAATACTGATTTTCTAAATGTTCTTCCATTGATTTTTTTAAATTGTGTTTGAAAGTGGTCCTCTCTGCAACTAGCCATGTACATGAATAATAATAGGGCGCTTGAATAATAATAGGGCGCTGTGTGGTTGATGCGGACGTGATTTTTATCAGCTCTAATTTTGGAAGTTTTTAATATATTTTTCATCCTTTTAAAATCCGTATTTTTAATACTATTTGAATAAATAGATGACTTAGGTGTCATATTACAAGCCAGTAAAACTTTGATCGTTTTTGATTTCCGAAAATTGAGGATTGATTTGGATTGAAAATTTGTTCTCCTTCGTCGGTCATCGTTTGAAACTGCGTCCCGCTGTGAACGGGGATCTACGTGCGTACCCGGCCAGCCGGCCCCGGTACATAGGACCTGGATTTCGTGTGCAGCACTCTTCCGGTACCTAAATATGGCGGCGAGCACTACTTGAACTGACGTCGACGAAGTTATTTTCCTTCATCTGTTGTGTGATAAGCGGTGTCGTGAGTTTATTTATATTGCCGATTTTACTGTTTATATTTATTAAAGACTTATTTGCAATATTTCGTCAATGAGGTGTGTTTTTATGACATTTTAGACATTTGAAAATGTGGTTCTGTGACCGATTCATCTGTTCACTACGATTTTTACGAATACGATTCCATACTCTCGTTATTGCATGTGAACTTGAAGTTGAACTTAGTCAGGAGTAGATGTACAGTGAATGATTATTGCAATATGGATGCCCAAAGTGATCCTAAAGGAAATACGAAAGTAACAAAACCATCAAAAACTTTAAAACCTAAGTCACGACGTAAGGACACTGATGTAGAAAAAACTGAAGATGTTGTCATTGATTCTTGTGCACAATGTAAAAAACCCTTCGACAAGAACCAATCATGTATAGAATGTGAAAGATGCGAAGGATGGTTTTGTGCAAAATGTTGCGCCCTCTCACCGGATGAATTTTTACTTTTTAGAAATGTTTTAACTGCACATTGGTTCTGTAAGATATGTGAAAAGAAAGCCATGGAAGCAATCAAATGTGACCAAATTGTAGAAGAAAGATGCAAAAAATTTTTAAGTGACACAAGAGATAGATTGTCGAAACTTGAAGTGATGGCTGATCACTGGAAAGAAGTTGAGATTCAGTACACAAAAATTGATGTTGAATTAAAGAACTTACGAGAAGACATGAAAATCTATGGCCATGAACCACAGGATATCTCTGATTCAGTGAAATTGATTGTTAATGAATGCCTTGACGAGGAAAAGGAGAAAGACAAAAGAAGGTGCAATGTTATTATCCATGGCATACCTGAAAAAGAAACTGATGATAGGCAGGAGAAATTAGATGAAGATCTCGCCAGAGTTTCTTCAGTATTTGATATTCTCAAAATTGACTGCGAGTGTGAGTTCAAGACTTTAAGACTTGGAAAAGGTGGTCAACCTGGCCAAGACTCTAAGCCACGTCCTCTATTAGTAAAATTACCCAGTAGTTCCATCAGGGATAGCATATGTAAGCGTGCTATTCAACTGAAAAACGAATCATCAATGGAGGATGTGTATATCCAGCCTGATCGTACGAAGAAGGAGCGGTCAATAAGAGCAGAGTTGGTGAAGGAGCTGAAGAAAAGACAGTTGGCAGGTGACTCCACCTGGAGGATACAGAATGATAGACTCGTGAAAAAAAGACAAAACACTGAAATTGATAAAAATCAAACCGAATCGAGATCCTTTCGAGAAGAAAACTAAAACACATCGAAAAGACTATCAAAATACCACATCTTCAGTTTCTTCTGATCATTTTGATGTACATGTAGCACCAGAACACCTTAGATGCATGTATAGTAATGTAGACTCACTTCTTAACAAACGGGAAGAATTGGAAATACGAATTGACTTAGAGAAGCCTGATATTATTGCATTGACTGAGATTTTTCCCAAAAAACTCATTAACGGATACTGAGCTATTTGAATTTAATTTGCCGGGCTACCGACTTTTTTTACCAAGCAAACACAAAAGGGGAGTAGCTATTTATGTTCTCAAACACTTACAAGTTCAAGAACTTTTGCCAATCTCATGTGAATTTGAAGAAAGTGTGTGGTGTCTTCTGGAAACTGCTAGGGATAAGATTTTAATCGGATGCATTTACAGAAGCCCAAATAGTTCTGATGAAAATAATCAAAATCTTCTCAACCAGCTTCAAGAAGTTGTCTCTCGATACAACCATACTCATGTCATTATTGTTGGTGACTTTAATTTGCCAAACATAGACTGGGAAGGAAATTCAACAACTAGTCGCTGAAACTTTTCTGATCAGTTCTTGGAATTGCTTGATGATTTATTTCTGACACAATTGGTATCCGAACCTACAAGACAGAGAAATGGCCAGCGGGCTAATTTGTTGGACTTGTTAATTACAAATCATGAAGAGATAATTGAATACTGGAATTTGAGTTCTCCACTTGGAAAAAGTGACCATCTTGTACTTTCTTTCGAAATCGAGATGTACCCAGTTAGAATTAAACCAGGTCCTCGTTATGCATACTTTCGTGGCAATTATGAGGAAATGAAGAGTTATGTAAAGGATAACAACAGTTTTGCGGTACCATCTAACTCTGATGTAAACACCAGATGTGCACAGATAGTACAGGCCTTGAGAGAAGTGACAGATCTCTTTGTTCCTAAGATCAAACCATCACGTAGAAGGTCTGCATGGTTGGATAGGAAAGCAAGTGAGGCAGTTCAGGAGAAACACAAAGCATGGAATCGCTATCAGAAGAATAGAACTATCTCTAATAGATTGGATTACAATAAAGCCAGAAATAAAGCTACAAGTATTATCAAGCAGGCTAAAAAGAACTTTGAAAATAAACTTGCATCAGAGGTCAAAACAAATCCAAAAAGTTTTTGGCAATATGTACAAAATAAGACAAAATCCAAATCCTGTCTTGGAGAGTTGACTCGGCCAGACGGCACAACTGTGGATGATGACTTTGATAAAGCTGAGGTGTTAAATGACTTTTTTGCATCAATATTTACGCAAGAAGATACCAGTAATCTTCCTCCATTTCCTGATAGACCCTTTGACTCTACACTTAATGATATTGTCATTACAAGAGATATGGTTTTGGAAAGATTATTGATGCTGGACAAAACTAAGTCTCCAGGGCCGGACGAGATTCCAAATCGGATATTGAAAGAACTTGCAGATGAATTAGCCCAACCTCTTGCCGATCTCTTCAATGAATCCTTGAGGAGTGGTTCTGTTCCTGTAGCATGGAAGATGGCGAATGTAACTCCATTATTCAAAAGAGGAGATAAACGTAATCCCAACAATTATAGACCAGTGAGTTTAACAAGTACAATTGGCAAAGTTATGGAGCAGATTATTCGTGAAAAGATTATTAATCACATGGTTACAAACCAGCTGTATAGCTCACATCAACATGGATTCAGAAAAGGCAAATCATGTGCTACTCAACTTCTGGAAGTTATTGAGGAATGGACTAAGGATTTGGATAAAGGAAAATCAATTGACTGTATATATTTGGACTACAAAAAAGCATTTGATAGCGTCCCCCATCAAAGACTTCTGCTTAAGCTTCATTCATATGGAATCAGAGGTAGTGTCTTGAACTGGATCAGATCCTTCTTAAAGAACAGAGAGCAACGGGTGGTTGTTAATGGAGTTTTCTCAAATTCTGTTAGAGTCAGTAGTGGAATTCCCCAAGGGAGTGTTATCGGTCCGGAGCTATTTCTGATTTTCATAAATGATTTACCAGATGTCCTAGCTTCTCAAGCAAGTGTTATCAAGTTATTTGCTGACGATACCAAATTATTTGCTGAAGTTAACAACGATCAAGAATGGGAAATCCTTCAAGCTGATTTACTGAGGATTCAAAGTTGGGCAATCTTATGGCAACTTCCCTTCAATACAGGAAAATGTAAAGTCCTTCACTATGGCAGAAAGAACCTGCACTATGACTATAAGTTAAGTTTGGATGGCCCGACCATCGAAGTCAGCCACAGTGAAAAGGACTTAGGTGTCATTTTCGACGATCAGCTAAGTTTTTCTCAACACATAGATCAGATAGCAAAAGCAGGAAATAAGAAGATGGGGATCATCAAGAGATCTTTCTCATTCCTTGAACCTAAGAGCTTCAAACTACTTTATAAGTCCATAGTTCGACCTGCTTTGGAGTATTGTTCACAGATTTGGCATCCATACTTGAAGGAGGATCAGGAGAAACTCGAGAGAGTTCAACGAAGAGCTACAAAAGCAGTTCCAAGTTTACAGGTCAAGAGCTACCCGGAAAGATTGGCCCAATTGAAGTTACCTTCATTATCTTACCGACGTCACAGAGCAGATCTTGTCCAAGTATTCCGAATAACTCAAGGAACTGACGATCTAGAGACTTCTAAATTCTTCAAATTCAATGAAGACTCCAGAACTAGAGGACATATATATAAGATTGAGAAACCCAGAGCAAATACTCGAAAAAGACAAAATTCTTTCTCACACCGAGTAGTATCAGAGTGGAATAACCTGCCAAATCAAGTTGTGAAGAGTACTTCCATAAACTCTTTCAAATCAAACTTAGAGAAATCTTGGAACCTCAAAAAGGAAAAGTTTAACCCTGACCAATCCTTTACTTGCCCATGTTCCCATTAATAACGTTACCTGCTGAAACCACACATCGCCATATAACCTGTACCAGTTTATCTTCCACTATAATGACTTCATGAAATCAAGAAATTGGAAGGAGGAGAGGGGCAAACAAGTTTTTTAGGTAAAACTTTACGCCCACAACAAGGTATGTTACAAGGTATGTTATGTTACATGTCATACAATTCACATAAATCATTTGACTGTTTGTGATGCTTGGAAAACCTAATAGCTCACCCATTCGAACTACCCAGAAACTGAAAAAAGTTTCAACCCTATTCACAGAGAGAGAGTTATATCTGAGTAAAGTTTACCTTCTTTTTCTGGTTGTTTCTTGGCAGGACTGGCAGTGGTTTGGACTGGACTGGTCTCAAGTAATCTCAAAGGGCCTTTCAATGTCACCTCTCGAGCAGCTGCAATTTCCTGAAGTTGAGCAATGACAACCTCCACAGGAGGTCTGCTGCGTGGATCTACTTGTAACATTGCACCTGTGCGAAAACACACAAACCCAAATACCCAGTTGCGTCATCTAAAAGAAGGTAATTACTATCTGTAAATTTTTATGATGCATGGATTAAAGAAAAAGACTTCACTTCATGTGTAAAATCTGGGCCACATCCTATAATTCCAATTACTTACAAAACTGACCAACTTATTCGAATGAACATGAAATTACATAAGAGTTGGAAACAGTGACAGTCTATAATAAAAAGTGTTGTAAATGTTGACAGATCCATTTGTGTGTCGATGGGGGGCGGGGGTGCATAAGTATAAATTATAAACCATTCATATGATCTCTGATATCAGACATATCAACTCATTGAACTCGAAAATCGGATGATATTGCTCAAATCTAAGAAAAAAAACACAGTATTTTCAATATGATTATGCAGCAAAACTATCAAGAAATATAGAAAATTCTTATTAAAAAAAGGGAAAGTCGTATCTAAATAAGAGAAGATCGCAATCAAAATGGTAAAAAATTCATATTCTTTCACATTAATTTCAGATGGATGAGAAGGCGGCTAATATTGAGTACTCACGTATAAGATCATGTAAAATCATGTATTCTTGGTCATCCTCTGGAATGGCATAGTTTGCATTGATTATTCTAAGCTTTGCTGAGTCTTCAAAGGGATGCTGTCTATAGCACATGGTATACAACATACATCCTAATGCCTGTCAATAAAATAAAACAAAATTCAAATATATGACCATCTGACTTCAAAATAACAGGTGGGGGGGCTCACTGCAATTTGCCAAATTGATGTTTTGGGCTTCAAAATGAAAATTACTTTTTTCTTCCTATATACTTATCGAGTCAAGAAATTCACTTTTAAAAAAGAAAGAAAAAAAGGGGGGTTGATCCAGAGGTTCACTTCATTTACATTTAGAAAAGTTGGCCCCGGAAGTAATAACCATGGTAATAACCATGTATAATTGATGCACATTAGATAAAAATTTTAAAAAGTAGCTCTGACTTTGGGAAAGGTAACTTTATTATAGAAGGAACATACATGTGTCCTTTGACAAGGTATCAATCCCTTTCCCAGCCCAGGAGGGTGTTTCATAAAGCTGTTCGTAAGTTAAGAGCAACTTTAAGAACGACTGGTAAACCTTTCTTACGCTCTAAATAATCACCTATGAACATTCAAAGGTCAATATCATTTACCACAAGAAAGGATCACAAGAAAGGATTACCAGTCGTTCTTAAAGTCGCTCTTATCTTACGATCAGCTTTATGAAACAGCCCCCTGGTGTTAAATGGTTACCCAGGAGGATGCATAAGCCCATGCAGTATGCCTAGCAATTGATACTGTTGAATGCTCCCCAGGGAGTGAAGAATATTCATATATTGTATGAGGGATTACCAGGATACGATGACTGGGGTAACAATATATCTGTAAAGTGCTTAGAGATGTAATAAAGTAACATAAATGCTACATAAAAGCAGAATATCATTATTATAACTTTCATTATTTACTCACCCATACATCCATGGCATGACTAATTGGAAAGTTCTGATAAAGGTCCAAGATTTCAGGAGGTCTGTACATTGGTGTAGTGTGTCTAGCCAACTGTCAAAAAAGGAGACAAATCATTACTACTTCATGCATAACATAATCTGTTCTTCATTTCAACACTTGGGATAATTTGCTTCGTTACTGAATTTGAGAAAAACGGATTCAATATCGCGCATTTCACTGGACTAAACCAAAGTCTAGACAAAACAATTCTGAGAAGTATTGTAAAGTTAATACATATAAAATAATTTGCATTACATGCATCACAAGAAAAACATTACATTATAATTCTGGGCAGCTCAAGATGAGTCTGAACAAAATATGAAACTCTCAATCAAGACTCAGAAATGAGTCTTTACAAGATAAGACTTCATCATACATATAAGACTTGAATTGAGGATTAGTCAAATTCATCTATTAAATAAACAAATTTGATATTTTATTGAAGAAAAAACTAAGCAAAATACTCATTTTTCTGGTTTCAGTATTGCATTGGCTGGCAGCCCATGAACAGGAAAATAACTGAAAACAGTAGAAGATTTCTGTAACACAAAGCTTTATAGCAAGTGATCGTGAAGCTGTTTTATTAAGATTGATCACAACTGATCACACAATAATGAATGCAATCAATTGTAGAAATCATCACAACAATCAAACACTAAGGCCTGAATTCACTAAGGTGGTTTTGAAACCCACGGTTGAATCAATGGTTTATGCAGATTTCCTGTATAAATTACCCTTAATTTAGCGCGAATCGGGCATGTGTGTAAAAATGCATCCAATGCTGATGCGCGCTTTTGTCACAGTAAACCAAATTGACGCCTTTTACCATGGTTGAGAGTAGACTCATTATTCAAAACAGTGGACTCATGAATAAAATAGCGTGGATAACCAACAGGCGTCAATTTGGCGCACTGTGGCAAAAGCATGCATCGGCACTGGACATTTTTCCACATACCCGGTAAATTAAGCATAATTTATACAGGAAATCTGCATAAACCATGGACTCAACCGTGGGTTTCAAAACCACCTTAGTGAATTCAGGCCTTAGTGTTTGATTGTTGTGATGATTTCTACAATTGATTGCATTCATTATTGTGTGATCAGTTGTGATCAATCTAAAAAAAACAGCTTCACGATCACTTGCTATAAAGCTTTGTGTTACAGAAACCAGAAATCTTCTACTGTTTTCAGTACCACCTTTGTGAATTCGGGCCTTAGTTACAGGGTCCCACCATTGTAATGAAGCTGATAATGGGAAGAATGTGACAAGATGTTAAGTGTTGATAAAAGGATTTGGGCCATATTTGTCATTTCAAAAGTTATTTTTGGAGCTAGGGAAGGCAATCTAGATTGTGCTTCCAACACAGATACCATTACCAGCACCAAAACCAATACTAACGCCAATACCGACACCATCACCACCAACACCAATACCAACATCGATACCAACATCAATACCAACACCAATACAAACACCAACACCGAACTTTAAATCATGCAATGAATGATTTACCTCATCTTCTAATGTGGTTCTTTTGAGTGAGCTCCATGATGAATCAGGATGGTAGGATTTACTGGTAGCACTACCAAAATCACAAAGCTTCAATGTCTTCTTACTACCAATCAAAAAATTCTCAAGCTGGAAAGGATGAAAACAAAATAATTATAATAACAAAATTTACTTACATCTCTAGATGCTTCCAAAGGACTTAGATATCATAAAATAACGATAAGATAACATTGAAACAAAGAGTTACGTAAATAGGAACTCGTTGGACAAAGGTAGTTAATAACCTTAGTAACTTTCGCCCATAAGATTAAAGTTTTGACATTGAATTCATCTGTTTTTGTTGTAGATTCATGATCTAATGGCATTTGAAATAATTTTGTGAGACCTAAAAGACTAAACTTCAACAAAAAGATGATGTAAAATGATTTAAGTTAGGAAAATTTGATTTCAAGCTTGTTGTAATATATACATAGATAGATCACAACTGGAAAGTGCTAGTATTCTGACCCACAAATTGCTGTTAAAGTTATTCTTGGAGCAAATACAATTTGATATCATATGAATTCATAACAGACTTTATAACCTTGAAATTTTAGAAATGTCCTGAGCAGTGTTTTAAAACAACAACAATTACAAAGCCTTCATCAACTTTATTTATGATAAATGTAAAAAGATAATTTTGAGGCCAAAAGTTAATGCTTGCTAAGACTTGGGTATTGGAGTAATGAAAAATAACTTACACTTGAAATCAAGGTAGTGTCACAAAATCTACATGTATAAATGATGGTGAGTATACATGCATATAAAATTAAATTAAAACTACAGCTAGTTTAGTAAAACAGAGCTTCATACAAGCTTTGAGCAATTCAACAATCCAAGCCATTGAAATTCTTATCTACATCACAGCAGACACACACTCACTTTGATATCCCTATGTGTGACTGGAGGCGTCTGTTTATGCATGTGCTGCACACCACGGCATGCCTGGTAGAATGCTTGCAGGACCTCATCACAGCTGAGTGGCATGGAACGCTGATTGATAACATCCACTAGCTGTCCTCCAGGACACAGCTCCATCAGAAGAAGGTATTCTGATTGACCATGGTCTGTATCATCCTTCCCGATGGATGCAGCAGAGAAGAACTGGACGATGCTTGGGTGACCTGATAACCTTTTCTGTGATATAAGGGAGCTAAGGAAACATATTGCCACAGGTTTTTTTTACTGGTATTCAATTACTTGTACCTCTCTTGCAAGGGTAAGAAAATTAAAAATACAATGCAAAATATTAGGGGAGATTGACTAGAAACACCACATTCGAAACATGCAAATTTTCAGGTGCAACTCTATCTAGTCAGCCAAATAGTCATAAGAGTTTTTTAACAAATGAAAGAAAATCAGAAAGAATGAATGTTAGTACTCTATTATTTTATTAATTGTCAAAATATGACATTGTGTATTGCAAGATAATTTAGGAACAAATTTTATTAAGCCCATTTTTCTTAACTTCTCAAGATCTTTTACAGTAAGCAAAGGTAATTTCGGTGACATTAAAAATGTTAAGCTTCAAACTAATTTTCTTCTATATATCTCTGAATCCTTGCCTGAAATTCTTCTACATTTATCCAAATAGCAAGGCTCGACATTAGCGGTGGCCCGGGGCCACCAGAAATTCACCTCGGGCAACCATTAATGAAAAAATATTAAGTTTTGGTGGCCCGAATCGGGCAACCAATAATTTTCAGAATAGCGCAATTTTTCTCCCCATTTTGCACGCATTTATCAACTTTCTACAATTCAAATTGCAAGCCAGTTCGTCATGCGCCCTTTTTGTTGATCTACACACAAAGTTGGCCTACCGCTATAGCATTAAGTAGCTTTTATGAGCTTGCATGAGCTTTGCATGCTTGAAGCAGCTGTGCGTTAGCATCCTATTCAGACTCAGGGAGCTGCAATACGAAATGTTGCTGCTAAGAAATCTTCCACAGAACTGTGAAAATCCAAGTCAAAGTCACATTTTACACCAATGAAATGCCCTTCTACAGACTTTTTTGCTAAAATCTGGTGTATCCTGATTATTTGCAAGCATTAAAAAGAGGAATCATGACCTCTCTTTTGACTCAAAAAGACCGTTTTCCAAATGAAAATAATACACATAAAAACACATAGGCGAGTACATCACAGTCCCACATGTGCATTTGTATATGTTGTTACTTGGTTTCTTTCGAAGCTGTGTCTTTTCCGGTCTTTTCTAGCCAAAAATAAACAGACAGTTACTTTCTTTCTTGTTTATAAATGATTTCTTAAACAACTCTTGAGAAAGTAAATACTTTGGGAAGGCATTTCATTAATATGAAATGTGAATTTTTCCAACATTTTGGCAAATTTAGGGAAGGAATTTTCTTTTTTTTACAGTGGTTAAACCATTTATACCCATTTATTCATTTTTAATGTTTTTCTTTATTTTTTCGGGCCACCAAACTTTAATATCGGGCCACTAAAAAAAATTATTTGAAGATTTTGGTGGCCCAAACGGGCCACCACCAAAAAAAGTTAATGTGGAGCCTTGCAAATAGTTATGTTTAAGTTGATTTCGGTGGTTGATAATTTTTTACAAGATATATATGGATCTATTTTTTATTTAAAAAAAAACTCATTTGGCTGCCTATTTTGCGTTCAAAACTTTATCATATTTGTTTATGAAGTCACATGGTCAGCAATGTATTTTGACCTACAATACTAACTACAGACACTACATGTATGTATTTTTTTTATCACTATTTATTCAATGATCAGAGACTTTAAAAGGTGTTGAAGAGAATCAAAAGATACAAGAATGGCAATTTCCTGGAGAATCTCTTTGGATTTTTCCTCATCATTAGCCAAAAGTCTCTGAAAAGAAAAGGAAATGAAACAGATGAAGCAAGTTATATTAGTGTGAAACCCCTACATGTAGCCTTCTTGTTTGAAATGTAACTCCCATCCACATCTTCTCCCATCCATGACCCTCCTCTTCTTTCCTCCTCTGTCTGTCTCTCTATCTCTCTCCAAATGGCACTTATCCCACCACTAGAATGTCTAATTACCACTTGCGCTCATTATCACATGGTTAACTATTTGGTATAATTTGCCTTATAAATCCAAAATTAAAATACATGTACTTTATACTATAATGGGGCTAGCTAATAAATGAGATTAGCTACATGTACATCTTAACCACAACCATTTGTTAGAAGGAATGGACAGACACATCTTTGATTTGGCAAAAACACACATGTGAGTTCTGGAGTGTATCAGAGGGATACATGTACATACTGTACATGTTTAAGCAGCTGCTTATTAAACCGTGAACCTAGTTATAGGTAAAGTGACAGTGTATTTTTACATGTAAATTAATCATTTCTTACCTTAAGAGCAAATTCCTTTCCAGTATTGTTTTCTTGAGCAACAAAGACAAATGCAAACCCTCCTGTTACATAAGATAGAAAAATAAAATAGAATTTATTAAAAATGAAAAGAAAATAATAAGATACATGTACCGGTAATTCAAAAGATTATTGTGAAATTAACTTTAATCACCATCAAATACAAAGAAGAGCCTGTCTTACATTATATTATGAAATTTGTTTTGAAGAAACAATAGAAATATTTTTCTCATAGAAAGGTATGAAATGATGTGTCTTATGATGTATTAAACACACAAACTCAGTCATCTCAAATTCTATGAGAGAATAATGTTATATCACACAACACATTGAGGAGCTGCTCATCTGCCTTCAAGAAATCACAACTTTTAAAACTACGTTATTCTTTGGTGGATTTTCATCAAAGATTCACAAATGTTGTCTATACCGGTAATTTTTCTGCATCAAAACCAACTTCCCCTTTAATAATTTTCGAATGCTTTTGCTTATTAAAGTTTATCCCATTTCTTATTGTCTATGATTTTATAATCATGTACAATTGAATGGCTAACTACATCATCAGGATTGATTTAAGTAACTGTTCAATTTACTTTCACTTGGTTACATTGCAATTGGTGACAATTAGTGACATCATTAATTCTTCATCATCATCATCACCATCATCATTATCATCGTCATCATCATCATCGTCATCATCATCTTCATTATCATCGTCATTATCATCATCATTAGTTTACCATTTAACCATCACCAATTCACCATCATCATCATCATTATCACAATCACCATCACTATCATCATCATCTTCATCATCATCACAATCACCATCACCATCTTCATCGCCATCTTCATCATCATCATCATCACCATCATCATCATCTTCATCATCATCTGGTACTGGATGAAAGCGCGATCCTGTACTCCCGGTCGCTTCTTCGTATCAATTACTGCTGAAAGTTAAAGGGGAATCCAGCCTTGGCCATTAAATGTTGTGTTGGGAAGGAGAAAAATAAATTAAACGGAATGGTGAAAGTTTGAAAGAAATCGGACAAGCAATAAGTTATAGCTGCTTTGAAATTGAGATCACTAATACAATGTAGATTTCAAATTGGCAACTGGGTAAGTAGATTATGACAAGGGGCAAGGACAACTTTCTCATAGGCCATGTACTTTATTATCAGGGATTTGTGGTTTTCTCTTGAGTACCCATTCCCCTGGGGCAGTAATTTAAATATAACCCTGGTAGTATATTGTTTTATGTCCTCATGAAAGAAAAATATAATTTGAAATAAAACTTTTGGGAAAAATTACATTTTAGCCATAATATGTATTGGAGAACATGGAAGAGTAGTCCTTGCCTTACATCACTATGACACCCCATATGCGGCCAATTTGAAGTCTCCATGGGTATAGTGATTACCAATATTTACAACTTTAAAAAATTCATAACTTTCTTGTTGTTTGTCCAATATTGTTCAAACTTTCACCTATCAACTTGTCTGATTTTCCTTATAAAAACAAGTTTTTATTTGGGTTGGATTCCCCTTTAAGTTCATGAGCAATTTACTCATATTCCCTTTGCACATGTTATGAGCTGAGCACTCACAGGGAAGAGGGGCTCTTTATCATTCTCTCTAATCATGACTTTTTAAGATTCATGTTCATTCCCTATTTTTTCCATTGCTAGTAAATAACCAAAGTTGCCATTGGGCAATTTAATGATTTGTTTCTAAGAATGATTGCAGAGCCAGATAAAATTTCAAAAATGGATGAATGAATAATACAATAAATCTACAAGTAGGGTGTCTGGAGAAAAAAAAAACATTTGCTTATTATCTAAAAAAAAATATTGAATGTGATTTGTGGATTTGAAGAGAAATAATCATCAGAATAACAGAAAGCATAATATTTCATGAAAAATTCAAAATAATGGCTTCAAAAATGAAGAATGAAATCAGACATTTTTCAATTTTTTCCTGCCATAGCCTGTGTACAGTACATGTAGTTAAAAAATGGGACACATACAAATCCAAATTTTAGCTTCTGAAAGCTGTTATTTTTTTTCTTTGTGCCAAAAACTTGTCTGCAGAGTGTCAGATAGTAAATTTGACACTCTTTCTGATGGTATGATTTTATTTTCAATTTGAAAATTAAATCAGTGTAAAATTGCAACAAAGTGAAACAAATTGTGCCGAACAGAGAAATTCAATTTTCCCACAGTAAATGGGGAAATAGCAATCTCAAAACTAGACAGCTGGCAGCCGTCTGTTTCAACAAGTTTTTTAACATCTTAATTGTTGATGTGGAAGAGGTTCATCGTGGTGAAGGATTGAGTAGAAGAATTAACCAGTTGTCTCACGATGTAACAAACGTAGTGTGAAAGCGACGTTAATTCTTCTACTCAATCTTAATTGTTTTCAAATTTCTCCTCGTACACAGACGGCTCGCCATCGTGCAGCCACCATTAGGGGGTTAAAAATGCAAAATCCTTCCCCCCCCCCAACATTCATTGATGTTTGTCTTTATTTCATGAAAATATATAAAGAGAACTGGACCAAAATGAAGGTTATTATTCTGTTTTGGCCTGAAATGCACCAATACAGGAAAAAAAATAAACTTAAAAGGAAAAA
Organism: Lytechinus pictus; assembly: GCF_037042905.1. Classification (NCBI taxonomy): domain Eukaryota; kingdom Metazoa; phylum Echinodermata; class Echinoidea; order Temnopleuroida; family Toxopneustidae; genus Lytechinus; species Lytechinus pictus. Next base: position 34,414,095 of record NC_087255.1, on the reverse strand, counting down.
GCAGTGACTTACTTCGGCTGTCGCACAACTTCCACTTCCCTGGTTTATTCGAACATAATACATAAACATATGGCAATTGAGTTTGCACAGATTGAGTTAGAACTTCGGTCTCTGTAATTGGTGAGTGGAGCCAACGGAGTTCAGCGGAACAACCAATATCACAGAGACCGAAGCTTTTTTTTTTTTTTTTTAGTCTATCTCAAAACACGCAAAGCCAAAGGGTTTGCACGTCTTTGCAATGTCTTTCTTAATCTGATTCTTAGATCTAATCCTCATTTCTTTATGATCCTAATTTGTCCTTAGCATAAAAAGAAGCTCCTGAATTTTCTCTTTCCTAACATTCCAAATATGAGTTGAAAATTAATTCAGATCACATTTTTTTTCATGGACATTGTCCATCAATCATCACACCACCACTGGCACTGCTAGCAATAGCATGTATACACTGCACTGCATGCACTGCGAGGCAATGCCAATCACACACACACCCCTTTACCTTCGGCGATAACTCTCCTCACTCGCAGCTTGGTGTCGCCGAGTTCGACCTGCTGACCAACAAAATCACTTCCTCTATCGCTCTGACTGCCAAGCAATCCAAACGCCGATTTGAATAAATCAGACATTATTGAGATGGGCACATAACAAGTTCAAAATGAAATTATAATGCATTTAATACATTTTAAACGTTCTCGCAAATCTTCGGATCAGTCAGCTTGCCTCCTCGTCAACCACTTTCGTGTATTTTACGTGCGCCGTGGTACTTTACAACTCGACCTTGCACAAATCGCCAGTTGATAGCACTGATCTCTGTGCACTGTGGTTGATAGAAGGATTGATTATTAAAGGTGAATGCTGAAGATGAATAATATTTAAAAAAAATATATATATTTATCCGGGTATGTTATGAACCTACAATCATGTGTGACGGGTATAAGGGATAGACCCTAGTTGAGCTTGAGGAATATAACTTTTTATTTCACTAAAAACTTAAATATGAAAATATTACTTTTTTAATTGGATCGAAGCCTATATTGCTTTTTGATCAAAATTCCAAAGGGCTTCAGTCATCCCATTCGGTTCATGCTTCAATAATTATTGGCCCACGTAGTTTACTCTTCGATCCGAGCTTTTTCAGGCATATAAATAGTTTGCATGATCAAGTGAAATAGAAATCGACTTTTTGACGATTTCATGAATAAAAAAATGTATTTTTAATTAGACTGGAGATGATGAAACCCGGGGGATGAAACAGGCATGCAGAGGAAACAAAACGAGTGCTGGGAAAGTGGCGAAATAAAATGAGCTTATTTTGTACTGGCCGAATTTTACACACCGGCAAAATAGGAATCATAATAAAAAAAAAGGGGGGGGTACGGTAGCATACTATGATAAAACGCAAATTATCTCCCCATATCTGTAGGGGAAGGTGGGGTAAGATGAGCCATTTTTTCGCCGTTTGCAGTTAGAACTGATATGGTTAATAATCTTGAAGAACCTTGCCTTAAAATATATTTCTTGGGAAACATGTTTTACCTATATAGGCCTATAACCGGCCTAACATACCCCCACACTGCATGAAAGTCACTGTCACGTAGGACAATAACTCAACTTGCCCCACCGAGTGGGGCACACGGGATAAGTTGGGCCACCTTATGGGGTAAGTTGAGCCACAAAAACTATGTACAAAAGGTATGGCCGGACAAGAACCAGCATGACAATTTTTTATTTAAAGGTCGACAAGTCCACCCCCAAAAATGTTGTTTTGAATAAACTAGTAGAACGCTGAAAATCACATCAAATTGGATGTAAAATTATGGCATTTTTTATTTTCGCTTATTTTTCGCAAAATAATGCAGCGACATGCAAATGAGACAGTCGATGATGTCCCTCATTACTTATTTTGCTTTAATTTTTATTGTTTGAATCAATATTTCTTTTTTTTATATACATATTTGACAAGGACCAACAGCTGAACCATATAGAATTCCACATGTTCAGGGAGGATAATTTGTTGTTTCGCATGAGGAGAAAATTAGAGTATTCGTATTTCATATAATAAGATACAAGAGAAATAGTGAGTGGATGACGTCATCAGTCTCCATTTGCATATACCGACAAGCATGCATGTGCATAAACTGTTTTGTGAAATTAAGAGAAACTTTGAAATGTCATAACTTTCGTAAGTACATCCGATTTTGATGAAATTTTCAGTGTTGTATTTTTCTCTTTTAAATATTCAAATAAAATTTTTGATGAGGTGCACCAAGAAATCCCGGTGCAAATGGGGTGTACGACACGTGCGTACGGCTTAACAGGGGCCGCGGAACCGGGGGGGGGGGGGCTGGGGGGCTTCAGCCCCCCCCCCCCCCACTTTTTTCCAAAACCGTGTATACAAAAACGTAAAAATGACCATATGATTGTGATTTTTAGCATGGTCAGCCCCCCCCCCCCACTTTTGGCTCAGCCCCCCACTTTGAAAACCGTTCCGCGTCCCCTGCTTATAATACCATCGAGGTGCAAGTTAGCTCTTATGCGAGAGTACGTGTCTGTTATTGTACACATATACACCTTTGCGCGCACCCCACTCATACCGTGTTTACACTTAATCGGCATTTGAATCGGCTCGCGGTTCTGAACCGCGAGCCGATTCAGCATCGGCTTTTTCATAGCGTGTAAACGCGAGCAACTTGAATCGGCTCGCGGTTCAGAACCGGCAATTTGCACCACCAAAGTAATAGGTTCTGAACCGCGAGCCGATGCAGAATCGGCTTTTTTACTACGTGTAAACAAAATTCCGATTCTGCACCGGCAATTTGTGCGCATTTCAATTACTTTACCATTGTGACGTAATTGTAAGCGCACTGATCCAGCGTTGTCTTTATTATGACGTATATTGTAGGGGGATTGTAGGTATGCGTATCATTTCAGGTTTTTGCATCGGCTCGCGGTTCTGAACCGCGAGCTGTAACAACGTGTAAACGCAATCCAAATGCCGATTCTGCATCGGCATTTGGTTCAGAACCAATTGCCGATTAAGTGTAAACACGGTATCAGTCTCGCTGATATACGTATGGTAAAGTTGATTTGTGATCGAAGATTACCCGAAATAACAATGCACTAACGCCACACTTAACCAAAGTGAAATAATTTGTTAATTATTTAATATTTATGTGATAACTGTTTCAAAAACACTTTTGATTACGTATACATTTGGAGAAACAGTAAATAAATCTACTTGAATCACAACTATCAGCACAAGTCAAAAAAGAATCAGATCATATCGATATAGGGACCTCAACCGGGCGCGTAGCCAGGGGGGGCGGTGGGGGCGGTCGCCCCCCCCCCCCCCAAAACGTCCCCAAAAAGAAAAAAAAGAAGGGAAAAAAGAGAGGAGAAAAGGAAAAGGGAAGGGAGGAAAGGGAAGAAAGGTAGCTTTTTTTTTTTTTTTCTTTTTATTCTTTTTGTTTTCTCAAAAGAGAAACTCCTTCACTCTTGCTCTAAATTTATGATTATGAATTTTGCTTCCGCGCTGCGCGCGGTTAAATGAAAATATTGAAGATCTCCATTGTTTCCCCCACCCTTTCTCTAACCCTGTTTTTCTACCTCAGCTATATGTGTTTATTGCCAGTAAAAGTTCAAATGTATACATTAGGGCATGGAATTAGAGTAAGGTTAGGCCGAAGTATATAAAGTTATCTTTTTTTTTAATTGATCGCGCAACTTCTGGTCGGGTCGGCTCCGGGCGGGTAAAATCTTTCTATCAATTTCTGCCGTCACCTCCATAAAGTCAACTTCTCCCGCTTTTCAGCTCATTACTAAACAACCGTAATTTTTGGGGCAAACAGGTTCCTAATCCAAAAAGAGGAAGGTATAAAATTCGTATCGTATAAGGGTATTAAATAAAAAAGTACAATATTTTTTATCAAATTCTATTCAACTTCATGTCATTTCCCTGTACATTCATCTCCTGTCCTGTTTTTCGCCCTCAGTTTGAAATTTTGAATGACTCTTAAGTTTCTTTATAATTCAAAATGAAGCGCTTCAGGATAAGTCAAAGAAATTAGGCATCCTTTTTATATAATTTCAATAAATCACAGAAGTTTCAACTTTTTGCGCACTATTTTCCTTTTAATGAAGTTCAATAATCTTAGAAAATTAATTGAATTGAGCCGATGGGGTATTGGAGATATCTGCATTATTTTGATGAAACATCCGCCCTTTGAAATTTCAGGGTTTCGTTGCTCTGCGCGGGGAGGAATATCTTCCTATTGGCATGTACACTTCTTCTCCTCTGTTTTGCGAGTTAAAGATATGCACTGTCGCTAAATTGTTTGTAATCAAATCTAATCTTTCCAAGGGAAGTATTCAATATATGTTTGAGAATATCCTTTTCTCGGGACCCTTTTCATGGCAAAAAATTGATAAAACGCTTTAGCTTCCGCACTTCGCGCGGGGTTATTATCATTTTAATTTCCTCCATTGTATTCCTTTTTTGTGCGTTCACAATCTTTTTTTAAAACAAGGTTCATGAAAACCAGGTTCAAAATCACAATATAGTCAACTGAATTGGAGCTGATATAGATACTAGAGACAAGAGAGACGACTCCTTTTCATTTCAATTTATGAAACACCAAAAGCTTCGCGCTTCGCGCGGGAGGGGGAAACTCCCCCTCCCTGCACCCACCCCCTAGGGAGCGCGCTTCGCGCGCTCTGTAAGCGTTGGCACGCTTCGCGTGCATTTACCGCCCCCTCCAAAATGAAATCCTGGCTACGCGGTTGCTCAACCCCAGTCTCAGCGCTTCTCGCTGGCATAGCGGGAAGAATCTTGACTAAAGATAAAAAGAGGTAAGTTCGAGTCCCAACTAAAGTACATGTAACTAAAAATCGATACAGAAATTGAATGGACCGGAAATCCCCTATTTGGGGTGTATGTGTGCACCCCTAGGGGTACTCGTATAGGGACAAGCCTGTGCACATAGGGGTGTAAAATTGAACCGTATTTCTTAGTGTGTGGACTTGTCCTTTAATTAAAGTCTTTTCACTTGCTCATTCTCAATAAATACTAACATTCTTTTTGGTTCTCAGATACGCCCTTATTATATTCAAAGATGCGTGTGGGTAAAAAGCGATTATCTATTTCACACCTTTTTTTTCTTTTTACTTTTTTGACTGAAATTTGTATTTTTCCCTCTGAAAAATTTATATATTTTTAACGTTAAAAACAATGTAGTGGAGTTAGGGGTAATGCAAATGGGTAATGACACCGCCACAATGTCTGACTCTTTCATTATTGGCTCAACTTACCCCGCCTTTCCCTATATGATCCAAGCTTTCCTCTTTACGTTTAAGTTCTCTATAGGCCATGATAATTTTGTCATTGCATGAACAATTAACCTAGCTCAGTTCCCCTAATTTACTTTCTCCTAGCCCCCAAGCCCATATCCCGGCTCCGCCCCCGGCCCTGGTCTGTCGGATCTCCCGGTGTTTCTCATGCACCGGTCTCTAAGTAAGTTACTCTTTAAATTAGTAGTTACCCCCAATTCGAGTCACATTGGGTGTCGATCCATCCATTAGTGAGCCGAATTGGTTTATTATTTTCGGGATTACTTTATTACAAGGAATAATAAATAAATGATAAATAATACTGTTAAAAATACTATTATTTATTTTGTTTATTATTACAAGGATTCACAATGGTTTAGGAGTTTCACAAATTTGGGGTTTAAAGGGGATTGAAGTTCACCCTGACAAAAAGTTTATTGCAAAAATAGTAGAAAAAACAAAAATGAAATATTGCCGAAGGTTTGAGAAAATCCATTAAAGAATAAAAAAGTTATTATAATTTTGATTATTTGATTTGTGACGTCATATGCGAGCAGCTTTCTCGTATGGTGAAAAAATCAATGAAATGTCCTTTTCTCAGAATATTGGAGAAGGTTTTTCTGCACCTTCAGTATATCAACAAAAATTATTTTACACCTGTTCCTAACTTGAAAGAAAGCAACAAGTCATCACGAACCATTAAAAACTGAAATAGATTAATTTTATGTTATGCTCGTTTATGACGTCACACATCCAAAAACTAATAAAAAAAAAATTCATAACTTTCCTAATCTTTTATGGATTTTCCTCAAACCTTCACCAATATTTTTTAAATAATATTTTCAGGGCGAACTTCCCCTTTAAACAAAAATCAGATTTTTATTTACCCACTTTTTTAGATATAGATATACATTTATATTTATAAAAAAATATTGAAAAATAAAGTTCAATTCTAAATAAATCTTTCACTATATAGGAATAAATGCAAATAACAGAACTAGGAATTTTTTCCCTAAATATAATCATAAAGCCTTATCTAAAATATAAAATAATTGAGAAATCAGAGACCTTTAGAGCTTAGCCCTCACGTAACTTCGGCGAACCCCCCCCCCCGTGTTTTTTAGTATTAAAATGTGAATACAAAACCCAATCCTATTGGAAATATTAGCCTTCTATGTCATTAATTTTGTAAGAACAGATGAAAATAACAACTTTAAAAACAAATTGCAAGCCTATTTTGTATATTTGATATTATTTTTTAATGCCAAGTTAGATAGTGCTTTCCAATGCTTTTAAAAATATGCATTGCAAATAAATTTTTCATTTTATCAAAATTATATGGGGGGGGGGCAATTCGATATATTTGACCCTAGATATAAAATCCGTCACTGAGATTAAGAAAGTTATCAGATTTGTTTTATTGGTGACGTCATATACGAGCAGCTGCCCCCTATGTGATGCAAAATAGATCATGCAGAATTTTTTTTATGGTTCATGCAGGGGCGGATCCAGGATTTTTCGAAAGGGGGGCACTGCCGGCTGCCCCCCCCCCTGGATCCGCCCGTGGGTTCATGAATACTAAAAAATTGTTTGTTTCAGGAGCTGATATGAAATAATTTTTCTGTTGATATAATATACTGAAGGTAAAATAAAAACAATTTTGAATTGTATAAGTAAAGTGACATTTGATTGATATATACGGGGAAGCTGCTTGCATACGACGTCACAAATAAAAAAAATCTAATAATTATTTAAAAACTTTGATGGATTTTCCTCAACGTTCCACAATTTTTTTGAATAATTTTTTTTCTCTGATATTTACAAAAAAGGTGAAATTCCAATTCCCCTTTAAAGAGTCTGTTACGGGGTGTGTTACAAGTTGAAAGACAAACATATTCCACTATTATAGGGGTTCTCCAGCCTGAAAATAAAATGATTTTTAACAGATTGAAATTCACACGAAAAACACTGAAAATTTCATCAAATCGAACATCGAATACAAATAGGCGACATTTTAAAGATTTGCATTATTTTGGTAACACTGTTCTTTGCATGTCTTCATGAATAAAACAGTTCAATGAGCAAACTGATGATGCCATATCTCCACCTGTCCACCTGTTATTTTCCATTTTGTTATATATGTTTATTCAATTTTTTTCCTCCAAAAATATGTTTTTTAAATGGATTGATACCTGAATTAATGCATTAGATTTTATTTTTGCAACTTTTTTTTATTATAAGGGAGACATATCGTACACAGATGTACGAAAGTATGAAATAATTATAACATCATGTATTAACATAAGAAAGATTGGCGTCGGGTGGATCTAACCCACGCCAATAAGGGGGGGGGGGTTCCCGATCGAACACTCAAAGTTAATTTTTGTTTGTCTCTTTGAGGGTAGTCCTAACAGTAATTTCTTAGCTTTATTCTTAGAAAACAACATATAAATATAAAATAATCTATTTCAATAGGGCGAGCGCCAAGCGCGTGCTAAAATTTTCGGAAATTTTATCCTGAAAAATTGAGCACTCGTGGTAATTTGTGATCCTGAACAAGATGCGCATGCATGTAACTAGATTTAGATTTAGATTTAGATTTTATTTCCGTTCAACAATTTTTTTCAAAATATAATCAAAGAAACAATACATATTCAATATAATCGATAATACAGACAAATCAATGAAATTTCGTAACAAATGTTGAATATAAATTAAACAAATCTACAATTTGTTTCAGTAATATTATCAATGAAAAGAAACAAGAAATGAACGGAGGGACTTGCCAAGAAAAGCAAAAGCTTGTAGAGAAGGCAAGCCCCTAAACTTAGTTTCAATACTAATTATAAACAAACTATATATACAACTCTATACAAAAATCGAGACGGACACAGAAGACAGACTTAAAACAAGTAATCCACAAATATCAAAATAAAACGAATAAGCGACAACAAAAATAAGAGAAAGTAATTCAAATAATAATAATTACAGTGGTAACACAAAAAAAAAGTACTTACAAAATCATAATAGGGAGGGAAAAGTGGCAAAGGAAAGAAAGAGGGAGATAAGGGAGGTGCAAATAAAAAGTGCAAATGAAAGGAGGAACATATGGCAGGTGCACAGGTCGTAATGTATTGTATCATGTTGTAGTGTTGTTGTTTTTTTTTATAAGTAAAGTTTGACAAATTTATTGGCAGTTAAAGGTTAAGTTATTATGTAGTTTTAGTTTAGGTTATGTGTTAGCTTGACTTGTTGGTGTGGAGTATTGACAAATGAGCATCTTTTTAAGTTTGCGTTTAAAAATATTAAGGCTTGTAGATTCTTTAAAGTCGTTGGGCAGGGAATTCCAATACACAGGTCCAAAAAAGATAAAAGAGTTTTTCGCTAATATAGTACGGGTAGGGGGTAGGTGATAACAATTACGTTGTCTCGTTGGGTAATCGTGTATAGAGGAGTTTTTACAGAACATATTTGAAAAAATTGTTGGGAGATCATCTTTGTTTAGTTTATACATAAATTGGGCGAGTTGGAAAAGATATAAATCACTCACTTTAAGAATATTATTTTGGAAGAATAGTATATTTGTGTGTGATCTGAATTGGGTTTGAAAAATTATTCTAAGAGCCTTCTTCTGCAGCAACAGTATTCTTTGTAATTGTGTTTGGATCGCACAACCCCATGCCAAAATGCCATAATTAATGTATGGTAATATTAATGTATGATACAGTGTAAGTAAAGTGTGAGATGGGAGAAAATATTTATCAAATATTTATAATTTTTTAATAAACGTTTTGGCCTGATCGCGAAAAGGGACTCCTGCCGGACTGTTTGCAGTTAGCCATGAATACGATACATATTCAATAATTTTTTGTTTGTTTGTTATTAAATGGATCTGAAACATGGAAAATGACAAAAGGGGACGAAAGGAAACTCGATACTTTCCAGACGAAGTGTTTAAGAAGAATAATTAAGATAAAATGGCATGAACACATGGGAACACATAAGCAATGAAGAGCTTAGACAAGACAAAAATGGAGAAACTGAGCACTACAATAATAATGAGGAGAAGATGGAAATTTATTGGGCCCACGTACACTAAGGGGGGAACCTGCAAGCATCTGTAACACAGCATTGACCTGGGCATCAGAATGGGCCCAAAACAACTTGGCGGCGAACAGCGGAAAAAGAAAGGACCCTGGCTGGATGGGGGACATACATGGACAGAAGCCAGAGCTGTGGCCTCTGATAGGCAAAGGTGGAGACGTTCGGTGGAGGCCCTATGTGCCACTAGGCATCTGGGGGATAGGTAACAGGTATAATTAACATATATACCTATCTAAAAAAATCATGGTGATTTCAATCGACCAACTACAAGGAAATAAATCACTTGTTTAAAAAATTGCATCAATGACAGAGATTACGTAATACCCGGGGAGGGGCGCGCAAGCACGAAACTGCACGTTTGCATTTATTGATCACATGATTTCAGTCAGGTGATCGTAACGCCGTTATTGGGCGAGAATTATGATCGCTGTTGTTGTTTGGTCTGACGTCTGCTGCTAAAAAGTAGAATTCTGCAGTTTGAATTGTGAGTAAACTATATCTAACTTCGTTCTTGATCGCGTTTTGAAATGATGATGATTTGTTAGAATTATTTATTTACTGTTTTCTGTAATTTTTCATCAGTTCTATGAAAGCAAAGGCAAGCTCCTCCACGACCACGTCGACTCGTTCCCGTCGCGATCACCTCTCCCAGACCCAGGCCCTGCCATGCCATGCCCGCACCGCCAGCGCCAGCGCACGGCAGCTGCTAGTGCTAGACAGGAATAACCGTCGTTTCTGGGGATTTATTCAACAATTTCTGACATTTTACTATAATCCCCATTCACCGACGGTAGTGTGTTAGTGCGAGCCTGCATGTGTAATCTGGGGCCCGTTTCTCAACATCTGGACAAGTTAGTCATATCTTATCCACCAACCACGGAGATATTATTACTAGTAGTAGTACCAATCTAAAATCTTACTAAACCTGTTTCTGGAAAGGCTTTCTAACTAGTAACTAGAATACCTTGATATCGATGCTATCGGTAAAAAGAGCAGACGAGACGTAGCCTTAGTCACAAAATAGCATAATTTTCAAAAAGAAAAATAATGATAAATTTGCAAATATTGTGATGAATTGGGAAATACATCTTTTCAAATAATAGCACATGTAAATTATGCATCATACATACTTAGTTAGACCATGAAGATTGGAGCATTCAATTGTTTAGAAAATTAAATTATGAATAAATCATTTCATGACTAGAAAATCACATGTGGACGTTGAGATGGGTACCCCCGGGACATCGAATTTTAATAGTTTATGAAAGTAAACCATAACGGTTTTCTTTGTAAAATGATGATAATTATACGCCCTTCTACGATTCCAAACATCATCAAAATATAGTTTAACAAAAACAAAAATAAATCTTTGAAACTGAAACATACGATTTGAAAAATTCTATGCATAAATTAGAGATAGAATTTATCCAAATGTTAATAAGGGTCTGAAAACGACAAATACGAGTCCAGTTATGGATGGCCTGACGTTGTAGAATCTTTATCGATTAAATAATTTTACTATTTCAAACTGAATGGTTTTGTGGCGTTTTACCAACAGTTTTTATAGTTTCTTCTTATTAGAATTATCATTGAATGCATTATCCCACTCGTTTTGTGATGTAATTTCAACCTCTATGATTGATTACGTAAGATTATTATTTTCAAATATCTAGGCACTTTTGCTGGTCATAGTCTACCCACGTGATGCCACTACGTCATAAAGAAAGAAGTTATGACAGGTTCGGAGGTGTCATAAATATTTAGTGAGGTTGTTGTACCCGATCTTGGTAAAGAGGGCTTCGTGAAACGGTTAGCGGACAAGTAGCTCACTATCTCCGATTTAGTCAAGAAGTTAGAGTTAGACTTATGACGGTGTTGAGAAACGGACCCCTGGTCGGCAATTCGGAGGACGGGTTTTGTCCAGATTTTAATTTCTTTAAGATTCTAAATGACATTATATTATCTTGAACGAAGGCCCACTATTTTCGTTAGACTCTAATTTTTCTTTTGATACTATGTAAGTTCTATAAAATATTGAAAATATACGTTACCGATGAGTTATTCCGGGGGGGGGGGGGCACTCAGTATATAACGCATATAGTGGGTATGTGCCGCGGATGGGACCCCCACTTTTACACTCAAATTTCTGTTCCAAGGCATAGCATTTTTGTCTTATTGAGAAAAAGAACAAAGAAAGCCGCTCCAAAGCATAGCATTTTCTTCTTATCGAGAAAAAAGAAAGAAAAAAATCCGCTCCAAAGCTTCGCATATTTTCCGTTACGACGTTCCAGCCGCAATTTTGGTGAAAAGCGGCCGCAGAGCGCTGTCCGACCATCGCATCTGCGCTAGCGCACCCGGCGCCCGTGCCGCCGGGCTAGCTCACTAGCTGCATGCACGTATGCCCGTTCCATAGGGATGAATACGCAATCACACGCAGGCGACCCATTCCAAGGACCCCCGTTTTCACAAACATTTGTCGTTCCGAAGCCCGTTCCGAGAACTCTCCTTTTTAAAATAAGCCCGCTCCAAGGCCCCCGTTTTTTGTCTCGCCCACGGCACATACCCACTACTTTTTTGGTCGAGTGCCCCCCCCCCGGGGGTTATTCCTTATTTTTTTAATTTTCTGCCGGAGAGAAAAAAATGGCAGCCATCAACGAGTTGTGCTTTTATCAAGGCTTTCCGATTAAATTTTCGATATCCTGGCCAATCAATGCGAGCAACAAGTTCCGAACGCACGCACATCTACAAGCGCAAAGCAGCGGCACAAATCGCGATATATATCGACTGGTAAATACGTCTGTAAGGATGATGACGTCGTCAAAGATGGCAACTTACGTTGACCAACGAAAGGATCGAAGATGACGATGTTTCGATCATCATTTGAAAGGAATTAGCGGTAATTGCGGTCTAAGGTATGATATTTCTGAATTTTAAACATTTTTTCGTAAATATGGATGTGATTTCTTTTTCATAATGTGACATTTTATGTACAAAAAAACGATCAGAAAATCAGGTTTCCGCCGAATGTTAGATCTAACGTTACTGCTAATACGTTGTCTGTACGTACAGGCCTCCAAGCTCTTCAGTCTATGTATTGGTGAGTGAGCCTACGCAGTTCTGCAAACAACCAGAATACAGAGACTGAAGCTTTTGGTCTAGGCAGCTGCATGCGCAGCACAGGCCACAGCCATCTGCGATCTCTGCCTAGACCTAGTCTTGAGGACAAGGTTATGAATTACCTCAGGCGATGTTCGTGCAGGCTCCACTCCACTTCACTACCGCTACACTACGCTCCACCTACCCGAACATCGGGACAGTGAACTAGATCGGATATTCCGAGTCATAAAAGGTGGGATGGCAATCATGGTTATCGTAAAAATGAAAGAAAAAAAATATAACGAGGGATACGAATGACTTAATATCTTACTCTACACCTGTATTTCACTCCGTGTCCATCCTCCGGTTATCCTCAAATTTGGTGATTTTGGGCCAGTATCTTTTTCCTCACACATATTATTCACGGCCGATTTCAAAACATCGCATGCGATCGGTCGCTGATCGATCGCGATCGCATGCAATGTTTTGAAATCGGCCGTGAATAATACATGTGAGGAAAAAGATACTGGCCCAAAATCACCAATTTCCAAAGTGAGAATGGAGTTGAATGTGGCTCATCATCACTGGTTATCTAGTCTTGACTCTTTATAGACTTCCTGCTCACACTAAAGTGGTGTCAAAGTTGTGTATTTGTTTGATTATTTGAAATTATTTCCTATTCTCACCAGCTTAGTTTTTAATTGCGAGCCAGCGCCATCAATGATCTCATGAATGCACAAGTTGCAATTTTATCATGTTCCAAACTGTCACTGTAAACAAGAAGAGAATCAATTGTCTTAATTTTGAGCAAACACAAATAATGCAGATTGAGATCTGAGTATGTTGCCAGATCTAGCTGCATCTTATCCCGATATTCTGTGGCATATCGGGACTGTAATTCTCTACCAGAACAGCTGAATTTTCATCATTCACCAACTTCAATTTTCGCTTGAATGATATGTTGATTGTATGAATTAATGAGTTAATAGTATTTATATCTAACATCCAGCTACCCTCGATCAAAAAAAGAAACATTTTTTCATTTCTTCTATTTTTGAAGTGATGGAGAATGTTCAAAATTTTGTCAATATTGCGATTTGTCTATTAAAAAAAAAACTTTAAGATTACTTTTTAAGAAAATCTGACTGCTTAACTCTTAATGTGCCATTCACTGTAATCAGCAAGTGCCAATTTTTTCAAAGAGTCTATATTCAAATGTTTTATTTATATAAAAAGAGTAAACCTCTTGACCATAAGCTGAACTGAACAATGGAATCACTCATGCATGCAATGCACTCCTCAAAATGCAATAGGCATAACAATAGCTGTATGACCATTGCACGAAAGTGTGTTCGTGGCACTCCAGTGGATGCACAGATATGTGTTCATGGCACGTTAAAGGTTAAGTGAAATCTGAAAATTTATTTTTTCACTATTAAAAGTGAACATTTTTCATGGAATTGCCCAGGTCATGCCCAATTACAAAGGCACTTATGCTATGCCCACAAGCAAGATATTTCATAGACATTGCTCTTTGATCCTACATTCAAATTAATAGAAATGCTGTATGCATTCTTGGTAACTAGGTGTGTACTTGTTTTTTTTCTTCAATATTTTCAATTTTTACATTTGCCCTGGACATTATGCATTATTCGATAGAGCTATAATATCTTATTTTTTAAATGTTTTAATATACGACCTGTGACGCTAGTATGTACTCTGATTGTATTTAGTTCACCTATTGGGTCACTTTCAGAGGTTTAAATTCTACTTTATTCATTTTCCCCTTTTCATTTGTCTTAATAATGCTCTGCAGGTGGAGTCAAGTTTAAGCTTTCAGATGGAATCTCAGCTTTCAATGTTTTAACCAGTTAATCATCACCATGGAGAGAATCTTCCCATTCATCCTCACTATTATTCTATTCACTTCATTCTCAAATGGATTCAACGTCACACTGGGGACAGAAAAGCTGATTATTGAACTAGGAAAGAATGATTCTTTTAAGATCACCCCTAAAGATGTCTTACTAGAGCCAGCTGAGATTGACCTCTTCAATGATAAATATGATGTAGCTAGCATACCATCTCAGGTAAGTTAGCAAATTTTAGAAAGCTAAAAGTAAATTTAGTGATCAGTAAGAAATTAAACATGACACTTTCCTGGGAAATGGCTATAATTTTTAAATAAAGTGATATCAAATGTGACAAATAATTTGAAAAAAAATATATTTTTCTTATAGTAAAATTAAAAAGAGGTTAAACATGAACATACTTTTTGTCTTATTTGTGAATTTAAGGGAATTTTTTTTTGAAAACATCCCTCTTGTCTGAATTATTTTCATCTCCCAGTTAATTTTCAGATGCATTTCCTGGTAAAACAATTGATTCCTTGAAAACAATTGATTCAGTTAACAAATTCAAAACAGCTCTTAAAACATAGTGTAGTAGGTTTCACGGTACACCATGTATTCTTTCTTGGGCATATGTTGGTCCTGAAAAGGACCACCCAATCTCGACGTTTCGACAAGTGTGTTCTTGTCGTCCTCAGGAGAATGAGCAAAGTTTGTAAAAGCAGGCCTTATATACTCTGTCGAAGTGCCGTATGCACGGTATCTCGCAGGGTACATGTCTCTGATTGGCTAGATAGGTCACATGACATCCACATATGCGGACGTGGGTGACAACACACAAATTGGGCGCGCAAAACCAGCGACGACCGGAAATTGCTGTCAGTTATCATTCCCGCTAGGATTAGCATGAATGACAAAAGTCACCACTTCCGCCCATACACTGCAGTGCTCACACGTGTGTGGAACGTCCGGGTAGGCTAATTAGGCAAATTAGCCTCTTTGTCTAGAACGGTAAGCCAGATATTGCTGAGTTGGAGGCCGCTGTCTTGAGGAACAGTGTTATGTTCCTCAATCTCCAACGCTTCTCTGACTCTCCGTTGATACCAGTAGGGGACACGGGTGACCAGTCTACTCTCATCCCAAAGAATCCGGTGATCATGCGTATGGGCATGATCGATGATTGCAGATTTTTCCCTCTCGTCTCTCCTACCATGGGCCTTGTGTTCCTTAATCCGAGTGTTGAAGGAACGACCCGTCTCTCCGATGTAAACTTTACCGCATTCACAAGGAATTCGGTAAACTCCAGGGAGGTCCTTGGAGTTGCGCTTGTCCTTATGTGTAGTGAGGGCAGATTGAAGCTTATTTGAGGAACTATGACGAACCTCAATGTCGGCTTCTCTCAAAATCCTCTGAATTTTGTGAGAGGCTGCTCCCAGATATGGAAGAACGACTCTCGCCTTGGGTTGTCCTGCACGAGGGTTCCGCGAGGGGGGAAGCTCAGTGCAGATCTTATGTGAGGGGTAGTTGTTACATTTCAAAACACGTTTGATATGCTCAAGCTCACCTCTCAGGTGGATCTGGTCACTAACCTCATGCGCTCGTTTGACTAACGTCTTGTTGATGGATCTCAGCACTGATGGGTGGTGGAATGAACGATAGTTCAAGTACCGATCAGTGTGAGTAGGTTTCCGATAAACCTGATGGGATAGGGATCCCTGTGCCGTCCTCGTAATCTTTGTATCAAGAAAGGGGATAGACCCCTCATTCTCCATTTCCATGGTGAACTTGATACACTCGTGTTGAGAGTTGAGGTGCTGTAAGAAATTGCTAGTTTCCTCAGCACCGTGTTGCCAAACCACAAAAGTGTCGTCCACATATCTAAGCCACACTTTGGGTTTGTGGGTTGCTGACTGGAGAGCCGTCTCCTCGAAATGTTCCATGAACATGTTGGCTACCACTGGGGACAGGGGAGACTCCATGGCAGCCCCTTCCGTTTGCCTGTAGAATGTGTCTCTCCATCTGAAAGAGGTGGAATTGAGGCACATCTCAAGCAGGTCATGGATCTCTAGAGGAGACAGCTGTGTCCTGTCAGGGAGAGTTCTGTCAAATTTCAATCTCTCAAGGATGATGGCGCAAGCATCCTTAACTGGTACACTTGTGAACAATGACTCAACATCAAAGCTGATGAGGAGGTCATTGTTAGAGACGTTCATCTGACAGATCTGCTCAACGAAATGTTTAGAGTTTCTCACGTGATGCACATTGCTCATTCTCCTGAGGACGACAAGAACACACTTGTCGAAACGTCGAGATTGGGTGGTCCTTTTCAGGACCAACATATGCCCAAGAAAGAATACATGGTGTACCGTGAAACCTACTACACTATTCTTCTTCGCCATGGAAACCTTCAGAAATTATATCTTAAAACATATTTATGTAAATTGTACGTAGCCTCAACAAAATGAACTCACCAACACTTCTCTTCCTCTCCTTTGTTTTCTCAAGCGCATAGAGACTTGCACTATACATAAACTGGCCATTATCATTATTATTATTATTATTTGTATGAATTTATAAATGTACACATGTATGTAACTGTTTATTGCACTGACAGGATATGTTATTTGTTTCACACAGAATGGATAGGTTTTTAAGAGTAAAAGTTTGAAATGCATCATGTATTTAGTTAAGGACCAACTTTACTGAACACGTGTTATAAAAATGGTAATACTACATGTTCAGTGAGGAATAAAATTTTGTTTCACAGGACAGTAAGGAAAACATTAGAATATTTAATATTTCTTATAATAAAATACAAAAGAAAAAGTGTGTGGGTGATGTCATAAGTACCCTCATTTGCATACCGACCAGGATGTGCATATAACTTTTCTGTGAAATTAAGCGAAATTTGTAAATGTCATAACTTTCTTAATTTACAGTATCCGATTTCGATAAAATTTTTAGAATTATGCTTGTTTGATTTTTCTCTTTTATTCAAATTTAATTTTGTTAGGGTGGACTTGTCATTTAACTAAAAAAAGTGTAGCAATGGCGGTTTTATTTTGCATGAAGCAAGAAAGATGATGTCACAATTATTTATATCTTTTGTTAATCACCATTTAGGTGGACTTACTCTCTAACAGTTCAAGCTCGGTATCAGTCCTGGTATCCACTCTCTCTGTAGGAGTGTGTCATATTTCCATGAATACTACATCTTCAGAGATAGGGGAGTAAGTAACTTTTTGTAACTTGTAATATTGTCAATAATTGTTATTCTTTTTAAAAGTAATTTGGGTCGGTCGTATTATAAGGAAATTCTCTTCTTTTTTCTTTGCTGCTTCCCTTTTAATGCTATTTTTCTTGTAAACTTGTATGTCTTTCAGTAGCGTATGTGGGGGGGGGGGTACAGGTGTTCGAACCCCCCTTCCATTTTTTTTATACCCCAAACCCCCCCTAAAATTTTGTTGAAGACCTTTCAGCCTGAAACCCTCCCCCCTTTTAAAAATTCTCCATACCGGCGCTAATAATGTCTTTGATGGTATGTATTCTTTTTTCCTTATGTATTCTATCATATGTTCCTTTTATGCAGAGAGAAAAATAAAAATTGAATTGAAAAAAAAAGTATTTACATGCTCGACTTTCAGTGGCAGATCTAGCCGGGTTACCGTAGATACGGTATTGCTTTGGGGCCATATATTTTTTGCAAAAGGATAGGTCCATCCAACGTTTTATGTCATTAATGGCTCAATCCACCACTGATGACTTAATGTATTTGTTATTATTTCCTTGAATTTGTAATTTCATTTAACACAAGGGTGAATACTGGACATGGAGACACCCTAGTTTGATTGTCTCTGATTTGTGATCTATAGAGTTTCTATACCATAGCGATGCATCACTGTCCCGTGCTGAAGCAGGAATCTCCATGAAGGAATGTTTAGACATGGCTTGACAACAACCTCAACAAAAACAACTAACCCTCTATCAACTTTAAAATCAGAGATTTCAATCAAGAGTTGCACAGACAAGGCTTGTACTATCACTTCGGTCAGGCAATCATAAACCGGACCATTAAAAAAAGGACCCCCTAAATTCCTGAAAGGTCGGGTCCAGTTTACCTGACACTTTGTTAAAATTATCAGTCAGATATACAAGAGTTTGGGTCCAATTTACCCAATGACTGTGAAAATTAGAGGCCAAATATAAAAAGGGTCGGGTAAACTGGAGCTGACCTTTCAGGAATTTAGGAGGCCTTTTTCTTTAATGGTCGGGTAACGTGATTGCCCAAACAGACTCGATCTGATGGCACAAGCCCGCAGATAAAGAATTCTCTGAATACTTATACAGTCTCTAGGTTGTTTTTCCTGTAATACTCTTAGAGATACTGCACATTAGTGTGGAACAGAACATTCTGGTCACACAAAGTTAGAGAGGGACCAGCTAGTGTATGTTAACAATGGTTCAACTCCCAAACCTTTGTCTGACCAGAAAATTTCTGTGCCACTGGTGTACATGTATGATACTGAATGGCACTCCAAAATGAAAAAGGTACTATAAAGCTTTAATTACTTTTTTTTTTCACGTCATTGCAGTTTGTCAGGATTGTATGTAGAGGTCAATGTGGTTCATAGCAGTGCATTGTCAATTATCGTCATAGTAGTCGGTTGGATATACTTTGTGGCCTGGTCTGTCTCTTTTTATCCTCAAGTTTTCCTCAATATCAAACGAAGAAGGTGAGTTTAACACTAAAATGCAGAATATTTATCTTTTAGTTTCGTGAGTGGTTGCAATGTGATTTCTTTCTGTCACAAGCTTTAATTTTTTTAGACAAAGCCATAACTACATCAAAGATTTTCACTTCTTCTTTGATCACATGCAAGTGTTCTGTCATTACCCCATTGATAATATGAAATTGAATTTCAGTTTATATCAGTTCAACAGAGCTCTTAAAGAAGAAAATATTTGAAGGAAATAACCATGATGATGATGATGATATGTTGATGGTGATTACAATGATAATAATGATGATGATGCTGACACTACTACTTAAGTACTACTAGCACTGCTGCTGCCGCCATCACCACTAGTACCATACTACTAGTACTACTACTACTACTACTACTACTACTACTACTACTACTACTACTACTACTACTACTACTACTACTACTACTACTACTACTACTACTACTACTACTACTACTACTACTACTACTACTACTAGTACTAGTACTACTACTACTACTACTACTACTACTACTACTACTACTACTACTACTACTACTACTTCTACTACTACTATACTACTACTAGTAGTACTAGTACTACTACTACTACTACTACTACTACTACTACTACTACTACTACTACTACTACTACTACTACTACTACTAGTACTAGTACTACTACTACTACTACTACTACTACTACTACTACTACTACTACTACTACTACTACCACTACCACTACCACTACCACTACCACTACCTCTACTACTAGAACTACTACTACTACTACTACTACTACTACTACTACTACTACTACTACTACTACTACTACTACCACTACCACTACCACTACCACTACCACTACCACTACCACTACCTCTACCACTACCACTACCTCTACCACTACCACTACCACTACCACTACCACTACCACTACCACTACCACTACCACTACTACTACTACTACTACCACTACCACTACCACTACCACTACCACTACCACTACCTCTACCACTACCACTACCACTACCACTACCACTACCACTACCACTACCACTACCACTACCACTACCACTACTACTACTACTACTACTACTACTACTACTACTACTATGTCTACTACCACTACCACTACCTCTACTACTACTACTACTACTACTACTATCACTACAATGTACAAGTGAACAAAGCAATATTACCGTATCTGGAATGTTTTGTTGATGTTCAACTTTTTCCTCAGTGTTATTGGTCTGAACTTTGACTTCCTGGCGTACAATTTAACTGGCTTTGTAGCGTATGGTGTCTTCAATGTAGGCATGTACTGGATACAACCAATAAAGGTAAGTTTATAACAGGCACAGCTGTTCTTTTTTTTAAATTCTGGGGTTTCAATCTTTTTCTACTGGTACCTCTGAATTTTAAGGGCCTGATTTAGACCGACAAATTTGTTGAAAAACATTTTAAAATGGTTAATTGTTTTGGTACCTCCAACTTTCTCAATGGCATTCTCACTAGTGCACTAGTTGGTGATGGTATAAGTTTGTCAGAAATTCATTATTAGATCCCCAGATAAAACATTCCTGTCTAAAATGTTATTCTGTAATGTATGAAAACACATGTTTTCAGTCCATGTACCTAGCTGGGGAAGTTCAGTCTCTGCACTCATCACCAGCAGCATTATCTTCCTTTTATCTTTTACATTTCTCTCTCTCTCTCATGACTGTCATAGTAAATCTATTTAACTTTCTCTGTATGAATTTGAGAATAATTGTGGTGAATGATTCTGTGTAAATCCTTAATTTTCATCAGTTTCATTGTACAGAAATGCTTTGCGTGAAATCTATGGTAGGGAAAGGGAGAATAGATGGGGAAGATGAAATACAGTAAGCAACAAAAAAAGTAATAAGCTCTTTTGTTCAAATAATTTTATGAAGATTATTATATTGGCTTATAAAGTGCTTATCCCCTCCTATATCAGAAGCACAATAATGCAGTATAATTATGTTCATGATATGCAATATGAAGCATACTGGAAGTTGATAGCATTACCACCATTTTTATACTCAGTTTGAAATGTTTTAGAAGTGCTCTGTCCACTAAAGGCCCGTGAAATGTTTGTTTTTCTAGAACTGCTTTGCCTGTAATACTTATGAATTTTGGGGAGGTACTGGTTTTCAAATTGTTATTTTTCTCTTTATTCAGGATGCATACAAGGCTAAACATATGTACGGTGTGAATCCAGTATTACTAAACGATGTCATCTTTACACTCCATGCAGTATTAATCACCTCAATCACCATATTCCAGTGTTTAATCTATGAGGTAAGCACCTTGTGAGGGTTTGTGGTTTGGGTTTTGGTCCTGAATTAACAGGTCGTTGGTTCGAGGCCCATTCCAATTAGGGTAGATCGATTCTCTCATGACATGGTGTTTGATGGTCATGCAGATTATTGGGGGGTGTCGTGGTCTAGTGGTTATGACTCCCCTCTTTCAATCCGAGGGATGTGGGTTTGATTCCCAGCCATGGCATGTTTTTTCCTTCAGCAAGAAATGTACCCATATTGTGCTGCACTCAACCCAGGTGAGGTGAGTGCGTACCCGATAGAAATTTCTTGAATGCTTGAGTGCCTTTACAGGCAGCGCAGCTAAAGCTGGGGCCTGTTGCATAAAACTTTTTACCTGAGAAAACTCAGGTTGTTTTTACCGGAGTTTTTGCCCTGTGTTAAAGTCAATGGCAGAAATCAGACTAACCTTAGTTTTCAGTTTTTACCAGAGTTTTCTCAGGTAAAATGTTTTATGCAACAGGCCCCTGGGGTAATAATAGCACCGCTTTGTATTGTCAGGAATAAAACGCTATATAAATCCAGCTATTATATTATTACTAGAGTAGTGGAGTAGTTTCACCAAGTGCCTCTGTGTGCTTTTCATTGATAAATTTTCTCTCAACCAATCATATGCAAGGATTCGAGTGGCTTTTCAAAATTATTATTGACAATTACAGATAGGTCACTCCATGAAACTCTTCCCTAAATTGCCTTTATCACAGCCCCTGATATAGTTACCTTCCTTTCTATGTTTGAGATAATTTTATGGCTCGTTAGTGTGCTGTATGCATCTATATAAAGGATTTTTCCTTTCCTTTAACTATTATTCTTTTTCTTCTCCACTGTATTTTATGCTTGAATGCATTGTTGCCCATTCTTGTACATATTGTACTTATTTTTATGCTGAGAATATCAATAAATCAACCTGAACTGAATTAATTAAATTTTTTATTGAAACAGAGAGGAAACCAGAAAGTGTCTCTCATAAGTCGGATCATTCTAGCTGGGATGTGGCTCTTTGCTCTGATCACGTTGGTCATCACGGCTGCGTCCAGTGGTTCTGTGATCACATGGTTAGAGTTCATCTATTACTTCTCTTATATCAAACTAGGAGTGACCCTCATCAAATATATCCCTCAGGTGAATATTATATTCCCAGTTTATGCTGCTGCCTCTCAATTACAACTAAAATATGGATTTAAATTGTGAATGAATACTTTGGATCCAATGAAAATTAAACTGCTCTTGAAATTTTTCCTTTTTTATTGACAATGATACTTTTCTTCTGACGTATGGCACTATAATACATTTGGAGGCAACATCTCTATGAATCCCAATGCATAAAAGTACGAAATTCAGTATGAGAGTAGATAGGGATTTGAGTTGCATTTTGATAGCCATGGTTTAGTTAAACCTTGGTTAACTTAGACCACACTTTATGGAGTGCCAGTTGTCAATTAATTCACCAATTAAAAAAATAATTGTTATCCTACTACAAAAGTCGTCAAAAAATGAATATCGAGTTGTGAAATGGAAAGAATAAGAAAACACACAAAAAAATAATTTTAAGGTATGAATACATTATAATTGCCACTAATATGGAAGAAATATATAAAGTCAGCATTCCATGAAAGTGTGGTTTGAAATTCTAGTTTAGACTAGGGTTAAAGTTAGGTTTAATCATCAGAATACCTCCCATTGTCATTAGCTATTAAAAGCATTACCCTACCAAGTGGTTATGATGTAATGCTTGGCATGTTTCACTCAGAGAACCCTAGCCCCATTGCCTTCATGCTTTCCTGTCACAACAGATGAACCATCAACATTTATTTTTGTCTTCTCATTTTATAAGGCTTATATGAACTACACAAGACAAAGCACTGAGGGCTGGAGTATCGGCAACATATTGCTGGATTTTACTGGAGGATCATTTAGTCTGCTCCAGATGTTTCTTATGTCTTATAATAATGGTAAGTAAAAGCTGATAAATTATTTTGACATTGTACTGTTCAGAAGGGATTATTGAAAGAAACAAACTGATTTTAATACCTTGATATTTATCCACTTATCACAAAGATACAATCCTCAATAGAAATTATTGTTGTGTCCTTTTAATGCACCCTAGTAAATTGTCGTTTTTATTCTATCCATCTACATTCAGGGTAAATTTTTCATAGTTCTAAGACAGAGAACAAAGTCGTACAGTGGAACAATGGAAGTATCTTCCTAGTACCCTGGATCTCAAGATAATTCTAAACTTATCAAAACCTTTCTTAAAATATGTTTATTTAAAGGCGGAGCGAATGACCGATACTGAGTATGGTCTCTCATTGACTCTGTGTTATAGTCTTAAGAAATACATTGTGAGGTAATACAGAGAGTAACAATCCTATAAATGTATTGTATAGAGAAGCAAATGCTTTAAAAAGCATAAGTACTTGTTTTGCTACTTCGTAACATAGTTATTGCGGTATTAATGTATTGAGTAATGAATTACACCGGTGTGTTGGCTCAGTAGGTAGAGTTCAAATCCCAGCCGCGTCAGACAAACAGCCGTTAAAAGATGGGAGTTGCTGCTACCCAGTTTAGCTTTCAACAATACAAGGGATATTATCATATAGCTATGTCGATCTAGCGCTGCACAGTGGCTGCCGGGCCCACGATCAACTGGGAAAAACAAACTATTCGAATATGGATTTTTGATTTTCGATTTAGTGTCTTATCATTCAAGTAAGCCTATATTTAAGACTACACTGTTTAGACTGTTGCATTATGGGTTAGAAACCTGGCCAGATATGAGTAGTTAAGACATGATGTTGTGCTGCTGGTTTGTATCTGCTTTAACTGTTGTTGTTTAAGTGTATTAAAGTACATGTATTACTGTTTAAAATCATAAACTCACAAGCTATGAACAGCTGTGTGAAACGTCCTCAGCTCTTCAATTTTAATCCTCTTCAACAATATGTTACTAATATCAAATCACTTTTTGAAAATAATTTTTCCATCAGATGACTGGGCATCCATCTTTGGTGATCCAACCAAGTTTGGTCTTGGGTTTTTCTCCATTGCTTTTGACATCCTTTTCATCATTCAACATTATGTACTCTACCGAGGTAAGAAACCTGTTGACAAGATGGGTTCATCTGATGAACATAAGCCGCTGATGAGTAGCCAGGAATCCACTCTAGAACGTTCTGGAAGTTCCATTATTAACGGGTCAGCTCACTGATCGTAAGCTATTTTGAAAATCTGAAGGATGTTTAGTCATCTGCTTTGAGAATGTAATGTTCATTATTTTTTGTCGTAAACATCAATACATTTGTTTGATTAAAGAGTGAGACATTTGTTGATACAAGGAAGAGTTTCTCAGAGATAGTTCTTACTTCTAATTCACATCATCTAACAGGTATCCTGTTATAAACATGTTTTGCATTATTCATTGCTGCTTTTCTACTCTCTCCATTGTTCTGTCAATGATGAAAGTGAAGTTTAGTGATGAAATGACGCTATGAAAATGTAGCACTGAGTAAGATGCCAGGCCCCAATGTAAACACAGGCCATTGATTTAGATATGTTTAGGGTTAATGCTACTTTCTTATAGGGCTCATATCTATTTTGCAACACAAATTGGAATAATAATAATAAAAAAGTCACAAAAATCTGCAAGGCCAATGAGAGAGACATTGAGGCCTATCAATAGGATGGTCTTGGATTGATTTAAGACCAGGGGCGTGTTTCACAAAGATTGAAGTATGGCTTAGAGTCGGACTTAAATGCCTATGTCACAAGCCCAGTGCAAAAGCAAAGGACAAAAATACTCTAGAGAAAAGATAATTGCCTATGTACTGTTTACACAACAAATCACGAAAAAGAAAATGGATTGGAATTACAAATCAAATGAAATATCTTTAATCATAATTAAATTCAATGCGTTCACTTCTGTGAATAATATGGCGTAACATCAACGAATAAATTCATAATGAAATTTCATTTCGAATAACATAAAGTCCTTAGCTGTTATCATTTCGTTGGGGCCCATTGAAGAAAGCTGACGAGTTTATCGCGATCAATGGCGAATCCGAACATCGATGACTCATCACTATGACGTCACACTGGAGGGCGATTCCCGAGACTTCTGTCCCGTCCGGAGTTCCCGTAAGCACCCTCAGTACTCACTGTTGATACGGCTCTGCCTTTAGAACCTCGATACCAAAAACCCTACAATAAATAGTAAACATGGAACCACACTTCTAATACATTGATCTAATCACGCAATTGATTCATTAATTAGTTTTGCATAACTAGTTGTCAATAAGTGTCCATGTTTGATTGATGGAAATTCATTTCAAAATTATCCATAAAGTAATCTTTCAAAATACGTTCAATCTTACAAATACATTACAAATTAATTATGCCAATCCCTTATAGATAAACACACAACATGTTCAGGCATAGTATGTAAACAAACCCATTAAACGGACGTAATGTCAAAAATCTGTTAAATAGTTTTAATTTGCAAAATTCAACATTAAATAACTTTCACATATTCTGCAATGAACTTAAAACCTTATTTCGTGCAAATTTCCGTCTTAGTTTTAAAGATTATTGAAATATCCTAGTAGGAAGTAATTTTGACTTACCACGTATGTGGGTTAAGAAATACACCAAGAAATCATCTAAAACTCCTTCCTGACATAGCAGCATAAAATATGATTAGCTCGTCGATAAAACAAATCCATATTATGTGTCTGCTAAAATTATAGCAAAATGATGAAGTTGATATTGCCCCTAAGGCAAAAACAAATCGAGACAAATCATGTCAGCTCCATCCAAACCAATAAAACGTAATGACCAAAATTAATAGGCCTACAGTACACGACGCCGTCGGATCGGGTTTTAGGGCGTAGTTCATTTGCCTAACAAAAGTTTTACAATTAATTTGCATATACGTATGCGCTTCGCCTAGACGTAATGTCCAGTCTTTAAGAAAAGCTCTAAATTAGTAAGATTCATACACTTAACCTTGACAAATAACCGCCAACCCAAAATGATATTACTGCTTTAGAGATTTTCAATGTTATCAAATTATAAAAGTTAGTTCACTCTATTTTATGAACCATTCAATCTTCGGGACATCTACTGAGAAAATCTGCTCCCACATTATCAGATCCCTTGATAACCTCAACATGGAAATTATAGGACTGTAATGCCAACGCCCACCGTAAAACTCTGGGATTTTTCAATCTCGCTTGCGACAAGTATGCCAAAGGAAAGTGGTCCGTCTGCAACGTGAACTTCCTCCCATGTAAGAAATAGGCAAACTTCTTAACAGCCCACGCTAAGGCAAGACACTCGCGCTCTACTATCGGATACAAGCGTTCGCGATCAAGTAACTTACGACTGGCAAAACAAATGGGAAACAATTTCTCTTCATGAGTTTGCATCAACACGGCGCCGATGCCAACATCAGATGCATCCGTGCGCACAACGAACTCGCTATCGATGTCCGGTAATCTAAGTACAGGAAAATGACTCAGCCTGCTCTTAAGTGTTTGGAAAGCGTGTTCATGCGCTTCCTCCCACTTTACTTTCGTAGCACTATTTTTCTTCGTGAGATCGGATAGAGGGGCAGCAATGGTGGCCATATTTGGGATAAATTTCCGGTAGTACCCCACTAGACCAAGAAATGACCTTACCTCCTTCTTTGTTGTCGGTCGGGATGACGACAACACTTGCTTGATCTTCTCTGGCGTAGGTTTCACTTCACCTTGTCCCACGATGTGTCCAAGAAATTCTACTGAGCTACATGCAGCATGACACTTGCTCGGTCGAGCAGTGAGATGACTTTCCCTTAATCGTGATAGGACTCTCCTTACATCTTCCAGATGCTCTTCCCATGATGAACTATAGATGAGGAGGTCATCTATATAATGAAGGACGTGAGGGAGTTCATCTAACACCTTCCTCATCATTCTGGTAAACACAGCAGGGGCGTTAACCATGCCAAAGGGAAGTACCAAAAACTCGTACTGGCCATCAGGAGTTACAAACGCCGTTTTCCCACGGTCCTCCTCGACCACTGGTATCTGCCAATATCCTTTTGACAAGTCAATTTTAGTGAAGTACTTGGCATCTCCGATATCTGCGATTACCTGATCTATGTTGGGAATTGGTTCGTTGTCGATGACTGTTTTAGCGTTGATCTTCCTATAGTCAACGCAGAATCTATTCTTCCCGTCCTTTTTCTTGACGATTACCACAGGTGATGCATAGGGCGATGTAGACTTTTCGATTACTCCCATCCTAAGCATCGTCTCTACTTCCTCTCTAATCGTCTGTCGTAGTGCTTGAGGTACTGGGTAGGGGCGTGATCTGATGTGTTCGGCCGAAGTCAACTCCACCGAATGACTAATGATGTCCGTCTTCCCAGGGACATCGGTCATGACGTCTGTGAATTCCCGGAAGAGCGCCTGCATCTGAGTTCGCATGTCGACGGGTACGTCGTCGCCAAACTCCACGTCATCGATGCTTTCCGTCTGCTCAACTACTGGGAATATAATGCTCGCAGAACCATCACTCTCGTCACCCTCATCCACAATATGGATAGCAGCAACTTGATCAGCTGGGGCTGAAACTTCTTGACTACCATCTTCATGTTCCCTCTCAACATACCTCTTCAGTAGATTGGCGTGATAAGTCTTCTCTTTTCCATTCACCATCAACTTGTAGTTGTTCCTAGCAACCCTCTTCACGACCTCATAAGGACCTCTCCAATGCATGAGTAGCTTATTGCTGCTAGTTGGTAGAAGTAGAAGAACTTGATCACCACACTCAAATCTCCTCTCCTTCGCCTTAACGTCGAAGTGTGTCTTGTACTTCGTTGAAGCCTTCGTAAGCTCCTTCCTAGCGAGCTCACAAGTCGACTCTAGTCGTTCCTGCAAATCAATGACATACTGATAAACTGATTTGACTTCTTCTTCTGGGACTTCTGTAGACCATAATTCCTTGAGAATAGTCATGGGTCCCCTGACAGTTCTCCCATACATTAATTCAAATGGAGAATATCCAAGACTCTCATGTGGAACCTCACGATACGCAAACAGAAGCGCGGGTAAGTATCTATCCCAATCTTTAGGACATTCCTGACACATCCTACGCAACATTTGCTTTAGGGTCCCATTGAACCGTTCACATGCTCCATTAGCCATTGGATGGTAAGGAGTAGTGTGAAACTGGCTAACTCCTAACAATTGGGCAGCTTCTTTCATAACTCCCGAAACAAACTGAGTACCATTATCAGACAATATTTGATTAGGTACACCTAAGCGTGAAAATATTTCAACTAGGGCCTCTGCCACACGCTCGGCTTCAATTCGAGGTAGGGCTACTGCCTCAGGGTAGCGAGTAGCTAGATCAACTACAGTCAAGATATACCTATTCCCTCTATCAGTAATGGGATCTAGGGGTCCTATCAAATCTACTGCAATTCGTTTGAAACAAGTATCTATCAAAGGGGGAATTACGAGTGGCACCTTACCAATCCGTCCTTTAGGCATTGTACGTTGACATGCGTCGCAAGAAGCACAATAACGCTTGACATCGGATTGTAGTCCAGGCCAGAAGAATTGCGTCAGGATCCTGTCATTCGTCTTCCTTGTCTTCAGATGTCCAGCTAATGCAGAGTCATGAGCTAGTCGAAGAACTTGAGATCTGAACGGCTTGGGTACCAACAGTTGAGTAAACGTCTTCCCCTGGGTGTTACCTAGTGACCTGTATTCACGGAATAGAAGACCATTCTTGAAGTAAAATCTCACTTCGCTATTCTTCCCTACAAGCTTTGACTCACCCTTTTCTGCTAAATCTCTTAGTTTCTTCAGCGTTGCATCTGCCTTCTGTGCTGCAATAACATCCTCACGGGTTGCGATACACTCCTGCTGCTTTGACGATCCAAGACTCATGAACGGCCGATCCTTTCGTCTCTTCGTCCCTCGAGTCTCCACTCCTGCCCCTTGTTCCACCTCTTCATTGATAGTTGACTCACTCATCAACTCACTTGGTTGCTCTTGAATGATGACATCATCCTGGCTGTGCGGCTGGGACACATCATTCGGTATCTTTTCGTCTGGTACTTGAGTAACGCCTGACAGATCATCTTCTGTGGCCTCCGACGATGAGGGCGTACTCTGCTCTCTTACAGTTGTCTCCTTTATGTCATCAGGATCACCGTCACAGGAGGATCTATCCTCCTTGATGGATGACTCGCCGTCACTCGCCTTAGTGTAGGTCCAGTTCTGATCCTCATCTCCAGGTTTCCTGGCACCTGTAATATTTCCGATGACTAAACGGGTTATCAACACATAATGCTGTCACATTACCTTGGAAATATGGGGTACTAACATACAGCCTTGCCTCTGGCATCCGTCTAATTGTTCGGTCAATTAGCATACATAGCTTTGTTTTTCCTGTAAACTGAGCTTTCTTCACTAAATCCGTACGAACAATCACGCAACTACAACCTGAATCGCGCAAGACTGTTATTTTCTTGCCATTTATACTGCCATCACAAGTGGGCATATCTGATTCTACTGTACAAGCCGTATAAAGCAACGGAATTTCATGACCACACTGCAGCTTTACCGTAGCTGAATCGGGACTAACACCTTGCGTTTGCGGTGTTGACATATCAGGGCATACGCCGACTACGCATGCGTTCACAGATTGCTTACGCGAATCCGAGCTTAACTTGCCTGGCCCGTCTCTCGAATTACTGCCCTTTTTGTTTGGACACCTGGCCATAAAATGACCAGATTTACCGCAAGTATAGCAAGCTTTTGGATTAGGACTTATGTCGCTTCGGTCCTTACTTTTACCATCTCTCAATTTGCGAGCATTTTCTTCACGGCGTGCGCGTCTACCGGAGTCAGTTGTAGCTGACACATGCGCACTCCTATATTGCTCAGCTAGCAAAATTAGCTCTGGAACGTTTTCGGGATTTCTCTCCCGCATAAATACAGACAATGAACGCTCAGAGGTCTCGTAAATGTGTTCACGAACTATTACATCCAACAACGCATCAAATGTCTTTTCTTTGCCGCTCAAATCAATGCAGCGCGTGACGTAACGAATCAAACGGTTAGCATATTGGTAATAAGATTCTTCTCCGCCTTTCTTCGCTTCGCGAAAGCGTTTCCAATTTCCTTCACTCGTAAGAGCAAAGTATTGCAATAGCATGTTCTTAAGGAGATCGTAATCGGTTGCCTCCTCTGCGCTTATTGAACAATATACATCTAGGGCGGGACCTGTCAACAAGTTGCCTAGAGCAGACGCCCAACAATCCTTTGGCCATTTACTCAAAGTCGCGTGCCGTTCAAAACGGTCTATGTACGCATCTAGTTCATCCGTTTTGTCTCGGAACGCTGGCATACAGGGGATTTTACTAAGACCCTCAGACGATGTCCCAATAACTTTCCTACTTTCACTTATCTTCAAATCTAACTCCTTTTGTTTCGTTACCTCTTCTAACCTTCTTTGATCATCTTCCCTCCTAAGTCTTCGTTCATCTCTTTCTATCTGTTCGTTTCTACGCTTTTCTTCGAGAACCTTGTCACGTTCTTTACAAGCAAATTCTAATAATTCTTTACCCGCTAGTCCACACACTTTACCGAATTCAACAAACTTTTCCAAATCCATTCTTTAAATTCTATTTGTTATGAACAGTACTGCAATTAATTATTTTTCTCATCCCAAGGACATGCCCCCATTTGTCACAAGCCCAGTGCAAAAGCAAAGGACAAAAATACTCTAGAGAAAAGATAATTGCCTATGTACTGTTTACACAACAAATCACGAAAAAGAAAATGGATTGGAATTACAAATCAAATGAAATATCTTTAATCATAATTAAATTCAATGCGTTCACTTCTGTGAATAATATGGCGTAACATCAACGAATAAATTCATAATGAAATTTCATTTCGAATAACATAAAGTCCTTAGCTGTTATCATTTCGTTGGGGCCCATTGAAGAAAGCTGACGAGTTTATCGCGATCAATGGCGAATCCGAACATCGATGACTCATCACTATGACGTCACACTGGAGGGCGATTCCCGAGACTTCTGTCCCGTCCGGAGTTCCCGTAAGCACCCTCAGTACTCACTGTTGATACGGCTCTGCCTTTAGAACCTCGATACCAAAAACCCTACAATAAATAGTAAACATGGAACCACACTTCTAATACATTGATCTAATCACGCAATTGATTCATTAATTAGTTTTGCATAACTAGTTGTCAATAAGTGTCCATGTTTGATTGATGGAAATTCATTTCAAAATTATCCATAAAGTAATCTTTCAAAATACGTTCAATCTTACAAATACATTACAAATTAATTATGCCAATCCCTTATAGATAAACACACAACATGTTCAGGCATAGTATGTAAACAAACCCATTAAACGGACGTAATGTCAAAAATCTGTTAAATAGTTTTAATTTGCAAAATTCAACATTAAATAACTTTCACATATTCTGCAATGAACTTAAAACCTTATTTCGTGCAAATTTCCGTCTTAGTTTTAAAGATTATTGAAATATCCTAGTAGGAAGTAATTTTGACTTACCACGTATGTGGGTTAAGAAATACACCAAGAAATCATCTAAAACTCCTTCCTGACATAGCAGCATAAAATATGATTAGCTCGTCGATAAAACAAATCCATATTATGTGTCTGCTAAAATTATAGCAAAATGATGAAGTTGATATTGCCCCTAAGGCAAAAACAAATCGAGACAAATCATGTCAGCTCCATCCAAACCAATAAAACGTAATGACCAAAATTAATAGGCCTACAGTACACGACGCCGTCGGATCGGGTTTTAGGGCGTAGTTCATTTGCCTAACAAAAGTTTTACAATTAATTTGCATATACGTATGCGCTTCGCCTAGACGTAATGTCCAGTCTTTAAGAAAAGCTCTAAATTAGTAAGATTCATACACTTAACCTTGACAGCCTAGTTGCGTGTGTTATAAAAGGCATGACCGCATTGGTCAGATCATGCCAAGAGGACGCGCAATACTGTGTATCAATCAATAAGATTCGCGTTGCATATCGTATGTGCATCAACATTTAAGTGCGACTCTAATGGGGTGTTGCAAGAAACTTACGATCAATTGCAAGTCTATTTTTGGTCCCTAAAATCAATCATATGTCTTCCAGTTTATTGCAAATTAGTGATTGATTGCTAATCTGCTCCTTGAAACAAGAAGTTTAATCTGATTTGCTATAACTAACGTTGATCTATCAGTTGTAAAACTGCAACAGAATATTTGCAATTGATCGCAAATATTTTTTTGCAACACCCCTAAGTCATACTTAAATCTTTGTGAAACTCTCCCCAGATTGACATTTTATTTTTAGCTTTTAAGTGCTATTTTTATATTATGCTTACAAACATGTAAGCATGGATATTCCAGCGATGGCTGTATTTCATGTGCAATTATCAACATTTGCACCATGTTTTGTATTTTATAGTGAACACTCTTTATCTGATTGAAATTATATTGAATTGTGCAATCTTAATGTTTATTTAATTTGTAGATGGTAATTGCTACAGTTTTATTCTTATTATGA
Source organism: Lytechinus pictus (assembly GCF_037042905.1). NCBI lineage: Eukaryota > Metazoa > Echinodermata > Echinoidea > Temnopleuroida > Toxopneustidae > Lytechinus > Lytechinus pictus. The sequence goes on along the minus strand of NC_087255.1, from coordinate 34,381,039 downwards.
AAATCACTAATAAGAATTTCTACTTTGAGAATCAGAATTATTAGAATTCTCAAATCAGCTATCAGATTAGACGTATGTCCCTCATGTGATATATTATTACATCATTATTGCACCATATATTAGTAATATCAATATTGATTAGTTATTGTATAATTTATTGTGAATATCAATTTTGAATATTATCATGGATTCAGGAAGTGATAAGCATATAATCACCGTTGATGAAGGTAATAGTCAAACTATCACACCTGAGTCCAGCTGGTTGTATATATTTCCAAAGAAAGATAGCGTATACATCCAGCTTGCCAGGGAAGTGATACTTTGTCTTGTCACCTGAAGTCAAGAGGTGATTATGTTTTTAGAAAATACTTTAAGCTTATTCGAAAGAATCAATTTTTCTGGATTACAAGGATGTTTCACTGAATTTGCACCGTGTGCGCATCTAATACTTGAGTGAACCCCAACTTCAAACCCTTGTTTGTCCTTATGATTTGTTTTTCAAGCTCTATGAATGTCTCAAAACTCATTTTGGGTAATTTTGTTTTTGTTCAGGCATGGCAGGTCAAATGTAGTTGAATGTAGCATAGGAAATTATGAAGGTTTTTTTTTATTATTATTAAGTGTAATATTGATTTCATGATCAGCATAATAACAAGCAATTTAAAAAAAAATCTAACTGGTCAATTTTGAACTTTGTGCTCCAAAGCTATTAAAAAGCTAGCCAATAGAAAATAACCCCAATGTCTTAAAATCAGAGTTAGAATATATTTCAGTCAGTTGAAAGATCATATTTACAAAAGTCAAACACACGTGCATATGATTTAGAACATCTTGTGTAATTAGATTGACATTAAAATTAAGATTGCAATTAGAATTATATTGGAAACTGAAATGGAATTGGAATTAAAGTCAGTACTGTTAATAAAATGAACAATTTTTCACAGCATCAACTTTTCCATAAAATGTAATTATCATTGTTATCAATACTACATATTATTGTTATTGTCATTGTTGTTGTGTTTTAATGAATTAACATCATTTTTTTTATCCGTACTCGAACCTGATGCTTCATGGACAAAGTCTAAATTGAAATCACAGAACAGCTAAATAATGATTTAATAGTGATTTTGCAACTGAGCTGCTGCATTATATAGATGTCTGTATTATTTGTATACATTTGGACAAACACATTTGTGTGGTTTTTCAACTTATTTGTATAAAGGTAATTCACAAATTTAAGCATAGCTAGTTACATATTTTTGGGTGGAAAATCATGTTTTCAGATGTTTATGATTTCCGCTAGCTAATGTTGTAATCTGATCTTTAAAATTGAATGATATGTCTATCATCTGAGTGCAAGGTTTATTATTTCTCAAAATATGATTAGGGATAAGTTGGAATACCTCATTTAGTACAAAAACAGGTGAGCAGTCTTTGTAAAATTGTGCACGTCTTTCTGGCAGCTTTATGTAATACATTTCTAAAGTCAAAAGTTTTCTTTTCCAAAAGCTAAATTCTCTTGATATTTTACAATCATTTAAAAGAAGTATATTCACAGCTATCTTTGTATGTCATTTTTCAGCGAGTGCTCAATTATTATTTTGTATTATTTTATACACAAACACAATTAAAATTCATTTAAGTGTATTTGGTCTTAGGTGATATCTCCTAGTGATCCTCGACTGATGAAAGTTTAGCAGAAGTATTTAATGGAAATAATTGATTGCTCAATTTCTGTATACTTGTCACTTTTCTTAATATGTATTTGATTTTCTATCATTGTTTATCATTTCCATCATCATTATCATAAAAGTAACTATTTTTGTAAAAGGTTTTGTAGCTAATTTATTGATAAAAAATGGATGTAGGAAGGCTTGAACACATAGTTAGATCTGAAATTTTTCTTAATTTTAAAATAAAAATGTCATGTGCCTCAACTTTTGGCTAGATGTAAATTCTTAAAATACTTCATGATGATATATGAATTGAATTGGATTTATTTGTATACAATAGTTTCTGTTGCACAGGTATTTTAAAGGAAATCTATTACACTTTGATTTTCAGAGTCGTAGTGCATCTACGTGTACTTAGATTAGGTGATAATTGCAGTAATATACATGTATATATAACTGAATTTTATGTATTTAAAATATAGATTATATTATCTTTTATACTTCCATTGAATAAATATTATGATTGGCATAAAAAAGAAATCCCTAGTAATGTATGTGTAATTTATAATTCATCCTCATTTTTTAAAAATTGCCAGAGCTACCACCACACTTCCACTATCACTTCCATTATCACCATCACTGTCATCATCATCATCATCATCACCATCATCATTATCATCATCATCACTATCACTATCACCATCATCATCATCATCATCATCATCACCATCATCATCATCATCAACATCATCATCATCACCATCATCACCATCATCATCACCATCACCATCATCATCATCATCATCATCATCATCATCATCACCATCATCATCATCATCACCATCACCATCATCATCATCATCAACATCATCATCATCACCATCATTATCATCATCACCATCATCATCATCGTCGTCATCATCATCACCATCATCACCATCATTATCATCATCACCAGCAAAACCAGGGTTATCATCTGAATCATTTGAAGAAGATAAATTACATCTTTATCATCACCACTGTCAACATCATTTTCATTATTGCCACCACCATAATCATCATCAACATGACTCGTTCCATTTGTGATTACAATCTTGATACTATGCAACATTGATGTAGCGCTTAATGTAATGTTTCTTAATGAATTTTTTGCTGCATACAATTTCTACCAGTAATTTACTATTTAATATCTAAATTATCTTCTTCAATTGATCCAGTAAAATAAACTACAACAGGGGAGCATTTCATCAACATTTTTGTCCGACAAAATGCGACAAGTTGTCAGATCTGACAACTTTCCTTGATTTTGGTTGGCCGAGAAGCACGGTTCCCGCCTATGGTAACTCGGATAAAACAGGACACATCGGATGAAACGACCCACATATCCTTTCATGAAACTCTCTTCATAACTCTTTGTACATGACACATGAATACGAAATAATGATTTTATTAAAACATTCATTTATTACATCTGACGAAAGACAACATAATATCTCTGTCAGGCAGTAGACCTCATTTTCACACTACTCCAAACATAATAGGATTTCATAGAATTAGTAGGCATCATGATTTGTGTTGAAGGGAGGGGGGGGGGGGGGGTAAAGAAACGTAAAGACATATGATTATACTATACATAATACATAGTAGTAGTAAAGTAAAAGTAAATTAGAAGTAGTGTTGGTATTAGTAGTAGTAATAGTGGTATTAGTAGTAGTAGTAGTAATAGTAGTAGTAGTAGTAGTAGTAGTAGTAGTAGTAGTAATAGTAGTAGAAGAAGTAGTAGTAGTAGAAGTAGTAGTAGTAGTAGTAGTAGTACAGTAGTAGTAGTAGTAGTAGCAGCAGCAATAGTCGTAGTAGTAGTAGTGATAGTAGTATTAGCAGCAGCAATAGTAGTAGTAGTAGTAGTACTAGTAGTAGTACATGTAGTAATGGTGGTTGTGGTGGTGGTGGAGCGTTGTGGCCCTAGTGGATTAGTCTTCAGATATTAAAATAGAAGGTCATGGGTTCAAATCCCAGCCTTGGGGTGATTTTCTTCAGCAAGTGTGCTGACTGCTTAGAGACTGCTCATTAAGCTTATGTTTAGCGGTATAAGCAAGTATGATTAGCATGAGAAAAAGAAATAGTAATAGTAGTTGTAGTAGTAATATTAGTACTAGTAATAGTGATAGCAGCAGTTATAGTTTTTAGTAGTAAGAGAGGAATAGGTATAATAACATAATGAGATTAGCTTTAAAAAATACAGTCATAAATTCATGTCAAGTATTTCTCGAACAATTCCTTTTGAGTGGGAAGGGGAGGGGGGTGTTAACATGTCCACCTAATAGGTCCTATCCTCTGCCTGTTTTATGTCCTTGTATTGTTTTATTGTATCGAATTTGAAAAATACGCTTTCAAACGAAATGCTCATGTTTTTATCATATAACACATTTACCAAAACAGGTAAGAGTCTTAAAATTTACAACAAAATAGGGCATACTAGGGACTAGGATATCACAATCTCTCTCTAAACTGATTGAAATTTTTTTCCTCTCGTTGGTAAATTCAGGCATTCAAGGGCGTAGGCTGGTTTGAGCATGGGGAAGTGCATATCCTGGGGAGGTGGAACTAAAGTGGTATGGGGGGATGCACATCTTGGGGAGGTGGAAATAAAGTTTGGAAATGAGCTGTTGAAAGCAGAAGAAAGGTTACGAATTTCGTTTTGCCAATGGCGGAACTACTCTGCCTCACGTGCACACAGTGCATCCCAGCTTACGCCATTGTGCATTAATGATTTTAAACCAAATACAATGCGACATCTTTCATTCTTTCACCACTCCTGAATGAGGGCCCATTGATAGCCCAGTAGCACCATGTGACATCACATGTGCATTATTTTATTTTTATTGTACTGTTACTTCATTTTGATGGAAATAAATTCAAATTATCGGCGCTGAAAGTTTCTCTTAAAAAGAAGAAGATTGGTAATATAGAAATAGATTACTTATGATAGTGATAGAAACACCCATAAGCTCAACACATTATGTTGATTCATACAGCTCCCTTTTTCAGTCTTTTCTCCTTGTTCCCGCTCCATTTGTCAGCAGATCTAGAATCCTTTTCATTTTTAGGGTCTAAGCGTTGTAATAAAATATAAAAGACGTCATCTCAATCTTCAAGAGGACCCGTCTCTGTTAATATTATATATCTATAAAAAAAAAATCAGCGTCCTTTTGGAAGAAGTGTCAGTCAAACATATGAAGTTGGAAGCTGGTCGTACGAGGCCGTGACGTTGATACCTCTTCTGTGATCACATCTTTAGTCCTGCAAGTTTTGTCCATGAACACGCGAGAAAAGGCTGATAACAGTGAAAAAACACAATTATATAGTGATGACGGCCAACACGATTTCAGAAAGAATGAAAAATAATATCAAGATTCGACTTGCAAATGACATGAGGAAGCGAATCGTTATCACAAACATGTTTCAAGATTTCCTTCAAATATTTTAGTTATGATGGTCATTATGATAACAGTGGTTGTTCCTTGTTACCAGTTAACAAAATTTCATTTTATTGAATAATCAATTTTGACGGAAATATTTTTTCCCGTTTTATGGTGATTGACTCTTAATATCAACCATGCGAGGACATAAAAAATTTCCCATATTTTTGTGGTGTCGACATTTTGGACGAACAAAAATAAACGAAATGAAATGAACAGAAAATTGAAAATTTGAATATGGATGATCATGGATATTTTTGTATTAAAGTGGATGAAGATACAATCTTTTTGTGGGGAAAATACCTCCCAATCTACCCCTTCACTCAGGTATATGGCATCATTGTGTGATACTTACCATGTGAAAATTAGTCAAATTAGTAAGTGACATGTTACTGAACTGACATTACCAGATCATGCAGTGTTAACATCGAAACTTCCTCATGTTCATCATTTCGACAAATCACAATGCTATGACCATGGACCTATGACATAGCATGCATCATGCTCCTTCTTATAAATACACCACTTATGCCTTTGCAAGTCTGGATCCAGTGGAGGGCAGGATGGAATGGGCACAGGGCACCCCCCTCCTTTGCCCCACAGTTGAACGCAGTCTTTGGAATGTAAAAGCCCCCCCCCCCTTTGATCATGAGGATGAAACATGATCCCTTTTGATGTGTTGGTCGTTCACATAGTCGCCAACACAGGAAAAATCCTTGTAATGGGTGTTGGTGTTAGGGGATTCTTCAAATGACAACAAATGCAGCAGATAAACCTAGCAAAATCAGTTGCATAGACCCAGAGAAAGATTAGCTATTCTACTCCAAATGTCATGCAGACTCTTCTATATATTTTATGTGCCAATATGCAATCTAATCATGCACAAGACTCCCCTCAACATTGAGAGTAGATGCGTTCGCCCACAAAATGATATAAAGGAACTATAGTTTCTTTGGGGAGGGGCGATTATGAGAAAAGATATAATAGCAATAAATTTTTCGCGAAATCTTCCAAACAGGGTGAAACGTATATTTATTTTTAATGAATCTGGCAACATTTTTTTTCATATTAATCTGACACCAGCTGGAAAGGGGGGCTTTTATATGAACTATATTTTACTTCCTTTAAACAAGTGTTGTTACGATATGTTTTTTTTCTTCAAATTTCTGTCAGACACTGCTAAATTCGAATCAGTCTAACTGGTCAAAAGTTCACAAGATTTTTTAAGAGGGATGCCTATTTTGTCAGGGAATATACATAGGCATTGGGGCGTATTATATACACTGGACGTTAAATATGCAGGCGGTAGGCTTGGTTGCGAATTGCAACTATCTAATTGAAATACCATCACAAAGAAACCAACCACCTTTAATTAGATATTTTCCACTGAATGCAACTCAAGTGGCCATTTTGAACACCTTCAAACAACTTGGACAAGTCTAAAAGGAGGAGAAGTGTGAGAGACAGGATAGTGTCTAGATATGAAACCATTTCCCATGCACACCAAAGTAAACCGGTAAGAGAAACTCTGTTGAATCAAGTTTATTCAAATCCCGTCAAAAGTAAATCTCTTTAGGGTGAGCGCCCCAGTAAATAAATATTTATTGATTACTTAATACGAGTTCAGAAGATAATTTTGTTTACCATTTTCATTCAATTTTCATAGTTTTTTTAAAAGCCCAATCAGACCCCTTTTCTCTTGTTACTCCTAGTATACTACTCTTCTAAAATGTTGAACAGAACTGGTAAGAATCACGCGAAGTGAAACTTAATTCAACAGAATCTCTTGTTTACTTTACATGCTCGTCGTAAACATACCTTTTTCGTCATTTAGTTCAAATGCTCTTTGGTTAACCCCTTTAATGCGCATGCCCAGTCTCCTACGTTTAGAACGCCGACGTTTGTGTGTGTGACATGTGATCGTCTGGTGCATTATGGGAATAATATAAAATGACGCACAATGGTGATAAAATTGATCATGACTACTTCTTAAACTCTGTAAAGTCTGCAAGAACACAATGCAATAAGGTGTAGGATTACCAGCTTCCAGAGAAAGAATTTCTATACTTTCCAAAGTCACTATAACCTCTATTCTATAAAAAATTCTGATGTTTTTTTTATACAATAATATTTGGTATTTTCATTCGGAATATATTTGAAGAGAGGCATGTACTATGAGTTCTGGTAATCTTTAAAGATTCCATTTTCTGCCATGCACTGTTTCATACTTATTGTTGTTAGTTTAATGGCTATAATGATTTATGAGACAGTAATTTTATACACTGTCTTAATTGACACATGTTGGAACTACTCAAAATCGTTAAAATCCAATTAAATCCGAAACTTATTGTATTAGAAATATTGGTATTCAAGGGAATCATAATTATGAGAATTAGAGAAGCTGGATCTCCATGGTAACACACTCTGGTACAATATTTATATGTAATTGAATTTATAAAAAACAACTGAACGATAAAATGGTAATATTCACATTCAATGGGAATTATAATGATAAACATAATGCAGAACGTAGTTAAAATATTAAAGAAAAAATGTTAGCAAGTGTGATCATAGAAAAAAGGAGAGAGATAAAGAAAGAGAGAGAGAGAGAGCGAGGGGGGGGGGGGAGAGGGAGAGAGAGAGAGAGAGATGGGCGCACACACACTTATACCTTCACATACATGTACATACACAATTCACCTTCATCCCAACACATCTCAACATAAAACAAAGCAGTGAAAAGCAAACCTACATTTAAAAAAAATCGACAAATGATTGTAGCCCATTTAATGTATCCGTTTCTGATCAGTGGAAAAATGTCTAGTCAAATACCGCAGATCTTCTGGTTTTTAAAATTTTCTTTGATTACACATGAATCCATGATTATACACACCATATGGTATGGGAAAATAAACATTACAAATCATACCAAGACAAACAAATTTTAGATTCACCCGATTAATCGAAAAACTCACGATGTGACAAAAACAAACATTTATACATGTATTTATTAATCGAAAAGGTTAGTAGTTCCATCCCCTCAATCATATGGGTGAATACCTACACTCAAATTTTTCACTGGAAGTTGATCGCTATGAAAAATACATTAGCTATATGCAAACAAAGGAAAATGAAGGAAATAAAAATAAATTTAGATGTAGAGTCATGGTTGTAAATGAAAAATGAAATCAGATCCAAAACTGAGCTATAGCATGATATCCTCAACTGATGAAAAGGTGAGAATATAAAAACTATGTTACAAAACCCACCGATTGGAAATTTATGCTATAATGGCTTAACTAGATCCTCATACGGCTTATTAGAAGCATATGGTAATTTTAGAGTATATTATAAGATAAAGAATTATTTTTTTTAATAAAATAGATTTACATTCATTTCGTAGTAAACTTTTTCTCAGATTTGTAAACCGTTGATTTCGACCTTTTCCCAATACTCTTTTAACACGAAATATATTTTTAAAACTCGTTCAGTGATGGCTGTAATTGATATTGCTTAATTCCCAGCTATGTTAGTCTCTATGGTATATGAGATTTTCAAACGAAAGTTAATGTCACAGATTACAACGGAACACATCGCGAATATTGCATTATTTGTATTTGACATCATATATTTAAACTTTCCATCAAAATATCACAATATTTAAGAGACCGTTAATGAAATACAAGTATCCACAACACAACATAATTTTATCAGTTTATATTGTTCACTGGGGAAGGGGCTTAGAAGAGGAAATCATACAATATGACGCAGGTCGGATTATTGTTCCCATTACATCAAGCTAGTTCCCACTGTGTTCCTAAAGTTACTCAAAAAATAAAATAATGATAAAATCGTAATATATCGTCCGATGACTACTCATTTGTAGTCGGGGGCTGCTGACCTCCAACTCGATTACACTCTGAAAAAAGTTTTCCCAATATTGGGTCAAAGGGGAACATGCATATGTTGGTTGGGTAAAAAAAAAATTAAGGCAATGCTACGTTGAAATATCCCAATATGGGGGGGGGGGGTACCCAGCAAACATGCATGTTCCCTTTCTACCCAATATTGGGTAAAATTTTACTCTGTGCTTTTAGAGTGATATAATTCGTTAATTTAATGGTCCGTCTGTAGGCCTATCAATCCATAGTAAATCAACGTCAAGGTTTTAGTTGGGATATAATGTAGATCAAGAGCTAGATTTATTTAATTTCCAATAACTTAGCTGTTTGTCGAGACGTGTTACGTCGATTTCAAGTATAGGAGAAAGATCTATTAATTCCATCCCAGTGTATGGGTAAAAAATCCAGTATTTATTACTTCGTCTGCTTACTGAATAAAACGAAAGATTTTGAATATGATCAAGCTCCGGAGCAGGTTATCCGTCCTTTCTAGTCCGATCTAAGGTCGTAAGCAGATCGTAATCGATTCGTTATTACCAAGATAATACTTCGTAAACGGTTTGAGTCAGTTTTGAAACATTTCGAGAACGTATATTATGGTTTGATAAGGATAACATAGCACCATTCATGATTTATGCCATTTGCATACGGCGCGCAGAGTAGGTGTGACGATTCATGTCATTAAGTTAAATTTATCGTATGTTCGCAAGTTCATGAATTTCATTGTTTTAAACCATAAGGTCTGATAGCCCAGTGAAAAATTACTAGGGTGTCTAGGAAAAAGGTCACATCTAGGAAATTGTAAAACTTGATCGTGGGCGACGAACAAAAACTGAGTATTTTGCTTCGATAATTGCCTTTGATACGTCCATATTTCCTGCATCTGTCTGTCTTCGCATGTACAGTAAGTAAGTAAGTAAGTAAGTAAGTAAGTAAGTAAGTAAGTAAGTAAGTAATTAAGTAAGTAAGTGAATAAGTAAGTAATTAAGAATGTAAGAATTAAATAGTGAGCAGGTAAGTTAGTTAGTTAGCAAGCAAGCAAGTAAGTAGTTAGTAAGTATGTTGTCACTATAAGTAAGTAAGTAAATAAGTAAGTAATAATAATAATAATAATATGGTCCATTTGTATAGCGCAGCTACTATAATTGCATATTGCGCTTAATACTTGGTATCATATTATTACCCCGGCTGTAGCTGAGCCGCCATATAGGCTACAGCATTCAAGGAATAAATCCTACCGGGTACCCATTCATCTCACCTGGGTCGAGTGCAGCACAATGTGGGTAAATTTCTTGCTGAAGGAAAACACGCCATGGCTGGGATTTGAACCCACGTCCCTCTGATTGAAAGTAAGTACGTAAGTAAGTAATTAAGTAAGTAATTAAGTAAGTAATTAAGTAACTAATTAATTAAGTATGTAAGTAGTCAGTAAGCGAATGAATAAGTGAGCTATTAATTTGTAAGTTCTTTGTAATCCAAGTGGGTCCCTTGACAGTTTTACCCCATTCTTTCTTTTATTCCTCATTGTCACTCTGTCACATACCATTTGACATGTTGGGGGTGAATTATAGGGACTGGCGTCGTATAAGGATGGCTTAACTTTAAGGATGGTGATACACGAGAACCATGAGGAACTAGCTTAATGTAATAGGGGATCGGAGGGTCATACAATTCATAATGTTCTTGTTCACCAGAGGAGACCAACTGGCGTCGGTCCTGTGGTAAATGTATTTTTTTTAAGTACTCAATATGAATAAGCAAAGCAAAACAAATCACTTTCCTTGAAAAGGAGAGGGAAATCCGAAAAAATGCAGAGAAAGAAGAATGTACTTTTGGCAGTTTAATATATTGCACACAAATTCACCACTTAACACAATGGCATGAAATTAAAGTTCGAAGTATATATATATATATATATATATATATATAAGCATTTTACAATAAGTAGGGAGATAAGCATATTGTGTAATTCTGATAACAAAATCTATATACAAATTAATACAGTGAGTGTGGGAGCAAGATAAAGGAGATTCGGAAAAGGGGGAGGGGAGGATAAAGATATCGAAAGCCATCGCAGTGATGATTACGAGAAGAGACAAACCAATTTAGAGTTTAGGTTAACCCCTGGTAAAAAAACTACAAAAATAACATTCCCATAACCACGAAAAAACGTGTATCATTGAGCACTTTGAGAGGTGGAGATGATTCACTTTCATAACTGAAATGCTAAATCATCATTTAAAGGGTCGAGGAGTGACCATACCTAAGAAAAAAAATGCGATGAGGGCAAGACGACCTGAACGGTGGCAGAATTCTTTTCTCAAATGAATGTTAAGGTACGGTAGATTTTGTGTACCTCTTTTAACCCTTTTTCTTTATTAAAAAAAAAATACACGGCGCAGTCACTTGTCCCCGTTTCGGTGGCAACGCTCCTGATTCCACCACACGCGAAGTGTTAATCTAACGTTTTGAATATAAGATCATTCTCACTTCTCGGCCTTTCTAGTGATGATTTTAACATTTTAGTTTTTAGAGTGTCAGAAGTGAATGATTGGGAGAGGGGAAGAAAGAGAATGAGAGAAGGAAGAGAAATTAAAGGCTGACAAAGTTTCATATAATATGAAATAAAAGACAGTATTTCCATTGACACCATTAAGGACGAACGTGATCAACTATAACAAGGATATAAAATTTTCTGAAATACCATACGACCAATGACAAATACTACTTGAACAGAAAGCAAGTACTTTTTTATGGCACTTAGTTCTCGCAGGATTTCTTATCTTGGTAAAACCAGCTGACTGAACAATTTATATATACAGTACTCCTAGTGGGACGTAATACGCGTATTTCCGTTTACTGTCTTCAGACAAAAAAGTCTATACGTTGTTCAGTTCCCATTGTGAACTGAAATAGAAATGTTTTTCCAAATAAATTTTGGCATTTTGAAATAAAATTATACCAAATCGTCTGAAAGAAAATCATGGAAGTGTAAGCGGTTTTATACAAAACCCCTGACAATTCGGTCTTTATATGCGATCGCAATCAGATGTATTGATTTCGTTGAACTAAAAGAAAACAAAAAATATTTGAGAATAATTGAGAAAATATATTTGTTCGTTTGACAATTTAGTATTCTGCAAAAGACGTCACAATAAAATATAACGTTGAAAAAGGCAATTCACGTAACAATAGAAACGCTTTCCACATTTCAAAAGACACAGACTTTCTTCTTCAAACTCTCATGACCAGTACCCGTTGTCAGATCATGTCTTTTGAGTAACCATGGTAACCAGGAGACTAGAATAAGTCAAAGAATGACTGCTGGAACTGCATGTCTTCTCCATATTTAGGTGTCTGATCAGATCGCTTCAGACTTCCGTTTTCTGCGACACTGCCGACCTTTGTGGACTGTTCCGCATGCAACTTTCAGGAGGCGAATACGAGTAAGAAGCACGCGTCGAACTGGTCCACCGGAAAGATGGCTGATAGGCCAGCCGTCTACGGTGCAAGCTTTCGCAGCAACAGCAGCATTCCCTAATTACCTGTTTGAAACTTTGACGAAAGTTCTTGGAGAGGAACGCGTAGATGATGGGGTTGATGCAGCTGTTACAGGCTGCTAGTAGGTGAAGGAAGAGGCTGAGGAGAGCGTGTACGTTGTAGGGGATGTCCTCAATGAACCGATAGATCAAGGTGTATGTCAGCAGGGGACCCCAACTCAGGATGAACAGCGCCACCACTATTGCCAACATTGTTATTACCCTCTGTACAAAACAAACAAAACAACGTTTTCATGATTAATAGATAGGCTAATCAATGGAAGGGCGAGTGCATCAAAAGGAAAAGATAAGCTTACTTGATCACATTGAAAGAGCCTTACTTTGTACTGCTTTTCTTTAAAATGTCAACCCGTTGAATTGTATTTGATTTACTTTGTTGAATAGAAATGAAATAAAGAATTGATTTGAATTGAAAAAATGCACAAAATGAAGCTGAAAGTATACTACATGGACAAATAGATAATAATGTCTTGTTATCGTGAATTCAAGCTTTGCTTCATGAAACCAAGAGTGATTATCTGTAGACCAATGTCTTGGTTGAATGTGAATGAGTAAGCTTACCGAAGGATGTGCAATTATATTAAACCTTAACTCTTCTGAGTCATGAGACCAGCGTGATCGTTCTTCTTTTTCTTGATTCCTATAACAAGCGCCAACAGTGTCATATTTCATTGTACAACGCTGGGTAAACCATTATCCATATTTTAGCGAATGATACCTGTATCTTATCGCCTTCACTGGTGCCACGATGCCTTCTTGGAGCCGGTGAATCGTTCAGGTTACTCATCCTACAAGGTTCAGAACGTAAGGCATCTGCTTCCGTCGTATCGTCATCGATGGTAACACCATTGGACTGGCTTGCAGCTTCACCTCTCCGAACGAATGATGAACCACTGGACCACCCCGATGTATTCCGATACCATACCCGATATCTTGGGAGAACTGCACGAGATGGGTCAGATAAAAAAGTTAAGAACAGTTTCACCAACGAGCCTGACTCCAACCGAACCGGTTAATAACCGGTTCTGTCATTGAAGATAACGTAATACCTATGGTCGATCTGGAGTCGGTTTCGAGGACGTGACTGAGGCATAAAGGTTTGTGAGATAATATCGATGTAAGACATTGATGACGAGTAGTCATTTAGATCTGATGCAAACGAAACCCGAAGAATTTTGGACCGGTATACTATGATGAACATATTCATGGATGTTTATTTGCAGGACAAATTCAAGACATGTATAACAACCTATACGTTGATTTTTAAACTGACATAAAACTGTAAAAAAATATTGGACAAAATCTTAACCAGCACAAGGGTAATTATGTGTCCAACCTATTTGGGGCAGTATTTTACCCAATGCGGGAAGCATGTTGTCCAATAAGGTTAAAAAATAAGCAGCAATTACTATAGAATGGGCAAAATTTTCATCACGCTGGATAAATGTAAATGCCCAAACGAAATGCCCAATGTTGGTTGGACACATAACCACCCTCATGGAGCATTTTTACCCAGTATTTTTTTTAGAGTGAACAGGAACCCTATCACAAGGTTTACTATTCAAACGTTCAAACCAAGATCAATGTAAATTGGATACTTTGATTTTAAAACACCTTCCTACCATTTTTGCATGTACATTTCCCCTTTGTAGGGTTGCTGTTGTTGGGTGACTTCTAAACCGCTTAAGATTTTATGAATTTGGGCCATGGATTCCGGTGAATGTAAATTACCCAACTTTAATTAACCCTGATATGGTAACTACCATGGTATAATATTTCAAATGCAAATAAAATCATAGTTTCCAAAGAAGTCCACCATTATCTGCTGAGTGTATAATTTGCATGAAAACATGAAAAGGTTTGTCGGTTGAGCAATGTCTGATGCATTGCTTCACTTACCCGGTCTGCTGAAAGGTGAACCGTTGGACTCTCCCGATCGTTCTCTGGTACTATTAAGATGACATGCTATCATCATATAGGCATATGAGACGATCAATAGAGGAACGAAGAACATTAGAAGAAACAGGTAGACAGAGTAGACTATGGAAACGGTCTCATTGGGCCAACCATTGCTACAGGTTTTTGAATAAGGTTCGAGCTCATCCTCCCAGTAGTGAACGGTTAATTTCTGAAACCAAACGTCATGAAATGGTGCGTTAGTATAAAAATAATACCCATCATAGACTCGGGCATTAGAAGAAAAAAAAGACACACGAGAGGTAGCCTTGAAGAAAGTCGTTTTTGACTGGTTTAAAGGTAACAAATGTGGTTAATAATGCCCGAGAAAAATGCTGTGTATTATTTGTTTTATAAGACGTGTGTAATGTTATTTGATAAATCACCCTCATCTCAAAACCATGACCGGCCAATCGTACTAGTCATTAGTACCTGCCATTGATAAATTTGCTTTTTAGCTAAAATAGATGACTGGTCACTTGACAGATTTTAATTGACAAGGATCTATATAAATCACCATCTTATATAATATCTATAACACTGTAGAAAGATGCTATCAGTTACACATTTAAGTCTGACTCGGTGGTCCTAAACACACTTTATTATGTTAACAAAAAAATTCTAGAAACATTAAAATGTATACAAGCGGTTGAAGGAAGCAGTGAAACAGTCAAATCTGCACAAAACAGTTATCTTTTTATTACGATCTGCCTACCGATTGAATGAAGATAACAATCATTAACATAAAACTGTTGATGTCGATATCTGGGTTAATTTAAATTCATTGAAAGCTAGGTAGACCCTATTGATTCTAAAATGCAATTCGCTGTTCGGCTCACATCTGTATATTTTATGCACATATGTTTTGCTCATACATTATGGTATCAATTTTCTGTTAATGGGAATTTAAAATTTGAAACATGTTTTTGCTTTCTTCTTTTAAGTTATGTGACTGTTATATCAATATTCCAGAAAAGTACATGAAGTTCATATATGGCATGACCTAAATTGACCTTTGAAGATTTCTGAAACTACCCGAGATGTTTCATTGAATTACATCGAAGGAAACGACACGTTTAACGTTCCATCAATCAGCCAAATTAAATCACATTACAGAACCACGTGCCGTCTTCAATACTTTCACATTGGTGTTATATAACGGTCCAAGTTATTTCTTGAATTACCCATGAGCAATTCCCTTTCCATCGGGTCGTTATTGAGCGCTCTCTTTTCTGCGACATGTACTTTTTTTGGTTTGTCCGGGAGGTTGAAACGTACCAGGCAGTATTTGTAATCATATTACCAGAGACGGATTCATTGTCATACTCGAGGAATGGGTGCGAGGGTGGTGTGCAGCGACTAGATATTGGATTTTGAAGGATGGATGTGTGTATTGGTTTGTGTGGGGTGAGTGTGTGTGTGTGAGAGGGGGGGGGGTGCGACGGTGATTGTGTCTCTCCAAAAAAAAAAAAAAAAAAGTCGCATGTTTGTTGATTTTGTTGCGAAAAAATGAGGAAAAATAAAAGGATAGCATGATAATTAGCGTGATAAGTGAGGTAGAAATCTAAGAAAAACACAAATAACATGAACAAGGAGAGAGTAAGGTCATTCGGATGAGGGTTGGGTGGAATAAAGACCGCAATGAAAAAGTATATCAGGAGAGAGACAAAGTGTGCAAGAGAGGCAGAGGGATGGACAGATGGACAAAAAGATGACGACAAGGGTGTTTAGAGAGATCAATTCCGTGAAAGATGGCGCTATCTCCATGGTTAAATCGTCTCCTCGTACTCAGTATAGTATACTAAAAGAGAAGAAACTACGAGTTTTGGGGGTTGACGGAACCATGCCAGAATACAGGTAGAAAAGCAACGAATAAAACAAGGTAAAATAAGTTAGAGAACTAGTAACTTGCCGTACCTAAAAGGGTAACAAGTTATAAGGAGTTGGCCGTTCTTAAGAAAAAGCATATAATAATTAAATCGATCGTGACATGTAGATCGATAGGGATCAAAGCAAACTACGGAAGTGATATCGATGTACCAGAAAACATGTACCTGCTATAGGGTAAATAGCACTTAGCAGTGCATAATTTGTCACTGCGGCGGTAGAAAACAAATGTATTTTTATGTTCAAAAGTGTGGAGATGAAATTTCGTTTCCCTTTCTTTCGATATACTTCAAAGTGTGGCCTGACGTAAAATGGAAGCGTTTGCCTCGGTCTGGTTATTGATTATGAAGACATCAAAAAAGCCTTTAGAGTTCATTCGCCCTGTTTAGCTCTCTAGATGCATAATTATGACCGGAATATTGCAAAATTGGAGCGTAGGTATAGACCCTGACCCCTCAGGATTCAGCTGAGAGGGGAAAGGAGGCCGGAGTCTTCATTAAATACTGCGAAAAAAGCAGGTTCCTATCATACTCGTTTCAGGGGTTTTGGATTTTGCCATATGATCTTGCGGTGGTATTCTTTATTATTTTTGAACCCATGCCTCGTCCAATCTTGTTCCTGCTTTGTTTTCACCCCAACCTATTTTCTCTAAAGTCAATTTTTTCTTCCGACTCTATTATCATTTTCCCTGTTTTTATATTGTTATTTTTACTCCCCACTTTCAATCTTTATCTTATGGCCTGTCTTGCCAAGCAACACAGAAGAATACTCATAAACATATTGTAAAGACTATTCAATTCTATTTCAAATAATTTAAGGCCAATTTAGTTCATAAATTGAATTAAATATATACTATGATAAAGAACATTGGTTGAACACTATGTGATTTCCAACTGACACTGATGATATTTAATATTATAAAATGCAGTTAGACTTTTACCACCTTGGAAAAAATGACTTTGAAGTTGGAAAACAATATACACTCTTAAAAAAAATCGGAATGACTGGATGAAAGCGTCAGCTTGGTCAAACGGTTATTTTAGTCATATTTGACTATTCAAAAAATATTTTCTTGTAACATGTAACTAGAACAGTGAAATTATCTATAGTAAGAAATATGACTTGGTATAATGTTACAAAAATTTATCAAAACAGCTAAGTAATAGATAGTACTAGTAGTTGTGTTATTTATTCAGAAATAAAGTATTAACTTACCTTACTAAATAATGCGGGACATGAAAAAACACACGAAGCTAACCATAAGGCAGCTATGACCCTTTTAGCTCTTCCCATTGTCACAAAAGATCTAGCTTGGAGTGGATGCAGCACAACATAGTATCTATAAGAGACAGGTAAAAGGTCAAAGGTCATTAATCTTGGGTAGATGTGAAACAAGTCTTATCAAGAAAAGTGTTAAGAAAACCACAATGATTATAAAAGAAATAATGATAATCGAAGAATGAATCATGAAAATTGTGATCGTGATTATAATCAATCACACAGAGTAATGACATACGAGAATCGTTGAAATTTAATGGAACACTGAGAGGGATATCTATGATCGCTGGTAAGATATTGTTCAATCCCATGACGGAATAATTGTGTTGAGAACAATACGTAATCTCACATTTTCCTTGAAGAGTTACCTTTTCGTCTAAAGACACAAGATGGACAAACCACAAAGCCACCCGACGTGGTCGGTAGAAAATTCATAACAGTTCTATCGACCAAACAACTTTTTCATCTTCAAAGGATGAAAGTAACCCGGATTTTACTGCTTTCCGTCCAGGGCATAACCTCTCAAATCTTCGTTTATCATCGAAAATGAATTGGGAGGAGGCGCTGCATTAAACAGTAATCAGTGTTTTATTGTTGAGTGAAATTCTTTGGCATTGTGAATGATTACAAATCAACCGGAGTTTAGGAGTGCTCCTTGAAACTTACATTGCTGGCTAATGTGTAAGAGAAAAACACGCGGGAAGACTGAGATAAACAATTTTATAATAATGAAAGTTTTATAGAAAGAATTGAGAAAATATAAATTGAAAAAAGAACGATAAGGGGAAAAAGAAATGTGTATGTGTGGAAGTTGGCTTGAGACAGACAGATAGGAGAAAGAAAGAGAGAAGGAGAAGAGGAAAAAGGGTGCGGGGTAAATAGTGTGTGTCTATGTGTGTGTATGGGTGAGTGGGTGTGTGTGAGAAAGAGAGGGAGGGAGAAAAGAGAGAGGGTGAGAGAGAGAGGGGGAGAGAGGGGGAGAGAGGGGGAGAGAGGGGGAGAGAGGGGGAGGAGAGAGGGGGAGGAGAGAGGGGGAGGAGAGAGAGAGAGAGAGAGAGAGAGAGAGAGGGGGGGGGGTAGATAAAGAAAGAAGTGGGGTGAGAATTGAGGAGACTAATTGGAAAAGAGGTTGTTTAGGACATGACGATGATACTTGTTGAGTGGCAAGGATAACGTATAAAACGGAAGGGCTTTAAATCAATAGGTCTTGTCCAGATCAGATAACGCTCATCAAACCACAATTCGGGAGGAAAAATCCTCACCCTAACCTTAACTCTATCGGTTTCAAAGTATCAAAGGCATGCATCCCTGATTTTTTTTCTTTAACATTCAAAACAAAAATGTTAAACATCACATCCATCAAGAATTGTACGATTGTGAAACCGAGATGGGCAAGAGTTTTTATAACAATTTCGACAAAATCTGTAAAGATTCTACTTCCTTTACATAACAGCAGAAATATACTAGAATATAGCACAAATCCCTGAAAAAGCATGTTGGGAATAGGAAAAACACTATGTAAAAGAAGAACTATTTCACAACAGTTAGTTTGCTCTATTAAATGACGTTAAAAAGGTAATGAAAGATTCGAATTGTTGGCCTGCAGAAAATGAACAATTTGGAAGAAAGATAATCCAAATGACTCTGCATCATCCCTAGAATACTAGTGACCTTGTATTATTACATCGCTCACACCTTCCAAATTCACTGAGGAAAAAAAAGAAAAACAAACAATGAATGCCTGTAGTTTGCATTTCTCGTTCGTTATGACCCTAACCAAACATGATCATGTAATTACTGAAAATGAATGCCTAAGGAAAAGGCAGTTAACCCATTTTAGCCCGACATAAATGCAGAAATAGAGCCGAAAGGCTTTAGAATGCTGCAACCAAATCACCATGTTCGTGCCAACTCTGGTCGAAATATAAGATTTACTTGTTCGCTTTTGGTCGTTCACCATGAATGATAATCAAATGGAAAAATATATCACTTGTATCGAGTACCTGATTTTGTTTTGTGATGTTTACTTTTTAAGTGTAGATCATGTGACCTATGATGTTATGGGTTGAGAGTGCCACTGAATAAACTAGGCCCTAAAGCAACACAGATGAAGATTAGATACATCATCACTTGTCATCTGCTCTTTAGGAAATAAACTTTGCCCCAATGTACAAGGCGGCAGAGAGACGTACATTATTTCAAATAGCGTTATCATTATTATCACAATCATTACTTTTAGATTGAAATTTAAAATTCATTCTTTCGCATGTCTTTTATGTTCTTTATCATAGTAGAATGTTGCAGTTGAATAAAGTAAGAATTACGAATCTTCTTAATATGAGGCTTTTAAATAAACACACTATCATTATTTAATAACAAGGTTTTACAACACAGAGAAAAAGTCTTGATCGCGGTCTTTATATACTTGTTTACAATCTAGCCTATTAAAACTAAACAACTGATAGTCTATAAAAAATCGTCTCTATTTATTCTGAATACAGCTAAAAGGAAATATATGAAGAACTAGATTAGAAGAAAGAAATAGCCCCTGAAACATAAAGTGGAATAAGGAACGAGAATATTATGTTTTGCCGACAAACGGATTAATAACCATTCTGAAGCATTCGAGCAGCATTTCTTCGTAACCATTGATTAACTTTGAAATATTTACATGCGTCAGGTATATGATATTTCAGTTTTTCGCCAACAAACGAACCATCGACTGAAATTGCAGACGAGCAATTCACACTTCATAATTGTTTTTACTTGTGAAATATCACGATACTTGAGTTGTAATCGACAAGGCTGAAAACCACAATTACAAGAGAGATATTACTCCAAAGTTTGAAATAAAGCATTGCCAACGGCCAAGAAACTACAATTTTTTCTTATATATGCTTCTCATTGTCTGTGATCGAGAATGAGAATTAGATTTTATTTGCAAGTGATATCAACTTCATGCGACTAGGATTATTTTCATCATTGGTGGCATATCAGTGAATAATTTTGAATTCTTCTTCTCCAATCATCGAGACCACAACATCTTATTTCTACTCTGAACTCAAGATTTGCCAGTGTCAAAGTGACATATTGTAAAACCTGAACATTAACTAGCAGAAATCTGTCATTGAAGACTTCTGATGGTAGGGAAACTGTGTATGATGATATATGATGATACAAAGATAAACCGTTGTCGACGGAGCAACTGTATTACCAGAGGTGAACTATAATCACCTTTATTTTTTTAAGGGAGAGACGTTTGCTATAACATAGCACGTAGCAATGAAATCATGGTAAAGATAAACGACAAACAATTTCTAATTATTCAAAATGATCACTTTATAATAAAAGTTCTACAGAGAATATCATTAAAACATCCAACGACAAACCATAAAACAAGATGGGGCTATACGCTAGAGATTACACACCATAAAGCAAGTGCGTTTTGACCTTCAAAAAGTGAATTTTCTCTCGACTCCTTGTTTGCTTGTCGAGTGAGAATGTCTGTTATTGATTTCTTCTCTCTAAAGGTATCATCTCCTGTGACCATGTTCGTTGACTCTACTCCATCTCGGCTGACGGCCCTGTCACTTAGCAGTCCCGAGGATCTGATCTAAGTTAGACCCTGAGGCGTTCAAGTGCAGTACTAACCAATGGTGGTGTTGGCGGTGATAGGGCTAGGGGCATGGTGGTGGTGACGACTCTATGGATGTGTATGATAGATGAGATTGTTTTAATTTTGTATGATGAAAACTGAGCATGGAACAGGTGGAGAATGTGGATGAAGATGTGTTGGTGATTTTGGTTCTTATTGATAGATGGAGTTATATTGATGATAAAAGTATGCCTTTTTGATGAGGGTATTTTGATAAGTAAGGGTCCCATTAATAAGACTAGCGTGTATTGATGACGAGGGCGTGGTACTAAATAGGGACCTTATTGAAAGACAAAACTGTATTGATGATGAGGGCATATTGCTGAATAAGGAACTTGTTGATATATTTTACGAGAATGTATTGATGATGAGGATGTACATTATCAATGAGGGTTTGTTGATGATTAAGGTTTTTGTTGATGAAGGTGTATTATGAAAAAGAGATATTAATAAAAAATAATGTATCAAGTAATGTGATTTGGTTACAATGTCGTCATCTGATGTGACACGCACAAGGCAGAAGTTAATGAACTGTAAAGGTTATGTTAATACTTGCATGTGATTTCAAAACTCGGGATTATGTTTGGGTAGATACACATTTTGCCCTATCTTTCATATTATGTTTTATCCCAAATAATGGCATTGTAAGCGCTCATTACTATCTTCTGGGGTCAATACGCTACAAGTCCCCTAAGGAACTAGTGAATCATATTATGTTTAAAAGGAATGTAAAGAAAAGGAACTATAGTTTTCAATGTCAGGTGTTCGAGGTACTTGCTTGGGTTTGCTAGGCCTGATAAATATTTGATAGTGCGGACATCTCACTGCGACGGATTATGAATAATACACGAGATGAACATCTTTTACGGCAATAAAACAGCACTCTGAGGAATCTATTTGATCTGTTGAACTTGCCTGAAGAAGTTACGGAAGAAAACAGTTTTTCTCACATTGTAAACGATTCAGGTGTCAGGAACATTCCAAGGGACTAATAGCCGTACCGAGTTATTCACAGCATATTTAATCCATGAACTATATCATGAAGAATGCAATGCCACTAATTCTTTTAACGCACTTGTGAAAAATAGAAAATGAAGATCTCTACATTGTTACATATCTTTTTATTTGCAGACTTATTTTCTGGTGTACATTTTTCTTTTTGTTTACAAGTTAGACTTGAATGATATCAGTATAAATCTATAAATTCTGATGATATGACATATCAATATAACGCATATTCTCTTACAAAAAAATGAAACGATAGATAGGAATTATTACTTTGAGAAAAATTGCTCTATTCTTGATCAAACATGGAATCAAGCAAAATATAACTCCTCATATATTATGAAATATTGAAAATAAGATTGTTGGTAGAACAACAGGCAGAAAGGAAAAGAAAATGAAATTCGGAAGAAAAAAAAATGAAAATGACATGAAACAGAAATCGCAGAAACAGCAAAATATGGAGAGAGGATACTTTATGAGAATGAGGGAATGTATGAATAGCAAGAGCAAGGATAAGAGTCTTGACGGTCGAACTTTCTACAGGATTTACTGCCCTGTTCGAAAGAGGTTTAATGAATAATTAAACTTGAGCTAATCTGTCTTCAATCCGTTCTTAATTATAAAAGAGTTCCTTCTCTTTATGCCCGTTAGAATTCTCCCATGTTTTTCTCAGATAGACGAGTAAATCAATGTCAAGAAGCGTCGAAGAGAAAATAATTCATAAGATATCGCTTTGAGGGAATTTAAACGTATTTTTCATGGCTCTCACATGATATGGATATAGTAGCGTCCAGGACGAATTTTGTTTAGTGTAGTTTAGAGTAGCAAATTATTGTGAGATTTTCTATACACTTATTTCCTGAAGTATGATTTTCAGTACTTAAAAATATCAAAAGTATGCGATATCGATTAAAATTTGAACAAAATCATTTTCCCTATAAATTTACTGGATATTTCCGAAAATAATATGCAAACTATACCAATATTTTTATGTACGTGCTGACGTGAATTCCATTTTTTTTTTCAGGTCAATGTTCCCACCAAGGATACGAAAATACCAACGGAATACTAATCATAAAATAGATCTGATTGAAAGAATATTGGTATGAATATCATAACTAGATATTGCTCATCAAAAGGTGAATGTACTTTTCGAATTGCATGCATATATATAGATATCATTGGAAATGTTTGAAGTGAGCAACATGAAAGTTCCGTTTTGATATTAATGTTCGGCATCACATTTTACCACACTGTTGGTAAGCAAGTGTGTAGACACCATGCGGTAGATACTGAGACTATGGTGTTTATTCAGGGCAGTGAGTGTAAAACGGAGCCCCAAGGTGACATAAAAACTATATAGATAGTTGGTGTTAGATTAACACCGGTATTTTTGCAGTGTATAACTCGTTTCCCCTACCTATACTATGATTCAAGAGAACGAGTTAAGAAAAACATGCACTCTAAAAACAAATCGGTCAAATTGACTAGACCAGTAGTCAGCTGAGTGCAACTGATATGTCTAGTCACATTTGTGATATTATTCTAGTCAGAAATATCTAGTAACTAGTAAAATACGACTAGAAAATATTTAAATACGACTAGTATAACAGTTGCATCCAGCTGATCCTATTAACTAGTCATTTTTGACTGATTTGTTTTTAGAGTGCATGTTTTTCCTGACTCGTTCTCTTGAATCATAGTTATCATGGTTATAGGTGGGTATACACTGCAAAAATACCGGTGTTAATTTAACACTATTATCTATATAGGAAAACACCAGTAAGGTGTTGAAACAGCACCACTTCGGCTTTACGCTAACACCAGATTTAGCAACATTAATCAGTGTTAAACCAATATCTGTTTGATTCTTAAAAGACAAGTCCACCCCAACAAAAATTTGATTTGAATAAAAAAGAAATATTCAACAAGCGTAACACTGAAAATTTCATCAAAAATTGGATGTAAAATAAAAAAGTTATGACATTTTAAATTTTCGCTTAATTTCAAAGTTTTATTTTTCCCTGAACATGTTGAATTACAATTGCTTAACATTTATGGTTCAGTCAAGCTGGTCCTTATTATCAAATCTGCAAAAATTGAAATAATGTATAATTCGAACAATAACAAACAAAGTAAATAGTGAGTGAGGGACATCATCGATTCTCTCGTTTGCATGTGACTAAATTGTGCACATGACTATTTTATGAAAAATAAGCGAAACTTTAAAATGTAATAACTTTCTTAATTTACATCCGATTTTGATGAAATTTTCAGCATTATGCTTGTCTGATTTTTCTTTATTGATTCAAATCAACATTTTTACGAGGTGGACTTGACCTTTAACTGGTGGAGTTTTCCGATAGAGATACAGGGATGGTGTTAAATAAACACCGGTGGTTTTGCAGTGTAGGTCGAGGGAACAGGAACATTAATCAATTGCCAATTAAACCTGAACAGAAAGTGTTATTGGAATATCAATCAATAATTGATTTAGCTATCATCATGACTCACGGTTACACTGTAAAAAATGTTGGGTGAAATTTTTACCACCACGAGTGTAATTATGTGTCCAACCAATTTTGGGCAGTATTCTACCCAATGCGGGAAGCGTATTGTCCAGTAAGGTTAAAAAATAAGCAGCATTACTTTAGAAAGGTCAAAATTTTCATCACACACATACATAGTACATGTAACTTACATACTAAGTTACATGTACTATATGTGCAGGATCTCTCTGCTGATCTCCGTAGCTAACGGAGGAAGAAGAAGAAGAAGGAGAAGAAGTCTGGATAAATAAAAGTGCCCAAAAGAAATGCCAAATGTTGTTTGGACACAATATAATTATCCTCATGGAGCACTTTTTGAATACTTTATATACGAGATGCATAGGCTTACATCCTTTTTATTCCCGCGCTACTAACGATGTATAGACGTTCCATGTACATAGTATCTTTCCTCCCTCTTTCCGTTGTTCAGGTTCAGTGGATATGAGTTACGAGAATGCAAAGAGGATGAAGAGAGATTACAGCGGACGTTTAACGGATGATAACGAACATAGGACTTTTTTGTTGTTCATTTATGTTGCGGATTTACATCGTACACGGCGGAAACTATGAGGCGCCGAATGTACCAATATTATATAGAACAATTATTTGTTATATAATCATTATTTATTAAATAATAACTATTATTTATATATAATTTACATTTTATTTGTAAATAACTACTATTATATAAAATATCATTTCTAATTATTTATATATAATTCCAAGTAATACTTCATTATTTGTAAATAATAATAGTTCGACATTCCATTATTTATAAATAATGATTATTTGTTTTTCATTATTTATAAATAATGATTATTTGTTTTTCATTATTTATAAATAATGATTATTTGTTTTTCATTATTTATAAATAATGATAATTGGTTTTTCATTATTTATAAATAATGATTATTTGTTTTTTCATTATTTACAAATAATGATTATTTGTTTTTCATTATTTATAAATAATGATTATTTGTTTTTCATTATTTATAAATAATTTGTTGAGTTTTCCATTATTTATAAATAATGATTATTTGTTAAATAATGAAAACGTCTACTTCATTATTTATAAATAATTTTTTCGAGTGCACCATTATTCTCATTATTTATAAATAATCATTATTTAATGTTCGAGTTTTCCATTATTTATAAATAAAGATTATTTGTTAAATAATGAAATATCTACTTCATTATTTATAAATAATAATTTTGTTTCAATATCCCATTAATCATTATTTATAAACAATTTTTACAGTTTGCCATTATATACAAATAATCATTATTTATATACAAATAACCATTATTTATTAAATAATGCCATTATTTATTAAATAATGCCATTATTTATTAAATAATGGAAAACTCGCTATAACATGCAAATGTGGGACCGCCCATGATATGAATATTCATGATGCGATTTCCTTTTTCGTGATTTTTCTTCACAAATTTTTGTCCATTTCCTCTTCATAATGACATTTCTTGAAGCAATTTTCTAGGGATATGGTCTGATTGTAATATTCTTCATTTTCTATATAACTTCGTCTTCGTAGAAATATCAAAAAGTGTAATTTTATACGATTTTTCCTACAGTTCACAATCCCCATAGGCGCGCGTGTACGGTAGGGACAACCGGTGAATCGACGGAGTGCTCTTCATCGAAATACTACGTTGGTTGGTCCCCGGAAGTGGCGGGCGGAATTTAGCCCGAATCCTCGATGGAAGTCGATCAAGTGCATATGAGCTGAGAGAGTGAAATATCAGTGTACTTGTACAGGCCCTTCTACTTTTTATAAATATTTCTTGTTGCTTTTTTTGTTAAGTTAATTTTTCCTGGTGTAGAGATAAGTTTCAGTTCTAATAATGCACTTCAAATACATTTTGGAGTGTCTGTTTGAGGCGTTTGGGGCGATTTCACCCTGGCCCCAAAATGCTCGCAACGACAATACGGGGGCATGATGACCCCTTAATTTTTAAAAACTTATTTTTCTATTGAAAATTATCACAAAATTCACCAAAAGTGTGCACGAAAGCCTTCGTATTTCACTTTTAAAACTCCAAAAAGTGCCCAAATGACAAGCTTGGTCGCTTCGCTGTGTCGCTTTCAACTTGAGAACGTTTACGCGTCTGCTTCGATATATCCCCCCCCCTCCTCCGAAAGAAATTCTGTATACGGCCATGCTCTAAAGAGCCTGGCACATTGATTTATGTATACTTTCATTTTCATTATTTTTATCTCATTATCAACATGGCCTTACGCATAATTTTTTCCAGGGGGGCCGGGGCCGGAGCATGACGCGCGTAAACTTTCTCATAAAAATCTTGAAAAAGCGAAGCGACCAAGCTTGTCATTTGAGCTTGGTCGCGTCGCTGTCTCGCTTTCAAGATTTTTTTGAGAAACTTTACGCGTGTCCTAGCTGCTCCCCCCCCCCCCGTAAAAATTCTGTGTAAGGCCATGATGATAATGTGATAAAAATAATGAAAATGAAAAGTACATATAAATCAATGTGCCATATGCTCTTATGAGCATGGCCGTTCACAGAATTTCTTTCGGGGGGTGGGGGCAGACGCGCGTAAACGTTCTCAAGTTGAAAGCGAGACAGCGAAGCGACCAAGCTTGTCATTTGGGCTTGGTCCCGTGGCTGTCTCGCTTTCAAGATTTTTTTGAGAAAGTTTACGCGCGTCATGCTCCGGCCCCGGCCCCCCTGGAAAAAATTATGCGTAAGGCCATGTTGATAATGAGATAAAAATAATGAAAATGAAAGTATACATAAATCAATGTGCCAGGCTCTTTAGAGCATGGCCGTATACAGAATTTCTTTCGGAGGAGGGGGGGGGGGATATATCGAAGCAGACGCGTAAACGTTCTCAAGCTGAAAGCGACACAGCGAAGCGACCAAGCTTGTCATTTGGGCACTTTTTGGAGTTTTAAAAGTGAAATACGAAGGCTTTCGTGCACACTTTTGGTGAATTTTGTGATAATTTTCAATAGAAAAATAAGTTTTTGAAAATTTAGGGGTCATCATGCCCCCGTATTGTCGTTGCGAGCATTTTGGGGCCAGGGTGAAATCGCCCCAAACGCCTCAAACAGACACTCCAAAATGTATTTGAAGTGCATTATTAGAACTGAAACTTATCTCTACACCAGGAAAAATTAACTTAACAAAAAAAGCAACAAGAAATATTTATAAAAAGTAGAAGGGCCTGTACAAGTACACTGATATTTCACTCTCTCAGCTCATATGCACTTGATCGACTTCCATCGAGGATTCGGGCTAAATTCCGCCCGCCACTTCCGGGGACCAACCAACGTAGTATTTCGATGAAGAGCACTCCGTCGATTCACCGGTTGTCCCTACCGTACACGCGCGCCTATGGGGATTGTGAACTGTAGGAAAAATCGTATAAAATTACACTTTTTGATATTTCTACGAAGACGAAGTTATATAGAAAATGAAGAATATTACAATCAGACCATATCCCTAGAAAATTGCTTCAAGAAATGTCATTATGAAGAGGAAATGGACAAAAATTTGTGAAGAAAAATCACGAAAAAGGAAATCGCATCATGAATATTCATATCATGGGCGGTCCCACATTTGCATGTTATAGCGAGTTTTCCATTATTTAATAAATAATGGCACTATTTAATAAATAATGGTTATTTGTATATAAATAATGATTATTTGTATATAATGGCAAACTGTAAAAATTGTTTATAAATAATGATTAATGGGATATTGAAACAAAATTATTATTTATAAATAATGAAGTAGATATTTCATTATTTAACAAATAATCTTTATTTATAAATAATGGAAAACTCGAACATTAAATAATGATTATTTATAAATAATGAGAATAATGGTGCACTCGAAAAAATTATTTATAAATAATGAAGTAGACGTTTTCATTATTTAACAAATAATCATTATTTATAAATAATGGAAAACTCAACAAATTATTTATAAATAATGAAGTAGATATTTCATTATTTAACAAATAATCTTTATTTATAAATAATGGAAAACTCGAACATTAAATAATGATTATTTATAAATAATGAGAATAATGGTGCACTCGAAAAAATTATTTATAAATAATGAAGTAGACGTTTTCATTATTTAACAAATAATCATTATTTATAAATAATGGAAAACTCAACAAATTATTTATAAATAATGAAAAACAAATAATCATTATTTATAAATAATGAAAAACAAATAATCATTATTTGTAAATAATGAAAAAACAAATAATCATTATTTATAAATAATGAAAAACCAATTATCATTATTTATAAATAATGAAAAACAAATAATCATTATTTATAAATAATGAAAAACAAATAATCATTATTTATAAATAATGAAAAACAAATAATCATTATTTATAAATAATGGAATGTCGAACTATTATTATTTACAAATAATGAAGTATTACTTGGAATTATATATAAATAATTAGAAATGATATTTTATATAATAGTAGTTATTTACAAATAAAATGTAAATTATATATAAATAATAGTTATTATTTAATAAATAATGATTATATAACAAATAATTGTTCTATATAATATTGGTACATTCGGCGCCTCATAGGAAACGTCATCCACTCTATAAGTTTTGTGCAGCTCAAAAAATTTTGCGCGGATGAAATCATGGTGGACGGATGCTCGATGGATAGAACGTATGTAACACTTATATATGCAATGAGTTCGCAACGGATGCATAGCGTTTTCCAACGGATGGCATGTTTTTTTACGTCTTACATCCGCTTTGCATCCGTAAATGCAGTGGGACCGGGCCTTAAAGAAAGGTATTCGTGTTCAGATGGCACATTCACGGGGGGGGGGGGGTGATTTCGTGAATCTACCACGTGGTTTCTCTGTAATGCAGAGATTCGAGCCCTGGTCACATATTTCGGATTGCGAAGCGAGCAGTCTGTTCCAGACGGAAATAATCATGTTTGATTGAAACACGTCTAGAAATGCACACACACACACCCATCCTCTCTCTCTCACACACACACGACTTTTTGTGGTACACTGGGTGCTGACGGATCGATTCATCGGATCGTGTTCCTATCCAAAACCTGTTCTAGATAATCTGAAGGATACAGCATAGCTTATCAGTTACCATGGTTTCAAGATACATTTTGGTTCGCTGGAAAAGAAAATATGTCTTCAGTCGGGCAGGACTATTATTAATAGTGACACCTCGCATTCTGTCCGTATTTTGACAGTAAACATAAAAAGATCAATCAGCGTGCATGACCGAAACTTTCCGAGGAAGGTAGCCTTAGACAATGTTTTCATTAGCGTTTGTCAACGTCAAGTTGTCTACACTGAGGTGGTTTCGACGGTGATTCGGGGTGGATCGAGGAATAGATTCATTTACTTGGAATTAACTCTATTCACATGATTCATGCTTTCATTCATTTTTAGAGAAAAATATTACCCAAACAAGCAAACCAAAGAGTGGCCCAAATTACTTGCAAGATTAGGAGGAAAAAGCACTCAAAATAAGATAAAATATCGATCCTATTTTATTACACATCATTTTGAAAAAAAATATTGAATATGCATGGAAGAACGTGTGGATGCTATTAAAGATTAAACATGAGAATAATATGAATGTAGACAAATGAAATTTAGACTTGCATACTGGAGTGATTTTGATAACGTTTGATAAAGATCTACGAGCATAATTACGTTGGTTTATTTTGAGGTTATTTTTCTTTTCCGAAGGGTCTTAATTCTGCTGATTTATAGATGATTTCAAAATTCCATCGTTCCTATATTGTCAAACATAGTAAACAAGAATTATGAACGAAAAACAAATTGAGCAAGTTAACGTTCAGGCGAAAAAAATGAATAACAGCCGAGTCAAGAGTGATCCAGATTGTGTGCTTAATGCGAAACTGATTTGAAGAGGACCACTTTAATCTAGGTAAATGATCTACCATCAGACCCCCAAGCTGAAGGACTTAATAATAACCCATTTAGATTAATACCATTAATTGCGAATCGTCACTTGAAATTTGAGACATTGATATATACCTCCGTACACTTTTGCAAAACGCTACAACTACCTTGGAAATGTTGGAAAATCAGTTTAGCTCGATGTCACAAATTAAAGAATATGAATTTGTCTTTGATAATGCTGCATGTATTATACTAGAATGAAATAATTTATCGTGTTCATGCGACACATAATTTTAAGGAGCAAAGAGATTACAGATGCAAAACTATCTTGCTTTTAAAAAGATCAGGTAGGTCTTCTTTTCTATACTTGTACATTATATCTTACAATAAGGAGTATACCATGTTTAAATCTTTCCAGACATTAAAAACTACTATCGACGTCGGTTTGTTTGATCGTATCAGGTTTTCGAATGGGAGGAGAAAGAAATTCTAACAGAGGTCAGCTACAAATAAAAGATTTAGGGCAGGATATAGATTCAGTTGTTCCAATTTAAACCTATTATTTGACCGAATTATCTAACTACCAACATTTCGATGTCATTATCCCGAGTTGAAAGTCTTTTAAGATCCTGTCCGATGTTATCTGGATGATGTCTATAATGCGTATTGTACGTAACACAAAGTTTTTCTAACTTAAAGACAACTTCGACGAGAAAGTTAGACAGAAAGTAAACAAAGATGAAAAAAGAAGGGTTACCATAAGAAGAAAAGGAAAAAGAGTCGCAAAAGCAATTTTCTACAAAACAAGCTAAAAGCACAAATAAAAACACATAGGCCTATGATTGATTTGATGAACAAGTTTCAGCCTTTACACTTCCAACATTTTCTTTTCTGCAGCCGTTTTCGCGTCATATCAATCATTCATTTGTACTTTGACTTCAACTTCTTCTTTCTTTCTTCCTCTTCAAATGTCTCTTCAATCATGATAGTATGTTCCGACGTCACATCCCTACAGTACATCCGGGAATGTTGCTTCTGTCTCAAGCCACAAGATATTTCTTTGGACCACCGGAGGGCTATATCGTCCATTCCTCATGGTATTTCAGATTTTATTTGCGCTACACGAGTCCCAAATGGAAAGGACTCGCACATTCTATCAAGCTCAGATGTGGTCAAAAGACGATGCTCAATCAATATGCCGTGCTTGGTGAAATAAACAAGAGTTGGTAAGAATTGCCTTTAGTCACGTTATTATTTATTCACATAAATGTACTTTATTACAAAAAAATATCAGCGGATGTAACACAGACATACTCCATTATTAAATATCATCTATAAACCTCACATCGATCACCAGTGAAAATTCACCGCATCTTTTTTTTCTCACAAAAATGAAATTTAACGTTTTTTAAAAGCTGCTTTTATTTCCGTTACCCCGAATAAATGATAAAGTAATCAACATTAATCAAATACTGTAGTTGCTATGCTACAGGAAGCTCAAAGGTTTAAGAGTATAATGTTCTCCAAACTTGAGATAAAGAGCTAATATCATTGCAATGTGAAATAAATATCCATGACTGTAAGCATGTTGAAGTAGAAAATATTATTCTTGAGTTCCTACATTTGTTCAAAGTAAAGAGGAACACAATAATTTTCGTGATAGAAGTAGTGAGACATGCCTTATTTATTCATGGTAAGCGCGTGAAAGTGTTTTAATGCCCATCATATTTCACAAGTAATAAATCTCCGTTTCTCTCATCATGCATGTTCAACCTCTTCTGTGTCAGACTAAAAGAATTATCATTTGTTTTTATTTCACGTTTTATTTCCTACTTTGATAAATTCAACAATTTCTACGAATTGTTGCCCGAATAAAGAGTTTCGTCACAATATTTTTTTTCCGAAATACCTAATACTTATGTTGATCGCAGTCATAATTTTTGTATGCGTCACGTATACCGGAATGATGACGCCCTGTGTAACGACATCATTGTACCGTGGTCGTGCTTGGTATCGAGATTGCCAACAGACGAATCCAATGTTGATTCAGTGGACGATGCATGCTCAAGGGTTATTGAAGCGTATTTTGAGAAGGGTGGAACTACTCGATTACGGTTAGTATCCCGGGTAAATTTAGATAAAGTTAACGAAATGAATCTAATCGGAAGCTTACGTCTTTATTTACTCGCGGAAGGACGGGTTTTTCTTTTTAAGGAGTAACTGAAACGATCGAATGGTGCCCTTCCAAATGCTTATTCTGTGAGATTTGTTTTTCTTCAAAAATTAACGTTTTGTGCCATATGTTGTAAAGTCCCTTTGTCTTACTTTTATCAAGAACTACAGCTGTTATTATGAAATCTATATTTCCATGTTTTGGGTTTATATTTATAATCATTCATACATACACTACTATGGTTATCCCTAATTATCACATAAACAAAATTAATGATTTTCTCATATTCGGTTTCAATTGGATGTTTGTATTCATTTTGGAATCAATGTTTTATGTTCTTGTAATGTCACTTTTTATGCCCATTTCAGCCTACCTTGAACCAGTAGGCCTATGGGTTCATGGACCTTCTTTCCCTGTTCAACTTTGTTCATCATTTGCAGCGTGCAATGCTTATCTTTAAAACAAAGAACTGATAACAATCGATAAACAACAACACAATTACTGCATTGATTGCTAGCCCGCTAGCGAGACTAACATGCCAATCTTTTGCATGATTTATATATTACGAAGATGATACGGACAATCATCTTTCTCATATGAACTTATTTCATAACGGGGGTAACCTATATTTCACCTCACTGCCTACTCAAACATAATCTTATATTTTAAGAGGTTAAAAGGGTTTGCAAACAAATGGCACTTAGATGCTTCTAGGTGTTTATTCTTGAAATATATGGTAACTATACCTTCAGTTAATGGTCAATAACTGAACAAGTCCATGTTAACGGTAAATGGTTTGGAAAGTGTGTGCCTTTGCGAGTTTCAAAGAACCGCTGCATTAGTAGGCAATCAGGCATGTCAAATTTCAGAGAGTAATGCGTTTTTGAGGTCGTGCCAAGTGAATCCATGATCAATTCCCTCGTGATTATACTTTGAAATATGATGCGACCAGACCTTACAAAGTGGAAAATTCACAAAATTTTCTTTTCGTGAAATTTAGTTGATGATGGCTAGTGGTTGATGGTACCAAATTTGACGGATTGTGATACCACTCAAGGGGCATTAATATTTAATTATAATAATGGTTATAATTATTTGCGATGCCATGTTTTTTTATAAAGGGGCAGAAAGGGTTAAGAATGAAATTGAAAGGAGTTGAAAAAATATTAATTAATTTGAAGGTATTGGAAGTACATATACATACAAGACCATGATTATCAAGATATGATTAATAAGTACTGAGGGATAAAATATAACGATATAATTTACTAACACTGCTTCTGTATTGACAAAATAAAAACTAAACTAAATCTAAAAGCTTTTGAAAAAAGTATGACTTTAACATAGATTTGACGAGAGTGAGGAAATGAAAGACCAACATGATGACGTCCTTTACCTTCACATAGCTGCCTAACACACACGTTGTAAGCTACAGATAATCATAAGAGGATTATACCTAAAAATAAAAGATGGTATTCCGATAAACGCATTAAACCTAGCGTACATGTAACATGTGCGACGTAATTCCATAAAGTGCTAGTTGTCAACTGTTAGAAATTATTCTATAACTGTAAGAGAATAGGAAAGACTACACCTAGTATACTCGATACCTGCTTAGTTTGGGTTCGGTTCCGTTTTCACTTCCGGTAATACAACCCGAATTCATTTCGTCACTCTAAAGCGTAAAAATAGGTTATGGAAAGTTTGTTTGGGAAAATATTTATTGTCCAAACCGCTAGCAATTGCTTTCTGAAGGCAAGAAGGGGTTATGCACTTTCAAAGGGTTATGCATGTAAAACAAAGCAATTGCTGAAGCATGATCTTTTGCTTTGCTAGCTATTGCTTGTGCTTGAAGCAACTGCTTGCCAGCAATTGCTACTTTTTTGCATCTGACCCATGGACCTTTTCAAATCGAGACAAACATTCTTCATGGTGTAGCCGTACTTTTCTTAAAGCAAGTTAAAATGTCATGTTCAATTACATGGGGAACATACTAGACTCTTTAAGGTTATCATGAATAATCTTGAAATGCCACGCTCTTAAAACGAACCAGACCTGCAAAATAGCTTAGCTATCCTCTTTAATAGCCCGTGGGTTAAGGATGCCAAACACGTAATCACAGACGGACATCCCAAATATCCATGACCCACAATCGAATGTTATTTCTTCCCCTTTTCAACTTTTTGAAAACAAACATTTATGACGTATGTAGATCGAAAACATAAAGGGACTGCAGGGCCCTGAATGAAAATAAGATTTTATAAAAATAACCCAAAATTTGGGACGAATTGTTTGAAATATGTCAAGCTTGAAATTCGTCATGGGAATAAACTGGGCACGATGCCTCAGGGTCTAGTAAGCACGCATTGATGGAAAACAGCGATTATAAGTCACCAGCTTGAAGTGATCTGCGAATCCCAAATTCGAGATTAACTACTCCCCGTGCTGACGCGCTATCGATCCCTATACACCTGAAACTCTTCGGGCTTTACGCGATCCGTGCTGCACCGTGGAATTTGGCGCCATTCTGAGAAATGGGTCAAGATTGACTCTCTTAGTGCGTGTACTCACTGTCCTTGTGGCGCCTGTGTTGATTTACGGCTATACACGTGTTCTTCATGTTTGCGGAGGCGATGTTGTTTCACATGCAAAAGTTAACAGGTATCTGTTGGTTTCATCGATTTTAGATTAGGCGTATCAAGGATCCGGTGTCTGTTTGATCGGAAGAAGAATGAGCGGTGTGAATTCGTGGGAATGCGAGGAGGAAAAAAGAGAAGGAAGAGGACAAGTTCGTGCAAAGACTTCCGGTCAGTTAAGGAAAGCGTAATTCACCGATCAATTTTTTCATATAAGCAAACTTACAGATAACAATATTCTTAGACAAAAGAATATGATATGTGTGTTTGTGGGATGAATAAGAAATAAAGACAAATGAATACAAGAAAATGATAAACGTTGCAAAAAAGAAGAAAAAACTCTCTTCTTAGGGAAGTGTTATCCCCGTCCTTTCTTTGGTCATAAAACTAACTGAGTAGTTCCATATCTACCTAAGATATCAAAGTGTATATGCAAGGAAGGGATCTTTCCTCCAAGGAACCCCATTTCATTGCGATATCTTCTGAGTTTTAATGATCATTTCCTGAATTTAAATGATCTAAACTCTGCATTTATGGGTAAGAACCAGGGACTGCTCCAGTGGTTCAGGACTATAGATGATTCATTTTACCGTTGCATATTAAAGTACTGTTTCTGACGACCTGATTTCTTCCATTTACAACATGTCATATTTTCAGCAGCATTGTCCATTTCTCTCCCATTTCAAAATCCATTATAATGATATTCAACCCAGCGATTTAAGCAAGCTCCATTGACAGACTGACTATAAGGACAGTCTGTTGATAAGCAATTTGAACGAATTATCGGAAACATGACAATTATTGTAAGAGAGGAAGGACGTAAACAGGCATTTGATTCTATAGTGTATGTATGCCAAAGGCATTGAACACACCTAAATGTATTTTTATAATCTCATTCACGTGTCATTCAACCTAGATTTTAGTGCAGGTTTGGTCATTTTTTCCCCTTAGATTGCAGTAACAAGCATAAAAAAAATGCCACTATTGACTTTTTATCGAAGGGACTGACAATTTCTAATTCACACTTTGTATAAAGAAACCATATTCTGCATAAAAAAAAAACGATTATAGAAATCCCTCCTTTGGTTTGCTTTTAAATGCATATGGAAGAGAGAACGATGAAATCTGCTGTTGCAATATTAACTTTAAAAATTGAATTGTTTTCCAAAGTTTTTCAATACTGAAAACTATTCAATTAATTCAATATAATATATTAACATTTTTTCGCCAAACGAAAAACTTGTTTTTATTACCCTTTCGAATGATGTCTAAATTATTTTCTGAGATAACTATTAAAAAAATATAATAAACAATCATACCGAATAGAATAGTGACCGGTCATCGGTAGACTTGAAGTTAAAAATATATCATGTTCAGCAAGAACTTTACTTTATACAAGACAGTTGGATAAAAAAAGAGAAACAGAAAGATAAGATAAATAATTCAAGAGAAAAGGAGTAAGAAAGGGAGAGAGAGAGAAACCGATCTAGGTTACAGAGGAAGAAGAGATAGATAGACAGAGAAGGTGGAACATACAACATCGACATAATGAATCTCTCTGCAAAATAATGGGCAGGTGGTCGCCTTCAAATCGAAGATTTTCTGCTTGTGATGGTCAGATTGCCCTTTTGAAACCTAAATGACTTATTTCACAGTTCCTCTGCAATGCTTGTTTGTAGCATTCTGTAGACCCTGGATATTTCATTAATATATTTGGCAGATCTGTAAAATTAGAAATATATTCTATGGAAAGATGTATTGAATATGTTTTAAATCCACTTTTTGTTTCTTGAGAGAAACCAGTTTGTTTTCCAAATAGCTTATGTTTACGGAAGCCTCCCCAAATAAGGCTTAACATGAATAGGGTTAAGATGGGTACAGATTATAACCCTTGATCCTCTAGCTATGTTTCTTGCACTGTATCTGCTTCCATTCAATGTAAATCACATATCGAACTACACCTGTTTACCCGAGGATTTCATATTCAAGATGCAAATTGAGCCATAGGTTGCTCAAAGGATTTGCTGGAAAGCTCAGAAACCTTTAGCATCTCTGAAACAATCAACCTCTAACAGTTGCAGATCATGTATTCATCTAAGAATCTAGTTTAGTTTACCCCAGGGTCTGTTCTCAATTTTGAGGATACCAAAATATGGTAACACGACGCAGGAATGCCATTTCAGTTTTTAAATGATCTAAATCTTTAGGCAACGTCATGTAATGGACGAGTTGTTTGGGAACACCACTTGTTTGAATAAGGATTTTTTGCCTATCTTTAGGGGAACCTATTCATGAAATTAGGGTACCTTACATGCTTACACGGATAAATAAAACGGATACCTCATGACAGGCGATGGTAATCCTCCAGGCTAAATGTATAGTTTAAGATAACTAGATATTTCAAAGTATACACACAACAACCTCTGGTAAACATAAGATCAAGATCAATTTAAATTCGTTTACTGTATATAGCGGCTCCGAGATTTCTAATCAGTCATGATAAAACACGTGTAATACCTGACGCCTTCATTCAGAAATATTGAGAAATTACGAATGACATCAAAAACTTATAAAACATCTAAAATTTGCTTGATATCGTTGGGCGTTATCTCGTTCAAAATAAGTATCAGCTCATTTATAAACAAAAACCGCTCTTTGAAAACCAAATTTGCATTGTCTGTTTTTAAGTATCTGCATGATGTAAGCACTTCACTGTTCTCAATAAGTGAGTAAAGAAGACATTTTGATTTCGGGAAATTAATGGCTTGCATGACAAGACGAAGAGTGCTCTGCAAACACTATCGCATCAGCATTATTAATCATTCATCACTTTATATTAAAATGATGAATGTAAATGCATGTAATCAAATAGCAATTTATGTCCCACTTAAGTAAGTGGTAAGGTTTTATGTACGAGTGGCGGATGTACCCCCAAAATGATCGTTAACAAAACATGAGGCACGAAAACGTTTATAGATCTTTGAATTGGAGATTTGAGATCTAATTTGAGAATTATTGCTAGGATATTTCCAACAAGAGTTCCTTAAGATCCATATAGAAAATTGACGCCTTGACGTAATTTAATCATGTCTCCTCAATAAACTAAAATCATAAATTATTGTGAAAAGGCGTCGGAATTCGATTCATAACAAGTGGGTGTCTACTTACATGAGATAATAGATTTCATTTACCCAGATGGTACTTGAAGTGAACGTCTTTAATATATCATATGATTTAAATCGCACTTTTTAATTCGGTATAATGATCTTAAAAACTGTAAGACCTACGAACATAAGTAGATGTTGAAAATGAAAGATATAAGGTCGGCCAGGTCAGATGTTTATGTTATAATACTTGTGGAGGTGTCGTGATGTAGCGGTTCTGACGCTTGTCTTTCAATCAGAGGGTCGTGTGTTCGAATCCCACCGGGCGCTAGGGTCCCTAGGCAAGAATTTGTCTGCATTTGCCCCCTCTCCGCCAAGGTGTTAATTGGGTACCTGGTAAAGGATGCGAAAGTTATTGTATGTTTGAATTTGCCAGCGCCTTTTGAGGCTGCAATGAATGCAAGAAATGCTCCACAGGGAGTGGAAATCGTGCGCTTTCGTGCGGGATTGAAATGAATCCAATGACGGGGATAATATTATACTGGAAAGCGCTTTTAGCCGTATATGGGAAAACGCTATACGAAAACTGGCTATTATTATTATACTAATGGGCAAAAAAAGGTATATTTATGTACTGAAAATTGAAACAATGCGATTTTTTATCATACTTTTTGAGAGATATTCGGATAAATCTGAGATTTTTATTTCCGTTTTCGCTAGAAAAAAATTTCTCATGAAGGGCCCTCTTCCAGAAACAACGATAAAGGCCCTGCTATACATGTATTAAAAAAAAAAAAATCAGATAAAGTAAAAATTCGTGGTCAAAATATCGATGATATCCAAATTCAAGTTCTATTGGAGGTATAGACAAGAAAAGCAATGCAAAAAGAGGGAACGCATCCGTAGACCTTTAAAACATTTAAAGATAGCAATGAGACATTGAGGAAATTTGACATCAATTTTCTTTCATTAACCTCGATATTTTGCGAGTGAAATGTTTTCTTCCGCTGTTTTCACCCACCTTTGTCCGTTCTATTAGTGGCCATTGGAAAGTTTAAGAGCTTGAGGCAATGTACTGTCATACAAAACATACGAGAATAGAAAAAAAGTACACTGCTGTAGCAATTTATTGGCGTAGCTTGAGGATATAGGGATTGTAGGAGTATACCCATGGAGAGGGAATACTGATATCAATTTTGTTCTACCGACCAAAAAGATAGGGAAATGGTATCCATGAATATGATTCATATGTTTTACTTGAGTTTTCATGATATTTTTTACGGGATCCACAATACAACCCCACCGAACAACAGCAAGAACATGAAAAATATGATTTATTGATTAAATGTCCAGCAAAAATAATGTTGCACATGTTAAGATAATGGTTTCGCATCACCGAAGTGAATTACATTCTTTCAATAGACATTGAAAATTTTATTCGACTATACAGGCAAAATATTATTAAATCATTAATTTTGCATTTTTTATTGCTATTTCATTGTGTCATTGATGTACAGTAACGCCATATTAATTTTAATTTTTAGCACTTCATTATTTTGGGATAATGTAAGAAGTGCCTAAAGGGGAATACATTTAGGTTGAATCACGATAATGTAAAATGTGAAGAATGAGAAAATCCGCTGGTGTCCTATCTAACGTCCTTTAAAATGTATTCAAAGTGTCGCCGATTGCAACGCCCTAATTTCATCAAGTTTTTCCCCAGTATGATCAAATCAGATTCCTTTAAATAGGCTAATCAATATACTGTGATGTCGTGGAAAGGGGAAGTTAGTAGTCCATCTCAAGAATGTGAAAAATAATAACCCAAACGAAATTAAGAAAAAGAAAAAGTTTATTAAAAATATGACGATAAGGATTGATTTTAAGGGCCTTGAGCAAACCACAATCATTTCAAATTCACAACTTATCATTACTTACCCCGATACATGACGATGGGCGTTAGTGCAGTAGGTTATCCTTTATTGATGAGGGGGGGGGGGGTGTATTGTTGCATCCCCCAAAATAAAAAAAATAATCCTCTGCGCCGACGCCCCTGATGGCGACACATCATATCACATCAAGTTCGTACGATGTGCTTTATAGAAATAACCATAATGTACCTTAGTGGTATGTAGATCCTGACCTAGATTATATACGAATGCACTTGATGATTGAAAATGCTTGTCTTATAGATATATTATTTCTTCATCTAGTAAGACGGCTATTTCCAACATAAAACAACATTTTATTAGGAGAAGATGTGGGAGAAGAAAATGAGAAAATGTCATGCGGAAAACATTTCCTTGTTATGCCATAAGCAGGTGCCTTTAAGGGAAGCTTCACAAGCTCTTGGCAAACTCATTGGAGCGTGTCTTTTATTACTGCACCTGAAAGTTTATTATGCTAAAAACCTTTCTTGGAAATTGACTTAAAAGTTTAAGATTGTAGAAAGTTATGATAAGTCTGCAAAATGGAACATCCAAGAGATTAA
This sequence comes from Lytechinus pictus, assembly GCF_037042905.1. Lineage (NCBI taxonomy): Eukaryota > Metazoa > Echinodermata > Echinoidea > Temnopleuroida > Toxopneustidae > Lytechinus > Lytechinus pictus. The sequence goes on along the minus strand of NC_087255.1, from coordinate 34,339,762 downwards.
AAAAAAGAGGATTAAAAGAAGAAAGGTAACTGAGAAGTATATATTTTGTACGCTTTAATGAATATTGTTCGACCCCCCCTCTCCCCCCCCAAAAAAAAAACCCGACACGATAATTACTTGAAGAAAATGATAGGAAATGAAAAGAAAACGCCATACATGTATTAAAATTAATGGAACATGACATGTCTCGAACGCATCTTCAGCCCCAACATTAGAAAGTGTCGTTGGTATTAATAAACTTTGGAATTTTAATAATTGGTTACAAAACCTATGTTCTTGAGCTGTTTTGGGTAACCAAGTAGATAATATCCTAAGTGCATAAATGCCAGATACTCCCTGTTTAATCTTTAAGTTGGAGTTGAGGTGTGTCAAAAAAAGATTTGTGGTTCTTTCATTATTTTCAAAATTGTAAGAGATTGAAAATTGTGTTGTGCTGAAAAGAATAACGTAATCTTTAACAAATTTAGAAATTTAGATGTTCACACCGGACCAGAGTAGTTTCGGTATTTAATTTCTCGCAGCGCTCAGTCAAATTTTTTTAAATCTAAAATGATATCAGAGCAAAGTTTCACTAAGTTATTGAATGTCTTCAAACGCGAAGCTGAACGTATACCATTAGGGTATACTCCTTCTGTTTCAGCAAAAGGAATTATGGTGGTAACATCTATCTTGAAATCAATTGATACCATAAACTCCCTCTTTTTTCAATTATTCACGATAGACAACACGTGGAATACTTTATTAGTTTTATGTGCATTTATATCGACTGAGTCTGCACGTATACTTGAGTCCGAAGTTAATAACTATTCCGAGGCTTACTTCTATATTTCCGTTTCCAAGTTTAATTAGCATCACTGAACACCAGTTTAGACATTTACAGCATCAATATATATGTTTGAATAAGGGGGCTGTGTCTGAGTTAAACAAAGATACAATAGAGTGAACGACACATACAAGAGATATTTATATTCTAGTCGATGGTCCAAACTGGTATTAGGCTGTAAGTGCAATAATTAATTATACATAATCAATTTAAACTTTTATTCAGCACAATCAGACAGGTTGATGTGGATTTTAACTAGTGATCATTAATAGCGCTTATTAGCTTAGCAGAATATAATTACCACGCATACAATCAAAGATGATATCTTAAAAATATTTATTGGCGTATATAATGCTGTAATTGATTGTAGTTTTATTATAAGATATAATTTTTAAAAAATCTCTCAATATACATAATATACACATGGTCTCTTGGTTAACGAAATAAAAATAAGGGATTAATTAAAGTTTAGTATATTAATATAGACGGAATCGCGTTGTGTTTGGTATTTGCTTTTCGTTTAACGTATGATTATATATACAAAATATTTCCTGTAACCTTAACAAACAGTTACCACTTGTAACAAGAGAAAAAGATCGATTATGTTCAGGCGGGATGAGCTGATTCTTAAACTGTGTCTTTTTTTGAAAAAAAAAACGCCACAAATTACAGTCTTTGTCTTGTGTCTGTTAATTGAGTAAATTCGATGCTGGATCCAAAATAATGTTTGTAAACCACAATTTCCCTAAACTACGGTGTGATCACTCTGTCATGCACAGAGCACACCACAATTATCTTTTCCATCTTGAGAGTCACACCCACACCCACACCCACACATACCCACATACATTTACAAGCAAAATAATTAAAGTCTAGTAGTTTGTATCTATCGCACAAAGAACATCGTATCCTTCTTGCGTACCAATCATTCATCCATTAAATCACCCTCCAAACATTGACATTGCAAGTTAATTGCACGTTCCCCTATCGAGTATTCATTTCCTCTGATACAAGAAATCCGTGTCGGGTTTATCGATGCGCCGAATTTCCACCACCGGAAGTTCGCAAACGAACTCATTTTGCTCGATGTCACGCTGCATAGACACTATTCAATGACATACACTAACTGGAACATGAACATACCCCTACATCTTCATATAAATATCACATGGACACTTCTTCGATTGATCACTTTATTTCTTTGAATTTTGAGATGAGAAAATTGAAAATACAATTAAAAAGGAAACGTTGGGTTATGGAGTACACTCTTACATACATGGAAGTCAAATGGAATCAGATCGGCTGTGGTTTAGCATGTTTGGTGTCCGGTCGAATTCTGGGTTTAATTTTTAATCCTAAAGTTTAATTTTGAAATATCAAAGACTTTGAATTCTAATATCTAAGCATGGGAGTCAAATCTTTTAGACTGAAATCTAAGTCTAGTGTGTGATTGTTCACTAATCCTGAACCGATCTGAATTAAATCTAGATCCATTAAATCGAGAAGAGTATACATCCATTAGTGATGTTGAGGCCCACCTCTTAAACAATCGCCCACTCAATGTGTTTCATGTTTAAAGACTATATATCAGCTAGATGATGGGTTTTCTTCTTAAAAGATGTCTCAAAAGTTCAAGTTAAGGGAATGGGGGTACTAAAGTGGATAACTTAATAATGCAATGTAATGTGATTTACTTATTCCTATTCCGATCCCCTCCCCAAATAATATTATTATTATTATCATTTATTCGACCAATATAAAACAGGACATACACATGAAATCATAAAAAATACAGTATAGACGAACTTGCAAAGAAATGCGGGAACGGCAGTGTGGGTCAGGGGCGCAAAAGCGAAATTCAGCACTGTTACCCGAAGGCATGGGCCACCACACATGCCGCTCCTAAGACATAAATCATATATATAAATACTCTTACAGAAAATATTGCACATTGAAAATTGGGATTACAAAGGGAGGGGGCCAAAAAAATAAAAAATAAATAAAGAAGATAGAGCTAAAAAACATTACCACTGCAAAGAATGTACAAATAGAATTTAGTAAATATATATAAATGTAAAAATAATATCTTGCTATATTTTCGCAAATTTAGACGGTTACTCGACAAACCATTGTTAAACTAAATAAAGATAAGGTCTTCATTGTCCTATTTGCATGAAGTAGAGGACGTAATGAATGAGAACACTAACTATTCCGTTTGTCCTGCTTTTTCAACGATTCAGACTAGATGTTTGTCAAAGTAGCATTGAGTACGCTTTACAACTAAGTGCCTCCTAATTTTATATAACGTGTAAATAAATAAATACGGACATGCAGTTCTGGGTAATCATGCTTATTAGTGAATCGAACATTGATAAACCCTTTCATTATCATAACAATGCCAAGAAATAATACATTGTAAAAAAAATAACGCCTGTGACTACACGAGGTGATTTATGTAAGAGCAATAAGAATGTACGCTGAACCCAAATGTACTTAGGAAAGAGCGGCGACATTTCCAGTAGCTCTTTTCTTCAGTATTTTGCCCTTTGCAGAGTAAATCAAGACAAAAATCTCAGATTATGTAAATCTTTGTCTGCGATAATGCAGTAGTGAAACGAAACCTTATCTTAGGAAGACAACTGAGGAATGGTTTGAGTACCCCTTTAAAGGGGAAGTTCAACCTGACAAAAGGTTTACTGTAAAAATAGCAGAAAAACATCATCAAAATATTGTCGAAGGTTTGAGAAAAATCCCCCAAAGAATAAAATATTTTAATAGGTTTTTAATTATTGGTGACCTTATATGCGGGCAGCTTTCGTACACATCGTATGGTAAAAAAAATGAATGAAATATCATTTTCTCCGTAAAATAAAAAAATGTTTTTACTGTACCTTCATTATATCAATAAACAAATCATTTCACACTCGTTTCTAAAAAGAAAACAAAAATAAGTAATCACGAACCATTAAAATATTGAAATTAATGCATTTTATGTTAAATAACATATGAGGTAGCTGCTCGTTTATGATGTCACAAATCCAAAACGTGAAATTCTAATAACTTTCTTAATCTTTCATGGACTTTCCTCAAACCATCACCAATAATTTTTTTTTGAATAATTTTTCTGCTATTTTGACAAACTTTTCTTCAGGGTGAATCTCCCCTTTAAGGTTGCAAAAGCCATTTTCTTGAAGATTACCTTTTTATCAAATAATATCCCATGCTGACCAGGAATATTTCCTCTGTAAGTCTGTTCTAAACTCAGATCTCAGGTGTTTTATTCAGAATTTGTGTCCGAATCAGTGTGTGTGGGTGTGTGTGAGGGTAAGAGTGGTGAGGGTGTGTGTGAAGGCATGCGAGAGAGGACATTTGGTGCACCTGCAAAGCGCTGTGGGTGAAGGTATGCGAGGGTATTTTTGGTGCACCTGCAAAGCGCTGCATATAACAGAAGAATAAATTTCAATTGTGTATACTTTTTTAATATGTATGTGTATATGACTTGATAAAATGATTAGAGACACAAAATCACTATAACAATGATGATGATAACAATGATAATGATAATGATAATAATAGTAATAGTTATAATTATAGAAATAATAATGATTATTATAATAAAATAACAGAAACAGTAATAATACAATTGTCATTGTAATGACGATAATATAAATAAGAAAAAGCAATCCTTTAACTTAAACAAATATTGGGATCTGTTTTATGCCACTGAGTTCTTGGATCATGAAATGTAAAGGTTTTTACTATCATCATAGTGAATGCTACGCAGTAACAGCGTAGCCTTGGTAAATCGACTCAATGGTGTAAAGTATCTATTAAGCCCCTTTTCAAATAAAATTTAACTTTTATTGTTTAATCTTTGAGATCGCCGTATCTGACTTATTTGCTCCTGAAATTGATCTTACTATCAGACATGATCAGTAAATTAGACCTTATAAATCTCTTTTCTCATGCATTTCAACTGCCAACTAGCAATATTAAGTCCACCGACTCCCTGTTTATTTTAGAGTGAGTAAATTGACTGAATATGAAGCAGCATATTTCTATTAAACTAAACGAATATTTTACTTTACAAGATGTCATGTCTCCCAAACATACAAGGTCAGAAAATCAATAATATTAACTTTTTAATTTTCAAAAGGGTTGGCTAATTGTGAATTGATTTTTCCGTCGCTACTTATTAACGTGATCGAGCTACTCGATTAATTAAATCATTTCTTACAGGTTCTTTGAAACATATCGGTAGACCTTTTGCAATATAGAGTTTGATAAAGATAAACAATAATAACGTTTATAGCAGATCCTTTAAAACGCAGAAATGGTATAACAACATTTAAACAAACTATGGTTTATTATGGTGATTTCTTCCTGTTGTATTTAGGCGAAAAACTGTTACATGCATAAACGTATTTTTTCCTAATTTGTAGTTAAAATCTGGATTGTTTGTTGTTAACAATATTGTGGTTAGTCAAAGTTAGAATCTGGTTCTCTCCTGTGCAATACTTTACAAGTTAGGAAATTTTCTATGTGCAAGTATCTTGAGTGTGTTATGTGATGCTACTCGAAGCAATTCAATTCGGTGTCAAGTTCTTAGCCTTCAGCCCCCATCACACTTATTCCGAATTAAGCAGAATTGGCCTGAATGAAAGGACTATTGTTTGACCACCAGTTGGTCATTTAAATCTACTTCGAACACCGTTCGATAATATCCCTCGAATGTTTTGAACATGACCAAAACCTTCGGGACGGCCAAAAGAAATGACAAAAATATTTCGAATGCACTCAGAATGCAGTCAGGATATTTAGAATGCCCCTAGAATGTCCAAGAAATAACGTAGCACGAATTATCAATCTGACTCCATTGCGGTTCATTTTGACTAGTGTATGATGATACATCTGGTCAATTTACTGAATTTCAACTCCAGTTTGGTTAATTCATAAGTTCCTTCCAAAAATTTATAGATTTATGAATATTTTTTCTTTCCAGCTTCTGCTTGATTCCTGCTGATTCCGAATAAGTGTGATGGGGGCTTTCCGAGGCAATGATGATGAATGGCTATACCCTATTGGCCTATTCTATGTCATCCGAATGTCAATTGTATGGAGAAAAATCGTCCCAGAAATAACAAGGATAAGGATTTTTTTGATATTTGGGATATAGTTTATACAGCGTTCACCTCACTCTGATAGGATGGTAACTCGACAATTGCTCCGGTCTTAATATATCAGAAGGCATAGGGTTAGAGTTAGGAATGGAAATAGAGTTATTGATTCAGATCAATAGGTAAAGATTTGGATTTATTTATGATTTCGGAGGTTAGGTTTTATGTTTGGCTTAACGTGCAGTTTTTCTATCCGAGCAATTGTCGGGGTAAACGTCATGGAACCCTTTGGATGTTCCATTTCATGCCTATCAGCGTAACTGCCAGGAGATGGCATTCGCATTTCAAGGAATGAGTAAGGGATGAAAAATTCGTAAAAAAACTATTTCAAATTTACGCATTCGGCTAATTTCAAAATGTAAAATGTCACATTGAATGGTAGTTATAATCAATAAACAACCTTCTTTAAAAAAATGTATCTGAAAAATGGGGAGGTTTACGTTAAAACATAATTTCGAGGACATGGGTAAAATATGGGGACGTTTACATTGGAACGTAATTTTGAAGAAATGGCTAAAATATGAAAACGTATAATTTCAAAATTATTGATCATGCTGATGGTGTAAACTTTTAACCAATGCCATTCTATAAATATTGATCAAGTTTTTGTATTATGCTTTTTCCCCCCAAATCAATCTAATTTATTTGAACATTCTAATAATAATAATAATAATAGCTGAATTTATAAAGCGCTTTTTGCCAGAGGATACAAAGCGCTGCTATTATTACTCATTCACCTCACCTGGGTCGAGTGCAGCACAGTGTGAATAAATTTCTTGCTGAAGGAAAATACGCCATGGTTACGATTCGAACCCACGACCCTCTGTTTCAAAGGCGAGAGTCAGAACCACTATACCACGACGCACCCACTTAGATTCTAGATGTATCTGTCTATACGGAAGCTGTAAGGAAACTAAAGGCTTTCGACGCCTACATTACGATTTATAAGTAAAAGACAATAACACCGTAGACGTTTTACTTACATGATTCAACTTCCGATGTTAAATCGAGGAATCTTTCTCCCAGAGGCCGTTGGTTAAAGAGGTGTTTATAAATCCCTACACGTACAATCATCTTTCAATTAAACTAGGGGCATCCCAAGACAATTCAAGCTCAACACAGAGCGTATTTATCTTCAGGAGGACCCTCATGTTTCTATAATTGGACTCGTCGTGTAAAGAGAAGTCAGCGCTAAGGTACTGGCAAATAGGTTAAAGTGTGTCCTTTCCAATTTGACAGCATACAAACACGTGTCATCTCATTAAAGAATGCTTGTAGGCGACTTGAAAAGTTCAAATTTATCCCAATAATGCCGATGCCAAAGCAATCAGTCGTTAATAAAGGGGACGGGCTTTTATTTCGCAAATGACCACTATTGAGCTGAATTCATTTATCGAAATATAAAAGCCACCTTCGTGTTCCAGTGCTCTTAGCAAACCTTACGTCATCTTAAAGAACAATTATTCTGCAGTAATACTCCGTACGATTATATGAAACAAGACTTTCATTTTGTACAACTTATTAAATAAGTGACATTCTTTTACATTGGTAGACAATGTACATTATCAATAACATATAGAAATGCATATAATGCACTAAAACTCAAAGTAAACTATTGCCACGCATGATTCAGTCGACATTGGACATAATAAAAAAGATCTGTGAAGATAAGGGAAGAGTTATGAATCCTAAGTTTGGTAGAAATGAGTAAACTCTTATCTTTTTTCTTACATTTAAATCGATGCAGATTCTCTCAAAGACCTGTGTATATTACACATACGTGAATAAAACAAAAACACTTTGAGAGTCAGTTAATCCTTCATTGTTGCTTCTTACGTATGCCACGATAAAAGAAGAGATTAGCTGTCCATAATAAAATAAATTTATTCTACATTCCTTTCCTCAATTCCACTTTCCATTCTGGGTTACAAAAGGGTTACAAAAGAATTCAGTTTCAGTGCCATAATGTTCAGGTTCCCGTAACACAAAGGTTAGCGATTTATCGTACGCTTGATTTTCATGATTAAATGTACATTGTAGTCTGTGAAATCCATCGTAGAAAAATGGTATCCACATTCTGCATCGATTTAAATGTAAAAAAACCCAACAGTTTACTCATTTCTACAAAACGTAGGATTCATAACTCTTCCCTTGTCTTCACAGATCATCGTAGAAAAATTATCGATGATTGCTAAGCTTTGTGTTACAGGCTTTAGATTTGTTTCATTTAGCTTTAGAAAGAGTCAACAGTTCGGCCCAAAGATGAGCGTAACCTACGGACAGTATTATGAAACGACCCCAGCTGTTATCTAAGGTAGATATTAAACGACTGCTTTGGTTTGATTCCACTTACTCTACAAATAGGTGGTCTGCTTTTGATATCCTCTAGAACCATCATGGCTAAACCCAATGACCCGTATTATGAAGTCTGTGCTAAAATTATGGGAAGCCAGAATTCTTGTTACATTGTACGTTTCTTATGTTCCTATTTCATTTCCATTTGCTTGCATAATGAAGAAAAATACTTAAGTTATCATTCCCAGCAGTTATGAATGATTTGAGTTTCATATGAGTTAATAAATTGAAATTGTAGTAATAAAGATTTGTGCAACAATTGGCTTTCCATTTTTTTTTTATATCACTTTATTGAAGTCACAATAAAGGAAAGACATATACAAAGTAAATACAAAGACATAATAGAGATTAAGATAGGCCCAGGCCATGACGCATTACTGTTTATTTATTTATTTATTTATTCTCGAATATTTAAAAGGGTGGCCTGATCAGCATAAAAAACATACAAAAATACGAGAATATGCTACGAGAGACAGATGGCAAGATTCATGATATATATATGCAAAATACTAACATTAAAAGCTGGTCTTCCTCAGGGCTCTGTGATTATATTATAAAAAAAATTAAAAAAAACATAAAAAAAGATAAAAGATCGTTAAAACATAAGGCAATGTATTGCACAGTACTAATAAGTTAAATTTTGGAATAACAAAATGAGCAGAAGACATATTGCATCATTTGGTAATTTTATCACTAATATACATCGAGAAAAAAAAGAAAACAAAGAAACAAAGCACGACACGTTTTAATGTCTAAATAATAAGTGGGAATAACAGAAAGACAAGAAAGGAATAGCAATCGAGATTAAGTGTACTTTAGGAACGGCACGGACAATGGAATAGTGGATGATAAGTGTGTATTATACTGATTAAAATGAACGATGTGATTTGTATATATGTGTTTAAGTTGGTATTTGAAAGAGTGAATAGATTTTGAAAACCTTATATGGTCAGGCAGTTGGTTCCAATTGAAAGAGCCTAGAAACAGGAAAGATTTTTGGTTAAAGGTCGTACGACATTTTGGCAATCTCAAGAGCAATTTGTCAGAACTACGTGTGGTTCTCGTAGAGACATCATCGACAAATGAAAGTCTATCGTATAAAATGGCGGGCGATAATTTGTTGACACACTTATACATAGGAACACATGAGGCTCTATGGAGAACTTTGTTTAGAGAAGGGCCAGTTTAGTTCTTTAAACACGATTTCAGAACGTGTCATCCATGTGCGATTTTATATCAGGTACGCTGCCCTTTTATGTAATCTGTTTAGCGTGTCATAGTTTCCTTCTGATCTGCCAAACCACACATTAGAACAATAAAGGATATGGGGAATGACATAACCCCAATAAAGTTTGGAAAGTTGAGATTGATTAAAATACTGTTTATTCCTGCGAATAATTCCAAGCTTACGTTTGATAAGGTTTGACATTGAATTGGTATGTTGCTTAAAGTCAAGGCAATTATCGATTGTTACGCCCAAACACTTCACTTCATTTACACATTCTAGAGTACAGCCATGTATATTTATTGATATTTGTTGATTATGAGTAGTACTTAGTTTTTGTTTTGACCCTAATAGCATTACTTTTGTTTTATTATAGTTTAAGATCAGTTTGTTATTTCTTATCCATGACTAGGTCTCGTATAGTGCCTGGGTTAGATTGGTTTCGACCTCTGCTGTAGTCTTACCAGATACTGAAATAGTAGTGTCATCTGCGTACATATACACTGAGGCACTAGTAACATGATTCGATAAGTCGTTGATAAATAGTGAAAACAGTACCGGAGCAAGAATTGAGCCCTGAGGGACACCTACATTAATTTCTTTTGTAGAAGACTTTTCATTACCAATAGAAACAAATTGTCTGCGGTTTTCTAAGTACGATTCAAACCATTTTAAACACGATCGAGAGCAGCCACATGATTTAAGTTTTTTGAGGAGAAGCGAATGGTCTACTGTGTCAAAATCACGACGTAAGTCAATGAATGCAACACCGTTCAGTCTCCCACCATCTACCTGCTTCGACCAATCATTAACCATACAAAGTAGTGCTGTCTCGCATGAATGATTAGGCCTAAAGCCAAACTGATTAGGAGACAATATTTCTTGTTGAACAAGATGTTTAAGAAGGCTTGAACTTACAGCTCTTTCAATGATCTTGGAGAGCATAGGTAAGATAGCTATCGGTCTATAATTCTGAACAGATGCTTTATCACCTGATTTGAGAATTGGTTGAATTCTAGCAGTTTTCCATTCAGTTGGAAAATGTCGATGCAGGGCAGTAGAATAAAACTTAATGTACAATTTCGATGTAAGTAACATGTACATAACTTAAACATATAAAATATCTAAAAAATGAGTATGTGAAATGATAAATAACAGCCAAAAGTTAGGGTAAATATTAGAAAAAGAGAGAAAAAGAAATATACATTCACACACATATATATTTATACTAAGTTTACAAAAAGGCATAAACAATCATCATGAGTTATTCCGACCACAATACTCAATCTGATAGGCCTACTATTAAGAAAAAAAAAATATGGATAATAAAAAAACTGTATATCATGTCATCAATGTCAATATAATATCTAAACTTCAACGTGTACATTATAGACTTAGAGAGAAGAAAGGGAAAGCAATAGAAAGGAAAGAAGGAAAGAGAAAGAGGAATGGAGATGGAATGAGGAGAGAAGAGAGGGGGTATAGAAAAAAGGAAAGGGAGAGAGAGAGGGGAGAAGAGAGAGAGATGGGAGAGGGAGAGAGAGAGAGAGAGATCGGAAATAATGAACAACAGTTATTGCTCCAAAAGATTGTAGTCGCCCCAGATGGATTCGTCCTTTGCACAATATATTGAGAAAGATGAAACAACCGCCATTTTACTCAAATTATATCTAATCGAAGAATATTTTGTACGTCTGGCCTCAAAAAAAGAAAAGAAAGATTTGATTCTTTGGGTGTTTCTTTGGAAAGAAAACCCCTTGAACCAATTTCAATTGCTAGGAAATCTATACTCGGTAGCCATTATTCTCAATGTCGGTAATCAAGGCAGTGTACTTTTCTGTTTTGTATTGGTGCGCTCTGTCAATTGCAAGTTCGAAAGGGACGGTTAGTTCTAAAACTAATAATTTTTTGCTACGTTAGATCTGGTCTTAAATTCGTTTGCGTACATGACATGGGGATGGTCGAGGCCGGAGAATAACCATTCATGTTCGGGATGTCGTGAAAGATTTGCAGGTTTATCAATTGTGTTTTCTGTAGCCAGACGTACAATGTATTTCAAAATATTGTTATGGCGCCATGTATAGCGGCCCTGTGAGAGGAAGGTAGGGCAGCTATTCAAGATATGATTTAATGTTTCGATACTTTTACAATGTTTACATCTGTTTGTAACAGATTTACCCCATCTAACCAAATTAGCTCTTGTGTTGGTTGTGTCGGTTACAGAATTAATGATAAATTTTAGCACTCGTACAAGTAAGTTATACATTATACTTTTCCAGATGACACAATTGTCTTCTGTTGACAGGAGATCCAGAAACCGACCTTGAACTAGTAGATTCTTTACATGTGAATGCCAAATCACACTCACTTCTTGAGTGAGCAGCTTTTTCGCTTCGGTTTTCTTCCCTTTCAAGCTATTTTGTTCGATTTGAGAATATACAGTGTCAGATTTAACAATAGTTGATTTCTTCCTAACCCATTTCTTTCTCTCGTTCCAGTCGAGTATCCAAACAGTGATTTACATTTTCGTCACCCTGTTCTCTCATAGTTACGTATGAAAGTGTATGACATTCCCTGTATACATCTGAGATATTCGGAATGTTTAGACCATTTGGCATATGTATAAAAGCCAACGTCGCGGAGGGAGGCATACCGCACCATTTCTTAAGATAAACGTTAGAAAGAGAATCCAAAGCTAAACAGTGAGAGTGGGTAATATCATTTATGGTAAGATCAAAGCGTAGTGATGGCAACAAGTATCGAGAGTAAACCTTTAGTTGATATTCATTACGTATCAGAGAATCATCTATATTTTTCAAACGAGTTTCAAGTTTATTTGAAATGTACGCATGGACGTCAGAGGAGGCGAGGTTTTTGGTTATAACAGACCCGAGAAATTTATGAATGTCATTCCCAATCGAAGACACTTGCTCCTCCCCAACCATGAACCCCAGTTCGTTGAACTTTCCAGATGTAAGAGAAAGAGAGCGACATTTTGAGGGTTTGAAAGATAGTCCCATTGATTTAATGTGCTTGTCTATCTGATTTAATAACATTTGATGTGTGACTTAAACCACAACTTTAATCCAGTGTTTAATCTAAACCCGAGTTCAGAATACGGGCCAATTAGTCTGATATAAGTTTGGTGTAATTAGTGTTTGGTAATCAACCATCTCTTGGCTTAAAATTTATTCAGTCTAGTGCCCAGATGGTTAACATTAAACTCCGTCTACTTCTCATTTTGCTACTTAAAAAAAGATAAATATAACAGAGAAGTAAATCTTATGATGGGCCTAAAGACCAAATGATGTTGGACGGCCAATGGATATTAGACGAGATCTGTAGAGCGTAACTAACATTTAGACTTAGTGGTAAATGGGCTGAATGGCAATGTTACAGTTGCTGGTCCGGACAAGCTCTTACTGTTACCTGTCCTGGACAAACTCCAACGTAAACTTCCTGAATCCTGTTCTCCATTCAGACACTCATGAACTAGAAAACAGGCCACGCTGTGTCAAATCGTTTAAAACACAGTTTATTTACAAATATACACATGACGATTCCGATTCACAAGTCCGTTGTTCACATAGCGATATATACTTTTTCTAGTCTGTCCTCAAGACTTAAACGTGTATTATTATCTCGTCACAGGCAACTAGACCAAATCGTTGTAGACTAACTGCTTGCAGACGAAATAGGTTTAGTCCAGGTGGGATGAGACCAAATGGAAAGTAAACAAGGTGGGTGTAGACCAAGTGGTACTTAATCACGGAAATTACGAAAGTCACCAAGGTATTAGTGGAGAGTTTGTGCTTTTTTCCCCAACAACTCTCCACTCCTTCTCCTTGTGTTGTTTTCTTTAAATGATTATTTATTTATTTCTATTTATATATTCATCTATTTTCATTTTCTTAATTCTCTATTTATTTATCAATTTCTCTATTGTTCAGATTGGTACATTTATTTATATATTAATTAATGAATTTGATTATGTTAATTCATTTATTTAGACAGATACATATATAGAGAGAGGGGATAGGGATTGAAATAGCTAGGTGGCAAATTCTGACAATATACACACTGCAATATCAAATGAGTGTGTTTTGTATTTTAAACAAATATATCTAACAAAACGAAACATAATGAAAAGGATGAGAGACAACCTTTTCATGGTGGTATACTCGTTACTTTTCGTCCTTTATCGAAAAGGAAGGGAGTGAATGACAAAAATGCCGACAATATAGATACGGTCTAATAAGACGTGGGCTGTTACAAATTGAGGAGCGTTAACAAATTTTTATTGCTTCACGTACATCATTCCTGAAAGATAATTAAAGTTCTTTGCACTATAATTTTAGCAGTATTATCACCATCGTGTGCTGAGATACATGACGAACCGAAATGTCAATGTTCTCAATTCCTTTTCTGTACCGTGACTAGAACCCAATTTAAATGCGAGATCATGACGGTTAAAAGGCAATATAATTACCCAAGCAAGAGGTGTACTAGTTATTTCAAGAGAGTAGATCCAGAAACAGCTCGGTTCAACAACGTTGATATGAATAGTAAGTGCGACGTACTACATGACGAATAGAAACCATTTACTATCCACCATTTTGAGCCTTCTTGAATTTACAAAGAAGCACAAAAGGGGTCAAAAATGTATAATAGTGCGTAAGAACGGTCAGCATGAATCATGCACAAACTTTGTTTATGATTGTTTAGTTAGGAACACATTTGGCTATACATAATGTACAGATTACGTTATGGGGCCATGGCAATAGAAGTGAGTGTTTATAGAAGCCCTAAAAATTGTGCATAACTCGCACCCACTTTGGATGTTTATTTAAAATAAAAAAACATATATTGAGATTTTTTTTTCTTCTCGCTCATTTCATTTCCAGCACATTACCCCCTCCTTGCCTCCCAATCTCTCTTATACATTCCCATTCTGATTCTACTGACAGAAAACACCATGTTCTAAGCCTGCCAGCTTCTAAGAATTCTTCCTCCTACTTTTTTTGTGACTGAATTCATGAGGGAGAACTACTACAGACTACCACGAGTGGCTCTTGAAGACTCAAAGACAGCGTTCCAGTGCATTTGAATTTGACATGAGACGACCCACCGTGTCCTCATGCAAACAGGCTTCAACGGGGGTAAAGTTCGGATGAGAAACCCTCTAGCGGGGAGGGGTGGACCTCTCTTGACTTCTATTTACAGTTGATTCTGTTTCTCATTCCTAGGTGCTAGAGGGGACAGTATCTGGGGGTCTTTGGATGTATCTTCAAGGACGACAGTGCACTGTACGAATGCCGTTTTCGCCTAAGATTCGCTTTCCAAACAACCATGCTTTATGATAGATCTGGTCATGACATTGCTATTGCCAGTTTGTAACATAATATGCCGTTCTGTAGAAAGTGTGATCACAAACATTTCTTCTGGAAGTGTGGAATTCCGAGTCATTAACGGCTCTGTTTTATTTATGCATGCGTCATGCTCAAACATAAAAAAGATGATGTATCTCACCTCAACTGAATCCTAGATATCACAAGGAAAATAAACCACAACAGGTTGATCATTCAAATATTATATACAGTGCGTCCCAGAAAACAAATGGAGCGCCTTTGGCAGTCTCACCTGCATCGCGCGATTCAATATAGCAGCAGTGCTGATTTTGAAAACTACTATAAAATAATTATTCACAAGAAACACCATTCATATAATGATACAATACTACGTTCATTGACAATAAATGACATTTGACCTTCATCATGCGACCTAAGACTTGTCAGTGATACTTGATTAACCCTATATCCACATTTCATAAACTACATGAATAAACTTTGAAAGTTATGACAGCAATGTAATGATTACTGTACCTCCAAAATGGCCAAAGTTCAATGACCTTAAATGACCTTTGACTTTAGTCAGGTGACCTGAAACTCGCACAGGATGTTTAATGATACTTGATTACTCTTATGTCCAAGTCTCATGAATCAGATTCATAAACTTTCAAAGTTATGATGGTAATTCAACAGATACCCCCCAACATGTCCAAAGTTCATTGAACTTTGACCTTGGTGACATGAAACTCGCACAGGATGTTCAATGATACTTGATTACTCTTATGTCCATGTTTCATGAATCAGATCCATAAACTTTCAAAGTTATGATGGTAATTCAACATATACCCCCAATTTGGCCAAAGTTCGTTGACCTTCAATGACCTTTGACCCTAATCATGTGACCTGAAACATGTTCAGTGATACTTGATTAACCTTATGGCCAAGTTTCATGAACTAGGTTTATATACTTTTTAAGTTATATGCTATCATTTCAAAAACTTAACCTTTCGGTTAAGATTTGGTGTTGACGCCGCCGCCGTCATCGGAGAAGTGGCGCCTATAGTCTCACTCTGCTTCGGAGGTGAGACAATAACGGAAACCGGGATTCCCATGTCTTTTTTCATTCAAAGGCAAATGAATTATGACAATTCATTTACATTATCATATAATTTATTTTTTTCTCTTTATTTTCATACCTAAACACTTCAAGCATTAATGACCAAGACGAGTTTGAAATGTTAATGTCGAAACCACGTTGTGCAGAAAAATTGGACAAGATTGGTTGGTGATACGACAACTGTGCACATTCAATTCAATTCATTTATTCTTTTCCATTAAAAACATCAAAATAAAAAAAAAGTTGAAATACACATGTATATACAAAAAATAGATCAAATATATAAGCATAGCAAATTAATATTGTAAGTAAGAGAAATAAATTCGACGATTGGCTCATTAGCATTTCTTTTGTATTCTTTGTCAAGCTTCTCTCACTGATCCCTGAAATGAGAGTAGATTCAGATTTACACGTAAATTTCTGCGCAAATCATTCTGATCTTCCCCCTTTTTTGTAATCTGCCACGCGTTAAAGATATGCTAAACTGTTGGGTTCAAATGAGAGATGAGATTCCACTCTTGCCATGAGTATCAAATTTATAGTAAAACATATTTAATATTTGTTAAAGCTATCTCTGAAAACGGGTTTCCTTTTTTGTGGGACGCACTGTATAGGACAGCTATGTTTGCAGAGTGGAACATGACAGTAGGCAGTTAACTTTGTAAATAAGCTAAACTGAAAGGCTCATCATCGGGAAGGGAGTAAGTAGTACATGAAGGAAAAAATAACAAGAGAAAGTGAAAATAAGGGAAGAGGAGAGAGAATAAAGAGAGCTAGAAACAGAGATGGATTGTTGGTCGAAAATCATTTTTGATAAAAATCTTTACTAGATAGAAACTAAAGCCTCCGCTAAATCCTGGTCAACATAAATTTATCATTTTGAAAAGAGTGTTCAAACCTTTTAAAACTCTCTTTTCTTAAAAAAAAAATTTCATCAAGTTTGATAACGACTTTTCTTCCGCTGCTAGAATAATACTCCCTCTTTCCTATATCCCTGGGTAGATTTAGTCAATCATCACTTAATTGATCAATTCTAGGGAAAACTACACCGCGGTTTGTCTACCGTAGATCAGTGATGTCAATCTATCGCATCTTTTGTAACTGAACCCGAAAATAAGAGGCGGCTCTTCTCTCGTCAAGACGTATATCAGGTTTGAGGACTATGGAAACGTGTGGGCTGGGGTTAGGGGGATATTGAGCCAGATATATCTGCATGTGTTAGCCCTGTTGAGGGACTTATCTAATTCAAAAGTCGTCAGCGTTTTCCAGGTATCGATTACTGACCAAGTATCGATAACTTACAGAGCAGAATACTTGGTGTCTCTGTCCACTAACCTACTCCAGCAATTAGTCTTCGTCCTATACCCTAAGACATGCTTTCAACCTGCCTGTACTTTCCGGACAACAACAACATCAGCAATAATCCTATTGAGCCTTAGGCTACTTACATTAATACCATTTTCATACGGCTATTTGGACTTTTGCTATCAATCTATGACACGCGTGGGACATTCTAGCAGCGGAATCATTTGATGGAAAAGAAGCGATTCATCAAAAATCGCGTCATGAGTCCGCAGCTGCAGCCTATAAAGTTCACTTGATATTTTTGAGAGCATGCAGAAGACGTTCACCTCACCAAGAATCCTCTTGAGTAAGAAAACTTAAGAAAAGTATTGTACAGACAAAAGAAAGTAAGTGCCAAGAAGAGAGGCAATGAGAGGGGCAGAAGAGACAAATGCGACAGACACAAGTATTGATGTAATTGGTGTGCCATTCCTTCCTCTTCCAAGGTTGTTCAAAAGAAAACATTTTGTTAAGGTCCGCGCGCATCACTGCGTACCCACCCCTAACAAATGCCCCGGGGCAGTTCCCCCGAAGGGTTGAATGTCTAGACTGATAGGCCAGCAGAGACTTCATGCATGGTTTTAGAAAAATGTTTAGAAATCACTAAAATTTCATATGAGGGGTTGGATTGAGATTGGTGTCATTCGTTATGCCAACTTGATCAAGGCGTCTCCTGAGTCCATTGAATGGGATGTACTTTAGGAAAAGTCGGCGCGACTCGTACCTTTATATTCAAACCTAGTCTCGCATTTTGTTCAGAAAAAAAATACTACCGCCCATACAATTTCATGATTTCTAAGAGCTTGTAATATATTTTTGTTAAAACTTAAATATTTTTTCGAATGATTTCAACCTCAACCCTGAGTCTAAGAGGAGAAAATTTCCGCAATTGAATATCTAATTGTCAGGAAGTGAGAGTCCCATCCAAAGCTACCATTTTATCATTGCCATATAAAGGGTGACATCGATGTAACTTGGGGGCTATTAATTTGTGCATATCACAGGCATGGAATATAATGCTTTAAATATACAGAATTACAATGATTAGAGGAGAAAGATGTATTCATGTTTTCCCCTGTTGATATACAGTATAATAACTGCCAATAAGAAACATATTCCTCATTATCAGAATATGGGAAACCCCCACGGTTACCCTGAGATTGGTTAACAATGTCAGATCCAGGTGGGGCTCAAGAGATGCACGCCCCTCTATCTTTTGGGGGACACCCAAGGGACATACACATATTTATTCAAAAAGACTTTTAAATGAGTTAGTGCCACAATTTCGAGCAAATTTCTTTTTTTTTTCTTTGCCTTTTCTGTCTCCTATACATGTATAATCATGTTGGTATTATTATTTTGATTATACATAATTGATGTCATCAAATCTCAGATAATTGTCATCTGTGCCCCTCTACATCACCATTGCTTATATTTCGAAACCCTGCACCAGCCACATACAAGCATGTTCAATTAAAAACAAATTATTGTCACATTTATAGTGACCAAAAAGTCAATCGAAAATAAATCGGATCTCCGATCAGTTCCGGGCGCCAGAACATTGCAACCTCACTGGTTCGTTCGTTTTTCTTTAATAATTTCATTTTTGATGGAATTATGTTACAATCTGACTATCGTGTCATTTGTAAAGCGGTGAGATCTTTTGACGTGTAATTGATTTATATGATTGTATGTACACTTCAATTATTTTGTAAACGTTGAATTGCACCACTAAAATTCAAATTTCTTGTATGGAGATAATAAAGTTTTCGATAGATGGAAGTTGCGTTCTTTTCTGTTCATCCTTGGTTCGCTGTCTTAGTATAACCTACAGACAATCCTGTCTGACAATGTGGTATATCAATCCAAATTTTAAATCATTTTCCCAGTAGCCGGGGATTGAGTCTATATAGGATTATTGCAACCCAGGACATATTATTAAAACTTGGAATGCTATTAGATTTCTGAATCCTGTGCGGAATTTGCATATATATGGGCCAAAGTAGCTGGTATTTATTTTCCGCAAAATTAGACTACCCTGACGGATTTTACTTGATAGGAATCATAATAGGATAATTACCATGACTAGTTAAACATATATACTCAAATTACATTCATGTAATTAACGAAAATATACCTTTAAACGTGAAATTGTGAACCATGTCATGTTGAAAGATTCAATTCAGTTTATTGCTTCAAATATAATTATTATATAATTCTTTTAAATACTAATATGGGTAAAATGTATGGATCGGAGACGGATCTAGTTTTACATTAACATCCAAAACACCTTTTTGAAAGAGTTACCAGTATATGGTGATTTTAATTTAATATTCGGCTGCCATTATAAATCGTACAATGATGGAGAAGAAATTCGGCTTAAGATATAAACAGGAGAAAGAAACATAACTGGGGAAATAAAGTTATTAACATGGTTATCAATTCTGACATGACCTCGAACTCATGGAATTAATTGCAAGTGGCCTTCGGTGCAAGCAATAAAGTACATGACCATAATAGGAACTGTGGAAGAAACAGGGCAGATGTTTTCTTATCATCACATGAATAAGTCATAACATGACAAATAAGGCGCCTGAAATTAACTCTCGCAAAAGGACTATTTGACAGATAATATTTCATGCAGAGTATACGGAATTATTGTTCCCAACCACTCGTTTCACTTGCTCGACGTAACAACGTGTTCAAATAACCATGTTTCCTTTCTTAGATTTGTAAACCTTCTTGAAGATTAGCGGGATAATGCATTTATCTGTGATAATGCAAGTCGGTGCATATGAACGCATTTTCATATAAAAGTCAAATTTGAGGCACAATTATGTATCACTCGGTTCATAATCATCCACTAGCATTACTAGCTTAAATCAATATCTATGCATTAAAATAGAATCCTCAAATGATTTGTGTAAACCCTTGTAAATGAATTATCTTTAAAGTGTTATTTAGTCCATCAAACTCCCTGGTGCATCCGGACATAAAACCTCTTGGTATTACCTTTTATCATGTTTATGCAGACATCTTTTTTGCATGATCTCAATGATGCACATGCGGTTTATCTATTTAAAACATTTTAAGGAAAAGACCGGCCTAATGAAAAACCCTAAAGTAAAGCACCATGTTTCGCAATAGCATGATAAAGACAAGAACGCCTCCCATAAATACTTCAATTATTTTTTAATCTCAATGTCACCAGAAAATGTGTATTTTCTATAAGCGTTAATAATTGAACATGATTTTCAACTTTGAGTAGACTTAAATGTCAAAAAACAACCATCACATTTATATCAGGCAAATTCTATTTGATAAATTATTCACTTAGTACTGATTTTAAATAATTTGTTTTTAAATGCTTCTACACTAATGGCTTCTGCATATAAAATGAGTTTGTGTATACTATAGATATTGAAACACCTCGGTCCTGTTAAAGATTATTTTGTTCGATTTTTCTCAATGTTGGGTGTTGTGCTATATCATTTTTTTTTTGATAGATGAAATAAGCTCGTTACAAAGCACTAGAGGTAAAAATCGAATTGAGCATAAGTCTCTGACAATCACACTCAAATGTATCAATGAGGAAGCTCCACCATACCTGTCAGACCTGCTAACAGGTTGCCAATCAATGTACAACACTCGGTTATCATTACATATCCCTCTTCACATCCCCCGGACATTCAAATCAGTAGGTGATAGGTCATTTTCTGTGTTTGCCCAAAATATTGGCATAGATTATCCAATTAACTTAGACAATGTCCTTCTATTGATGTCTTTAAGAAGATGCTTAAATCTCATTTGTTTTAATATATTGCAAGTAGTGTTTCATTTTGTGTAGTTTTGTTTTAAGTTTTTACCGATTGTATTTGTTTTGTCATTTGTACAGCGCTTTGTAACTTTTGAAAAAGCACTTAATAAGAAGTAATTATTGTTAGAATTATTATTATACAAAAGTGAAATCAACTCCCAACTTCTCAAAAACATTGCTCAACTGTATCCCGTTTTAACAAAAAATGTTCATACGTATTAAACTTTTGAAGCGCCATCTTCTCGAGATAGCGAGGTCAATGTTATCTTGCTCAGTCGATTTCTTAGCGTAATTATGTCGACACGGTGAGATTCGGAATCATGCTATGACATTTTAATGTTATTTCGACATAATAATGCTAATAAATCGGCATAACAATATACAAATAATGAATGTTTATGAGTGCAATGGACACTTCATGAGGTGAAAGATGAAATGATCCATCTCTCATCGAATTAAGTATTCTGTCCATTGCACTCATAAACATTCATTATTTGTATAATATAAGCTATAAAACAGGTACACAGTTAACACACCACCTCTCCTAGCTTTATCTCTAGGGTAAACATGGCAAGGAACCTGAAGAATGTTGACGATATTATGTGATAGCTATATATAATTTTTTCTTAATACCTTTTGAGATAGCGAAAGAGAAGGGAGAGGGGCGCTCAAAAGTATGTCAGAGTGTGAAAAACAAAATCGCACGTAATTATATCAGCCAGAGCAGTACGTGTCTTTGGCACGATTAATGAGCAAAAATCAGGTTAAAAGCAGAGTAACGAGGTCTAATTACACATTGTTGGTAAATTTATATTACGGTATTAAAAGCGGGAGTATTGGTAGGTCTATCATGAGATTTACAACTACAGCAAAGAGGGTAAGCATATAATGTCGAAGACATGTTAATGTATTTCCTCGCCGCCGCCGCGGTAGAGATGAAGTGAATAGATCTATCCTTTTAGCCTGTTAGTCAGACATACGCTATTCATTTGGCCATATTTATGTCAAATATCGGGGCATATTGTAACATGGCCTGCTGAGCTATTCACCTCTTAACGTGGAGTTTGTCGAAAAGAGTCAGGTCAGAAGAAAGCGAACATTTTGAAGACATGTGGTACATACGTCACAGGATTGTGAACGGTCGAGTATGCCCGCCTCGACGGTTCTCGCTCCTTAAATTTCTGATTGTTTTATCGATTTTTGTTTTTTCAAGGCGGAGGAAGAGAGACAATTCATGGATATTACAAACTCATTTACTTCGTTCTTACCTCTTCGAGTTTCTTTTCCTCACCACTCCCTAAAATGTCTTTACACACAATCATACCAATATACGCAGAAGGAACATTCTTAGAACCAGTAAGATTTAAGTTTTTAAGATATTTGTCTGCCTTGTCATTTCAACAATTTGCGTCCTTCAAATTACATGCATTCTTAACTTAATGTATTTTTAATGCATCACTTTAATATCAAAACATAAACACGAATACATTGAATTGAATCATGGGTAGACTTGAACACAAGGAAATGACGATATAACTGTAGAAAAAGCATTTGTCTCCATTTTTGCTATCTTATTAGGACGTAGGGAAGATAACGATTTTTTTTTCAGTCAGAAATTATATATTTCAATCATTTAACATTGAGTACTGTGTAGATTTTCTACGATACCAAATACAACATTATTTACAGAAAATAGTATTTTATATATTTGTTAGATTTACAACTTTGGTAGATATGAACCGTTTTTCGATGCGATATAAGCACTACCAATTCCAGTGAATGAAGAATACTAAAAATGCGATGAAAATTATAAAAAAATCTCGAGAACAAACACAAAAAAGTACACCGTATATATGCATATAGAGAGACGAACAGATTAAGACACAATCATGTTGGGATTTAATGAGGGGTGAGATTGGTACGTTAAGGGAGGATAACTGTGAATGGCTTACTGATGATAGAGAAATCATGTATGGCATTACAAACGACTGTCACTTTATGAGTACGACGTGGTGAGGCTCGTAATTAAATCGTTCTTGATCTCCCAGCTTTCCGTCACACGAGTAAGATTTGCCTACCGAGTGATTAAACATTTAAAAATTGAGATTAGGATTCAATGAATTCAATTTCCATCTTTAACTCTGTTCCATTAATTGCTATAGCAATATATATGTAGCAATAAACTGGTGATGAATAAGTTACTGAAAGATAATAAAATAATCATTTGATAATGCTGATAATTTATAAACGTTTTATGTACTGTAATTCCAAGGGAATATAAAACAGTGAAAAGACACTTTATATCGAAAGACTGGTGATTCTTGAAAATGTGATATTCAGAAAAAATTCCGAATTATTTTCATTGAGTTGGTAAATAGTTAACTGTAAATTCGCTTTCTAGCCAATCCTATTTACCAAATTTATATTACCAAATCTACGGTGGCTACTAAGACAAATAAAGAAATTTTAAGAAAAGAATCTACACAACAGCAAGACGCCGTTAGATAATGCCCAAGATTTGTTTTCGTCAGATTGTATGCAAAATAATGGCGCTACAATGGAACAGTATTATCACAAAACTTCTGTCGGGAAACTGAATATTTACTAAACCCTAAAATTGGTTTTACAATCTAGTTTACCGAGGCTCTATTTTTCGTCGTGTGGTTAGCGTTAACAAGTGATTGTGGTATTTACGTGTGCTATCAATGTGTGAAAATTGTCACCTTCTAAGCCAAAGGATTAGGTTACGAAGTATGGGCAAGGAACTGTTGTTATGGTTAAGGTATTGATCCATGCGGAATAAGGATAAAACTGTCATGCAAGATGTTTCTGATTACTTCTAGTTCGAGAGCTGCCCCTCGGGAATGTTGTGTGTGTTTGAAAAGTAGGATTTTGGTTGTCTCGATCCCATATCGTTCTTATTTAAAGCACCAGTCCATCCAAACAAAAAATTGACTTGAATAAAAAGAGAAAAATCCAATAAGCATAACACCGAAAATTTCATCTAAATCGGATGTAAAATAAGAAAGTTATGACATTTTAAAGTTTTGCTTAACTTTACATAACAGTGATATGCATATCCTGGCTGTTATGCAATTGAGGAGACTGTGACATCATCCACTCATTATTTCTTTTGTATTTTATTATATGAAATATGAAATATTATAATGTTCTTCTCATTGTCAAGTGATACAATGATTAATTCCTCCCTGAACATGTGGAATTAGCATTATTTAATACTATATGGTTCAGTCAAGTTGGTCCTTATTGTTAAATCTTTAAATAAGCGAAACTTTAAAATGTCATAACTTTCTTATTTTACATCCTATTTTGATGAAATTTTCAGCACTATGCTAGTTTGATTTCTCGCCATTTATTCAAGTCAGCATTTTCTTAGGGTGGACTTGACCTTTAAGAGGCACCTTGGAGCTGAAAACTACGGGATGGAATAGAAAGATGAGAAATTTTGAAGCACGTAAGTACAATAATAACAAAACGATTGTTCATTGTATTTCAAAGAATATTTCTCTTGACAGCGTTGATCTCATTTAACGAGTAATGGAATAAAAATAATAGTTCGTGAATCGTTTAGATTATGTTCCGCTGGGAAATATGGCACGAGGTAGAGTGAGGGAGAGGGAGAGAAAGAAACATTGAGAGGAGACAAACACGGACATACACGAGACAGGGGGGGGGGGGGAGAACGAAAAAAGGAAGAGAGATGGGAGGGGCAGATTGACAGACAGATCGGGGGGGGGGGTGTCTCAAAGACAAAACCAACACCAAATAGTAATGATGAAGTGAAATAGGACGGAAAATTGACTTCAAAGAAGTGCTGAGCAAAACATGAAAATAAGAAAGAAAGAATAACAAAAATAGAATCTAACAAAAAAAAACCACTGTGCATGATTATGTACACGTAACACTAAGCGGAAGAAACAAAATCAAGATAATGGAAAAGTGAAATCCTCGACAGAATGAAAAATATTGACTAATTCGAGATATCAATTAATGTTTCATTCAAGTAAAGATAGATTCGAGTTTTGTAATCAATTCCCTATTCACTCATTTATGTTCTACCATGGATGGAGAGTGAAATGATTGTATTTCGTACTGACTTTTGAGCAATTCAAACCTGTGACGAAATTAATGAAAGACATTACCGACAAAGGTAAACATTCATGCATTATTACCTAAGACCTTTCCTGTTGAGCTTTTGAAAGGGATAAGCGATGAGTAGATGGCGAGTGATGTTTTCAATTAATCATTGGTTTGTACACATCTGCCGTGTAGGAATGATTTCCGAATCTCCAACCTCGCATCTGAAACCATGGACCTAATACATTATAACTCCACACTAAGACAGTTCAGACACGTTTATTTTTTCACGATTTTCAGGTTCATTTATTTCCCCACTCGGATCAACAAAAGAAGTGTTTGGGTTGCATGGATGAATATGAATGATGTATCTGTATGTGGTCTATATCCGTTATTTACATAACGATGTCATTTACGCAACATTCGCAGTCGTCTAGGGTCTTATTTTGTCGTAAGCTCGTTATTTGAAAACGTCGTTACGATTCAACTCTGTCTCCGAATCTCTCGAGGGGGTTAAATTATCCATGTCTTCCAGTAACATTCCATACGATTCATTTCACACATCCCCCGCCAGGAATAGGGGAGGGGGCGAGGGGCCGTGGCTGTGTTCACCATAAGGGACGCTGTGGTCAGCCACTCTACATTTCTTAGTGTATTTTCGAAACAGGGCACTGTATATTCAGGATATTAGTTATAAGTTGGCAAGGTGAAAACCTTATTCAACATTCCAACAAGAAACTATATTGTTCATAGTGAATTATCCGCTAAAGCATGTATAGCGGGTGGTTGATGGCTTCAGGGGCATGTCAACACATTTCTGTTAGCTAAGGACGTTAGTCTGTAATGATCTATACTATATATACCAAATGACACACATACACACACCCACACTCTCACAAAATCACTATAGATTTCAGTTTTAAACGTCACTGTCCACTATTTTCGTCAACTTCTATCTATGAATTTTTTACAAGAGGAAAATTCAGAAACAACTCCTTCTCGGTCAACAAAAACCAAAGAGACTTGTTAAACCGACAAGTTTGAAGAGAAACGTAGAAACAAAGGTTTATTCTTTAAAGGAAAGGAAGGATTATCAATAGGGGAGAAGATAAATCAACGGGGTTAATAGTAAAGGTAATCCAAAGTTTTTTCAACTCGTTCTTTAAATCGTGTTTTCTTTACAAGGGACAAATACATTTGAATAATATGAAAATGTCTCGAATACTGAGTAGGTGCCTATAGATTTGTGGTAAAATATTCAGTAGCGGTCCGCGGTTCTGTTTGTCAGACAGACACAGAAATAGCTAAGCACAGTCGATTTTCCATATTCATTTCACTTGGTAGTATGAAGATGATGTAACGATTTGTGTTTTCAATCAATCAAAAGAATGCCTAACAGAATAACAAGGGTGGTTAAACAAATGGTAGACGTGAGCAGACTAGACAATTCATTAATAGCGTAGAATATATTCGAATGTTATTTAATATAACGATTGCCTCTTTTAAAAAAAAAACATTTTGCCTCTTTTTATGGAATTGCCTTAACTACAGTTAACTAAAAAAAATCAACACACTGAGGGACAGCAACCTACACGAGGAATTCTAGACGTAAAAAAGAGACACATACTCATTATTATCACTTCCTCAATGCCAATAAAACTGACTATAAAAATCATTACCATCTCCTTAGTTCAAAAAGAGAGCGTTAGTCGTATACAGTCTGTATCTAATCAATGTAAGATGTAGTGTCTTTTAAACCAATACATTGTTAATAATAATAATAATAATAACACTAACTTTGCTTGAATTAATGAATGATCAAAAACATTTTTCTTGACATGTCGTCGGTTGCTATCGCTATATGGGCATATGTGGCGGAAGCGGGGGGGGGGACGTGTCCCCCCTAAATTTTAGGTGGGGGGGGGGGGTCCCCCCCTAAATTTTTTGTTGATAACCTTTTTTTTTTTTGCTTGTCAATTTTTTTTCCTGCGTCCCCCCTAAAATTTTTGGCTTCCGCCGCCAATGTATATGGTCTTTTACATTCTTCAACAAATCTCTTAGAACCTTTCCATAACTTGACACAAATTTGCCTACTAACACAGCCTAATCTACAGCATATATTAAAGTCTGTTCTACCTTAGACTTACCGGGCCACACTGGAAAATAAATGATTGATAACCATTAATTCATATCTTAATCAGTTCCCAGTTACAAAAGTTACCACCCAAGTGATTACAATCAATCTGGAGTTAGTTTTGAGTTTTGGGTAAATCTTCCTAACTGTTAAGTCTCATCAGACTCGCACTGGATGAGAAGTATCTGATATAATAAGTTTTTAATCATGGTAGTAAAACTGCAAGTTTGGCAAATGATTGTCAATACAATAACAAGTGGATTCACTGGAGCAGGGGGTTGGAATAGGTGTTCATGTATTAAACGTCGAAAGGTATTTAGAGACAGGTAAGCTGAATGATGACGACAATACCGGTAAGCCCTGTGGGCTATATTCCCTTCAAAGAAATTAGCCAGTCTAATCGAGCTTCCATACCTCGAGGTTATACGATTTTTGGAGTATGGTGACGTCATTTAGGATAGGATCGTGCAAGTTTAACTGAGTTCATGATCGTGCCAATTATCGTCTCGTTCATTGGTCGTTATATTTGCCGAGTTCCCTTGCAAATATTATTTTAATATTCCAATCTGAGAAAAATGATTTTGGTTTTAGTTATCTATTGTTTCTTTTTACACCGTGTTTATTTAACATCTTTATACCACTTTAATACCTTATTCATTAAATGCACTTATTCGTATTGAATTTCATGTTTATCCACTTCTCGAAATTCATTATTGAATAATTTGCAGCATACGCAAAGAACGTTTATCATAAAATTTATTTTTGTCAAGCAAAAAGTAAAAAGAAACAAAAAGAAACGAATATATCATGAGATTCATCTAGGGCATGCATGACGGAGGAACCTGCAGGTTCTTTATCTTTATAGTCATTGCAGAGTGGCGGATCACAGAAGAACTCAACCCCACACCAGGTCTCTGAATCAGCCTGTGACGTGTATTCATCAAATATGATTATTTCCGGCTCAGGACTGATCTTCCACGGCACAATCTGAAGAATGTGACTCAGTGTTCGAACCTAGAACCACTCACTTTTTTACCTCCACATACGCCGCAGCTCTTGATATGGAATGAGAGGGTTGGATTGGAAAAGGAGGTTGGGGTTTGGTATCCATGACACCGCTAAAATTCGTCAGCAAAACAGAGAAATATATTATAGTGAACACACAAGACCAGTTGACCTCGGGACTAATATTTCACCATGCATGATGTACGTCAAGTCTCTGTCCTCTTTGAGTTACATTAAATTAGAGATAGGTAGAAAGCACCCACCCACCTATGAATTCTGCCCATTCAAACAAATCAAATTACATTAATGCGAATCTTCGACTCATGATTTCTCGCAAGCTCCAACCATTTTGCTGTTTACCCTTCTGCCATATGTGCTATGAATTCAAATCAATGCGATGCTAAACATGCTGAAAATCAAATAGATATTTTTGAAGGACTTCAATGTGCGTATGAAGTGAACTCATTCATTTTTAAAGTAACTTATTGGGAAACGTTGATAACAATTTTATTTTTTAAACAACCCCTAAACAGCTTTTATGATATTGACAGTTTGGATGGATATTGGCGCATTTTTTTGTGTGTGTGTTTGTTTTGCTTTTTCTCGGTACAGATAAAATTATAACTTTCTGTTTAGTGTATTTTTTTCTAATTCTTCGAATTTACTTCAAAAAGCATCCTGTATATTTTATGAGCATTTTTTTTCAAATTCAGCCTCGCTTTATTCATCACTGCTTAGATCTAACTCAGCTGCCATTATCTTGTTTATGTTTACCATCAATATTTAATAAAGTCTTCCCTTCGTGATCAGAATAAATAAGACCTGGAGAGAAATTCAATAAAGCATCCCCTCTTTAATATCATCTTGAGTAAATGAAAGACCTGTAGACGTCATGTATCTACAAGGACCTTGTGACCTTGATGCTGCGTGTGCCCTTCACGACATTGATCACGTGATGAAATATTAAATTTTTCATGATCATGTGAAGTGAAATCTTCGTCTGCGCCCGAAGTAATGAAGGAAGATACTAAAATATATAGCACATCGTTCTCTTATATCCTCAAAATGATAACCATTTTCAGAAGGTGAGTTAATTATACATGTATTCAAAACGACATTTGGTGCTCCAGGTATGGTGACTTGTGTCTCTCCTTTTATATGTTCAATTATCAATCAATCATTTGATATGAGGCGTACTATAAGTCAATCAGAGAAATATGAAAAACCTTATTGACTGAAATGGTTAAAAACCATGGAAACCGAATATCGATCCGTTTCAGCTATCCTTTTTCCTTTCTTGACCTATACTTTGAAATGTTTAGTTCGTGTAAAACGTAAAAACATGCTTAGACCCCGAGATGCAGGATTGTCCGAAGCCCAATCTTTAACCAAACAAGAGAACGGAGGAAAGCGATCAGAAGAAACAGTTTGACCTTATCCGGGCAATCACATCTGGTATTGCTCTCGTCCAAAAATCAATTTGTCAGATCTGTTTCGTTAGAAAGCCATTGATGGAAGTACAAAAGCGCTTAGTGACATTTTCTGTCCACTATTATATGCGTCAAAGGCCGCTAAGAAAGCAGGGCCAATCCTTGTTTCCATGTAATCATGGCGACTTAAATAGGGAAACTTTTTTCGGCGAGGAGGGGGGGGGGGGGGGTGTTTTGAAGATCTCAGGAGGAGTTAAAAATTACAAAACAAAGAAGAGAGGATAGAAAATATAACTGCCAAGGTACGAGGTGGCCATATTAGTTCTCTCACACTAATAAAGATTGTCGATTTATATAGATACGAATAATAGTACCTCTATAGGGTGTTTTAATCAATGCTGACCAAATTTGGAGATTCGTCCCAACCAAGAAAATATATTTTGATCAATATATGAAATATAATAAGAATAAAGGGATCTCATAGAACAATGCTCGTGCAAATGAGATTTGTCTCTTTAACAATCATGCACACGCCGAGATTGGGGAATATCAACCACTGGACATGATTGCCGAACGTGTTTTATCAATATTATATTGCATTTGAGCAGAACACATATGCATTAATAATTTTATCGTTTTCATTGCCACCTGTAAATTGAGAAATGATGTATCACTCAGATATTTTATTTGCTCCAAGTTCAGTCGATTTCCCCGTTATTTCATTTTGATGAAAGGTACACACCGCCCGTGCATTTATTTTCCAATCAAGCTCCCACACAACTTAATTGTCTAAATGAAAACGACAAAGTCAATTAATCCTGTCGGGTTCCATTCGCATTTCACTTCATCTTGATTTACAAAACGCGTGAAACGCATAACCGCTATCCTGACTTAAATCATCTACTTTATTCTCTCTTCATCATTTTCTCTTGTCAGGCTGAACGTGAAAGCAATGATATCAGATCTGAGTTTAGTTTAGCTCTGTTAATGAGCAGTAAATTTAATTTCGTACTGCGCTTGCACTTTTTGAAGACGAGCAGATTCTCAGGGAGGTGTAACTACTTTTAGTATGTTTTTGCTACGAAAATTGCAGCCACATTAAAATGACATGTGAATGGTGTTTTGGAAAGGGAAGTATAGTCACATAAACAAGTTCAATGACCGAAGAAAGTTTGAAATAATGAAACATGATATCTGCGAGAGTATTCAAGATTAAATATTAATGTAAGAAAAAAGTCAGAGATTGAACAGAGGTAGAAGATAAAGTGAGACAGAGTAAAATAAATAAACAAAGAGATTGAGAGAGAGGGAGAGAGGGAAGGAAAGGGGGAGGAAGGGGAAGAAAAGGAGAAAACAACAAAAACAAGAACAAACAAAATAGTCAAAGGGGCTTTGGATTGAGCGGCAATGGGGTATAACAAACAGGAAAAGAAAATATGACACAAAAAGAACAAGTGGGGTTTTCAATACATAATGGGAAATTCCAAATGAAGGTCTTTAAAGTAAACAAAATAAACACCAAAGACACAAAGTTACAGTATAGGATCGCCTTAAACTGTTAAACTGGCAAAGGGGATTGATCTTTGATAATGTTATACCATAGAGCTAATAGCTCCATGGTTATACCCAGTAATGGATCTATAACCCGTCCACCAACAATGTCTGACTCGTGACCTATATTTTGCAATCTGTTGCTTCACTCTAAATCATCGTGTGATAGGCTTATTACGTGAAGTTCTGTGTTAAACATGTAAAACATCAACTTCGGTTAATCATTGGTTGTTATGCTTCTTTCGAGTAATATACACTGTAAAAAATGAAGTGTTAATTTAGCACTTAAAGTGCTTGTATAGTGACTGCACTTCGAGTGCTGATTTTCTAGTTCAAATTTGAACTAGAAAATCAGCACTGGTAGTCCAGTCACTATACAAGCACTGGAAGTGCTAAATTAGCACTTCATTTCTTACAGTGTAAAAAAATGCATGGTGTCAATGAAATTCGATTTTTTTTTTTTTTTTAAGTGCTAAAAAATAGTCGTTTACTGCCTGAACTCGTTTCAATCAATTAAAACAAATATGTGAATAACTTTTTTTCAAAACATGGTTTAATACATTAGCAGAATCGTCATTTTCATCAGAGGCGATATACAAAGATGATACATTCGAGCAACAAACAAACTTGTTGCAAAGATCGGGGCAAATGTCTTTGAAACAGATAATATTGTAAACATGTAGTAAGAAAAACATATCGCGGCTGATTCACTCCCAGTTCCCTTTCACTTACCCTGCCTTTTATATGTCTGCTTTCTTCATAATCTAGTTATCCAGCAAAAAGTGCATTAAGATTAGATATAGCAGACAACCTTGAGCCGTCCCGAATTTTGATAGATAAAATACGTTTTTCTTCTGCGACAAAAGTTATGCAATTGAAATTCAATAGCGTAGGTTCAATTTTAAAAGTTTTCTATGTAAAAGGTTCACCGTCATAAAGAAAGGGTATTCTCGGAGAGACAAAATATATATGATTAACAGAGAACTGTTGCTTCCGGATCTGAAGGTTTATTATCTTAGCTTTAAAAAAAAGATGATCTTAAGAACTGGCATTCGTCTTTAAAATAGATAACGTGCTTCTTTTTTATATTCAATATCGGCATGCTTTCTAAAGCCAGGACAGTGCGCCATTAAATTAGAAACTAGATAATCAGCGCTTAGATATTTCTTGGCGATGTGTCAAAGAGGGTTGTTATTTTCATCATTGATTATTTAGAATTAATGAGTTACTATCTAACGTAGATAGAATATTCCATATGGCGCCGCCAACAAAGTGTCTGAGTAAATTCACAATACATTTAAGTTATTAACCTTCAATTATAATATGCTTTTTCAAACAGACCTGTTCTGTTAAATTGTAGAAAAAAAATATTAGGGTATTTAAAAAAGGGGTTATTAAAAATGACTTATTGCAGAGAGACGTTATGATAAAAATGTGATATGCGCTATAAAAGACATGTTTGTTGTTATTATTTTCTTGTAAAAGTAATTAATTATATTAAGACATTTTTTTATGAAAAAATAGTTTTGACAAATTGGTAATATTAACAATTGATTTCCTGTTTAAATTCATTAGAATAGTAATGTTGTACTTCTCTAGATCATTTATTGATGAAAGGCTTTTTGATAATAATACAGTTACCAGAGTGAATGTAACTACTAGAAGTGGCAGGGTGGTAAAACAACCAGTGCGTTATACAATATAAGTGTGTTAAACACAGCAAAATATTAGTTTATAGTGGGTTTTATTGAGGTTGTTGTATTAAACTTTTGCAACATATATTTCTAGAACGCAAACTATTTTATTCATCATTGTAAATATGTTCATTTTTATTATACGCATATTTATTATTGTAAATATGTTCTTGTTGAGACTCTCATACTCCCGATCGGGGGTCGATAGAGTTTAATAAAATCTTATCTATCTTATCTAAACAGAATTAAAAATAACAACATCACTTGACGCATCATATTCAGCAATATCACAGTCCAAATGTATACTGTTTGGTATGGTATACTACCAATGATTATCGCCAGAGGTGTTCTTACATACTGTATTGTTTTATTATTTGTTTTTAAACCAAGAGCACACCTAATTACCGATGATACATAGAGAACTTCCGGTTTTTTTAATGCAGGATAAAGAAAAGCATAGGTGCCGTGGCTGGGTTCGATCCCCGGACTCTCTATGTATACCCAGGCGCCTTAGACCACTCGGCCACGTCACCTCCTATGAAATCATAGGTTGTATCGATATCTGGCACACTGTAAAAAAAAAAACGACTTTACAGAAAAAACAAGATTTTGCAGAAAGCAATAACAAAATCATTCTGTGAATTCAGAAAGCAGGAATTTTTCTACAATTTAACAGAACAGGTCTGTTTGAAAAAGGAAAAATTGTGTTTTATTTAAGGAAATTGCAAGGTTCCATACACCAAATGCCAATTTCCTGTAATTTTACATGATATAATGTAAGATTACGCAATCTGGAAAGATTAAAGGTGTTCTCGAGACTCTGCTGCAGGAACTTTTTTATTTTAAGGATAAATTTTATAACAGTGCAAATATGATCTTAATCAAATCTTTTGCCAAATGAATCAATATAATTTTGAATGTTATCTATTATTTTTGTTGCTTTTCTGAACAATATCTTAAAAAGTCACCCACTTAAAAGTGTGGCCTTAGTGCAATAACCACAGCAAAGAAGCGATTGGACTACAATAGACTGAAGTAATACCTGTAACTTTCACAGTACTCTTAACTGAACACCTGAAGTAAATCTATGAAAGCTATTGTAAACTAATCCTAATCTAGCTGTCAAATCGAAATCGTGACAGTTTGGAAATTTACATTGAAAGGCTTTTAAAAGTATCCGCATCCCTATTATAACAGCTTTCGTGTTCTTGAATTCACAAAGACTAAGTTTTTAAATGAATCTCAATCTTGAGTGACACGGTCTTGATTATCACGTCATGGCGATGTGATAATGATTATCACGCTAACGTGATTATTTCGCTTCAAGCTCCTGAAAAAGCGGGAGTCATTTATTCAAGGTTCACATTTAAAACAAATTTCTAGTCGAATAATTCAAAATAAAACTTTTTTTTATATTCTGAAAATTTCATACTCTTTCTAAGAAACACGTTAACTTAAAATAAAAATATTTCCATAACCCTTTTTAATGAAATATCTGAAAATAACTCTAAGAAAACGCATGCACCTCTCATTCTTCATTTCTAATCTCTTAAATGTTGCCGATTTATCTACAAATCTCAACAAGTATTCTTAATGTTGCCTCTCAAACATTTTTTTGCAATTTGATGGGGTGGGGGTGGGGCATCAAAGCTATGAGTAAAGTTCTTCATGAACTCTGTTATGGTTTCACTTAAGAAATCAGTCCACTGAGCCAACCTGAACGGTTGAACTGTATCAACTTGAGATAAATAAAGAAAAGGACACCCTCACATGAGATAGAACATCTTTCAAAACGGGTGAAGATCTAATCCATTCCATGAAAGCAATTTCTTGTGCCCACTAACATGATAAAAGTCATGTATTCAACGAAAATCAGGCATTTTAAGGATTTTATTTCAACCCTCTGGTTGTCTTTATAATTACTAGGATTAAAGTTAAATAACGTCCTGATTTCTTGGAAGGATACGCCATTTTTAAGTTCATGGACACGCGCAAGGGCCTACTTTAGATATCTTTTTCAGATTGGCTTAATAACAATCCTTTAAATTTGTCCTCCGTGTCGTGTCTTTTGACAAAAGTCGCTTGTTCTACATTTTCATTGATAAAGGACGTTAATGTCGATCTGAAAATGTTGCAATTCCCTTCAATATGGCGTCTAAAATTTCATATTACACCTTTTCTATAAATTGTAAGTTTCTCGCATGACACGAACAAATATTTTGGAAGCTGAATAAAAAGTTTCTTATAGATATTTTTCGACCATGAAATGAGATAAGAATGTCTAAGAGAAAAAATATTGAAGAAGTAATATATTATGTCTTGCCGACCAGCTAATGGACTTGTATGAAAAGAAGAATGGACTATAGTGGCGGTAATGGGACCAGTAAAGAGAGAGAGTCAAGTTAGAAGGGGGTGCCAAAGCATCTATTGATGTGTCATAAAGACTACCTTGCACCCACGTTGATGTGCTAATTTAATATCAGTATTCGCTTTTTCTCCCTTTTCAAATGAACGCCTGTATATTTAATGAAAAACGAATCACGATCGGCGGAAAGAGCCTGATAGCATTTTGATGACTTGTAGTGATGTGTATGTATTTGAATAAAACTGAAGGACAATATAGCGCGGCGGTAGTGGTCTTTCATAAACCCATTACATGTCACAATGAATGAACGCTCTCCATGCCATAAGATAGCTCAATGTATGACATGAAGGATACTTGAGTGCCCTTTCCCCGAGTATTCCGAAACATTTCTCATGGTTGTACTCAACATCTTTAATGGACGCAGATAATTAAGAAAATGTGTTCTGTAAAATACGGTTTTAGTTTTTTTCCCTGGTGTTATCTATCACAACCTAGGCAGAGATTGGATGTATTAAATCCATTAAAGATATTGAAAGAAACGAAAAAAAGTTGTCTGTAAAATATTCAGATTTCATAAGATGTTTCGGGAGGTCGAAACATCCAAAGAGAGGAAGGTGAGGTGACTAAGAACAAGGAAATAAGGAAGAAGAAGTGGATAAGAAAAACAAGAACGGTATTAAAGAAGAGGAACATGGTAAGTAATAAAAGAACTAGACGAAGAGGAGAAAACAAATAGATAAAAAAGAAAAAAGGAGAAGAGGAAGATGTACAAGAAGCAGAAAGACAGACAAAAAAAAAGAATGAAAAAAAAAAAAACCATGATGACATTAATGCGACATAGGTGACACGAAGAAAAAGCTCAGATCTAGTCAGAACATGACCGTTTACTGCAAAGATATCAATACATATTAAGTATTCCTTCGCGTAAATAATTAAATAATCAAAGAAAAGTATGAGTTCGCTTTAGTTCAATATCAATTATCCAATAAAGATCAAGAAATCTCTAAATTATTAATTCGTTGTCTTTTCCATTACAAAGAAATCCTTATCAGGATAGGACGATAGATATAGATATGTTTGGGGCAAGATTTACAAGATTAAGATTTACAAGATTAAGATTTACAATAATAATATGCATAAAGTCAAATGTATACAAAAAGGGACGAAGCAAATAAATCTGTAGAATCATCCAAATCAGATAACCAATTTGAAGAAGGATTTTCATATTTTCATTCTCTCTGTATACTGATACATATCAAAACATCATGATGACGAACATCGGGGAAGTTGAACGTCAGATCTCTAACTTATAATAAAATGATTTGAAGATCATCAAATAAGACGTCTTTCTATAATAAGATAAGATCCTGGCGGGAGATGATTGGTTGTATCAATTTGACAAGATTTGCATTGAAAGTTTTAAAATTCGTGGAATGTTGTGGCCCAGTGGATTAGTCTTCTGTCTTTGAAACAGAGGGTCGTGGGTTCAAACCCCAACCATGGCGTAATTTCCTTCAGCAAGAAACTCATCCACATTGTGCTGCACTCAACTCAGGTGAGGTGAATGGGTACCCGGTAGGAAGAAATTACTTGAATGTTTGAGCTCATAGGCAGCTCAGCTAAAGTCGGGGTAATAATAATAGCAGGGCCCGCTGGTAGAACAGTTTTCGAAACTGAAGTGGCTACCCTGGGTAAATATACCTATATTATTATTATTATTATATTATAAAATTGAAATTGAAATTGAAACTTTATTTACCACAATCTTCATAAAAAACATACAAATCAAGAAGTATAAATATTTCATTAAAATACATTATAACAAAAGTGAGTATATTTAAGAATAATGGAAGGATCACTGAAGAGTTACAAGGAACTTATAAGTTTGTGATCCTGAAATTAACACAAAACAACACAATTAAAAACAAATGCAGTAAGGAAATACAGAACAACAAACATAACAAAAGTATACAATTGTATATATATCAGTATTACTATTAGTATTAGACTTTCTGCATGAAATGTATTTTTAAATGTCTTTTAAAGCTTTGAAGGGTTTTGCACTGTTTGGTATTTTGAGGGATCTTATTCCAAATAATGGGACCTTTACATAAAAATATGTTGTTTGAGAAAGAATAATGGCCATATATTGCACGAGTATCAGCTGAGTTTCTAGTATTGTATGTATATCTCTATTGGTTTGAAAAATGATGTCAAAATTCATAGAAACCGGAAACATGCATCACACATAGAGATATTCTATGAATAATCAGGTCAATGTTGATTACCATCGACTATATAAATTTATGAAGACCACCACCCTTAAAAAAGGAGTAAATAATATCGACCAGAACGCATTTTGAGTATAAAGGGTGACATGTATACAATGCCTATGCGATTAACTTTTGAAATGAGGGTGTGCCTGTGTGGGTGCGTGAAGGGTTGAGTAAGTGTGTGAATGTCTTATCCAAGTGGTTACAGTACTAGGGTTTTAAAAGAGTCATAGGTTTGAATGATTCTAGGGTATGAATGCCATTGTACGATGGATTTTTTGCTTTAAGTTTACAATTTAATGAGGATTGATGTAATAATCCGTCGGCAGATGCCTAACGCTTGGTTGTTGAGAGAGAGATTTAACGAGAAAGGAAGATAGAGAGAGGGAGAGAGAGAGAAAAAAGACTCAGAAAAGGGTGAGAGGAGAGAGAGAATTATAGAGAGAAAGGGGAAAAGAGAAGAAAGATATATGAAGTAAGAGGATGAAAACCGATGCGAGTGTGTGTAACATAAGCAGACAATTCGAACTTAAAGTGTATATGACAATTGAATTCTAAACGTGTATTGTGTGGGGGTGCGTGTGTGCGTCTTGGTTTGTTAAACAGTGTATGTGAAAGAGAGACAAAGGACAAGAAAAAGAGTATACGGAAAAGTGATAGGGGGTGATGTGGAGAGGAAAAAATTGATTTTCAGAGTGTCTTCCTGACGTGATATAGACTCAGAGTGTCTTCCTGACGTGATATAGACCTCGCAATCTTCTGACGTGATATAGACCTGGCAATCTATGAAAACCATGCAAATTCCCCGGTGAGTCGATTTCCCCAGACGATCACTCAATCATTATTTTGATCCATTTCGTTTGGCGGGTCTTGTGTATAGGAGTCACTGACGGTGAGACCCACCATATACAACCATCGAAATGAGAAGAATGCTTCTGCCAAAAGGTAGCTTTCATTTCAATATGAATAGGGTTACTAACTTTCAATGTTTAGTATTGCATGCGTTAGAAGAGACCATTACTTGAAACTTCGGATGCGCCGATAATTAATTTTGTGCCCTTTGAAATACAAACTTACTTGCAGTGATGGATTTTGACGTAAAATATCGGATTTTAACCTTTTCGATTTAATTTAATTTCGTTTTTTTTTCTTTGTCGTGAAAATTATTTCTGGTGTCCATGGCCCCCAAACCACATCCCACATCTACGACAGTGGTAGACTCTTATCTGTAAGCACCAAGTTGCTTTATAGACATTGGCCAAAAAAGGAGTGATTGCAAGAAGAAGGGACTTGTGATAATGAATTTGACTTTCAGTACTATTAATTATTACGGTTGCATGGACACACAATCTAATCACATTGAGACATATGTCATATTGTCACAAAAAGTGATTAAGAGAGAGAGAGAGAGAGAGATTAAAAAAAAACAGCAGTACCGTGGGTCAGATCGAAAAACCCTGAGGGTAGCACTTTAAGAACTCCTGATATCATAATATTTATATATTATTTAATTGTCACTGCTCGAAGAATCGTATCATAATTTTTTGACATGTGAAAAACTTTGAATATCATATCACTTTCATTTATCAGTATGTAGGGCTTAACTCATGAAGCTGATTCAATTACTTTTTGGCCTTTCTTCTCCATATTTATGTAATAGTTGGAAGTGTTCATTACCAATGATAAAAAAAAATCACAGAAAGGGGATCAAAGAAAAGGAGAACAAATTGGACATGGTGCTCCGAAATTATGAAGGACTAAATACTTTCTGAATGATATATCGCGAGCGATGTATATCAAAAGCATTATTGCCTATTCGAAAATTTCACTAGTGCAACAACAGTGCACGTGATACCTTTTGGAAATGAGGTGTAGACTGCAAAGTGCATCAGGACATATCAAGAAGAAGAGATAAAAAGAGATATTGTCAATTGATTTTTGATGAAAATTCAGTTAGTTTTATCGAAGGAATATTGGTGAAATTGAAGAGCATTATTGCTTGCTAGCGTTCTCTGTGATGTTCAACAGCTTACTTGAAAAGGAAGATGGGAAACATATAAAAAGAGGAAAAGTAGGGTACTTTTCTTGCATTCATATTTTTAATTGTCATACTTTCCAATGCAAATTTCTTGAAATCATGTATAGCTTAAGACATCGAAATGTTGCAAAAGGTAAACGTAAAATACAAGATATTATAAGTTAACTTTCAAAGACCAATTTTTCGATCGGGCTAAAACACGTAAGATACATCATACACCTCCTTTATCGATATTTTCATCTGTTTGATATTGATGCAGACTAAGGGACAAGGCTCCAGATAAATCATATCTATTGTTATTTTAAATGGCTATATTGTCAATCCTAAACAGCTATGATATTCCAATTGTCAATACTACAACAAAAGTACCTACATTGGTTAAGGGATCCTCCTCCCGCGCCCTCACCCGTTCGGTCGCTTCGGTTTCTCGCCGAGGATCTTATACTGTCACACAATTAGGCTCCCATTATGATTTTGCCCCCCATCTAAAAAAAACTAAGTAATAAAAGAATAAAAGTATTCCAGCGCACCTGCGTAGTACCCTGTCAGGAAATTATACATCAACCCTCCCCCTATTTTACTATCCACCATGTAAGTCATTTTAAGGCTATGCATAATTAAAATCCGATTATAATTTGCGATGTAGTTAAAGGTTATGCTCGGTTCCACCCTCTAGCATACCGCACGAGGTGCCAAATAGGCGACGTCAGCAACTAGTGAAGTGTACTCTTGAAAATGGAAGATACAATCATTAATGTATAAAAATAGAGGAGATACATTTTTTTATCACACTCGTGTTTTAATACATCTATTTTTCATGGCGTCATACAAACCTTGCCACCTTTATCATCGCTTCTACTAGCACTACCATCATATCATCATTATCACCACCGTTAACATTACTTGTATCACAACCACCACTATCACCATCATCCTCCTCCTCCTCATTATCATTAACATCATGGATAGTGCATGACCTATTTTCATATCGAACATTACCTTCCTGTTACCGCAGATCCTGGTGATTCATAATCATAAATATTAACCTCGTAAGCACGAAGCATTACCATTCAAGGGTGTTAATTAGTCTGAAGGTTTTAACAGACCTGTTGATCATTATTGAAACGATTGCAAACCTCCGGAACCATCTTTGTAGTTTACTGTCACTATCAGCATGAATGTCCTAAGATCCCCGAATGGCATTACTTAAAAAAACATACCCCTCTACCTCTTTTTCTTCACCCCTTTTCTTTCATCAAGTTTTCATGTCTTCCTCTATTTCGCATCTATGGCTTCTTCATATCGCCATTTTGGAATTGGAAGAAAAGGACTT
Organism: Lytechinus pictus; assembly: GCF_037042905.1. NCBI lineage: Eukaryota > Metazoa > Echinodermata > Echinoidea > Temnopleuroida > Toxopneustidae > Lytechinus > Lytechinus pictus. The sequence goes on along the minus strand of NC_087255.1, from coordinate 34,298,635 downwards.
TGCAAAAGAGGTGGATATTTTTCTCCTAAGTTGACCACAAAAGATGACCAAAGAGGAAAACATGTAAGAAATATACCGTTCCCAAAGACATAAAAGATGTGACCTGAGAGTTCATGACTATTTCACTTAACTTTCCAGTTTTCAGAACCGGCAATTAAACTTCACATTCATTTTCGGCTCTCCAATCATTATCCAACGATGATCGACAGCTTTTTAAATATTGGTAGGAAGAAATTAGCCCTGATCATTGTGTCCTTCTACCCCTCTCTTACTTATTAGATTTGCATATTTATCGTTACGGGTTGGAATATCAGCGGACTTTCGTCCTATCTGCAATATCATCCGACTAATTCTTATGTTCTCTATCCGCTCTGTTTCTGCCTCTAACCCACGCAGATACGCCTACACATTTTTTCCTTCCTACCTCAAACCATTAATAACACACACAAATTTCCACATCATTTGTCCTTTACCAATTTACTTAATTTCTATTCCCATTTTACTATCTCATGATCTAATGACAGAGGATGGACCTTCATGTAACCGAGACGGAGGAACCAAAACCATGAACTAATCAAATTAAAAGTAAATTTGATTGTTCTGAAATATATTATAAAGTAATTATGCCATTTCCGTTCTCAAACCTAAGGCCTTGACTGTGAACTATTGAAACTAGGGGTAAAATGAAAATTATAATGGATAAATAAAGCTTAACATGCGAGAACCAAAAAAATACACATGGAAACTGAACTCGTTTCCAACTAGATAAGCGACGTATATAGTACGTATGACTATAAAGGACGTTTATTACAGGACGTTTGACTATATAGGACATATGGATAGAGAAGTATTGATAATCTCCTCTTTCCCTCTCACCTTTTCTCTACGTTTCTCACTCTCTTGCTCCCCCTCTCTCAATGACAGACCTTGCCCTTGTCTCATTTGATACAAACTTCAAGTCTTGACATTCAGTGGGAGGAAACAGAAAGATAATCCGATTTCATTAACACCCATTGAGCATTAATACATTTCCATCAGCTTCATGTTTTGAATCCATTTCATTTGATGCGTGACAAAATCTACCATTTCTGATCCAAAAACAAGATGATATATTTACAGATTTTAAGGACAGAATGGAAATAATTTGCTTATGGATTTGAACCTCAGATTGAATTAGGCCTTCAGGATACCGAGGCGATGTGAAGATAGCATAGACCTACCGCCTAGGGAAATTGAAGTGGAGCACTAACCGGCTGACATAGGGACATATTATACCTTAATATCTCAATAAGAGTTAAGCCAATTCCTTTCAACATAATTCAAATTTGATCTTAATGTAACACCATAAAAATTGGCATTAAGTTTGCTGCGCAACGAGGCTGGTAGCAGATTGTATATTGTTTGCAGAATATGGCTCTATAAACGATAAAATAGGAAGCGCCAAGTTACGTGGCTTGATCCAAATGGAATAGAGTATTATATTTCCTAATCATTCTTCATCTGACATCCCTTCCTACACTCAGTCAACTTGTCTTTATTTTTATTCTCACATTTTATAACATTTATGACATTGATAGTATCTTAATGATTTTTTTTACTCTCTTTGCATTTATCACCCCTTCCTATGGTCGCTGTCTATGTTATTGTATGCTGAGAATCGTCCCTTTTCGATTCGAAGTAGGCCTGCAGGTTCTTTTTTTTGCGAGAGCCAATTAACAAAACAAATCGAATATAAAGAGTACTCATGCGATACTCATAAAAAGAAAAAACAAAAAACAAATATCCTTTTTAAGACCCCTATCATGTGCTGTTTATTAATGTAAAAGTTGAAGTACACCATGATCCAAATTTGGTTTTAATGAAAGGATAATAAATGAAAATTTTACGAAAATTCATCCAAGACTATTACAGTTTGGATAATTTCATAAGTTTTATTTTGTATAATGATATGCGAGTAGCTATCCCGTTTGTCATTAAATGAATAATAAAAAAATCCAAATTTCAATGGTTAGCGATAACTTAAAATACTTTTATCATTGGAGCAAAATAAATAGCATGTATGTTGTAATACTAAATGCATAGGTAAAATAATTCTAATTTCTTCAGCGAAGTTATTTCACGGAATTCATATCTCATTTTGTACGGGGACTTCGTATATTACGTCATAATACACAAAAACATAACCCGTTTATCCTTTAATAGTCCTTCGCTAAACCTTCATTCAAATATTTATGTTTCGATTTTCCCTTTAAATAAAGGAATATGGGAGATATCAGTCACATTGATATCATTATTAAAATTGATGAGAAATTTGAGAAAAGTGCCAATATACTTAAAAGTGGTTAATAGTGTTCGCAATTGTTCTACATTGATAGTTATGCTGCATTAAATAGAAAAATATACACTCACTGTATTTCTAACGCGCGAGTTACATCAACAAAAACCACACCCATCACTACACTCTAAAAACACTGAGTAAAATTCTACCCAATATCGAGTAAAAAGGGAACATGCGTGTTTGCTGGGTATTTTTTCACCCCATATTGGGCTATTTCAACACAACATTGCGTAAAATTTACCAAATATTGGGTATCTTTTTACCCAACCAGCATGCATGTTCCCAATTAACCCAATATTGTGTAAACCTTTTTTAGAGTGTAACACACGATAAACATCACTTTATGTTTCCAATGATTACAATCAAATTTGATTGTATAGTTCTGAAAGACCGTTCAATGTTAATTCGAATTATCCTCATTATGAAGAAATAATCTGATAAAAGTGATAACATAACCACATTACAACGCGTTTTAGTAGGATAATGTAATCTAGAGTAAACCGGTAATGAGAATTAAAGCCCAATCAGCGAAATTTCGCATATAAACATTCACATTCGGATGTAGTGTTGTACGAAAGATATTTTGTTAAGCAAAAAATTGCAATCAACTTAATCTATCACTGTTACTGAAATCTTGGTTTTACTTGTTTCTCAGTTTAAAATTGATGGATATCTGTTTTAATGATATTGCGACGTGTGGAGGTCTGTCGAATGGAGTAATGTTAACAATCCTGAAAGATCGAAGAGATGATGGCTCAACTTGTCTGCGATGGAGATGAGAAATCCAAAGATTTCTTTGAGCAAAACCACCCTGATTCAATATTTGACTATCTACGCTTATTACCAAAAGGAAACATGCATTAGGAGAAAAGAAAAACCTTTTGAAATTAAATGCAATAACGAAACCGTAGAGGCCCGACACAAAATGATTCTGTTGTAGGGTACCCTATAGTCAAACCATTTGGACTTAATAAAAAAAAAATTATAAAATGCTTTTCGAGTAAGCATGGGCTCTAATACCCCTTTCATAAACCCAATAAAACACAATTATGCGGCTAATAGCAGCATAATTTGGTCGTAAAATCAGAGGAGGACAAGAGTTATCCGCATTATTCTGATGCTGCTATTATCCGCATAATAGCGGCATCGGGACAAGATTTTGAGTTTATGAACGCAATTTTCATTGAATTATCCGCATTACTCTTAGTAGTAGAGCGGATTAGCTCCAAAAATCACAACAATTGTGCAAATTTTGACTAAAGCATAAAACTTTCACAAGTATTAGTATATGCCATAAGATTTATTTTAAAGATGGGAGGTAAATTTATAAATGCCATTTTCGGCCGTTGCCATGGCAACGGATTAATTTCTCCAAAACAACATACATTCCCATATAAATGGTAAATAAACATGATATAGATGACCAAAATGATCATTTTCAGGCTCCCGATTGAAAACATATGAAATTTAGAAATATTCAAGATCTTTAAGATAGTTCCAATTGGTCCGTTGCCATGGCAACGGCTTGTTTTTCCCCAGAAAAATAAAAATTTTGATTAAAAAAAGTTGTAGAATATGATATATCTTTAATTTCCCCTAATTTTACAGTGCTTAACAAAGATATTTTGGTGGCTAAATGTGTAAATTACATCTCAAGCCATTGCCATGGCAACCAAATAACATCTAATTTACAAAAATAACATGGTTGTCAAGACAATGGATAGGTGGAAAATACAATTGGAATTGACTTAATCTGTATGCTTAAGTTTTGACCCCCTCATTTGAACAAAAAATACAAAATTGTTCTGCAGGAGTTCTTTATAAAGATAAAATATTATGTTGCTTTGGAAATGCTTGAATTGAATTTAAAAAGGAACAATTTTACAAAGGGCCCGTTGCCATGGCAACAGCTTATTTCCCTCTAGAAAGGTAAAAATATTGATAAAAATGTAGAATACATGTACGGTATGATCATCATACCATTTTCCCTAATTTCAAGGTACTAATCGAGATGTGTTTGTGACTAAATTTTATAAATATAACATCTTAAGCCATTGCCATGGCAACCAAATAACATCTAATTTTTTTTAAAGTGGATGATAAGGTTAAAAACAGGTGAAAGATACAATGAATATTAACTTAATGTGCATTCGTAAGGCCTGACCTACTCAACTAATTTGGGGGAAAATAATACAGTCAGTGTTCTGCATGAACTAATTAAAATAATAAACATTGATGTTGCCTTGGTAATACTTGACTTCAACGATAAATATCAATGTTCCAAATGGCCTGTTGCCATAGCAACGGATCATTTACCCAAGAACAGTAGCAGTTTTGATTTTTAAAAAGGACTGTATAATCTGATTTTTCTTTCATTTCCCTTAACTTTAGGGTAAGAATAGATAAGTTTGCTGTTAACATGCAAACTACATATAAATCCATTGTCATGGCAACCAAGTAACATCTAATTTGAAAAAAAAATATAACATGGTTGACATGATAATGGGCAGGTGGAAAATGCAATTTATAACAATTAACTCAAGGTTTGACCCAGTCATTTAATTTTGAACAAAGATTACAATGTTTCGCATTAGTTCATTAGAATGATGAAATTTGAGGTTTCCTTGGTAATGCTTGAAGTTAATGATAAATATCAATGTTGCAATTGGTCCGTTGCCATGGCAACGGCTTGTTTTTCCCCAGAAAAATAAAAATTTTGATTAAAAAAAGTTGTAGAATATGATATATCTTTAATTTCCCCTAATTTTACAGTGCTTAACAAAGATATTTTGGTGGCTAAATGTGTAAATTACATCTCAAGCCATTGCCATGGCAACCAAATAACATCTAATTTACAAAAATAACATGGTTGTCAAGACAATGGATAGGTGGAAAATACAATTGGAATTGACTTAATCTGTATGCTTAAGTTTTGACCCCCTCATTTGAACAAAAAATGAAATTTGAGGTTTCCTTGGTAATGCTTGAAGTTAATGATAAATATCAATGTTGCAAAGTCAAACCTTATGTAGATTAAGTAAATCTTTACTTTACATTCCACCTGTCCATTATCATTACAACTGTGTTAGTTTGTTTTAAAAATTATATCTTAATTGGTTGCCATGGCAATGGCTGAAGATGTTATTTATTTATTAACATCAAGCATATATATGCTTAGCTCCCTAAAATTGGGGCAAATGAAATAAAAATCAGATTTTACAATTTTTTTGTTTATCAAACATGATACTTTTCTGGGGGGAATGAGCTGTTGCCATGGCAACGGGACATTTGAAACACTAATATTTATCATTAAATTCAAGTATTAGATATTATCTGGTTGCCATGGCAATAGCTTCAGATGTTATTTATACATTTTGCATCAAACATATCGATGTTTAGCACACAAAGATTAGGGGAAATGCAAGAAAAATCAGATTCTACAGTCCCTTTTTTAATCAAAACTGATACTAAATGATCTGTTGCTATGGCAACAGGCCATTTTGAATATTGATATTTATTGTTGAATTCAAGTATTACCAAGGCAACATCAATGTTTATCATTCTAATTTAGTTCATGCAGAACACTGACTGTATTATTTTCCCCTAAATTAATTGAGTAGGTCAGACCTTACGAATGCACATTAAGTTAATATTCATTGTATCTTTCACCTGTTTTTAACCTTATCATCCACTTTTAAAAAAAATTAGATGTTATTTGGTTGCCATGGCAATGGCTTAAGATGTTATATTTATAAAATTTAGTCACAAACACATCTCGATTAGTACCTTGAAATTAGGGAAAATGGAATGATGATCTTACTGTACATGTATTTTACATTTTTATCAATATTTTTACTTTTCTAGAGGGAAATAAGATGTTGCCATGGCAACGGGTCCTTTGCAAAATTGTTTATTTTTAAATTTAATTCAAGCTTTACCAAGGCAACATTAATTTTTATCTTTATAAAGAACTCCTGCAGAACACTTTCTGTATTTTTTGTTCAAATGAGGGGGTCAAATCTTAAGCATACAGATTAAGTTAATTCCACTTGTATTTTCCACCTGTCCATTGTCTTGTCAAACATGTTATTTTTGTAAATTAGATGTTATTTGGTTGCCATGGCAATGGCTTGAGATGTAATTTACACATTTAGCAACCAAAATATCTTCGATAAGCACTGTAAAGTTAGGGGAAATTAAAGATAAATCATATTCTACAACGTTTTTTTAATCAAAATTTTTACTTTTCTGGGGAAAAACAAGCCGTTGCCATGGCAACGGACCAATTGGAACTTTCTTGATGATCTTGAATATTTCTAAATTTCATATGTATTCAATTGGGAGCCTGAAAATTATCATTTTGGTCATCTATATCATGTTTATTTACCATTTACATGGGAATGCATGTTATTTTGGAGAAATTAATCCGTTGCCATGGCAACGGCCGAAAATGGCATTTATAAATTTACCTCCCATCTTTAAAATAAATCTTATGGCATATACTAATACTTGTGAAAGTTTCATGCTTTAGTCATAATTTGCACAATTGTTCGGCTAATCCGCTCTACTATAGGCGGCTAATTGGAGGATATGTTTTATTGGGTTTATGAAAGGGGTAAAAAGTTGTTATCAACGCTCAAATGATTATGTTTATTAGATTTTATTATTTGTATTCGCTGCTTTCTACTCAAGATGTTGAAGAACTAAACCATTCACGTTCATCAAGTGTTTTGATAAAAGTGTGCAAGAGGTCGGACCTGGTGTTTTTTAATAGCAAAAATTACCAATGACATTCTCAAATCTTGGAAAAAAAAGTATATTTTAGTAAGATATGAAGATCTGAGGAATGTAAATAACCAGCGAATCGCCTTTATTTCATTTCCTCGGAAGAAATAATAAAAAAAAACTGTGATATGAAAATAAGTCATATAATTTAATACAGACAACGAATAAGTAAGATAGAAATGAGGACACAATATACAAAAAGAGATTCAGGCTCAAAGAAGCAGTTTAAATAATAAAGGGAGGAAAACATGATTTAAACTCGATAGTACTTGTAACTTCACAAAGTGCAAAAGTGGGACTTACCTTTCTAGACCAATGATCATCATTGTAAAGACAGAGCATACAGGAGAGATGACACCAACATAGGCAGTTAACCGACACAGAGCATCTCCTAGGTTCCAACTATCACTGATATGGGCTAGGATCTGAAGAGGGATGAGGAACACGACCGTGAGAAGGTCAGCAAGTGCTAGGTTAGCCAGGAACAGACAGGTGACGTTGTGAAGACGACGGCTCTTGACGACAGCGAAGATGACAAGGAGGTTGCCTGTCATCCCGACTAGGAAGATGATGGCGTACATCGTGAGGACGGGCACGTCGATCACGAGATTCAGAGTGGGGTCGTAATCGTACGATGACCATTCTTCGTGGTAATCGTCGTCCGTGGCGTTCATGGTTGTGCCAAAGTCGTTAGAGAGTCTCGGCGTCGTGGAAATGTACTGCGCGATAGAAGCCATGATCTTGGTTAACAGTTTTAAGGTAGTTTTTATGATATTCTATTAGTTCATTATCACCATGACTACTCGGAGGTGATGGGATGCTAAAGCGTTCAAATATGAAATAGAAACCTTTCCGCTCCTTTATCTCTACAATTCGTTCCCGCGAAATATCAAGCTATATGTTCATGGAGAAACACAAAGAGTTAAGATGGGGAAACAAAACTCAGGTGCATTTTTAAGATATCTTGTGCAAGGGGGCAATCCAGCGTAAACCTTTTTCTTCCCCAGGCAATATTCCTGATGTAGAGTAAGGGAGAGAAAACACGCTTTGATATCCTTAGCGATTCGGAAATGTCTTGAAACAACCAGATTATGTCATGCGCTATATCTATTCCCCTTCTTCCTATGTATTACTTTGTCAAGCTGAATGAAGCGTAATACGTTTTCAATTCAAGATCCCGAGAAAGGAAAATGTTAAATCCGAGAGAATATAGTCAAATTACTCCCGGGGATTCTATAAAACTTGTTAGCAGAGACGGTGTATAATAAGATGATTCGAATGAGCGCGTGATCCGCCGTGGTGAGATACAATTCCAAGTCTAACTGAGATAATGCTTACAACGTCCAACGGAAACCAGTATCGAATCGTAGAGGTATTTGGTCATATGGCTTTGGTATAACCAGTTGTCAAATTCACTATTTTGAGATATCCATCCGCTATCACCGACTTCACTTAAAGAAAACCATGTCAAAACTAATCTTGCAAATGCATATTCAACGATCAACTAGCTTTAAACGAATGCTTTTATGAATTGCTCAAGACAATCAACCATGAAAATTTCAAGGTTTATCTGATCAAATAGAGTCTGTATAATTTTTCCGTTTCGGAATCTGTTTTTTGTTTGCCTTTTTCTCTTTATGTCTCGTTTTGACCTTTTCTTAGTGAAGTAAGAAAAAATAATAGCCTAGGCGAGGTGCCTTGATGCATGCATCCGTCTCTGTTTCCAACAACAACCGCACGCAACGGTGTTTCTATTAGGAATAAGCTGCAGTTTGTGGAATTGACGACTCGACATCTCAAAATGAGAATTATGGTGAACACCCCTCTTAAAGTGCGCGCGCTTTTTCACTGCTCTAAATTATATCGATATCGTCTGGCCAATCGCTCATTCATGTCATTCGTCGCAGGGAAAAACACGTTGTCCGGTGACGATAAGAAAACGATTGATTAAAACAGTGCGAGGTTTTGCCAATAATTGCTGTAGCTCTTTGTGACTCGTCCGATGTGGAGGGTTCTCATGGGCTTTCTTGCCGGCATGAATGTGTAGTGATCACCTATGATGATGTATAGCTCGAAAGATACCTTTCATGTTTTTTGCCAATAGACGTGACTTGATTTCAAGTAGGGTACTTTAGTGATAGCTTAAAGACGGCAACATGAGAGCTGACCCAACTACTTGACCACTGACCATCTCTAAGATAGATTCAAGGCTTGACATGTCTGCGGAAAGACGAAATAAACGAAGATAATATCACTCTGGTTGTAAACACATTCAGTTTTCAAATAGATAAGGGAGATGGTATTTAGAAAATCGTTGAATTTTACTGCTGTAGCATAAACTGTTAATGAGTTTTTAAAGGTATGATCAAGTTAGACATATTCATTCATGTATAATATATTGCTGGTTATGATTATGCTTTAGAATAACATTTAGAAATGCAATAAATATGAAATTATAGTTTGATATAGGAAAAATACTATGCTGCCTTGTAGAATGTTTATTGCAATATTGATTATTTAATATATCACCTCAAGTAAATCACTCTTCATGAATACCACAAGAGAACGCACAAAAGACACATAAGAAATAGAATCATTAGAATTCGAATTACGTGTTCGTCAATAATTTAAATTTCGAAAGAGATATAATCAGATTATTGTTCAGCAAAATCCATACATTTATTGACAAGATAATAAGCTTACTATGGTCTCTTATATACGATTTTTTTTCTGTTAATGTTACCTGATCTTGATTAAAAGGCTAATCTATTTTATGCAGAAAGATACTTTCCATCCCAGACATGATTTTATGTGGATACGTTTGTTTACCACAAAAAAGGGGAAAACAAAAGAAAGAAAGAGAGGGGGAAGAAGTGTGGCAATTTGAGAAAGCAGAAATTGCAAAAAAAAAGAAGAAAAAAAAGGAGAAGTGGATTGTGAAAAATCTTATTTTTTTGTAGTACACAAGCTGAGAAGTGGAACGAATATTACAATTCGAAAAAAAGGGAAATTAAAGGAAATGGGTGAGAATATGATTTTTTTTATTGATATCATATCTGTCACAATATTACATTTTCTAAAAAGATAGTTTTTGATCGGTTTTCTCTTGCTCGCGGCTAGCTAGAAACTTCCTCCATCATACGTCATGTTCTTCCCTTACTTAAAAAAAAACACTGATATCACCACTGACTATGAACGTACATTTTCGGTCTCCTTTGATCCTTTACACAAAGCACTGTTTTAGTTAATCTGAAAATAGTATCTTTTTATAAAAAAAATAGTTTATTCGATGTACAATTACCTGTGAATATTATAAAGACCTTTATACGATTCATGTCATACTACGAACTCATAACTCCACTTTAACCATAAAGGCACGACAGTTATGTCACCAATTATGACTGATAGACGTAGACGTACAACTCTATAATGACTGGGCTATTTCAAAACCTAAGAATACGGAGGAGGGGGCTGATTTAGTCGGCAGTCGATCATGTGATCGGCACTGGTCCTCTCCATGGCAAACCTACAAAATTTTAGGAACGAGTTCTTCGAAAAGCCTCATTTTTAATAATCTATGCAGATTAATCAGTGAAATCAAAAGTTTGCTCTAGTTAACTAAATAAGACCCCTAAAATGATACTTTTTTCTCACAGACTCTTTATAGGATTCTTATTAAAAAAGAATTTCAATATCATGATTATTTTATAGTCTGGGACTATATTCTGACCATAAAATTAAATGATTGAGTTTAATCAGTAAAGGACAAATGATGATACATTTATGAATTTTGGCCAAAAATAATATTTGCATTGGGTTTGTACACAATATCACACTTTGGATAAATTTTGGGTCTGCATGCACTTATGAAATGTTGCGTAATTTTCGAACCATGTATCCGGGGTCGCAACTTTGGTCTTAAAAGTTGCGCGAGACTTGAAAGTAAGAAGTCAGCGAGCGACGCGGTCAAAAAAATTTGCCTCACGGATTTATCGCGAAAAATGTTTTGGGGTGAATCAGCCCCCAGTCTTATTAGGGTTAAAATGTTTCCTACACATTTCTGGGTTATACCAGCTTTGCATTAATGCTGCTGAAAGCTTCTTTGCTACGGGAATTAATTCAACAGAATCTGAAACGGAAACAGAATAGTAGGCTACAGTGTGATATTTCTGGAAGGTGGAATTCATAAATATATTATATGTATCCTAATTTATGGAGCAAAAAGTATCCATTACCATCAGAAATAGAATCAGACGGCATAAAGGATCTACCTCGTTTCAAAATGAAAACCTGTTTTCTATACAACAAAAATTGCATAACAAATTATAGATTAGCGCCCAAATTGTGTTTTGATTTACAGTGCATGTGAAAGATTTATGTCTACAACGATGACTGTATTTTACACGACACACTGTCGTTTGGAAGTTACTGTCCATGTTTAAAGGCAATGCTGCGATTGTGCTAGCGCAAACGGATCTTTGTCGTAACGTGCCCGTAACACTGCATCATCATCAGCGATAGCGGCAGCGATGAGTGTCAAGGTTGTTGCAGGAGATAAATTTTCTTTCGTAACAAAGGAAGGAGATGAAAGAAATGATGATTACGTGATATTAATTTGTCATTGAATGGAGAAAGAAGTTGTGATATACTGTTCCCTTAAGCTCAACTCCAAAGGACTTCGCACCAAGTCCCCAAAGTCGTGTTTATTATTATCACGGAGAAGAAATAAGGCCATTTACTTCATATTTCGCTCTCCGTACAATCACAAGCACTCCTTATCTATATATATATATATATATATATAGAGTGTGATGATAATATATATTGCATATATATATATATGCAAGTACTGATGATGAGTTGTTAGTGATAGTGTGTGTGTTCAGTGTGTCACACCTACCGAATCGTGTTTCCATCTAAATGGTAAGGTATACGGTCACTGGGTGTTATGACGTCATTGGACAAGATACAAAATGATGCATTGTCCATTAATATGATTAATTTCCCCATTTTTGTTGACATACTCAACAGGCTTCATTGAAACATGTTAACGGTGTTATTGATACACATGATATCGGGTCATTTAAAACATTACCTTGTATTTATCACAATTAAATAATAAAAAATGGTCCAATTTCTTAAATTAGAATTCAAACTCAATTGAATAAGTTAGACGCAGATATTTTCCTCTTTCTTGCAAAGTTTTTGCAGGTATACATTACCAGCAGATAGTTAAATTCCTGGTTGGGATTTGTGAAGTATAAAATGGATGTCTTGTGCTCTTTCCTCGAAAAAAATGAATGTTTTATATATATATATATATATATATATATATATATATATATATATATATATATATATATATGTATCTACAAATTTCTATAGTCTAGAAAACTTTCCACCCTTTACTTAAATTTCAAAACGATAAATAACAGTACGTACATGGCAGCTTGACCTGTGTACGGTTTTACTACTGAAGTAGATCAAAGATAAATGTGCGAACAAACCACTCGGTATATCCTCTTAGCGTCACTTTAAAAAAGCATGCTAAAAAGATGTACAACCGCCTGGGGGTTTGAAAACTGCCATAGATAATTATGATAAATGCAATACCGATTTCAGGTTTCTATTCCTTCGTGAATTTACTCCACTTTTATACAGTGCGTATCAAAAAAAAGTTTACACTTTGAAAAAGCCCTGGGAATTAAAAAATATACAACATGTGGGTAATTTTTTCACATATAATTTTGGGTTTGGGTCTCATCTATCCAATGAAAGTAAAAGTTTTGACAGAATATTACACTTGAGTGAGCACTGTCAATTTTTGTAAAGCTCGCAGAAATCTGTTTGCGCAGAAATGCTAGTTTTCACGCTGTGTTAAGGGAAAAGGGCGAAATCAAACTTACCCTGCGAAACATTTCTCATACATTTCCCATTGCACTTTTTGTCAATTGTAATAAATGGATACATTCAAGCATTTTGTAACAATTTTGCCACCCAAATTGAAACTTCAACACTTAGTAAGCACAACCTTTACCCTTTTTGTGCCAGGTTGATCTGAGGACATAACTAAATCTGAACAAAAGTTTATATCAGACATCTCCAGCATTTTTTCACTAAGTTTTTATCATTTAAAGTGGGTTTACATTTTATTTTTCATTTAATTCTTGTTTCTCCACATTTTTTCCGAGGTTGACAATGATTAACAAAATGAAAATCAAGCCTAAGCCATTTCATGTAAATCACAGCTCAGTGTAAAGCAAATATCGTCACGATGGCCTCTTTGTGTGGGGGAGTGGGGTGGGGCGCAATGCACTCTTCGAAGTGATTTGGGCAAGGAAACAAGTTAAAAAGGTAAAAGATATCTTCAAATCAATATTAATAGCTAAATTCAACGTGTTCCTCATGATTAAGGTCACTTTTATTTGCATAACTATTTCAAAGTTCTGCGCAAATCATTTTTCACTAACTTTTCAAAAGCAAATGGTGTTCACTCAAGCGGAAATATTTTTCGACAGTTACAACGTCATTTGCTTAAATGGATCTGTACCAATGTTAACATGTGGACAAATCTTCAGGATATTATAAATGTATAATTTTACATGATTTTTTCTAAGTGTAAACTTTTTTTGATACGCACTGTATAGGCACTCAGTCACAAAGGAACAAATAATAATATTTTTTCTAACAATATGACAGGATGCAAAATAGAATTATCATCATATCGCAATAGCGATGAAGTTAAAATAAGATTACTGATATTTAAAAATTATTTTTAAAAGATTGTCTCGTGGTAATGATAATAAGAAGTGAACGTAAATTATAGGAAATGTGGTTATTAGCTGATTCAGAAGATCATCATAAAATAGGTTAGATCTCGGGTTCAACAGGGTTTTTGCATAACGTACATTCACTTACCATGCACATTATTATATTGTCCTATCGACACGAATAATCTAATTTTGGTAAATGAATTTTCTTTTATTGTTGTTGCGGTGTTTTATTCTGAATCATAAAAATTGGACCGTAATTTCGGAATAAAAGGGGATTCGATTCGTTTCCATGACATTGTTATACTGCTCACTTTCTGAAGTCATTCGATATTAAATAAATACCGAACAAATTACAGAAAAAAATTAGTTAGATTATTTTTGCTTTTTTGTTTACAGGAAATAGATCACAAGGTAATAAAACAAAATAATCTTAAATATATTGAAGAGTCAGTTCTGATTAATCCAAATAGTATACATGTATCCAAGTTGGCTGGAAAAGATTTTCTTAGATTCAAGACTGTAATTCAAAGAGCATCAGTAAAAAATATTATTCCCTTTTATGTGTAGGATTTTCAGGGGGAATCTGTACAGTTGTTAGCTCTTTGTTATGAATTTCTCCAAAACACAAGAGGATTATGGTATGTATAGACTGTAATCTCTCCATTGGTTAGATACACCTCAGACTGCTAAAGGGCAAGTACGAGAATCAGGGCCTCTTTTTTGATAGATGAATACTTCTTCTGAAACTTATTGAGTTTGTTTTAGAAAAGTAGCAAACTGGTTTTTCGATGTCTTCTTCATCTTCTTGGAGCACTACTATTCCTAATCCAACATCACATGCATCAATAGCTACTTTGAATGGCTTTGTGAAGTTTGGAGCTGCCAAAACAGGCTCATTCACCATATTGGCCGTTCATTTCTCAAATGGTCTCTGACATCCGTCAGACTTCACCTTCGCCTTCAACAGGTTTGTCAGAGGAATAACCAATGTACTGTAATTTGGAACAAATTTCCTGTAGACACCACTCTTACCTAAGAATCTGAGCAATCCTTTCTTAGTTGTGGGAATGGGGAAGTCTAAGATAGCTAGTATCTTGGGTTCAAAGTCAAACGAAACTCAGATCTTTATAGGGTAGACAATCCATTGTGTATGTGAGGTTGACTGTTACAGATAGCCGAGGCTATTTACATGATTCTGGAGGTAATTAATGTCAAGTGAAATACACTTCGCCTTTAAAAGACTTGCTGGTAATGAATAAGCTGATCCCTTTTGATTAAATCTTAATCTATTTCGATCATTTTCTATCCCAGAAGCGATTCGTCTGTAGGCACAAGCTATAATAAATTGATGGCAAAGGGATCAACTCACTTAATAGGACAAGGAAATTTTCTCATTCGTTCGTATATCAAGACAGTGCCAACTATCCTATGTTTTTTCTCATTTGTTCTAAAATGTTAAATGTCAAGTTTTTATTAACCTATCTTGGTGAATTCGAAACGTGTCAAAATGGCAACGACAAATGAGCATTGAACAAGTTTAAGTGGAGAAAAGGAGACTGTTTTAACCATAACTACAGTAGTAAGTGTAAGATGATCAACAACATCATCAACTCGTACAGCAGGACGCTTTCTAGGGACGCTTTAAACACACACTCACACGCACACCCGCACTCTCCCCACTCTTTCTACAATGGTTTGTATCACAGCGAGCGTCCGGCGGGTTTACAAAGTAACATACTCGGATATTCATCATCGGAAATGCAAAGACTAAGCTCTGGAATATGGTTAAATATGCGCGGCATTTTATTACTCATCTTATAGCCTTCAACTTATATCCTCTTAAATGCATTCAAGACGAGCTTCCATCGGAATATTCCGATGACCAGTTCCTTTGTTTAGTATAACCATGGAGCTAATAGCTCTATGGTATAACGGTCAACCATATATTTTTTAGTATAATGGTCATCCCTTTTGGCTGCTATGTTTCATTTATTTTGCTTATATATCATAAAATTGTCACTTGGTTATATGTACTTAATATAATATAATATTATATATATATTATATTATATTATATAACTTTATTATGTTCATGTATTGTAAATTTAACAATAAACATAAATTGTATTGCGTATATTACATGATTATATCATGATGTGATATACGTCTCTATGCGCTACCAAAGGGTTAGGATATTATTTCCCTGTCCTTAGCTTGGCGGCCATAATTACGTATACATGTTGTACATTCAAGAAATGCAGAAAATTCTTTAAAAAATCTTGGATAAAAGTCTACTTCTTGATTCATTTGCAGACTTACCCGTGCTTAAACCCAATTTCAACAACCCTATTGTATAACCATTTGGCCTAATGGCGATTTAGCTCATTTAGAATAGATCAAGTTTTCACTTCGGCTATATCCGTTTTGCCTAATATTGCACCCAGCCAAACACTTTCTTTACGCGTCTTAGATCTGATCATTTGCCCAAATGCTGCAGAGGTAACCCCCGCGAGGCTGCGAGCAGGAATTCCCAATTTTCCAATTCCCTATTCGATATTTCCCAAACAAACATGCTCTTTTTGATTAGATAAACTATTTATGAACCCATCGTTTTAATTTGAAAAGTAAATCAATAATAATTGAGAGTAAACGGAAATTCGATAAACAGGTTATTAGATTATATGATAGTTAGACAGAGAAGGCATTAGACCAAGCGCAATGTAAACCAAACGGCCGTAGGATCAAAGTAAAAGTTGGTTCACGACCAAATGAACATAAGCCTTAATATCTGAAACTACGCGATACGTAGAAGCTTTGGTCGATCTGGGAGCGTTTCATGAAAGGACTTGTCAGACGTTTATTTGACAAATCCTGTTTTATCAGACAATTACCATAGGAATAGCGATACTCAGCAAATCAAAATCAAGGAAAGCTGTTGATGAAACGTTTTCCTAGAGTCGGTTTTTTCCGATGTGACCGTGGCATTCAGGTTGTAAGTTCAATGGATATAGATATCCTTGATAATCTGTTCAGAGTCAAGAAGGCATTATACGTTTTCTAGAAATAACGTCCTTCCTGCATGTCTTGCTCTCAGTGATGGTGCTAATCCATGAATCTATTTCCTCTGGGAGTTTTCAGTAAGAGGTAGATTGCATATGCTGCTAATGCTTGTTGCATCTCCTGTCTGCCTCAAGGAAAATAACGAGTGCTGGTAAAGCTTAATGGACAAAAGAATATTGATTAGATGTGAAAAAAAAAACACCATGGGGATTCAAACAAAATCCATAAACAGTCTATAGTAAGGTAATACAGAGCTAATCAGATTCAATCTATGAAAATCTTTATTGACACTTATACACTCATTTTCAGAAAATATGATATCTCGCATAATCTTTTTTATGATTCCACGAATAGGCATCGTGTCAGTGTACGGACTTATGTGGTACAATTGCAGAATGTGTTTCAACGTACTGACAAAAAGGAAAGGAATTGAAATATCGTGTTTATTTTACTGGAATCATTTCCTTAACAATACATATTAAAAACCTAGGGAATAGATTTTTTCAATAAACATATTTGATTGTCTAATTAGACACCCCTTTTTATAATACGATTTTTAACGCATCCATATAGCGTATCTGCTCGACATTTATCAGCTTGTTCAATAGTACTCATCCAACAAGCTAAATATTTTGGACACTGATGACAGTACTTAAAGTAATATTTAACCTTTGACTTTCTACGAAGTAGAATCTCGTAGTTGCCATCCATTCACACATATTGAAAGAATACACTAAAACGAAAATTACTTAACTCAGCACTTGAAGAGCTCGTAATTATATTTCAGATTCTAAGAGCTGCGTGTAACTTCATCACCGATCATCCATTGTTTGTTTGCTTTTTTGTGGGCATGTATTTTGTTTTGAAAATAAACAGCCCGAAGCACAGCGACTTTAAACAAACGAATGCATGTTTTACTTTAGCACTTTTTTTCAGTGTTGAACATATAACAGGTGCTCCCGAGGCAATGGAGATTGTGTGCACTAGCGATTGTACCTAATCACAGAGAAAATTATTAAAGTGTAAAGCCCTCCTGCCATAGTAACACCGGTGAAACCTACCCCCAGACAGACCAAAGCTACATTACGTTATTTTCAAATGGCATATCATTGGTCAAATTGGAATCGGTTTCGTTGATGTGACTGTACATCATTAAATAAGAGGCATATCAAGCGATATACAACCTGTGTATATCATTAATTAGTAAGAAAGAATGAGTAAAACAATGTAGAGATAGCACTGAGTTTGAACCAATCGTGGCATATCCACACGAGCTCAGTCCCAATGGATGGGAGTATTAACTTGTAGTAAATGGCGCCTTCTCTTATCATACGACTGAAGGGTCTGGTGGGAATCGCGAAAGGTCATCATTTATTGTTACTGAGAAGATGGGAGATCCATGTGCATCTTTTTTTTTGGACTCTTGAAAATGTAATGATACGTTACGATGTTTACAATTTAGAGTATAGCTGTTTATGCGGAAGGATTGAATCTGAAATATTTTGTTGTCCAGCAAAAGGTGCTAAATATTGATCATCGTGATCAAAGCATTTTCAAGTTTATGAGTGAAAACTTTTGTTGTTGCGACAGAGATTTCTATGTTAATATACTCTATTTCCAAGTGTTTGCGACCGAACATGTATATGCGTGTGCATTGGGATGGAAGCTGTTCCGATCCTCAACCAAGTAAGAATAAGATAAACTTGTTTCTATTTATTCTTGACTTTGCTGCAGTTAGCAAGAGGTCATTAACTTTCATTTCAACCATTATCCCGAGAGGTAAGTAAAGATGAAAAAAAAAATCACCAAAATGTTTTTAGAAAAGAAAACACCCCCCAACAAAAACAACAAACGTACTTGCTCGTCCGGGTAAAGTTCATGTATCATGGAGACCTTCCCGAGTTGCCTTGATAATTATGTACATCATGTTACGCTGCGCAATGTTGCAAGAGGAGTGTTGAGGCAAATCGTATATGATTGGATCGCAGAATCATAGAAAACCTTACAACCCGGAGAAACACGCACACACACACTCTCCCCCACTCCCACATTCACCCAAACAGCCTATCACATCCCAGCTTTTACACTCATGCACTACCCCCCCCCCAACACACACCCACACACAGAACACAGTTCGAAGAAAAAATACGATGAGACAATTTTCATAGATTTAAAATCTCCAATAATGCTCCCCGGACCTTAAGGGTTAGATGCCACATTGCTTTGCTTTCTAGCCGTCATCCGTAAGATTATTTTCATTTCCGAAACACTAGACAACGGGCTAGCTTATCAGATGCATACGCTCCCTTTAGGCACGGGTATTACTTTCCCACATAATCTGCAAATAACCGGCAAATATCTTTCAATTTCAACCAAACATCTTACTCATGTTAAAGGGCACATGTTATTTATAGGGATTACGTGTTTGTGGTTTTGGGTTTTATGGCAGGGATAAATGATTGTTTCATCATAGAAAAATTGATATATTCTCACTATCCGAAAATATGATACACAGGAATTGCACAAAAGGGTAGAAAAAAATCTTTTTAAAAAGTTTTAATTGTCCTTTACCCCCTCCCCCTAAACAAAAACACATTTTTATTTAAGAAAATAAGCAAATGTGTATTTTTGGTTTCGAGACGGGCCACACTTGGCACCTTTGACACGCATGTCCAAATAATAACCCTTGCAATATGATACGACGCCACACGAAATTTAAGTCTTGAATATGCAATAATAGTGATGATGATGATTAAAGAATTAAGTAGTTATAAAATGATTATAATTATTATTCACTAGCTTTAGTCCGTATAAAAAAACTTCCCTAAAA
The DNA here is from genome assembly GCF_037042905.1 of Lytechinus pictus. NCBI lineage: Eukaryota > Metazoa > Echinodermata > Echinoidea > Temnopleuroida > Toxopneustidae > Lytechinus > Lytechinus pictus. The sequence continues at coordinate 34,278,849 of NC_087255.1, read as the reverse complement.
GATTGCTCAACTGTATCCCGTTTTAAAAAAATGTGTAGGGCCTACTTAACAGCTTAATGGAAAATCTATAAAATTAGCAGGATTTGTATGTGTTTAGTTTTCTGTTTGTAATTGTAAATTTTGTCAATGCTATTGCTTTTGGGGCCATTCTCTACAAGCAGTTTGCTTTTTTTATGGTCCTAGCCATATTTTGTACTATTTATTGCTTATGTACACTGTATGATTTGGATATACATATTTTTATGGTTGATTGAATTGAATTGAATTATAAAAGTGGCGTAATGAGCAAAAAAAAAAATATGGCGGGGGCCAGATATGGTGTATCAGGAAAACAGGGGAGCGTTTCATCAATATTTTTATCCGACAAGTTGTCAGATCTGACATCTTTCCCTGATTTTGATTGGCCGAGAGGTACTGTTCCCATGGTAACTGTCGGATAAAATGGGACTTGTCGGATAAAACGTCCGACAAGTCCTTTTATGAAACGCCCCCCTGTTGTCTTTTGTCTATTGTTTATAATCACACCACATAGGTCAAGGTTAGGAGGAGATGATGTAAAATAATGTAAAATACAGGGGGAAGTCTGAAAATTTGTGTACAAAACAAATGGAGGGTTGTCCACAAAATCAGCCATTTTGAAGCATGTTTACCAATTGAGGATCCCCATAGAAAGTACAAGACCTTTTAGACGTCCATAACTTGCCTATTTCATAACCGCTTTTAATGAAACTTGTTTTAAATTGTTCCTTTTGTTGTACTCTTTAAACAAAAAGTTGCGAGCGAGCGATAGTAACAATAATCATAAATAGCAATGATGATAACAGAACAACTTAAAAGTAAACGGCCCTGACATGTATGTAATATGCTTTTTGGCTGCTAAAAGATTTTGAAAGGGAAATATTGGTTATTACCTCTATTCGGAGGTTAAAAAGTGTTATATGTAAACTTACCCTAAAGCCTATCTACTTATGTGGTTAAGAAACTAAAACAGAAAGTTCATTTTTTCAAAAGGTGGTAAAAGTGCCCGATTTTATTTTTCTTTTCTATTGGCATGATATTGTTGAGAAAATTTAACTTAGACACATCAATTTCCTATAAGTAATTGTCTGTTTAAGAGGCTTATAAAAATCCCTATAAATAATGGAATATGATTATTTTCACTTGTCATTAATGCTAATTCCAAACAGGATAAGGATAAAAAACATAAGCATTATTTGCAGGCACTAGACTAAGAGGATGATATCTTAAATCTTTTTTGAAGAATCGCGTGATTCGGAGAGATAATCTATTTCCAAATTTTTCCATATTTAAAAAAAAAATATTGCTTCCATTCTAATTTTCATTTTTAATGCTAACAAAGCGTGAGGATAAACATAATCGGACAATACTACAATATAATAAATAAAAATGAAATGAAATTGGGGCCCTCATACAACTTAATATTATGGTATCGTTCCCATCCAATGGTAACTTGCATGGAATAATTGATTTTGATCCGCTGTTAAACATTGTTACCATGGCAAAGTTACAAAAGTAACTTTTATGCAACAGGCCCCAGGCCAACGAGAAGCGGGTTTCATGAGGAGCTGGTCATTGATTTACAAACCCAACACACAAAAATATAAAACATATCTACCGTGTGAGTAAAAAAAATAAAAAACTTGACACCTCACAATTCCCCATTAAAAATATGTCACGAACGTATACTCATTACATATGGCTTGAAAGAGTATCTTCTCTCAAATAATTTGATACCTCATTAATGTCGTATGTCCTCACGCTTGGATAATCAGTAGGTATTTTTTAGTGATGTAAATTTTTATTTGCGCCAAAGTAAAGGCATGACTGCAATGAATGAACCCCAGATGAAAATGATGTCATACTCCTACATGAGTTTAGTAAACATATTTTCAAACCCCTTTTCAGTGAAATTAACTTTAGAATTGATACTAAAAAGTGTTAATTAAACAATTATATTGTAAATTACTGAAAGGTGTTTTGAAATGTATTTTAATGCAACCCTTGTAGGATTACAACATCATTGGCATCTGGATTCATCCATTACAGTCATGCCTTACTTTGGCGCAAATAAAAATTTACATCACTGCAAAGAATATTTTCCTGATCATCCAAGCGTGAACACATTCCACATAAGGGGTATCAAATTATTTGGGAGAACATACTCTTTCAGACCATATATAATAATAATGTGTTTATGACATGTTTTTCTTAAATTGGGAATTTGTGAGGTGTCAAGTTTTTTATTTTTTGGTTGATTCACATGGTAGAAAACACGACCATTGCCAAAATCATTTTCGTAGTTTAACAATTGAAATAAGACTGATTTCTAAAGAAAACTGTCAATACTAGTGTCTCGAAGGTGATGATCCGAATCAAACCGAATTATCTTTGCCTTAGAGTCTCTTATATATTAGCCATATAACATGTATAATCTTAAGAAAATTCCTAGTGAAAAGGTTATTAGTATATACTAACGGCAATATACCAACATAAATTATTCCTACTCATGACTTTGCAGCATTCAGGCTAGAAGACCAAAACTGTGATGTTAATCGACTGCCTAATTCTAAAATCCTAACATGAAAATTATGGAGAAGCTTGTGTAAGGGATGAGTTAGTAATAGCACAAATTCGTCCCCAAAGAATGATTCAAAATAATAATTTTTATCTTATCTGAGGTAAAGTCTAAATAAGCATTTTATGTTTTAAAAAAATCTCTGGAATACGAAAAAGTAGAGGATATGGTTAATCCAAAACTTTTAATTGAGAGTTATATTTTTATTAAGACTTGATTGATAATTATAGTTTAAAAATAAGACACGTTCGAATCGTTACCATCAAAGATGAACCTTCAAAGGAGGTGTTGACTCGTCTCACAACCCCGGGGGGGGGGGGGGCACTCAGTATATAATGCATAGTGGGTATGTTCCGCGGAGGGGACCCCCATTTTTACACTCAAATTTCCGATCCAAGGCATATCATTTTTGTCTTATTGAGAAAAAGAACAAAGAAAGCCGTTCCAAGGCATAGCATTTTCTTCTTATCGAGAAAAAAGGAAGAAAGAATTCCGCTCCAAAGCGTCGCATATTTTTCGTTACGCCGTTCCGGTCGCAATGAAGCTGCAATTTTGGTGAAAGCTGTCCGACCATCGCCTCTGCGCGAGCGCACTCGGCGGCCGTGTTGCCGGGCAAGCTGCATCGTGCACGCATGCCCGTTCCATAGGGATGCATACAAACTCACATGCTGGCGATCCGTTCAAAGGACCCCCGTTTTTACAAACATTTGTCGTTCCGAGGACCCTCCTTTTTACAATAAGCCCGCTCCAAGGCCCCCGTTTTTTGTCTCGCCCGCGGCACACCCCTACCACTTTTTTTGTCGAGTGCCCCCCCCCCGGGCTCACAACCTTGAAAATAATATTTCAAAATATCATTTCCAATGATTGTAACTCAAGTTAAATGATATCGTTTGTATGATAAGGGTAATGATTAGATAAATAACCAGTTGTAATAATTTGAAAAATATAAGCTGAGTAAACTGACGCTTGCGTTTGATATGTTTATATATATCGCGTTTGAACCATTTGAATCAGCGCACACTTTGGGATACAATTATTTATAAGTTATTTCGACTTATTTTTTTCTGCATTGAAGATTGATTAAACACCATTGCATATTTCATGTTAGAAAACAAGATTATTTTCCTCCATTCTTTTGTATTTTTTTTTCATATTTCATGCATGTATTGCGCAGTGGTTTTCTTAAAATTCCATGGTGGTTTAGTACTTTTGAGGATACCCTATTGACTTTATTGGAAGGCCATCTTCTCTTGTAATTGCTTTTCTGGTGACCTTAAATGCTCCAATCTCATCATCTTCGTAACCTAAAACCGTCGAGAGTTAAAAAAAAATGTGGCAGCGTTCGAGATACACTTGAAAAAAAATCATAACCAAGATAATGAAACGTTTATTTATATACCCCATTCAATAAAAATATCAAAAGGCTAATGACTTGTCCATGCAGGGTGTTTCAAGTTGTTTGTGAAACTACACACGACTTTGCAAGGAACGTATTCATATGGGGTGCCAAGATGTACTTCAGACCGGGGCAATAGTTGATTTTTAAATTATTTTAAAGGAACGACATGCGTATAAACTAAAGAAAAGAAAGCCAAATCCAAGGACCTAAAAATGTAGCCGAATATCTTGATGGAACAGAATTAAATGTTTATTTAAATATCTTGTGAGAATAGAAAAAAAAGGTCCTCTAATGTCACATTAAAAAACTGAAATGGATATAAAATAAACACTGATTTCTTTTTTCAGTTCCTCGGTATGTATAACAACAAAGATCAACATTTAACCGTCAATAAAGGAGAGTAAAAATATATATGTTTTTTGTTCTCCCTAAATAGTTGCTGCATTCCATTAACTCTCAAACTGATACGTAGTGATTGATTAATAGGAAAGTGTGACGTAAAAACTCTAATGATTTATCATGGCAGTGATATTGAGCTTTAAAGAAGCCCTTGGTTTCTATCGGTGCGAGTTCAAGTACGATGAGGTTAATATTTAAGGAGTATCAAGGAGGCGAGTAATGAAGCAACACACATAAATCTGCCAAACTCTAAGCCAGGTTTACGACCATTACTCATCTCTTCATAATAGTAGACCCTCTGTATTCCATTGGGAGATGCAATGCATAGAATGAGGTGGAAAATCATTATTTTGGTTGTTCTTTTGAATATACATGTATTATTGCATGATTCAGAAGAGCATTGAAAGGCATCATCATACAGTTTTATATATAAAAAACTTGGTTATTGCAAACTGGAAATCTTTGTTTTCTATTACTCTGACATGTTGACAGTTTACAGTGTAATATATATAAGGGGAAATCAACAAGACAAAAATAGTAAAAACTGACTGGACTGTCTCCAATTAAACCAAAACGACAACCACAACAACTTCGAAAACACCGGTCTTGTATGTGGCCTTGTTCCAAACTAAAATGGTTCCATATATTTTTTGTACAGATATACATCATGTACATTAGTTTATGATAAAATTACAGGAGGGGATTCACAAAAGAAATGAATACAATTTTGGTGGTTTAGCTGTTCAAGGGGGTAGAAAAAAATATATAAAGGTCTGGTGTTCGATCCCGGATACGTCAATGATACACTTGTGCTGGTGGCAATCGTCAATGCACTCGTTTGGTATATATGGATCTAACCAAATGTGAAACCAATATAAATTGTTGGCTGATCTAATGTCGCTGATTTAAACGATGGAACAGAGTGGAAGACCACACGAAAGAAATTAAATGAATAAATAAATAAATAAAAAAAATCACTTCATTCGTAGAGCTTTATAGTGAAGGCAAAGTCAATAAAGGCACCATTCGCTAAAACAAAATTCATGAAAGATGTTAAACATTTTACTGAAAAGTTAGGAATGGCAGGAGGGGTATCCATATATGTTATGTGTAAATATAATCAGGAATAGAGGTATGGACCTTCCCTTCCCGTCGACTTTAAAACATTATTAAGACATATTTATGGCACACTCATCTACATATTTTGCAGGTACCATTCTCTGTCAAAAGAATATCACACTGTACGTAATAATGTCATAACATGAAATATCAAATCGCTATTAAAACAAACAACACTGGTTACCTCATCCAATCTATGATTAAAATGATAAAAAGTTCATTGATCCCTATCAAATTAATAGTTTATTGGGTGATCGTTACGTCATCTTTAGTGAAGTGTCATATGTTTCCCAAGACAAATGACAAATGCCTATGAAGAGCTTCATGTATTTCTCTCTATTCCTGATGCTATATCTCTAAATGCTTAAGAGTTATTCTAGTCCCTTATCACCCTCCTCTCAGAGTGTGACGAGAGATCAATCGTCTTGGAGTGAACTGTGCATATCTTTAGAAATAATTTTTACTCCATAAGGAGCTATAATGCACTCTCAAAAGATGTAAATCCCACTCCAAATGACTGGTACCTTGTCTCACTATGAGAGAAGTGTGATTAGTGACCTGGGCCCGTATTCCATAAACGAGATAAGCATGCTTAAGTCAAAAATCTAAGCATTTTGTCTTATTTTCTGTCTAAGACTAAATTCTTAGCCAAAACGCGTATTCCATAAAGAATTGGCTGAGAATTGTGTCTTAGAATTTGGCTAAGGTGAGGTGAGGTTAAAAGGAGTTTTAGTTAAACCAGGGTTAACGTTATAGTGTTAAATTAAGCCTGCTATCAGAATACGGGCCATAGTTTATACTTTTTACCGCGGAGCAGCTGTTACGTTTGCAACAAAAGTTGCGTGACGTCACATTTTCTCATGACGTCATAGAAATTGAGACTGGCTTTTTTTAGCCATATCGTCTGACTTGAGACAAATGTCTTAAAGTTTATAGAATATTGTTAGGGAAGATTTCTTAGACAAGCAAAATGCTAAGACAAATTGCTAAGACTAACGCAAAAAGCTTATCTCGTTTATAGAATACGGGCCCAGGGGCCCGTTCCATAATGGCAACTACCATGGTACCAGGGCTCAGCAGCCAATCAGAATCAAGTTCCCATGACAGTTGCCATAATGGCAAAGTTACAACAGTTGTAATTCTTTATGAAACGGGCCCCTTATCAGCTCCTCGCCAAAAACATATTGCAAAATGACTTATCATTGATGATGTGATGTGCATCAGCATATTTCATATTCGATTTTGCTCTTGAAAAGGAAGTCATTTTAGTGTTAATAATTCAAGGAATCCATTGGTTTCAGTCAATAAAATAATCTATCCCCACCGCTTGATATTAGTTTAGTTTTCTATACACAACAAAAAAAGTAAGTCCCCCCTTAAACAAACATCAATAATTTCCGAACCAATGCGAGTTTTTAATATTTTTTTTACATGAGCGTGTAGGTAATTTGATAGGCTACCCTCTGAGTAAATGTTATGGACGTATTTTACGTCATGCTTCAGTAAGCACCGTCAGAAGGCAAAAATGTCACTTTTCAAAAGTCACAAGTCAAATATCATGACTTTGATTCCATTTTATTGGAACTAATTCCACATTCTCATCATGAAAAATAGTCAGAAGGCTTGTAAAAGGTACTTTCTAAAAGACGATACAACTTTTCTGGCTAAATTTCACGGTTGAATGAACACAAGTCCAAATTTGCTATAATTGGATGTTTTACACATCTCTATCAATAAAAATGATAGAATATGATGACATTTATTTTTTGGAAGAGTATCTTCAACAATATTCATTGTTTCACGGTTCAATGAACATTTATTGAAAACAAAAGATACGATTTTCAAATATCATAGGCAAGTATTGTTTCATTTTGGTAACTGAAATTGATCTTTTCTCAACTTTTTCGTTATGTTCATGACCAATTAACATGCTTCAATGATTCGAAGGCGTTTAATTAAACATTCACGCTTGAATGAACATGTGGAATGTGATAAGCTCTTTTTTACGTTATTGGAGCAAATGCAATTTGTAACTATGGATATCTATCACAAACCTCCTTGCATGGTTCATTTGATTTGATTTTTATGAAAATCCCGATGTTTAATGCATCAGTGAGCACACAATATTCGAAAATTATGCAAATGAGAAGAAAGTTCAAGGCCCTGGCCCCACTCTGTGCCGTATCAAATGGTTATTTTGGTGTGCGCACATTTTGGGTAGTGTTACACTGAAGCCATGTGCGAAGTTTCATGAAATAACTGTTGGCAGAAGTAACAAAAACCGTCCATGAAACAAACCCTCATTTCATATTTGTTAAAATGTTGACTTCCTCTCTCACAGACATGATAGACTTGTGTACATTATGGGTGCATATGTTTAAGAATAAGTAACCCCCTATTCAATTTTGTGGAACTTTTTTTCAAGGCTGTCTTTAGCAATGTCATTTGACAGTAATGTTTATCAACCTATGGGCAGAATTCTGTGCAAAAATGAAATCGATTTGTTTATTTATGGATCAGTGAGCACACATCAAAGTGGGAAATTGGGTATTTTCAAAGTCACAGACCCATTTTAAATGGTAATAAAGTGAATATTGGGGGCAAATTCGGTTTCAAATGTGACTTTAATTGCTGTTGTTTTTATCATCCATCATTTCTATCACCACACACTTTCCGAAGTTTTAGAATTTTCATGGTTGAGCGAGCACATTCGAAAACTTAGGAATGAATACTATTTACACTGCATAAATGTATTTTTTCTTACAAATTCTCATGATCAGTTTAATTTATGGACAAATCAGTGGTGGATCCAGAATTTTAAAATGGGGGAGGGGCTTATAATCGGGGGATCCACCAACATTTTCAAATTTTAACATGATCTAACAAGTTGTAGAGGATACTACCATAAACCCCTTTGATGATACGTCACTATACAGGGGCCGCGGATCGGTTTTCAAAGTTGGGGGGGGGGGATGACCATGCAAAAAATCACAATCGTATGGTCATTTTTACATTTTTGTACATGCTTTTAGAAAAAAGTGGGGGGCTGAGCCCCCCCCCCCCCCCCCCCCGCGGCCCCTGCATTATTGTGCTCACTCAACCATGAACATACGATATCAAAACTGTGTGTGGAGTGGCTAAAAGTTGGATAGTAAAACAGCATTAACACCATAAAATTCACCTAAAAAAAACTTTTGCCCAGCTTTGTATTTGCACAATCTGAAAAACGACTCTTGTGACTTTCAAAAATTGTCATTTTTAATTCAATCTTTAATTACTCATGCATGACTCAACCGATCAATCTCATTTTTCCCCAGAGGTTGCTTAATGAGTGTAGAAAACCACCTACGAAATATCATATCTCAAAATAATTACGTTCAAAAGTTACAGCAATTTGATTTAGGAGGGACTTATTTTTGTTGTTGTGTATATTTCTAACCTTAAAATTATTAACGACGCTGCAAATTCACTTTTTGAAGAAAAATATGGCGACGGACCTTTAATGGCAGGCATGCAACCCAAAACGTATATTACTTCGGTTGGATCGTATGCCCGTTAGCACAAGTCTGGAGATGCACCAATTATAAAAGACAAGGCAAAATAAAATGCGCAGCTTCAAAAATATTTTTGCTACAATTAAGTATCATTTTACCAATAAGATGAGAGAATTGATTGATGTTTTACTCAATGGCTAAAATATATTCCCTCCCTGGTCAATGAGGAATAACAGCTAAGGTTCAACTGAACCAGACAGTACTTGAAGAGCACAATCAGTAAACTGTTCATAGATTTAACCTCACTTTAATTCAATATCGCCCTGTTATTAAAATCTAAGTGATGCAGTGTAATATCCATTTATTAGTGTTGTTGTTACGTTTAATAATGATAGAAGCAGATATTAACAATAGTTGATACTCATATTCATATGGACGCAACAATAATATTATGCCAACAGGCACTACTCCCTCATTAACAATATGAACGCTAATTGTAATCCTGTACATATGATTCGAAACCCAGAGATTCCAAATATTTATCAACGTCTTTTGCTTACATAATTTGAAAAAATTTCAGAGGGTCCAATACATTTTTTCGTCAAATGCACCCATATACGTGCATGTCGACCAAACACTGCTACAAAAGGTCCCCTAATGTTGGGTAGAAGAGAAACATGCAAGATTTTTGGGTGAGCCTATACTAAACAAGTATTAGTGAATATTACGCAATACTGTGTTAAAAACGGTATCATTAAACGACTCCTCTTTTCACCTAATAATCAATTAAAAAGTTTTATGTAAGATTGAACAAAATTATATTCAAATTCACTCAACATTTTCCAAACTATGTGTTTTAACATTATACAATCATCGTTGTCCTATTACACTCTAAAAAATGAAGTGCTAATTTAGCACTCAATGTCCTTGTATAATGACTGCACTTTGAGTGCTGATTTAATAATTAAAATTTGAACTAGAAAATCAGCACTCAAAGTGCCTTGGCATCTGGACCAGGGTCCTGGGAACCATTTGTTTTCTTACAGGGGGTGCTGATATAAATTTGATAAGCAAAAAAAGGGCTTCACTACAAAGAATAAAGGTTATTTCGGTCCCGAGAAATTTGACAAGCAAAGAAAAAAGAGCGTTTCATCCCCAGCAACACCGCTTACCAGGGCCATGATCTCGGCACAGAGTCAATCTCTAGCATTGGGCAACCTGTCTATTAAACACCTTAAGACTATTATTGTCGAGATGTTCAGCTAAAACAAAGAAAATTTAAGATGTGAAGTTGGGAAGAGTGCCTAAAAAGAACCACAGAGATGAGACCTGAGTTGTATCTGAAATACAGTTCTTCAGCTTCAAACCTGATTTATAAAATGTCGGATAAGTAAAATGCAAAGTAGAAACATGAAAAGCTCCTCGAGAGATTTCTTCTAAGCGGTCTAGAGCTTACATGTAAAACCTGAGGATTTTCATCCATGGGAACATATAGTTACTAAAGACAGATGCACGATCTACCTGACATTCTGTGATGTTGTAGAGATATGGACAATCGATCATAAAATTAATGTAAGTATACCATCAGGGTACAGTACGAGATACGCCATCCACGTCTAAGGAAAGTAATGAACTCACTATCATAACTAACAGCTCATTGAATTATGGATATTTCTTTTTTCGAAAATGATTTTCTGATGAAACATAACTTTGTAGTGCTAAAGTATCTTGTTGTGAGTGACATAGTAAGCTGTTAAGATAGGTGTACGTGTTAGTGACGACTAAGGCCTACTGGGGGCCGTTTCATAAAGCTGTTCATAAGTTAAGAGCAACTTTAATAACGACTGGTGAACTTTTCTTACGCGCTTAATAATCACCACTGAACATTTAATGGTGAATATCATTTACCGCTGACAAGAGAGGATCACCAGTTGTTCTTAAAGTCGCTCTCAAGTTACGAACAGCTTTATGAACAACCTATCAGGTATCTTAAAACTTTAAACTTACAGATTCAGAGTCAGTCAGGCATTGTAACCAACTGTTGAATAACTGATGTCTTTTTCAGAGATTGTCGCTAATAGCAGGCAGTATGCTCTTCCTTTGATTTTCAGATAAAAATAAGATGACCCAAAAGAGAGAAGTAGACAGAACAGTTTGGCTATGACGTTAAATGTAATGACGACAACGATAATGGAAATACTACTAATGATGAAGATGATGATGGATGATAGTGGTAGTAATGATAATGATGGTGATGATGATGATGATGGTGATGATGATGGTGATGATGATGGTGATGATGATGATGATGATGACGATGATGATGGTGATGATGATGATGGTGATGATGATGATGATGATGACGATGATGACGATGATGGTGATGATGATGACGATGACGATAATGACGATGATGGTGATGATGATGACGATTGTGATGATGATAATGGTAATGATGGTGATGATGATTGATTGCATTTATTCTTTTTCATTCCAAAATTCAACAAAATTTACAATGTATGGCAAAACACAATGATGATGATGATAATGATTATGACGACGATGATGATGAAGATGATAATAATGGAGATGACGATACTGATGATGATGATTATGATGGGTGTTGATGATGATTGTGGTGATGACGACGACAAAGATGATGATACAAATTTGCTGGAAAGACCGATTACGTATCACATGTAAGCTCATAGCGCTTGCTCAGGTAAATAAGTCTAAACAAATCATATTTGGGACTTCCTTCCATCATTACAAAAAACATATTTAAAACAAAATAGACGAGATGGAGTCATTATTGAAGGTGGTAAAGAGAAGGTAAGTGAAAAGAGAAAATTCCAAATATGCTACGCTCTGACGTTGTTTTAAACTTTCAGCTGTTTTTCCTTCAAGTAAATAGATGATATTCATGGTAATCCAGTGGAAATATAATAATTGGCTACTCTCCTTTTCCGACCTCTAGAAGCCTTGCATCACATTTCCGAAGAAAACAAAAAAATACTTCATTTTCATTTCTCAAACTCCAAAATATTGTCATAGGAGGGTTTCAGCCTTTATACTTGTCGTATTCTGAATAGATTCAAGCATGGACAGTAATCGCTAACGACGTATGGGACAGGAAATAAAACCCAACATGCCTAATTTGTAGGTTTATGCCTGACTCGTCGTGGTTGATTATTGATACGCAAAGCTCACGAATTTTGACTTAATTGTGGAAAAGGACAAAGCAGCCATTACGAATACTGTGATTTAACGTCTATTGCCAGCTAGATATACCAAGCATTACTGGACCAATGTGAACACTTTTTGATCTTAAGAATAATTTATTTGTAGAAGGTTAAACTGGGGCATTGTGTCAGCTCTTTGAATCTAAATATAGTTTCCAGGACAAATACAATAAATTCACAGTGAAAACAAATATATGCGCAAATAAATTGATCTCCATGATCTCGGAGGAATAAGCAGTCATATGTAGTAGGCCTATAATCCATCTTCTATTTTCATATATCGTTTTGAAAAGAAAACTTTTAGCAAGATGTTTTAAAAGTGTGAGGTCTTGAGACCTATACATGCATGGACAATGTTAGTTTTTTTTTTATTATCTTTAAATATTCCTTATTTTTCTTCTGTCAGTTATCCCGCTTTTATCATTTCAAGGTATCGCTGTTAAAACTCTACAACTTAAAAAAAATGTTCTGGGTCCGTACTTTTTTTTCTCTTTCCACTCCTTCCCCTTTTCCTCGACTATCTCTTTCAGGCTCTTATATTCTGACTTTTTCCCACCTCTAATTCCAATGTATTTTTTTAACCTGTATTATCATATCTAGACTCTTATATTACCCCCCCCCCCCTCTCTCTGTCCAACCCTTCTTCTTTACTGAAAGACAGAAAATGTACTTTACTCCTATTTTCTCAAGGACGTATACAGAAAACGTATTCATGTCTGGTATATATGCTGCATATACTGAGCGATAAGAATTAAAGTTGACAGTAGTATTCCAATGCAAACGAATAGTTTACACAATCAATGATAATGTATAGTTTATCTGTTTACTATGCGTATGCCAAACACAATATTCGTGCTGTATAAATTTGAACATAATATTATCATGCACACACACACTCCCTTTCTCTCTCTCACACACACACACACATAGTAAGGCCTGCATTGAATCTGAGTTGAAAACCAGATTACAGAAATCCAATGATGAAAGTAGTAAACACTACCAATTTCGTTCCTTCTTTTACCCATCGAAAAATTATTTATGTTATTTGTATACATTTGAGCACATAACTGACATTCGTTTATTTTTAACATTGACGTCTTGGAATGATTGTGCCTACATAATTTGCCTGTGCATGTCACAGCGGACAAAAACAATAGCTGAGCAACGTTGATGCTGTGATTATAAAAAAAAATTATTTTTTGTTTCCTCATGATTCTTCAATCTGAAATAGAACGGATAGATGAATGCGGAGAAGAAAAAGGAAGAAGAAGAAAGGGGAACAAGAAAGAAAAATGTCTGTGTAGTTTCACTTTTAGGTAACCCGTAACACTCAATTTAGAAAAAATATGTCACTTCCGAGACGTCATGCTTCCTTCCCATAAAAATAGAGATGATGTGAAGGTGCTGTGGCTCAATGGATTCTGGACTTTGAACCACAAGGTCCGGGGTTCAAATCCCACCGCAGCGCTTGCTTTCTTTGACACGGCATTCCTTGAATGCTCGAGGGCCCGATAAGAGTAGCCGTTCTCAAGCCAGGTAATATTATGCAGCGCATAGAAACATATTAAACGCTATATAAATGTTGCATATTATTGTTAGTATTATTATCAAAATACCCTATGGCCCCGAATGTATGCTTGAGTAATTTCCGAGTTGGCGTATGTTCTTTCCAATTCCTCCACAAATTATTAACATTATAGAACACAGAGTATTAATACTTCAGTCTTATTTATAACCGATTGGCAATAATATTTTTCACCATGATCAAGTAGATATTACTTCTAAAACCATTTTCCATGGAATACATCGCATATACCCTAACTCTATTCTTCAAAGATGTTGGAAATTAAAAAATAAATGAGATTTTTTTTCGCTATTCTTCTCCTAATAATAGGTACTTGCGAACCATCACAATTTAGACTGGATTTGGGAGAAATTAATTTCCTAGCAATGGATCATTTCCAAGGCATCAACGTTAATTTTCCTTTCACAAAAAAAGATTTAAAATTGTTCTGTTCATAGATCCCCGGTTTCTTGGCAAAAATATTGAAATTGACTTCATGGATAAGGGACTAACGAATCTTTCTTCATTAAAATCAAAGGGTTTTTGCAGGCCGTTTTATCATCTTTAAATCAAATAAGAATGCTGAAGATGGGTTATCTTGCAGTTTAATCAAAATTATATATATTTATATATAACCCTTTGCGCACGCACATACACACACCCTCACACACCCACACACAAATGTATATAATACATCAGAATTATCTGCATGCCACCCTCTCTCATATTCGAGGGGGGGGGGGTGGGAACTGTTGTCCAACATATTTCCATCCATCGCCTATTCTAAGCCTATTATGGCAGGATACGTTTACATATAAATTTCCATTGTGTTTACAAAAAACTACGAAAAAAAGATTATCATGCTCTCATGAAAATGAAAGGATCCACACTTCCCAGGAATTGATATCTCGGAATAGACATTTCTTTGTTGTACTATCCTCCATTGTTTCTCCTTTTCTCACTCTTTCTCTATTTTTTTGTTCTCGTCTCTTTTGACACTGTCTATTTGAAAAGAAAATCATATAAGCGGTTGCCCCTCCCACCCCATCCGCTTGCCCAGTCAAATAATTATTTGAAAAATTAATTGGTGTACAATTTAATATGCAGTAGGTTAGTTAATACACAAAATGTGTATAGTAAAAGAGAAAACAATAGCGAGACGCAAGGGGAGGGGGGTAGAGAGAATTGTCATCTTAAATATGTTACTGATTGCACTGTTAAAAACATTATGATACAACAATATTAATTATGAGAAGTTTTAAACCATAAACCAGATGTTAATCACATTCAAGATCAAAGGAGATTGTACTCTGCTTTTATCGTAATTAGTATCGCTGTACTAATACCGTATCAGCCATAATTAGTTTACTAATGTCATGAATGTTGTACATGTAGGCTTTTAATTATCATTCACTCTTATAGGGTTCTATCCTTGTCCTGTATTTGGAACCTAATTTACTTCAAACAGCCACTTTCGAACTTTTTCTGTTCTTTATAAAACCATTTAAGGCTCTTGAGTGCATAAAAAGTACAATTTTTGGAACACTTTTTCTCGAGAGTCCAAATACGGGACAAAAGGGTTCTACATCGCACCTTTATTTCTACAAGTGTTTCTTGCTCAAGAGTTTTTCCACATTCAAAATATGTGATACACAATAAGATTTCTGCATTTTCTTGAGATAAATTGTTTAGATATCAACCAAATTACTGGTTAGAAAAAAAAATGTTCAAAAGGTTTTGTTCATTTGACTTTATGCTCGGTCCAACCGGATGCGGCTGGTTATTCAGATTCGTGACAAGGGAGGAAGGGGGGGGGGGTCCCATCATTTTGGGATCACGGCCCATTGGTCCAACACAAAAAAATGATTACTATTATTTTGACCAATCAATCCTTAAACGTTTAAAATAGTGATATTAAAATCATTTTTGAAATCGTTTCTTCACATTCTTCACAGTATCACATTCCAGTTTAGCTTTTTGGAGCTGCAAGAGGAATTATCGCATCAAGTATCAAGTATTCACACAACTACAAGAAGTGAAATTTACTGACCTATAAAATGACGGCCTTGCATGTATGGCGACTCACAGACTTGTATATCATATCCTGAGTTTTGCTGCAAAAACAAATATATAAATTATTTGCATATATCAAGATTATGGAAAAGGTCATCACTCATTAACCCGAAAAGGTCATGGGCTAAGTTTATTCTTCCGGTCTATAGTCCGGTATTTGTGTTTCGTTTATTATCTATATTCACTTCCTCACGCGATCTGTTTATTTTATCTACTTTGATTATATCATTAAAATTGATCATCAAAAGGGGTGTATCATTAGAGTGTGTGAAATAGAGTGTCCCATATTGCTCTTCTGTAGGGAATGTATTAGCTACACGTGATCTAGATACAGAACGTATAAAAAGACGCACTTTTGAAAATCCTATGAAATATTAATGAATAAGATATTGTAATGTCCTGACTCTTTTTTATCATTTCTATAATGGCAAAGTCGACAAAACTTGCTATTTGAATGAGCATCACTTACTTTTAAAAAGTCTCATGCCTGCATGTGATGTATTCCATAAAACAAACATTTACACTGAAAAATGCTTTAAGCTACTGAAATCCTTACATTCGATTGGCTAGAAACAATTTAGTCATTCAGGAGCTGATTAAATGAACAATCACCTGTTCACGAAGTATACACGATATACTTTGACTTTATTGTACTACGAGTAAATATATCAATGTAATAAAGAAAATGCAAAATATTCTCGCGTGACCCGCATGCACGTTCGAAAGTAATCCATCTACCCGTTTCTCTATCATATTACTGTATACCTGGAATTTACCTCATCATCCGTGACTAAATATTTCATAAGTGTCATTTTTTTTATATTAAAGTAAGTTATAGTCCAATTATATACCTGCTCAATTTATGTCGTTAAGGAAGACAATAGAGCTAGATGGGAGAGGGGTGGCCACTTGACTCCGTGATGAATGGAGTATGTGCTTGGCTTAGGGTGTTTCGGAAGGGGGGGGGTCATAGTCATAAAAGTAATAATAATGAAACGTTTTTTTTTATAGCGCAAAATACATAAGCAAAGTTGCATGTCTCTAAGCGTTTTTTTACAGAAGGAGTGGAGATGGAGGGGAGAGCACTGGGTTCTTGTGAATAAATGTGTTTTCAAGCTATTTCTAAACTTTTCGTATGTTGTATATTTCTAAGATATTCTGGCAGATTATTCCATAAAATAGCAGCTGCATGTGAAAATGATCTTTCCCCATATGACTTTGTCACAGTATGTGGGACTTGTACTAATGACTTTTTACTTGAACGTAGCATTCTGTCAGGTTTATATGGTGTTAACAATTCAATGAGATACAATGGAGCAAACTGATGGAAACATTGGTAAGCGAATAGAAGTACTTTGTAGTGTATGTGGGATTGGATAGGTCATGTTGCATCAGGCCTACAAGGCAGAATATATGACGGATAATGCATACTGGTGTAAGTGGGAGGCGACCTTTCGCATTTATAGGCTTTATAACATCTCGACAGATTTTAACAATCAAATTAAGCGAGTTTGCATTACAAATTATGTTGAGACTTTAGTTCAACTTTTCAGGTAGGTCGAATATTGACCTGGATGAACGTTTGACTAAAAATTCGCACCTAAATTTCCCTTTGGGTGTTATGGGGCAATATAATCTTACGCATTTGCTTTATTTTTGCTAATAATGGCAATTCCATTACCGAAGTATTCTCATTTTGGAATAACAGATATCGGGACTCAATAGCAAGACTCGGAATATTTTGCACAGTTTTAATGCAATGTATTGATTAACCTCCCCTAATGTGAACTATAAAAGATGAACAAGAAAAATGATATCAGTATTAGACCTACATGATAAAAATACTTACTCAAAAAAAGTAAATCGAATGTAAATAATTCAATTAAAAGATAATAAAAACAGACCAACAAATACTGATAAATAAATACAAAAGAGCAGATAAACCTTAAAACTCATTTATAAACGGTTCATATATTTCCACTATCGTTGATTGGCCCATTATTGTAGTGATTGTGGTCTCTATAGCAATCATTCTATTGACATACATTCTTATAATAACAAAGAGGAAAACAATCAAATGTTCATATTTCCACATCGACATTGATTCGTCTATATTGATTTTTGGCATATTCTTTCACTACGTCTATGACCTTCGTATATATGTCACAGTCCCAACAGGCATGAATACGAAACAAGATCGTAAACTACCTAACTGGAGAATATTTGTTTTTATATTTATGACACTTGTTATGAGTATTCAACCATTCCTATATTCATCAATGATAAAAAAAGAAACTCTCTCTCTCTGATATTAGCTCACTAACTCAATAACCCATTAACTCAATAAGTTAGCGCCGACCGCACATGTGGGACTACATACGAAGAATGATCATATTCCAACGCATAACCTTATGGATCAACATATTAAAGCCATGATAAATGCAAGTAATATCATACGATAGATTATAAAGTCTACTCACCCATCGATTCTTTTGATTGCGACTTTCAATTTTGCTCCACTTTCAGAAAACAATCCTACCTCTTAATCACCCCGGTGGAGGACGACAGCATGACAGGACTGCAAAGAAAGTAACAATTACTAGAATGAGTGACCAACACATTAATCCTGTAGAGATTTGCGATCAAATCAAATTAATATTTGTGTTGTTCAGTTTCCCGCGATTCGACATCCTGAAAATAATCGTCTGCTGAGATATCAATAGCACACAATGTGTACTTTGACACCTTGAGAAGAGATTGGTAGCAAATTCAATGTCATGGATTTGGCTGAGAGGAAACCGATACTAGAAGTGAAAGAAGGTCGTTAGGGACCTCGAATTCATTCTGGCATTCATGATGATGGCATATTTATTGATATAGAATTGTATAGATGCAAGGGTGTGTGTGGTAATAACTGAAAAAGAGGGATATAAAAAAGAGAGAATGACGAGGAGAGTGGTATGACTTGAAAGAAATTAAATTGACAGAAATCATGAGGAAATAATTGAACGCGTACATCTTCTTAATTAAAAAAAACAAAAACATTTTCATCCATAGCATGGAAGCCAACCTCACTCCCGTTTCCATGCTCACAGCTGCCCTAGATTACCATCGTGCAGTCTTCAGAGAATGAAGGTGCTTTTAGTTATTTAGCTGGTACCTTTCGAATTGTATGACTGATGGGGAGGCCTATACAAACAATGTCAAAACGACTACATGGCAGTGAAAAAAAGAAATATGACGGAGATTCTACAGTGCGTATCAAAAAACGTTTACACTTTCAAAAAGCCCTGGGAATTAAAAATATAAAAAATGTGGGTAAGTTTTTCACATATAATCTTGGGTTTGGATCTCATCTTTCCAATGAAAGTAAAAGTTTTGACAGAATGTTACACTTGAGTGAGCACTGTCCGTTTTTGTAAAGCTCGCATAAATCTGTTTGCGCAGAAATGCTCGTTTTCACGCTGTGTCAAGGGGAAAGGGCCAAATCAAACTTACCCCGCGAAACATTTCCCTAGCACTTTAAGTCAATTGAAATCAAACGGATACATTAAAGCATTTTATAACAATTTTGCCATCAAAGTTGAAATTTCAACACTTAGTAAGCACAACCTTTACCCTTTTTGTGCCAGCTGGATCTGAGGACATAACTGAATCTGAACAAAAGTTTATATCAGACATCTCCAGCATTTTTTCACTAAGTTGTTATCATTTAAAGTGGGTTTACATTTCATTTTTCATTACTTGTTTTATTTCAATACTTGTTTCTCCACACTTTTTTCAAGCTTGGCATTGATTAACAAAATGAAAATCAAGCCTAAGCCATTTCAAATTCCAGCTCAGTGTAAAGCAAATATCGTCACGATGGCCTCGGTGTGTGGGGGAGTGGGGTGGGGCGCAATGCACTCTTCGAAGTGTTTTGGGCAGGGAAAAAAGTTAAAAAAGGTAAAAGGTATCTTCAAATCAATTTTACTAGCTAAATTCCACGCGTTCTTCATGATTTAGGTCTACTTTTATTCGCATAACTATTTCAAAGTTCTGCGCAAATCAGTTTTCACTAACTTCTCAAAAGTAAGTGGTGCTCACTCAAGCGGAAATATTTTTGACAGTTATATCGTCATTTGCTTAAATGGATCTGTACCAATGTTAAAATGAGGAAAAATCTTCAGGATATTGCAAATGTATAATTTTACAGGATTTTTTCCAAGAGTTAACTTTTTTTGATACGCACTGTATATCATAACTGTTAGATATGAACATGATTGATGAATAAAATAATGTCTTTCGCGTATTGTTTTGCCTGGTAAAATCGAAAGAATCGATAGATGACATAAATTACATGTATAGGTGAGGGTTTATTTTATTGATTCTACTCGTTATCTTTAACGGAATAGTGCCCTCTGATGAGCATATGCTTAGCAATGAATGATGTCTCACAAAAACACAATTATACAGTAAACAGGTATATCATTCTAGTTTCTGTTTTTATGGTAGTATTTTTGTTAAACTGTTAGTCTATAGGGCGACGGCATGAGGGTGCTTTGTATTTTGTTGGAGTACCATACTGTTACACGGCCATAACGTCTCTCTTTTAATTATCTTTAGTTCCTCAATATTCATTTAGTCTCTTTTCCAGTTGTTTGAGGGGCACTTGAAAATTCAAAGGAGTTGAATCCCGGGGGCAGGATGTCATAGTACCCGTACTCTGCTCCCCCCCAAACAAATACAGTGCAGCTAAATGTATCAGGTAATAATATTGTCATATAGACAAGCGTTTCTTAAAGAGATAATCCAGGCTGGAAATATTTATATTTCAATATATAGAATAAAATTCACTGAGCAAAATGCTGAAAATCTGACTAAAATCGGATAACAAATAACAAAGTTATTGAATTTTAAAGATATTATTCCGATGAAAGAGTTTTAGGCATGTCTTCATGAATATTCATGAGGTGGGCTGATGATGTCATATCTCCACCTGTTCTTTTCTTTTTTATTATATGAAATTATGATTATTCAATTTGTTTCTATACCAAGAACTAAAACAATTGGATTGGCAACTGATTAAGTGCATTAGTTATTAATTGCCGCAACTTATTTCATCATATTGGAGACACATCATTTACACATCTATGAACAAATGAAACAATTATGATTTCATGTAATAACATAAGGAAAAGGAAAGTGGGTATATGACATCATCAGCCCACCAAATAAATATTCATGACGATGTGCATAATAACCGTTTTCACAAAATATAGATAAACTTAAAAATTTTATATCTTCGTTTTTTGTTATCCGGTTTTGATGAAATTTTCAGCATTTTGATTTGTTAATTTTACTCTATTCATTTAAATATAAATATTTTCATCCCGGACCATCCCTTTAAAATCAGACAAATCCATCACCCTCCCCCTTTAACTAATCTGCTGATGGATTAGGATCCAGACGCACAGTCATGGATTATTTTGTGGGCGTAAGTACTCCTAAACTCCCAGATAAGAAATAAATTCTACAAATGCTGAAAAGGAGCAACCACTAAGCTGCATCAACATAATCTATATTCACAATCATAATCCCCGATACCTCATGCATATCACACTGATAAAATTAGAATATTAGATATAAAGTAATTGAAACCATTTTCATACTCTCACAAGGTATTCAGAGACCATTATTGCATTACGTTACACCTGTACTATTGGTGCTTTTAAGGAACCTTGGTTATTCAATTTCACGTTATAGTATCCCTAAATTAGACCACAAAAGAGCCAATCTGGAATAAAATTATTGGAAATGGTTTTTTGACTGATTTGAGTAGGTATGGGTGTCAACATTTACCAAAAAAAAGTTAGGAGGAATACGGGTTGGGGAAAGTGCTTTTTTTCAAGGTCAAAGGTCAATGACCTTTTTGTATATACTGTATAATGGTATCTCTGAGATGGAAAGGCACAGGTTGGTGATAATGGTTTCAAAATGCACAAATTCTTACCAGAATATCAAATAGAATAAAATTAATTACCTAGAATGCACATTTACCTATAAAATTCAAGGTCAAAGCCTTTCAAAAGGTCAATTACCTTTTTACATTATATACCATACCGTATAATGGTATCTCTGAGATGATAAGGTACGTGATGGTGATCATGGTGTCAAAATGTACAGATTCTTACAAGAAGATCAAATAAAATAAACTTAAGTACCTAGAATGCACATTCACCAATAAAATTCAAGGTCAAAGCTTTTCAAAGGTCAATGACCTATTTACATTATATACCATACTGTATAATGGTATCTCTGAGCTGAAAAAGCACAGGTTGGTGATCATGGTGTCAAAATGCACAGATTCTTACCAGAATATCAAATAGAATAAAATTAATTACCTAGAATGCACATTTACTAATAAAAATCAAGGTCAAAGCTTTTCAAAGGTCAATGACCTATTTACATTATATACCATACTGTATAATGGTATCTCTGAGCTGAAAAAGCACAGGTTGGTGATCATGGTGTCAAAATGCACAGATTCCTACCAGAATATCAAATAGAATAATATTAATTACCTAGAATGCACCTTTACCTATAAAATTCAAGGTCAAAGCCTTTCAAAAGGTTAATTACCTTTTTACATCATATACCATACCGTATAATGGTATCTCTGAGATGATAAGGTACGTGATGGTGATCATGGTGTCAAAATGTACAGATTCTTACAAGAAGATCAAATAAAATTAAGCATCGAGAATGCACATTCACCCATAAAATTCAAGGACAAAGGTCAATGTCCTTTTTAACATTAGATAATAATAATTGTATCTCTGAGATAAAACACCGCAGGTTGGTGATCTTGGTGCCAAAATGCAAAGACTTGTACAATACAATTAAACAACACTAAAATAAGTATAAAGAATAAACTTTCACCCTTAAAATCCTACATCAGAGGAAATATATAATCTATATGACATAAAAATAACAAAAAAAAATTTGTGTTCATATTTTATTTCTGAATAACGTAAATAACCATGGCTAATTTGTAATGAAAACATGGAGGTTTCATCATTTCGGTCTGAAATAATGAAGGCCATGGAGAATGTATTTAGGGGTCAGATGTCAATGAGCCCTTTCCAAAATATCAGTGGAAATTAAGTAAAAAAATGTTGATAACCAAATAACACCTTTTCATATACTGCGATGCATTGCCAAAAGCACTGAAAAAATAAATAAAATCAAGTATATAATTTGAAATGATTTTTATTTTAAGTAGCAGCATAATTAATGCATCATTATATCTAAATCAAGGTTGTCATGTCTTTTCTCTCCAGCGATAGGCCACTCACCTCAATGCTATAATAAATACTATAAACTATTAGCTTTATCTTTTGAAAATGGATAGGATAGGTCTAACTCTCATGTCACAGCTAGCATCATCTGAGAGCATTTCCAAACAGCAGAGGGATGATGATGATGATGAAATGAAGGCCATCATTAGAGCTGCAGCTTCTGTCATACATGTAGTAAATTACATATATATCAACTTCAACAAAGGTGAATTCCCGTATTATTATTCATTACCTTTCATCAGTTCATTGCGAACTGCCAGAATCTCTTGTGATGCTAATGTTGCAGGAGAAAACTTCATATCTACTCTCTGCCGTACGTCACCCATGATGCTATTTCTACTAGGTATCAGTTTGTGCAAGGATCATGTTTTTGGTCCAGAACAACTGATTGCTATCATGCACAAATTAGGCATATAACAATGAAATTCAAAAGGAGATAATAGCTTACAAGTACACATCCATCGAC
This sequence comes from Lytechinus pictus, assembly GCF_037042905.1. NCBI lineage: Eukaryota > Metazoa > Echinodermata > Echinoidea > Temnopleuroida > Toxopneustidae > Lytechinus > Lytechinus pictus. The sequence continues at coordinate 34,255,157 of NC_087255.1, read as the reverse complement.
CTAACAAAAGTCCTACAGCACCACTTCCAGTTCTTGACAATCAAGCTGTGCAACATATCAGTCATAATATAGATCCTGGTCTGATATCCCTTGACAGAACGTAAGGCTTTCATTGAATGGGCCAGATAAAAGTCTTGAAAATGTCAGAAGGTTTTCAAGAGTTCAATTACTCTTTGCTGAAGTTGAGACACTTAACTTCATCTATGACAAATTAGCTGCAGCTCTAATGATTGCCTTATTTTAATTCTTCGTCATTGTCCCTGGCTATATGAAAATGTTATCGGATGATGCTTGCCCTAAAAGTTAGGCCTATCCTTTCCATTTACAGATTAAGTTATAGTTTTATAGTATTGATTGTAGCATTTGAGGTTAGTGACCTATTGCTACAGAGAAATTAGTACCTTGATTTAGATTGATAAAATGCATATCTAAATGCTACTACTTTAGGTAACTTCACCATTGTCACCATTTCAAATTATATCACACATGATTTTTTTACACTTTTGTCAATCCATTACAGTATATTATAAGAAAAAGTGTTATTTGATCCAATTTTACCTCGGACTTGTATTTTGACATCATAATTGGTCAAGGATTCAACTATTAAATGTGTGTTCTTTTTCCACGCGGGTCAGTCTTTTTTCCATCAGAATCACTATACCTACATGCCACAATCACGTTATATCGACCTATTTACTTAAATTCCCTGACGCTATTGACATAGTTGATTGACCTTTAACTCCTAAATATATTTTCCATGGCCATTTTCTATCCTTATTTCTTTCAGAGTGAAATTATTAGACTTCCAAGTGTTCATTACAAATAGTTATCTGTATTTCTATTATTCACAAATAAAATGTGAATATAATGGATTAATTTCTTTTTTTGGGGGGAATCATGCATGGATATATAAATATCTATAAACTTTTGACCTTAGACTTTGGATATTGGATTATTCTGTATGATTATTTTGAGTCTTTTTTATCTTCTTGCAAAAATTGCTTTTTGACATCAAAATCACCAACATGCAGCGTTTTATCTTAGAGATACCTTTATATGATATATAGCCTATGTAAAAAGGTTATTGACCTTTGACCTTGAACTTTATGGATTAATATGCATTCTAGGTGATTAACTTTATCTTATTTGACCTTCCTGTAAGAATCTGGGCATTTTGATACAACGATCACCAACCTGTGCCATTTCATCTCAGAGATACTATTATACAGTACGATACATAATGTAAAAAGAGGTCATTGACCTTTGAAAGGCTTTGACATTGAATTTTATTGTTTGATGTGCATTCTGGGTACTTAATTCTATTTTATTTGATCTTCCTGTAAGAACCTCTGCATTTTGACACCAAGATCACCAACCTGCACCTTTTCATCTCAGAGATACCATTATACCGTATATGGTATACAATGTAAAAAAAGGGTCATTGAGCTTTGAAAGGCTTTGACCTTGAATTTCATTGATGAATGAGCATTGTAGGTACTTGATTTGATTATATTTGATCTTTCAGTAAGAACCTCTGCATTTTGACACCAAGATCATCAACCTGCACCTTTTCATCTCAGAGATACCATTATACCGTATATGGTATATAATGTAAAAAAGGTCATTGAACTTTGAAAGGCTGTGACCTTGAATTTCATGGGTGAATGAGCATTGTAGGTACTTGATTTTATTTTATTTGATCTTCTTGTAAGAATCTGTGCATTTTGACACCATTATCACCAACCTGTAATATTTTATCTGGGAGATACCATGATACAGTATATTTAAAAAGGTCATTGACCTTTGACCTTGAAAAAAAGCACTTTCCCCAACCCGTATTCCTCCTAACTTTTTTTTGGTAAATGTTGACACCCATACCTACTCAAATCAGTCAAAAAACCATTTCCAATAATTTTATTCCAGTTGGTTACTAATTACGGGATACTATTAACCTTTTTTTTAAACCAAAAGTGGTAAAATCAATAACCAAAAGCAATAACATTTTTGTTGAAATTTACGTTTCTTGGAATGGATCCTGCTTAACGATCAAGTAAGCATTAATGGTGCCCCAACACATTTTTGAAAATCAATCTTGTTTTTTTGAGGGTTCAAAATTATTATAATGGGACCCGTTTCTTACCTGAGACTTTTTTAATGCGCAAACTGAAAGTTCCAGTAGCTTTTAAAGGGATGGTTCGGGCTGAAAGTATTTATAGTTTAATAAATAGAGTAGAATTCACTGAGCAAATGCTGAAAATTTCATCAAAATCGGATAACAAATAACAAAGTTATAGAATTTAAAGTTTAGCAATATTTTGTGAATACAGTCGTCATGGATATTCATTAGGTGGGCTGATGGTGTCACATCTCCACTTGTTCTTTTGTTTTTTATTATATGAAATTAGGTATATTCAATTTTTTTCCTCCAAGAACTAAAAAATGGAATTGATATCTGATTTAGTGCATTAGATATTTATTACTGCAACTTATTTCATTATAAGGGAGACATAATTATTCACACAAGTATGAAATACTGAAAAACATATGATTTTATGTAATAACATAAGAAAACGGAAAGTGGAGATGTAAGATCATCAGCCCACCTAATGAATATTCATGCCGACTGTTTAAAAAAAATATTGCTAAATTTAAAACTTCAATAACTTCATTATTTGTTATCCGATTTTGATGAAATTTTGAGCATTTTGCTCAGTGAATTATACTCTATGTATTAAGATATAAATATTTTCAGCCCGGACCATCCCTTTAACTGTTCTTGCATATTGTCTTATCATAACAACTTTTATGAAACTGGCCCCTAGTTGAAATAATTTCGTGATATACACAATATAGGTGTGTGTACAGAATTCAACTAGTGTTCCGGTGGGTATTTTATAAAGCTGCTACAAAGTTCAGAGCGATTTTTAAAACGCCTGGCATGACTGTTGATTGTTGTGGTAAATGATATAAACAAAAATGTTCATTGGTGATGGTTTAGCGCGTAAGAATGGATCACCAGTCGTTCTTAAAGTCGCTCTTAACTTACGAACAGCTTTATGAAACACCCCCGGAACCGTTGCATAAAATTTACTACCATGGTTACCTTGCCATACATTGGTAACTACCATGGTAACAGCCAATCAAAATCAAGGATTCTATTGAATAAGTGCATGGGGTCCAATACCTTCGCTGAGTGTATAATCCATGACTTGATATGGTGGGCAAGGCTCTACCTCCGTGATGCTTCCTTTGAAACCGATTTGAAACGCGTGCATCGGATCCCAGATATCGTCGGGAGGGAGAAATGGGAGTGGATATTGTCAATAAAGCGGATCTCGGCTCCATCATAATATGCAGTACGGCCACCACTACCAAAAAACTGGCATAAAGTAGAAAAAGAGTGAAAAACATTATTAGATAAAAATAAAATTAGATATTAAGTTTGCCTTTTTATTGTTGTACTAATGTGTCCAAAATACATTCTTGTCGTTATTGTCAGCTTCAACTATATAGACACTGATAGATATATTCTCAACACACTACATTTTCGCCGACTGCTTTTGATAGAGGGCGACAACACCATCGCTGAATAGCCAAGATAAAGTTCTCGCCGCTTTTTTTTTATAGAAGAAATGTTGCTATTTGAAAACAGTCTTCTTTCATTGTAGATGGAAACTCGTGATCACACAAAAATGCAGTATCAACTTTTGATGTTTTTACCGTGGTATTAAAAAGAAAAAAATACAATAAAGACTGGGATCATCAACATTTTGTTTGAATCTTGAAAAAATATAAAGACTTTGTTTTATCCCTAAACATATTTTGTCTTGATTTCAGCATCAATTGTACATTTTCTTGAAACAAAACACTTCCTTAATTCATATGATGAACTATAATTTCTAGTGAATACATAATGTCGCATAAAGTTATAATTGCCAAACCACTTAACCAGTTTTACAAACCAATTACAATCATTTCATTTTCCGTCCATGCAATAATTTGTGTCTTTGTGCGTGTACTATAGATTCAGCTGAAAATTCAGCATTTCTTTTCCGTAAAAAAATCCTAACAAAATTGCATAACTTGCAACACTCAAAAATAAACTCTCATGAAAACAGTGCCCTCTACGTACCACACACGCCACACGTCAATAAATTGCGGTCAATTCAAAACCAGTCTGTCACAAATGACACAAAATCTTCTACTCCTATACATTGAAGTAACTACACAAAATAGTACAATCAAAATATGAATGATTGATATTCAATGGTTCAAAACTCACTCTTTAGGCGGCATAACATCTTGACGGGAATGTACTTTTGGGATATTCTCTTCCCGCTGGACTGAAATCTGATTTTTTGCCTTTCTTTAGATTGAATAATATGGCTGCTGCATGGTGTCTTCAAAACATCAAATTAATGAGGAAAAAATAATTAATTACAAAAAAAATCAGTTTCATTGAGCACATAATTATAAACATTGTCGATATTTCAATTTAATTGGTACCATTTGCATCATTAGCATTCCTTTCAGTATCCATTCATTCAATAATATACAGTTTATTATTTCTTGGAAGTATGATATTATACAAACTATAATAACTTATTAGTAATTCATTCCAGGGGAAATGAAAGTTAAGTGAGTAGCTGAGTACTGCCCACCACAATAAACCTGGTATACTGGCTTGATGATTACTTAGCCATTTCCATTAATATTATGCAGTGTATACAAAGCATTAAATATAATTTTCACTCTAGTTATTACATGAACATGTATCTTAACTTAATTACATTGCGCATTCATGGATTAAGGCCACCAGACAATGACGCCTAGCTTCATACCTTCATACAGGGGTGAAAGTACTTTCTATTGGAAATGGGTATTGTGTTTAGTAGGTGAGCTTTCTATCCTACTTTTAATTTGTTATTGCCAGTAAAATAATGTCATTTCATATTTTTCTTTATCGAATTAAATATCAAAAGTGGGATGGAACGCTTATTTATTACAGACTAGTTTTGTTCGTGCGTGTTGTATTCTGATTCAACCTTCTTTCACTTTCATTAGTGTTATGTAATATTGTGTTTCTGTTTATTTCAGAAGCAGTCGTGTTTTCAAATTAAGTCACTTATTTTTATTCATTCGAATACCTAAATTCAAAACATGCGTTCTGAAATAAAAACATGATGAGTGCCTCATTCTTTTTTCGAAAGCTTTATTGGTAACATGAAATCATGCTATACATTAGTTCTTGGTGAATTCAACGCATGTAAAAACGATGATTTTGCAATGGGAATTCTTTACGATCATGTTGGCTGCATATTGAAATGGATTACAGTTAGAGGCGGCGCAATGGGGGAGGGACAGGGGATCGCCCCTATTTCATTAAATGTTTTACAGGTGAAAAAGAGGGAAACGGAAAAAATAGAGAGGGGGGGGGGAAAGGGAGAGAGGAGAAAGAAGACAATATGAAAGTAAAAAGTCTGAAATATAATACTATTATGCCCCTATTAAATGACGTCACCCCAAACACACACACACATCAAAATATTTTGGTATGGGGTACGAGGGCGCACAGTCACACCCGCGTAATCTGTATTGGTAGGTCTATTAACAAAAACGCACGTAGTATTGGAGAACAATGCATATAGAGCTAGGAGGAGGGGGGGGGGGGGTAAGTGGATGAAGAAATTTTCACTTTTATTTCCTCGTTTCTTTGTTTCTGTCTTTATTTCTTTAGTTTTATTTACCCATTGTAGTATCTTCAGTAAAAAAATGCCTTACAAGAAAACCATGTTGAACACCACGAAATTAAGTAGAGGCGGGTCCACTGGGTTGATAAACCCTTTCTATCTTGTCACTTTCGTTTGAAAATACCGCCATGGTGGTGAACTTTGATTTGTATTGTTTATGATGTTAATAATGGAAATGATTTTTTTTTTCTTTTTCATTTATTCATATATTTCATTTTTTAGGGGAGAGGGAGGGAGCTGTAATTTGTTTTCTGATCAAGATGACAATGAATTTTTTATGGTCGTGATCATTGTTGATAAATTGTGAAAGAGATTATAATTTGTACATGCTGAATGTATCGTTACCCATTAGCCATGTATACATGTATATACCAACATCCATCTGCATTGTATCGTAAATGAAATTAGAATCGTGTTTCATTAGTACCAACATGACTAGATATTACATCCATACGCCGGCCGCGAGCATGACGAATGGGATTGCAATTAATTAAACATGAATACATCGGAAGCAATAATAAAAGATGCAAAGTTGATCAAAAGGTTTTTTTCAGATTGTTTGAGTCAGGGATGCAGCCGCAATCGAATGAAGATGCGCGGGGGGGGGGGGTAAAGGTTTGTGGATGTAATCTTTGGCAGATTGATCAAAAGTGACTGACTTTAGGGGTGGGGGGGTTAGTGTATGTTGATAGGTGGTAAAACGTCATTTTTCTTTCAGTTGACATAATAAGGGTATTAAAGAGTTACACCGTGTGACCCCGATCTCTGTTTTTAATTGCATTTTTTTATAATTCTTTTCTCCCCCCCCCCCTATTTTGTCTTTATTTGAAAAATAATTATTTTAAAATAATGACGGTCGCTCCTGCTCCTCTATAACGCTGTCCGAGATAGGCTTTTAAGCGTTATTGAAATAACGGAATATCATTTGCTTTAACGCATCAATTGTGTATTGCATTCATCCTATTTGTACAGCATTTTAAATCTACCTCACTGTATACGTATTAAATTGTTATTTCTGTAATTGTTGTTATACGTATTTTTCACAGGAGAAAGGCATTTGAATGCGCTGATTTAACACTGGATAATACTTCCTCAAACACCCCTATTTGTTTTCATTTCTCAAGTTCATGATGAAAATTAATCAAACTTGAGTTGGTTAATTAATAGATGTAATGGAGGGAGGCAGGCTTGTATATAAATATGGTAATTTAGTAGATATAAACAGGATATACCCACATCCTTCTAATTAAGAGGACCCCCATCCTCATCATTAGAGTCATTAAAGTGTAAAAAGAGCTCCAAAACGGGGCAGGAGTTTCCATGGAACTCCATCAAGACTTCTAAACGGTTAAACCCCGACCGTGTACGCCTGGGCGCTTAATTGCTGTGATTGCTGAAAGGAAAGGTTTTTAATTAGCGCAGGTCAGTTTGGAAGCCATATCCGAAGATGATCGACAGGAAACGCTCATCTTCCATAAAACCATAATCATTTTTAGGGTATTTAGCACAACAAAGTCAAAAGGAAGCATATCACATTTTAAAAGAAATTGCGTTAGAATCATTTCTATACCTGCAAGAAACCGTATATTCAGTCACACCAACGCCCGACACCGTTCCAGCACTACCGTGTCCGCTCGTAAAACCGCTTACAACCGCTCCAACAAAGTTTGTCCAACGTTTAATCACCGCCCGTGCAAAGATGACGAAGCTGCGGTGGTCCAGAGTTCAAGATTTATGCGTTGGTCTAGCGGACCCAAGCGTCAACGAACTTGCGTCTAGCGGTGCCAAACTTTGACTGGGCGTTGTTGGAGCGGTGGTGAACTTTGCCGGAGCGGAAAATTGCCCGCTCCTCACCGCTCGCAATATTTCGTGCAGCTCAAATTTTCGGAGCGGTAGGAGGGACCATTAGCGGCTGCTGAGCGTTTACGGCGTTGCCTTAACGGGGGCCGACTTCTATTAAACGGTGGGGAATGGAAACGAGCGGTGATTATTTTTTTTCACCGCTCCAGGAACGCTCCAGCAAATTTCTGGCGGTGTAACCAGGTCTTAAGGGGCTTTCCCTTATTATCGGTGAACGGAACAGCCAACACAAAGGCACCAGGCCCCATCAAGATGTTGCAGGGGATTTCAGTGGTGATGGTGCAGGACTGTACTTGTAGTATATTTCTTTGTCGACTCTATTTATATCTATATTTTGTAGTTGTTATTATGTATAAAACATCTATATCCAGAGGGACTGTTGCTGCACTAGCGCCATGAGCGTACCTGGACGGTGTTTGCGCTCAAATATTATTATTATTATTATTATTATTATCATTATCATTATTATTATTATCATTATCATTATCATCATCATTATTATTATTATTATTATCATTATTATTATTATCATAAGACAAATGATTTATGCACATACCCCTCTAGGATCACACATTCACATTGCTTGGTCAAAGTTATGAATACGCAAGGGTATTTTGTCACATTTAGAGGATTTGAAAGGGAATGGAGATTCCAAGATGAAGATATCCCATGGAACGACCACACCAATTTTGGCTTTTTTAAATGAAACGTCATTTCAGTTTCTTACGTCCTTTCGCAGTTGTATTTAGGAGCAACGAACTCTTGAATGAGTTGGGACGTTACAAGGTGATGAACCATCTAAACCTCTTAAAGGGATGAAGTCTAAAGCTGGGTCAAATTGATTTTACCATCATCAAACCTCCTCTCTAGGTAAATATAATAGATTCTTAAATTGTGTTCCATGGTGTTATTGGTTATATGGGAGGGTAATATTTAAGCATTTCTTTGGTAACATGCTTGAAGAAAAGATTATAATTGCAATAATATCAAGCTTTCAAGCACTAATTGTGCTAAGTTCATATTTGTGCTTGTAATTTGCGGCACTCTGGGGACACCTTCTACAGGTGCGATTTGCACCTCACTGGACAAAAAATAAAACACTGAAAGTTGCACCTACAATAGTGTTTAAGACAGAAACGTTATAAAGTCACACCTGTTGGAAATTATCCCAATGTATAACTGTGCGGCAATTTTTACAGTTACAAAGTTAAAGGGATGGTCCGGGCTGAAAATGTTTATAACTAAATAAATATATTAAAATGCTGAAAATTTCATCAAAATCGGATAACAAATAACAATTTTTTTGAATTTTGAAGTTTATTAATATTTTGTGAAAACAATTATATGCACATAGTCATGAATATTCATTAGGTTGGCTGATGATGTCACATCCACACTTTCTTTTTTTCTTATGTTATTACATTAAGTCATAAATGTTTCATTATTTCATATATGTGTAAATGATATGTCTCCATTATGATGAAATAATTTGCGGCAATAAATAACTAATGCACTTAATAAGTTGTCAATCCAATTGTTTTAGTTCTTGGTAGAAAATTTCTGAATAAACCTAACAAGTTGGGATATGACATCATCAGCCCACCTAATGAACATTCACAAAGACATGCCTCGAACATTTTTTATCGGAATAATGCAAATCTTTAGAATTCAATAACTTCGTTATTTGTAATCCGATTTTGATCAAATTTTCAGCATTTTGCTTTGTGAATTTTACTCTATTTAATGACATATAAATGTCTTTAGCCTAGACCATCCTTTTAAACTATTTCCTTAGTATACACAGGACAAAAAAAAAAAAACGAAACCAATGGAAACATGAAGAACAATATTCGCCTATTTGATCAGGAATATTTGCAAAATTCTTCTTTTAGTTTAGAATTCAAAATACCGTCTTTATCTGTAGTATCGTGTAGTCAGGAATTTCATATCTGGGTTAGATCTCAAGTTTATAGGAGCTTGGCATTCTACCTTAAGTCTTCGTCGATAGAAGAATACCAGACCTTTGAGCTGTGGTCTTCTCAAGAGAGCGGTAGAATGTTCCCATGGTTACCTGTTGATTCCAACAGAAAGTGGAAAAAGGAGGATAAAGTAATGTTGGCGTGCGTTTTCTTAGCCAGTTGACATGGTTGACGTTTCGCGTATATGCTTGATATCATACCGTATTTTGGCGGCGTCAGGAATATTTTGCTGAGGGAATTCTACGAAACTAGGTTAAGAAGGTGTTAGGATGAAAAGGATAGATTTAGGTAGAACGTTCTCCGTTTGACATGAGATAATGAAAGTGAGGGAAGGTGGGATGGTGAAAACATTTTTGGATGGAATAAATATTTAAAAAATCAGAACATGAGATGTTAACATTACATATAAAAAAATAACAATGTTATATTAATATTCACTTTTACAATTTATACTAATTTTCACATATTATATAAATTATTTTTTTATGTAAACACTAGGAAAATTTTTCGATCTCTAGAAATGAAAATTAAGTAAATTATTCCTATATTCTATTCTTTCAAACCAAAACTAAATTCTACTATAACTTCTACTATAAAACAAAAACAAAAGACATTACTTTGCGATACAATGAATATTTCGAACATTTAAAATAATAAAATGAAAGAGAGAGGGGGATTATTAAAAACCAAATGAACAGATTATAGGGGACGATAGGAAATGAAGAAACATGACAACAGGGGAGGAAAGAAGAAAGGGGAGAATGAAAGGAAGATAAAGATTAAAGTGGTAAAAAAGAAATATAATCGATAATCCAGCAGCTATCGCAGTCAACCACCCTGACTATCCCGCCCGCCAGTCACCATTTTATCTATCCCCTAGCACTTCGTTTGGGGGTTAGATACATCCGATGGACCGCCAGCATGAATCAAGTACAGGCCTGGCAGACTAAAAGGTGAAACCACTATCCCTATTAGTGCATATCAATATCCAAAAGAGGGATTAGATGTCATTTATCTGTCAATAAAAGCTCGATCGATGCATCAAGTTTCATATTTTTAACTGATTCACTGAACGAGAAACGAGTGGACGAACGGCCCATTTTGCTTACCCCTGACGTTTTGACGCTTTGCAAACTTATTAAAGGTGAGTGATCTATTCGCTACTAATGCCAGATATTTAACCCTGCGGATTCAAAATGATATGGTTTTCACGGAGAGTTCGCGTGATCTAGCCTGACAGTCGTTTGGCTATTGGTTTAGTGTTTGATCAGTTCTATTAGCCTAGAGCACAACTCGGTACCGGAAAAAAATATCCAGTGAAAAGGAAGGGGGATGTATTATGTTGTGTTGCTTATGATTTTGGTTATTGTTTCATGTTTGGTGTTGTTTGATTGATTGAAAATCTAACCAGTAATCTTAAGTCATGTGTAATGCGAGGAGTCCACTGGACCGTCGCCAGTTTGTGCCAGTCTGCGCCAATGCAAGGCGGCTGGGGCTCATAGTGTCGCCAAAAAGGTGCCTAGTGGCGTGCAATCGCTCAAACTGCTTCCCAACTTGCGCGTGGTGGCGAGTAACTGCGCCAAAAATTTAATTTGGCGAGACGAAAATTTCAAACATTTTGAAATCTTCGTTACGCGCAACATCGTGCCAGTTGGGGACAGTGTGAGCAACTGCATGCCTCTGGACACCATTTCGGCGACGTAGGCGCCACATCAGCCGCTATTCATTGGCGCAAACTGGCGACGGCTCAGTGGACTCCTGGTATAACTTTGCGAGCAGATTTATGAAACACGTAACAGATTCTAATATGTTCTTTTAACCTCTAGGTAGGCATAGACTGATCAAAGATAAAAGAACGCTAGAAGAGAGCGCGAGAGGAGAGTAGGAATGAGAGAAAGGAGGGGGGTAGACAGACATAAAGAAGGAGAGATTCAATACGAAGGAGAGTGGGAAGGGAGACGGTAGTGAAAAACAAACTTGTGTGATTTATTCAATTTTTATTTCTGTCTCCATAACAAGATAAAATAATATTGGACTGTTTCGTTTGCTTAAAGTACACTGTTATTGATGAAACGGGTTTCTAAAAATCAACACTGTTTTTTCTTAAGAGTTAAGTTATTATAGAGCTATTGTTAAGGGTTCTTATGTTTTAGGTTTCTTAAGTTGCCATTATCTGATTCCGTGATGCCATTTTTTTTAATGCTCTGAATGAAAGTGAACGTGTTTCTTGAACCTTTTCAATGAATTTACCCCCTATGTTGCTGATTTTTCAAGCGAATTAGATATCAACTGCCAATTTGGGAACACAAACTCCTCTAAAAGGGAGAGAGGACAAAATGGGTAAATCATTTCGCCTAGCTTTGAGCGAGGAGAAATTAATCAAATTCAATCCACTAAGCATGACTTAAAATTCTCTTTACCCCTTGACGATTGTAGTGCTTCCGAGTTATGACTCGAAGAATTTTAGACCAACCCGCCAACATGGTCAAACTGCCAAAGGAATCTTCAATATCAAGGCTATCCAAATATGGCAAACCCTCTGTCACAACACATGCATATTGTGAGCACGACATTTCATCACGCAATGTTTGCTTAATTTCTTGTTATTCCAGTTTTGTTTCAATGTTCTAGAATCCATACGCAAGTTACCCTAAATAGCTCTCCTTCTCCCCATGTTCCCATCAGCTTCTAACTGCTCTCACGATGCCATCAAGCTGTTTTATGGCGTAATGTTTCACCCCATGCAATACATGCCGTAATACCATTTCAAAATGCCCCTGGGAGGTATTTGATGTGCATGTTGACTTCAAACCATTCTACTTTTACTTTAAGAGGGGAGTCTGGGTTTGCAAGGAGGCACATTTCCTGGGTATTATCAAACAATGGAACACCTTAAAAGAATCCGCGAGCACGGGGTTAAGTAAGAAAGCAAAAGGGTGCAAAATCATAATTTTTCCCTGCGTTGCTTAAAGGGAGCGATATAGCAATGACGTGTTTTTGATGGAGGTTTTGTTGTAGTCTGTTGTTATAATTTTCTTCTTACAGAATGATAACATTCTCCAAGACGTGGAAGGAACCATGATATCTACAAAATATAGTAAAGGATGTCGCCATGTAACGCGCTAAAGTTAATTGCCTCTTTGTCAATTTTCATGTGAAGAATAAATTTTGCTCAAATCTATCGATTGTCAGTTTAAGAAATAGTGAAGGGCATTGCGGTAATACATGTCTCATCATTAGAACGTGTACATCCTTTTATACTTATCAAATCGGTTGCAAGCTGTTGCTTTTTCGACGGTTGAAGTATTATAAGAAATGATTCATGTGAGATTGCATGACAGGTATCAAAAGGTAGATGTCGAGAGCGCTCTGATATTTCATGAATACAATAGCTGAAATGGTTTAAGAGTGAAATACATCATCACTGTGTTCCAGTTGTGCCATGTGAGTAGTATAGAGAGAAATTAATGTTAAACAAAAGAGGAGAATCAAGGAGGAGACGGCTACACAGAGGATTAAGAAAACATTATCCAGAAGAATAAACAAGAGGAAAAGGGAAATAAAGGCAAGGAGGTAAATAAAGAGAAAGGACAAGAAAGAGGAGAGCAGAAGAAGAAGAAAAAAAATGAAGAAGAAGTAGTAGAAGTAGTAGTAGTAGAGGTAGTATAGTAGTAGTAGTAGTAGTCGTAGTAGTAGTAGTAGTAGTAGTAGTAGTAGTAGTAGTAGTAGTAGTAGTATAGTAGTAGTAGTATAGTAGTAGTAGTAGTAGTAGTAGTAGTAGTAGTAGTAGTAGTAGTAGTAGTATTAGTAGTAGAAGATGTAGGAGGAGTAGTGGCAGTAGTAGTATAGTAGTAGTAGTAGTAGAAGTAGTAGTAGTAGTATAGTAGTAGCAGTAGTAGCAGCAGTAGTAGTAGTCACGGGCGTAAATCCCGGGGGGAGATGGGGGATACATCCCCTCCCCCCCCCCCCACACTTTCCGGAGTGGGGGGTGGCATGTACAATCATCCCCCACTTTTCAAGATAGAAAAAAAAATCATCGAATGATTAATACTACTGCATTGGGTGGATTCATCTGTAAAATAATGTAGTCAAAAAGCTTATCTTGCCATAATTTTTCATTCCAAAAATGCAACAATTCTCGCGCGATCGCTCCGCTCCCGCGTTCAACCTACAATAATTTGGCAGTGACAAATCCGTTTAGCTTATTGCAAAGGTTATATCCACTGCATCATGGGAGTTTAGTTATAATGTGATTCCAATGACTTTAAAAAATGATTATAACTTTTATCACAAACGAATTAAAACATCCTTTAAATATACTTCCGTGAATATGGGAAGGGGTCATCTGGTATCTTTGTGGAAGTTGGGATTTTTTCGACGAAAAATGTTTGGCCTACCGTATTCTTCAAATGTATACGATGAGTTACTGATGACATTGATCAAATCAATGCCGTTAATATAGCATTCATCTTTACCATTTATCCATTAACATGGGATTTTAAATCACATTGATTAAAACAACAATTTAATAAATATTTCATAAATGAATTTTGCTCAAAAATTTGAATGTTGCCTCATATCCCAATATAATCTTCAAGATTATTCGAAATCTTTTATTTTCATATGCATTATTGTGATGTTTATACACATTTTGGAAGTTTATATTGTGGCCTGTGATGACCTATGATCATTTCATATGGCACCCTTATTCCTGATAATCATGATTGATTCTTTTCTTCTCATCTCACCTTTGACCAGTGAGCGAATGAGTTTTCATTGGACAAAACTCGACTTTTTAATCCCTATTTGCTCATTTATTATTATTAAGTTTACGTTATTAATGATATCATCCTCTTTTTTTAATGCATATTATTTTACACGACTGAAGCAACTTTTTTAAGGCTCGCTAACTACGCTCACCGCCGCAATTTCTCCAATATTTACACTCTATTGAAAGACGATTTGATAAATAAATCATTATGTTTCTGTTCCTCCAACTATTTGCTCGCTCGCTTCGCTCGCTCGCATTTGGATACTAACTGCAATCCAGTAGTTTACAACACAACAAATCCATTACAATATGATCTTCATTGTGATAGTCCTTCAAGTGAACGATGGTGGTATTATGCACGCAGCTATATACCCCTGTTCATATAGCCCGTGATGTGATTATTACATACCACTTGAAAGAGGTTTGGGGGCAACCTTCTTTCTTCCACCTACTAAAAATTTGCTCGCTCGCTAAGCTCATTCGCCACATTATCCAATAATCACACCTCATGAAATACTATTTTGGTCATCATGTCTTCCAACTACTGAAAATTTGCTTGCTTGCTTCGCTCGCTCGCATTTGGATATTGTCCATAGTGCAGTAGTTTATAACTCAACAAATTCATTATTATAGCCATTTAAAATCCTTAGAGGCCTTTAACTGAAAGATGAAATAATTATATACCCCCGTATACATAGCCTTAGGTGTGGGGGTGCCCCCTAAATTTTTAATTTTCATGTCAATATATTTCGTTCATCCCCCACTGCTTGGACCGGATTTACGCCAGTGTTAGTAGCAGTAGTAGTAGTCAGTGGCGGACCGTGACCCGGAGGAGACAAAGCATTGGAGGGGCACAGCATTGTTCACAAACAATACAGTGCCCCTCCAATGCTTTGTCTCCTCCGGGTCACGGTCCGCCACTGGTAGTAGTAGTAGTAGTAGTAGTAGTAGTAGTAGTAGTAGTAGTAGTAGTAGTAGTAGTAGTAGTAGTAGTAGTAGTAGAAGTAGTAGTAGTAGTAGTAGTACTAATAGTAGATCATCTAGGATTACAATTGGAAAATGTAAAGGATCTAAGGGGACATTACCCCGAAACTGGTCACATTTTCTCTCAAACACAACGCCAAAGGGGGATAACAAATTCAAAAGTTTTTTATGCTTTTGATGAAATAATGGCAGCAATATACGTTGCAAGAATATTATCGACATCATAGAGGGAACGAAGAATGTTACGGATGAGGTGCATGGCAATATGAAATGATATACTGACAGACATACTCTACAACAATGTTAGTTCGACGTAATCCAACGAAGACAAACAAAACTGTCCAAACACATTTAGTTGACGATGTCAATATCAACTCTCGCCCGAAATAGAAAGTTCAATTTCGCCTGTCCACGTTACATTCGAATCAATCAATATTTCCCTTATCTAAGTCTTGAGTTTGTTGGAGAGAAGGGGAGGGAGGGGGGGGGGGGGTTGAAAGATGTTTGACGGAGGGTCATTCTGCTTCAGAAACACGTTAACTTTACGTATGGATTGACCCGATTGGAAACCTCAAGAGGTCATATCATTTTGAAAGTTTTCTTTAATAACCGGTTGTTGCTGGATCTTAAATTTTCATTTCTTAATGTTAGCATGGAGCATCAGATGATCAGGAGACGGTGTAAAAAGTGAATATTAAACAAATTGAAATAGATGTATACGGATATTCCCTGGTCTAAGGTAGAGGGGGGGGGGGCGTTTAACGATGTTGTTTACACCCCCTCCTCTATCTATCAATCTATATATATATATATATCTTTCATTGTCATTTAGGGCCTCAAATATAAGCACAGGTTGCGTTTTCAGAGGTCCTGCATGGCTCATTCATATGTATTTGTCTACTTCATAACTTCTTGATTGTTTTATTTTGCCAAATAAACAGGGCATGGTGGATCAGTGGTAGAGCGTCTGCCTCATGAACGGGAGGTCGTGGGTTCGATCTTCGGCCGAGTCATACCAAAGACTTATAGAAATGGGACCTTCTGCCTTCTTGCTAGGCGCTCAGCATTTAGATTGGAGAAGGGTAATGATAACATATTGTGTTATGCAGGGCCTACAGCAGTTTCCTAACTGAAGTGGCTACCCTGGGTAAATAAAACGGTATTATTATTATTATTGTTATTATTATTAAATTGAATTGAATATGTAATTTGCCCATTCATTCTTTTCTCGAACTTTCTTTCTCTTCATCACATTACACCCTTTCCATTTTTTCTTCATCAATCATGCCAAGTAAATGATACATGGCAGCCTTTATGAAACGAGTGGATCGAACAACCTAAATCCTCCCTTGAAATCTCTGTATATCCACCGTTAGATATTTATGGTATCACCTGCCTAAAAACAAGATCAGACATCGACAACCTTACATTGTTTTTCGGTCGAGGTGGGTGTATAAGACAGTGTTTTTCTGGTTAGGGTATGAAAGGACAACAAGATTCTAGGTTACGTTATTAAAATACGAAATCGAATTGTCCACGCGCTGATCATGAAACCTCTTTCCGTTTCTTTCTCCTCCTTTGTATTATATTTCTCTTTATTTGCTCTCCTTTTCTCTTTTCCTTGGGTCAATTTTCTAGGTTTATTAGCTGGATATTTATTTTGGCCCTAAACTAGTATACACTGCCACTACACGTTTTATTTTCCTCAATTCGAGTAGTATGTCTGTCCAGAGGCGGCTCAACATGTGTAGCAGGGGTGAACGTCCTTATGATTTGTTCTAGTATGGAAAGGGGGGGCGAAAAAATAAGAAGAAAGAATGAAAAAGTATAAAATGAGAGGTCTAGGCCGTGTTTCCTTTTGATTAATAAAACAATAATAAGTCACATATTGGTCGTCTAATCCCTCCTATCAAAATGTTCTGGTACATCCCCTATGTCTGTCTCTCTGTCCGTCTCTTTCTTTTCCTAATCACTGTCTCTGTTTCTGTTCACTGTCTGTCCACCTCTCCTTCAGTGTCTTCCCATATATCTGTTTCTCTCTCATCCACTTACTCGTCGCCGTTATTGTCGTGTCCGCTGTAACAATTTCATTTTTTCATATTTTCCATGTCATTACCGCCCGTCACTCAGTTTCCTTCTGATTTCTAAAGGAAACCTATGAGAAATTATTTCCAAAGTAGTTTTCATCCTGATAATAATCTGTCAAGTGATTCAAAGCTGGACTTTTGACCCAAGGGTATAAACGGTATAAACCGAGTGTTCAAGATGATACTTGAAAGCTTAAGTGCTCTGTTTTCCCAAGTTGGAAGATATATTGGATAGGGTAGGGAACGCAACACTGTCCCATGTCATCAAAACGAAAAGCAAGAACCAAGGAAACAATAAAGATAATTCTCAGCATGATCCTTTGTTCTATCTCCGAGGATATACTGAAACGGATAGAATTCGTTTGCATTCTATACTTTTATTTTTAATCGCGATGAACTTTAGATTCTGATTCAAAACATTTTCTGCTTACACATTTTCCTCATTATTTGCAGTAGTATGTTATTGTGGCAGAGTTATAAGAATTCTGCATATGTTTCTGTAAAATGTGTCTACTTTCTCTAAATGTGTTATGTGATATTCATATTAGTAACTACGTTAGCATCCGATAGTTTTCTGGCATTAGGCACAGTATATGAAACTAAAAGACTGCAAAATTGTCATTATGAATATATTATTCGGCTTTGTAAGCGTGTGGAATAACCGACCCTGCGCAGCATGGATTATTGCTAAACTATTCGTGGCATTAACGTAACCTAAAGGCTGTAAAATTATTTGGATATAAGCATTACGTTTGTCATTAATGGAGGTGGTGATGAGGGGGGGGGGGGGGTATAGGGTGTAGATAGCCATAAAAGTAATCATATCCATGCTTTTCGTTGAACTTTGAGTGTTGAGAGATTGATGCACCATCAAGAAAACTCATGCAAATCTTTTAATCTCCATCTCCGGATATGTTGAGTTATGTAACGCAGAGCTGTATGATTTATTGAAACAGAATTAATTGAGGTATCTTTCATTAGGATGATAATAATAGAAACTGAAGAGCCGGTCTTGACGATGGAAGTTAGTATTTCTGAACATGCTCAAACCGCTCCCCTGACTCACACAAACACCGAATGCTTTCAAATGACATTAAATCGGGTTTGTCATATTCGTTTCTCGTTTGGAAAAGAAGTGTAGCAGCAAGTCAGTATTGATACACTATACCTTCTCCGCAGTGTGAACGTAACCTCTAAATTTTGGATTCTAAATGAAGCAGTTTTGTGGTGATTTATGGACATCTTGTGTGTGACAGTATCTCCAAGTTTGAAAAGCTATCTTTTCATTATGCTTCTTCTCAGCTCTGCAATAAATTCACAAGTAAAAACCTAAACAACCTGACAACGTTGCTGTTGCCGACTGCTTGGTATTTCATCTCGCTCTTCAAATTAATGCCTTGGTTTTATGCCAAGTACCACTACATGTAGGCACCGATTCATACGTTTCTCGGTTTATTAATACCGGGTTTTGTTTTATGTTAGTTGCTAACGTTACTTTATTAGCGATTTTATTACGTCAGGTTTTTTGAAACCTTTTGTTGTTAACATTACGGGTGTAGTTAAAATGGACCAGTACATTAACTTAAGATCTCTAATTTATAAATGAATCTATTTTGAAAATAATAAAATAAAATGAATTTGACAATGATTGTTAAAATGCAATGAAACGATTCAACATGCTTCAAATGAGTTTAAGGATCTCTCTGACACCTTTTCCCCATCCCCTGGTGCACATCAATGTTTTAATCTTCAAAACATGACAATAGCAATAGTAAAACCTGATAAATCATTTATTCCTATTATAGGTATCAATTCCGGTAAGAATAGGTATTGTGAATAGCCATGATACACCACAAGTTGTATCTTAATTGATTTTAGAAGGGTTACTGGTTAGGAAAATAGCGGCACTTGCGCATTGCGATGGATGGGCATGGGGTGTATGAATCAACATGACTAAGACAAACGAAATGTAAGGATTTATCATAGAGATACAAAGAAAAAACAGACTGAGGATAGGAAAGGAGAGAGACAGAGACAGACAGACAAATACTTGGAGAAAAAGGACACACAGGTTGAGAAAAAGAGAGGAAGAGAAAACTCTAACACTCCCATTACTTAGGAATTTCAGTCCCAAGAGAGACCAGATCTGAAGACAGAAAGAATGCAATCAGAGTCTTTACTCATGATCTGTACCAATCCTACGTCATAATCTCTTCCAGTCACAACTCATTCCAGTGTCGCCATTTTTATTGTATTGTATATCTCATGCAATTCGGACAAACTTCCGCAATTCTTGGAAACCATAGCCGCCATGCATCTTTACCTGTATAAATCCTATTACTGCTTAGATCATTAAACCTTAAATCTACCGAACTCACTTCCTTTTTTTAATAGTTTTTTTTTGCCGATATGGGGTACCGTATGAGAAAACAGTGCAATTGTACTGAATATACAGTACCTTCCCTTTTTAATCACCGAAGGCTATGGATATTTCCTTCTCGTTGATAATTAACATGATTGGTCTTGTGTACACATATCCTGTTTTGGGATTGTTCTTATTCAAGAACTACCTTTACAAATTGCATTACCACGTGAAATTTCGTCCTTGCTTATATATAATGCTCTATCCATCACTTTTTTGGCACGAAGAAGAGTATTCATTTCATTTTGAACTCGTTATATATAAAAGAAATTTTAGAAAAGAAAAGGTACGTTAAGCCTCGTTACTTATTTTGAGGTCAGGTATAACAATATTGATTTCATGTGTAAATATGTGTGCTTAAATGCAAGAAAAACTAACTTAAACAAATCATACTATCATTTTTTTTCATCGCAAGTTTAATCATTAGCAACTTTAATGATTTGCAAAGTGATGGAATCGAACCTCATAAGTGTTTTCTTTTTTATATTAAGTTCCAGATATGATGCAAACATACATGTAGCTGAGTACACAATGAGGCAATGGAGCATATATGTTTATTTCTCTTGATATTCTTCTTAATACCATTATTAATTTACAGAATATAATTCCATTTTGATTGAAATACAAACATACATGTAGCTGAGTACACAATGAGGCAATGGAGCATATATATTTATTTCTCTTGATATTCTTCTTAATACCATTATTCATTTACAGAGTATAATTCCATTTTGATTGAAATTAAATTTGCTCCAGTTAATTATCGGTATCACTTGATTACCGGCGAATCATTGATCACCCTTTTTCCATCGGCAATCTCAATTCCAGAACAACGCTATTTCAGAATGGACAATTCTGATTTGTACTCTGTGTGTCAATACACTCTATCCATCTGAGTACACATGACACACACACAGTCGGACTGACAGTCCGTAAATGATTAATGTCTATACACATAACTCCAAACGTTTCTCTTTTTGTTTGCGTATCCGTGGCAAATATGACGTCATAATATTCTAATTTGACTTAATGGTATATCTCACTATGTAAAAGAACATCGTTAAAATCTTTTTTTTTAATCCCCAACTTAATGTAAAACGTTCTCACTGATTAAGGCTAGATTAAGGTTGACTTCTGTGCTTAATACGATTTAATCCAATAAAATTATTAAAACCCATTCAAATTCACCTTTCCCTCAAAGAATATAATAAAATAATTACAATTACAGTTCTTAGAATTCTTATATTACAGATCAATAAATAGCACATTATTGGAAAAGCAACAAATTAGATATTGCAAAAGGACCACCGAGAGCTGCGTAACCTTGAACATTGAATACACTTAATTTATATTTTTCTGGCAACTAGTGAACATATCTTTATTGATAAGTTTTGCAATATTAAAATATGTAACAAGAAATCCCAGTAACTGCCCATTACTAGTATTCGAGGTTACGAAAATGTCAATGTCATTTATTATTACGACGAGGAGAGCGAATTCCAGCTACATGTACTTAATTAAAACTGAACCAATTTCCCAGTAATCAAAATGAAAGATTCATGTTTGGCGGAAAAGATTTACAAGTTCCTAACAAATGTCATTGGGAAATTAAATTTTTACTACTCCCTATAATTCCCCTAAATAACTTGTAAATCCTGACTGTGGGGCGATCGGGGGGTTTCCCCACTGGGATTGTTAGTATGATAATGCAGTTTAAAAAAGGGGGTGGGGCGTTTGGTCCCAAAACCCAATATAGAGACCATAAACCCACGAAATCGCCAAGCATAATCATGACAAACTTACTGTAATTAACTGTTCCTGCCATTGGAGTTGCAGTGCAAATGAACGAGAGAAAGAGATAGAGAGCACTGTGTGTACGTGGGGGTGTGAGGATTTGTGTGTGAGAGAGAGAGAGAAATACAGAGTGTCATCTGAAAGAAGCTGATATCAACATAAAGGTGTAAGTCCTCCAGTTCTTTGTAAAATATTTACAAAACTATTGAAGATTATCCATGCAGATGAACGATAAATCTTTATTCTTCTTCCTTACAGTGACAAAGCAGGTCCCCACTCCTCTCCACCCTATCCAACATACCCATCCCCTCTATCTAAAAAAAATAGCTCGTTATCTCGCAAATCCAGACACAAATAAAATCGCTCATTCAACCCGTTGATTGATTTCGATGTGTAGCCTTCGAGGTAAAAACATGACATCGCAGGCCGAGGCGACCTCTGTAATAGCGCGTAAAGCGACGCCGTCATAATTCTCGAAGCGTTCAATGACCGTAATACTACGGTGCTTTCGTGGCCGATGGGCCTGTTTATAGCAAATAACAACGTTAATAAAGAGCAAGGGTGAGCGAGAGAGGTCCATTGAAAAAAAAAACGCTCCACACGTAATTATCAAAAGGTATAGACTTTTAAGTTCTATCCAAACTTACCTCGAAATAACCATTACGCGATTATGTCAGCATAATGGGGGTTTGTTCTCGTGACGAATTTTATAATAGCCAGGATCGTATGAACTGACTGTCCAACAAATCAGTTAAGAAATCAACACCAAAGGCATTCATCCCGAAAATGAGTTCATATCTACATTAGATGTAAATCTAAAGAATTTTCGATTCGATGTCAGGAATGTCCTATGAAAATTATTGAAATAAATATGCCATACACTAATTCATTAAAAAAAAAATGTAATGTTATTATTATAAACTGGGAGAGATGGTAGGCTACAAACCAACGTACCCATTTTTTGCGTGTGAGTGACTTTATCTATTTCTGAACGATGACATTCATTTGTAAAATTTGCTATTTCAATTACGATATTTTTTTCTGAATGAGTCTTATAATTCTAAAATCTTTTATCTATGATTTACAATATTTATTTCTGAGTTGTCTTTATTTATCAATTATATATATTTCTGGTTAAATAATTTTTATTTCTGATTTATGTACTATTCGTCCAAAGTAATGTATTCATTTTTTAATGTAATATTTCTGAGATACTACTTTTATTTCTGAGGAAGTTAATTTATTTCTAAGAAACAGCAATTTTTTTCCTGAGAGACTGCATTTATATCTGAAAGTCTACATGTATTTCTGAGATACTACATTTATTTCTGAGAGTTTCTTTATGTTTGAGATTGTTAACTGTGGCCCTTTTGGCTGCCCATAGAAAACTATCCTACCCAAAGCTGGATACATTGTTTAACCAATTGTTGTGTGGACAGTACATGCTGCCCAACATTTTAAGAGTGCATACGACGGGGTTCAAGAGTTTACATTAATGAATTTACGTCATGGATGCGCGTCAGATCGATACCAACCTGACTAAAATGAAACAAAATAGGCTTAACTAACTAAAATTAAAATGAAATGTGTTGAACAAATAACAGTCTCTTCCTTTTATTTCTATTGGCTTTCATTGTGAAAGGAAAGCAAAACATTCGAAAATTGAAATATTTGATAACGATTCTAGTAAAGTAATTATCAACATAATTTCTCCTTTTCATGAAAAAGTAGACTGCATGGACACTGATGGACCCCACGACAGAGAGCTGTATAAATACTACTTTTCAATCATAACCTATTTCATTCCTTTTTATACGTTAGTCTCTAACTAATAAAGTACGTTCTCGATATGCAATGGGTTAAAAGAAATATAACCATAGCCTGGAACTGGAATCTTTGAGAACAATGTTTTCAGCTGACAGTCAGTCGGAGCGAAGCCCTGAAGAAAATAACTTATCCTGGTTAGAAAGGTCTAATACTTTGAAAGTCAAGACGCGAAGGGGGTAAACAATAGGGTCCCTCGCTGACCCCAGGGGGTAGAGACCACACATTTCCAATAGGAATTATTTATCCGATTTCACAACACCTTTTCAGAGTGTATGCTCATCAATGATTTAAACACTGCTCTATTTCCAAAGTAAATGGTGTCACCTGATCATGTCCTGTCGATTCACTTTGACATTTAACTTCAATCATTTATTTCTCGGATGACCTCCAGTCTCACACTCTCTTCAGAAAATCCACGAATCTCTAAAATAATGAATTATTCTTTGTGTTTCCTTCTTTTAAAAGCTTCATCCAGCGTGCGAATACCAGATTGTTGTGTCCCATCGGATGCACTTGCAGGCAGTAGAGCAGGGGCGGCGGAGCGAAGTTGAAAGTGGGGGGCACAGGGGAAAAACGGCACTATATTTAATATAGCCGTATGCATAATTCTTTCACAGGGGGCGGCACGAGTAAAATTTTGGGAAAAAAATCGAAAGCGAGGAGCGAAACGACTGTACCCTCGGCCCCCTTCCAGGATCGCCGCCCCTACAGAAGAGACAGTGTACATAGTCTTTAATATCTTGATTGTACAGTTATGAAACATGTGAAATGTTAATGTTAGTGAGTAATTCGTGTTTGAAAAAAATAATTACCACAAATATCCGATTTCTTAAAATATTCGTATGCAACATTTCATCGCATAATATAGATTGCCAAGGAAATATTAAAGTAGGCTTATGAAAGAAGTGGGCGTGTTTTTTTTTTTATAAAGACTTAGGTCAGTGTTACCATTACCTCAGTTGAGAGACAAATCTGTGTGGAATTATTACGTATTTTTGATGAGAGGAACAAACTAATAATATCGCAATTTTGCTATTCACATCACATCAGGTACGAAAACGAAGGACTTCTGTAGATTTTACGGTCGTTACTTTTTGTAATTGACGATTATTTCGACAGTTTAAACCTGTGAAACTTTACTCAGTGGAATTAAAAAGATTGAACCAATTGTATAAAAAGACACTGAAATGAAGAAAACATATTGTGTGTGGGACAGAAAGAGTAAAATGGGCTTTTATAATTTGTAAGAGTAAGTAGCGCCCGAACAAATCAATAAATGCAACGTGGAAAACAATTACCAACATGTTATACAATAAACCCCTGTAGTGCGGGAACGATTTTCATCACAATCATCTTTAATTGCAAAAAATAGTATAATCAACATGATCAATATTATCATTGTTGGCCATGTTTAAAGAAATTTAAATACTTTCAACAAACAGAACAATTCGTTACAAGTTTTTGTCGTCCTGAAACTGTTTGAAAAATAATTTTAGTTTAAAGCGGGGAAAACACTTTTTGGTTCTTCAAATATGAGCGGGTGGGAGTTTATAAAGCTGTTCGTAAGTTAAGAACGACTTAAGAACTGTTGGTGATCCTTTCTAACACGCTAAACCATCGCCAATCAACATTTTGGTGCGTACAATTTACCTCAAGAAAGGATCATCATTCGCTTTGAAAGTCACTCTTAACTTACGAACAGCTTTATGAAATAGCCCCCAAGTATTATAAGCAATGTTTGTGAGAAATATCTTTAATATTTTAACAAAAATGCTTGTAAATATGTTAGTCGTAACAGAGGATCCCATAACGTTTAACAAAACCAATGGCAATCCGCGATGTTATGAATTCAAGTCATTCGTGAAGGGTTATGTACCCTAAGAAAGCTTATATAAATACATTAGTTGTACATGGAGCGGTTTTAAAGAAGGTTAAAAGAAGAATGATGTAACGGATCTATAATTCGCAAACGAAATTATACAACTGGGTAGACTAGCGGGTCTTCATAAAATAACCTCATGTGTTTGTGGTAATGAAGACACTTTACGTGAGCCTCGAATCTGGAGATTTTTAAAATTTGCATGTTAGTCACGCGTTGCTTTTTATGTTCTTGCCCTTGGCGTCCAGGCGTTTAAAGATTCCATCCTCTCATCATCTCCCTGTAATTAAACCTTTCCCGACGTGAAAATTAAAGATGAATGCCCTACTCTCATAGTAACATGAGCGAATGTGTTCCTCTGGTCCGGTCTTACGTCATAGGTATCGATACCGAGGGATCGCATGATCAAGTTGGTGTGAACCAGCCAATCAGAGTATTTAGCGGATCGGAGCGCATGTCTTTTTGATGTAGTACGCTGAACTCACCGTGTTCGGTATACCCCATTGAGCTACATTAAGGATTAATGTCAAGTGTCTGTTTTACGTTTGTTTTGAAATGGAGCTGATGTTCTCTTTACTGTTATCTTTTTCATCACATGATACGAAAGCTTTAATGATTGCGATCTTTGTCAAAAGGATGAATCCTTGAGGCCCGTCGACGAGTGATTCTGGAAGTCATTCTTCAGTACAAAGTAGCATCAACCAGCTATTTGGTACACTTGTGTTTAACAAAATTATACTCCTATCCTGCTAAATATTCACTATCAGCAAAATCAGCAAACGAACAGAACGATCAGAATATGAATCTCCATACTATTTTACTTGAGAGGGTGTTGAGAAAAAGAACAATTATTGCGGAACACAATGATCAGGAAGGATAACAACTTTGTAAACTGTGGCTTCAGGATTATTTCGTTATAGCAAAGGTCTTATTCCATGCACGGTTGACACCTGTACATCATCCCTAACAATAAATGTACTACAAATACGTCAAAGTTAAATATATTACCATTCGCTCTGTCGAAATACCTTTTCTGTATCAAAAAGAAAACAAATGATAAGTAGGGGCGAAATGAGATTGATTTAAACTGGCCTTCAGAAGAAATGATCAAAATTGTTGGTAATGTTTTTTTCAGCAATTTTCAGATCCAACACAGAAACTGCGTCACAAGAACCGACTATAAGAATGGATCAATGTCATTTTTAAATTTGCGCTCCCATATTCAAGTACCAATTGGGCGTTTGGAAATCTAAAAAATTAAACAATGACATAGGTTTGCCACCGACATCCATTGCCGTCAGTCTAGAGGATGATAATTTGTGTTTCGGGGATCAATTGTTGCTTCCCCCAAATACAAAAGATGATCCTCTGCGCTAACGACCATGCCGACATCATGAATAGGTATATTCTATCTCGTTTACTCAATTCAATTCAATTCAATTTCATTTTATTGTCTACATGCACGGAAATTGGTTTTGCTCACATTACAAAACATTTGTAATAAAACATACAACGAGCGTAGATACAGTGATACAAAATGCAGTTGAAAGTGACAAATACAAGGGAAATTCTTCAGACAATCTTAAAGTTTTTCCAATAAAAGATGTAAAAAGTAAAGACGATAAGTAATGAACTTCGTCCAGGTAGAATAGCATCTTGGAAATCATTACAATATTCCAGTTTTCGATCTGTAAGTCATATCAGCCTAGTTTCAGCTCATGCAGGCATATGTCTAAATATTAGACTCACCAATCCTTTAAAGCATTTATGTCAGACAGTAGTTTTTGACACCCGAGCTGTAGCCGACATTGAAGCCAACCATCAAGTTTCTTGGTGAGTCATCAACCTTATAACCGATCGCCCCCGGTAGACATCAGTGCCAACAAGTGGTGTAGCGCTATGCGGAGAGGGGGGGGGGGGGGGGGGGGGCTGTCAGCCATTCATCCCTGTTCTTTTTATTTTTTTTAAATGTGAAACATATTAAGTGAAACATGCTGTTAAATTAGGGGTGTGATTTTCTTCGCAGTGAGGCATCCTTTTCTCAGTACTCCCTCCCCGTTTAGTCTTATTCTTATCTTTCTTTTTTTTTCCTATCGCTCTTGTCCCCTCTCCCTCTCTTCCGCACGCACACACACACACACACCCTCTCACACAAGCACACCTCACCCTGAAACATACACACACATACACAACCTATCTCTCTCTCTCTATCTCTCTTAATTTTATTTCTCGTTCTCTCCGTCTATTTATCTTTCTGTAACATTTTTATTATTATTATTATTATTATTCATGATTATCACATTATGACATTTTTGAGTCAATAATAATTGAACTCATCATGTGGTATGCGCTAAATAAATTGATCGTTATTCTTCATTATTGAAGTTGAAAAATTTAGGGGGCGCTTTTTGCTACCCTTTCTATCGCTTTACCAATTAAAAATGTTGAACTTGAATACATTTTATCCAAGTACTTAAATACTGAATATAATCATCAATGAAAATATAGATTTTTTCTCCATCATGTCTCAAAATGCCGAAAACGGACTTATACTCCACCCGCAGTTTTGCCCCTCTTATCATTCTGGAGTTGCCATTCAGTGCCCTGAGCACCCTCAAAGACAAGCTCGATTTCACTTTTAATCACATGCATGTCGTGCAAATTTTCCTTAACGTTCTGTTTTCAATGACGATATCCCGTCAGCGAGTCATTAAGCCAGCTTTCACCAAGTCAGAAATATTTCTCGATCAGGTTATGTTTCCTCGTGATTTAACATTCTCTAAGGGAATCATTTTCATGGTTTGGTGAGCTAAGTCATTTTTATTATTCCTTTGATTTATAATGATTTCTTCAGAGAGCGTCTTAGCCTACCCCCTGGCGCTGATAACCATACGGTCACACCAATGGAAGCGACTATTACGATATGTCATTCAGAATAACCTTATTATTTCAATCGATCTGTATAGTCGAATTATTTGATATGACTGTAGCATAGAACCCGTAAGCCATTCAATTTACAGCTGTGACTTAGAATACTAAATACTCAAGTTTAAAGGAAATAAATCATGGTGAATATAAATCAAAAAATATCTAGATGAAAAATATTATATTCAATCATTTTTCATATTTCTGAAAAAATATTTATTTAAGGAATTAATATGAATGATATACAACTGACCAATATTAAATCATTATTCATCGGTGCTGTATACTTTATCTGACACAGTGTTGTACATACGGGGGGCCCTTGGGGGCGTTTGCCTCCCCCCCAAAAAAAATTGCACGACCGAGAAAAAACAGACAAAAGGAAAGAGAGAAGGGTGAAATATGATATTATATCGAAATCTATCACAATATTGGATCCTTGTAAAACAAATTGTAAAAAATTTTGCTCGCTCGCGTGGAACTTTTTTATAATAAAGTTTGGCCGATACGCCATATCTGGCCCCCTTAAAATTATTGACTCATTACACCACTGATCTGTCATTCCTCATTTTGTAATCAGCATGCAGTTTTATGTTCTTGTATTTCAAAACAAAATATATCGATGCATATTATAAACATTCAATATTGGAGTTGGCGCAATACTGAAGTGATTGCAATGAGAAGAAAACGCATTATTCTTCTTTCATTGCGTTGTCACTGACTGACACATAAAGATTCCATGTGTCGGGAGTTATATAACAATCTTGATTTAATTTCTTCGATCTTTAAATCCATATGTCTGGTCCACCGAAAACCAGGTGTTCATTCATTCTTATTCTGTAAATTGGCTATATGGGCTTGGTTCTTGAAACATTATTTGCAAAGATCATATTTGCTGATGCCAATTGATGCACTATTATGACTATGGTAATGTCAATGACGTGGCTATTGTAAAACTATTAGAAAGCCTAGTGGAAACCGTTATTTATAACATATAGGTCATGGTAAAATCTATTAGCCATTTTTATTTCCAAGTTATGAACTATGAGTCAATATGTTGATCACAAATTAGATACAGTTGCCTCAGTTGATGATAAATCGGCGTTGCTATCGGATGCCCTTGTAAAGATTTTTTTTCGTGAACCCGTGTCCATGTCGCTGTCTTGTGATCACTGGACAAAATACGAAAATCATGGAGATATGTATTATTATATCCCCCGTTAACAATAAGTATATCCACCATGCGTCTCTGCATGGTCGCCTGAAGATTAATCATATAAACATGATAAATGTGAGTTATAAAGAAATAACGCCTCTCTTTGATCCTGTTGGGAGTCCAGTGATCGCACGACTGCAGCAATTAGAAGATGTGTTACCTGGTGAGGTTCACAGCAGTGGCTGGATGCTATGCTATAAGATGAAACATCGGAAGAACTGTGAACTCGCATCACAGGCCTACTGAAAGGAATGCTCCTGGCTTAAAATAATATGATTTAAACAGATGAAGAAAATCAAACAAACAAAACACTGAAAATTTGATCAAAATTGGACAAGGAATAACAAAGTTATGGCATTTTAAAGATATTTGCATTAAGGAGAGACATTGTTTACACATGTATGAAAATATGAAACAATTATGATTTCCTTTAATAACATAAGAAAAAAGAAAGTGGGGATGTGACATCATCAGCCCACCTAATGGATATTCATAATGATGTGCATATAAATAATTTCACAAAATATATATTGCTAAACTTTAAAATTCAATAGCTTTGTTACTGTTATCCAATTTTTAAGAAATTTCAGCATATTGATCTGTGAATTTTTACTCTATTTATCTAGATATAAATATATTTCAGCCCGGAGCATCCCTTTATTTATTACATCAAAGCTTATATCGTAAGAAAGCTTTCGTGTTTTTGTTTCATCTACTATAAACAGACTTCACTGTAAAAATTTTCTTCATACCACAATATTTCAAAGAGCCTAGCATTCTTCAAGCAAACTTGTTTTAACATTGACAATAAAAATAACGATTATGTATAGACTGGTAAAATTACGAAAAACTAGATGATAATATGGAGTAGTAATTTTGCCTTTGTAATGTTTCTACATGAGCGAAGGGAAATTTCGCCGATTCATTTGTCCATATTATTTGTTGCATTTTTTTCCCATGCGAGTCTGCTAGAGACCTACCTGTAATCACTCTAGGATTCATAAACCTACTGCTCACAGATCCATTCAACCACAGCATGCTTGTGATCAAGTTTAGTTGGCGTTGCAGCTGACGACCAGTTGCGTGCATATTAGCAAAATGTCAAAATTATTTGCCTTACATTGTTCTTAATACTTCAAATTTTAAAGAAAATGAAAAATGCTATAAAATTCATTTGACATTGCCATATCCGGTTTTTCATTTTTCCAATGCCAGCGAATTGAATTGAATTGAATTTATTCAAACCAGACAAACCAAAAAAAAAATCAGGAGTGCAAAGTACAAATAAATGGTTACATAATAAAGAACTAAAATTGACAGGTTTGGGACCCCAATGAAGCACAGCTTGTAATCTGGGGCCCCTGCATATGACATTTTACTCGAATATGAAATAACTATGAGAGAAAAGTATTTACAAGGTATTAATATAAAGATCACAACAGAAACATTACCCACACGCACCCATACGTATGCTCACCCTCACACAGACACACACATTCACATTCCAAACATGTCGATCCCAGGTGCAACTAATAACTGGTCTTAAATTGATCAAATACGTATTTATGACATAAACCGAGACAGGAACAATCAACGATTACGACAATCAACACACGGTTTATATATTTTTAAAGCAATTTGTCAAAATCACCAAATAGCTAAGTTGTGCGGAACATTTTAATCCCCGAAATACGTCATCGATAATAACTCTATGAGAGCTCGACATTTATTTTTACTTCACCGTAGCGACCTCCATCTAAATAGTTAACTTACATTTAAAATTATGTAGATTTCTGCATAATGTAGGCCTAATCATGCGTAGCCCCCCCCCCCCCCGCCCCCCCCCCAAAAAAAAAACACTCTGCTTAGCTTCAAGACTTTGTTAACAGGTATACGACAGCTATTGTTGATGATGACTGAAGGAAAGAAAACAAAAGTACGAAAATTCACCCCAAGTCCACATTGAAAGCGTTTGATGAAAAGAATAATCAGACGCTTTGCACCAGCAGATGTTATAAACTATTAGAAACCATTTCATGTTATTGAAATATGGCTGAGAATAAATTAATCAGTGAAAAATTACAAATAAACCTTGTAATAAAACGACCAATAATATGAAGAAAAAGTTGTCATCAAGATCAGCGCGACAGGCCCAAACTTTTCCTGCCATCTAATTCATGTTTTATCTTAATTTCAACTTACACCATGTAGGGCCTACTCTGAAACGATAATGTTGCCAAAATTTGAAAGATCTGTCGACACCCAGTAGAGTTCACAACGCGGAAAATTAAACTTAGGACTGTTGCAAGAAAGAGCTACGTTTAAATGAAACTAAAAACATAAGAAAATAAGGCGCAAGTTGCTAAAACGCGCGACTTTGATCGGTTGGAAATGAGGTTGCGATTGAATTTTGGGATTGCGTTTGATTGTGATAATCTCTGCAACGGGCCCCAGAACAAACTAGAGAATGGGATTAATTTGCATATCTCAACCTTCCTCTACTACAGTTTGGAGAAAGTCGTTGAACTTTGATGACGAAATTAAATTTTCGCGGTGCATTTTCTTTCCCCTTAATTAACCAAACTTGATACTAAGTGCCGTAAGTCAATCCATACATTATCGAAGATTCCGGCGAAGTTTGATTTTAAAATCACAGGTGTTGATTTGATATCGGGGAGTAGTTTAACTGCAGAGAAGAGAAATAAAAATCGATGATAGTTTGTTGACAGAATATTTCCATTGCCATTTTGTCATCTTGGGGCAATATGGGACACTCTTATTCTAATATCAATCTTAAAGAGGAAGCCCCGGAAGACCATCATCCCTGAAGATGCAGAAAGAGAAGGAAGTATCATTGAGTTGAAGAATAGAAGGGGGTGCGGGCTTACGTTCCACAGGCATTGCTTTTGCCTTGGCCTGCATCACATGTTCTTTGTATCAGGACGACTATATGAATATGTAGGCATATCTTAGTACACTAGGAAGCAGCGATAATCGATTAGTCCGCAAAATCAAGAGCAGTTATATGAATATTTCGTATTCTCCTTACCATGCTTACGTTACCAACTGCTGGTTGCCTGGGTAAGGAATAGACCAACTCAATGGCTATGATCCATAAATCTTCCTTCCCACACCTAAGTTTCAAAGTAAATCTTATACAATATAGATTTATTCATATTGAATTAAGGACACAAATGACAATATCAACATCACAATCTTATACATTTACATAGAATTTTAAAAGAAAAATGTTATCATATTGGGTGCTGATAATCAAATAATGAAGAAGATATGTATCAATAATGAAAAAGTAATAGAATATGAAGAAAGGACATCAACAAACATCACCAGTTTAAAATATATATAAAAAGTAAGATTCACATAAAGGTTGTCACGAAAGCTCATAACATTACACTGTTTATAAAGTTCAAATCAATTGACCTTGTATGAGTACTCGACATAGCACTCCATCAGTATTCAAATCGACAGCTTCCGTGAAACTTATCTGTGTTGTACTGGTGGTCTTCGAACATACTTTCCTGCCGAGAAAATGATATGATTTCATGCATACCTACATACATTTCTTATGTGTGTGTTTACTCTTCGTAGACTTTTGTCAAACCTTTATCAAACATGCGCTGGATGAGATCAATGTTTAATAATCATTTCCACTTAAAAAAATGTTTCAGTCTTGATCTAAGTAAAATATATGTGTCTTCTTAATTCGTTAAGTGAAATAATCTAATTCGATATATTTTTCATTGAAATCGGAATACGCAATTGCCTTTTTGTTTGAGGAGGCTAAAGTCAGTATTTTGCTAAAATACTTTATCGAAATCATGCCAGCTCATACCTCAAATACAGTGCCTCTCTGATTTTAAGTTTCACTTTTGCTGCTCGGAGAGCTGAGAATTTCCCGCTCAGTTTATTTACCTCGTGTCTCAGAAAGACGATTTGAGATGAGCACCTAATAGGGGATCCCGTCTTACAAAGAGTTTCGATTGATCCGATCAGCCTCAACTATTTTCCTGCAGAAAATCTGCACTAAGTCTTTTTTTTTCTTTTGTAAACGAAGAGAAGCAAACTGAGTGGTCAAGACAGCTATGAATGTAAAAGAATGCATAATATCTAGTAAACGTTTTGAAAGAACATGTTTTTATACATTGGCGTTGCCGGCTTTCCATAATTGTGGTTGATCGGATCATTCGCAACTCTTTGCAAGACGGCGCCTAGATATAATACCCAGGTTGTTGTGGTTCTTGTGTGTGTTTTTATAGAAGTCCACACATTTAATTGGTATTCATAATGCATATAGCATTTTCATTTGTTTGATGTACGATGAAACAAGAATGTGGATAAAATGCCTTGCTGAAGTGCATAAGTGCCGTGCCGGGCATCGAACCTATACGATCCTCGGATCTCTAATGAAGCACCGCGCCTTATCTAGACCCGCTCAGCCACGGTTTGTCCATCTATATCGATATCCAGGAAAATCGATATACGGCGAGTGGACGCTTCCGCTCTCACACCTAAAGGGGATGGGGGCACATGTTGCCCTAAATAGGGATTATTCCAACTATCCAACTATTCTAGCTGCAAGTTGATAAGGGAAGTGATCTTCATATACATGACCTTGAGGGCCTTCATATGGATTCACCCAAGGTCAAATTCTTGAGCTCTCTATTATGCATGCTCTCGTGGCATTAATATTGCTTTCAGAACAAAAATCTGCCGGTGATTTTCTTTCCATGAAATGGAGAGCGGCGTGCTTTGGGATATGTACTAATTATGCTTTCTC
Organism: Lytechinus pictus; assembly: GCF_037042905.1. Classification (NCBI taxonomy): domain Eukaryota; kingdom Metazoa; phylum Echinodermata; class Echinoidea; order Temnopleuroida; family Toxopneustidae; genus Lytechinus; species Lytechinus pictus. The sequence goes on along the minus strand of NC_087255.1, from coordinate 34,220,865 downwards.
TCCGTTAGTTTGTAACAAGAGATATATTGCTTTGTTGCCATCACATCCCCTTGAATATACATGATTATATGTTAGGAGGAAAACCACTTATTGTATTTATTTGGTACCAACAGAAACTTATTTTGATATTTCTTTCATCTTTATGAGATTTGTTGATGAGAGAAATAAGAGTTAATCTTGCCAGTGCAGCATGATCTCAATTTCTGTATCGGAACTTTTTTCAATAAGCCTGGTGAATATGTCAAGGTACATCTATGATTAGAGGAGATATTTGTCTCCATGTCTATACTATATATCCTTTTTTTCAAATAGAAATTTACTTTGCTTCAAAGTAACGATGGCATGTATTGTAAGTACTCATCATTAAAAAAAAAACGCTTACTATACAGTATGCAGAAAATTAATGGACAACCTCTAATAGCAACCCAGACGAATCCCAAGTACAAACCACCACATGGACTCTATCTAGGGAATGTTGAATCTTGACAAACCTTCCGTATTGAGGACATCACAAATACATCACTTAATTTGCTATGTAAAAAGGAACAACACGTAGGGAATACAACACCACCACTTAAGAGATTGTCGACACCCACTATGCTTGAATCAATTCCAATCGATCTTGCGGTTCAATGAATAAATCTCTTGCTTAAAAGCCATGCAAACCGTGCCCCTGTGGTCAAAAGGTCAGATATATTACGTTCTCAAAAACCGGCACGTGGGACTAAGCCTTATTTTTGGACACCGGACGATTTAGTACCCTCAGTGGTATTGATTTCTAGTGGTCGTTAGAGGTGTTTTCCCATGTTGATACCAGTATTATATCGTATTATCATTATAACGGGCAGCCATCTCGGCGACAGCTTATCACCACCCTCTTACGTTGCCTCTGCTTTAACATTAATCATAAAATGTTATTTCATTCTATTATTCCCTTGTACTGATTTTTTTTTTACAATAGAGTAATCAATCGAAGCCATTCCCTTGCTGTTTAACATGTTTAAGTTTTAATGAAATATTTATCGGCCTCCTTTTAAAGCTAAATACAGTGTCTTGTTTGCGCTCCTCACAATATTTAACCCTTGACATTTTCATTTATAATCTTTCTTCCATCCTAATTTTCCCTTTTTATTCTAAATTTACTTTGAAATAGTCAGATTCTATGGAATTTGTTAAACAAATATTGTTTTTACTGAATGATCAGCATAATTAAGTAAACATTTTTTAAGTAAGTGAAAGATAAAGTAACATTTTATTACCAACTAATCACCGATTAATTACACACGTGTACATGAGAGATGGTGTAAAGCTGACTTGTCCCCGTATAAACACAAAGTGCATTATCCTTTTCTAATTGAAATACGATTGTTAGGATAATTGTGATCGTTTTAGATAATTTAACCCAAGAGCTTGTTGAGACAGTCTTGCTTGATACAACGACTAAGGAAACGGAAGGAGCTCACCTCTGCTAAATCTTATCAGAGAAGTGGGAGTTGATCTTAGAAAGAGACGGGGAGATGAGAGTAGGTTAGAGTAATCTAATGGAAGAAATTGACAGATGAGTTGACTACGTGGAAGGAGTGAAGAAATAAAGTGGAAGAAAGAGAGAGAAATGGAAGAAGGGTAGAATGTTTAAGCAGTGTAATATCGCTCTGATATAAACAGTATAAGTACATAAATGAAAGCGTTAACTCATTAAACCATCTGTCAATTGTCAATGGATTAGCCGATTGCCAACTGGAACCCGATGATCCCTGTACAAAAACTATTGGAATCAGAAAATTCGGTTGTCAACGGGTTAAGTTCGATTTACTCATCAAAGGTAGATGTGAACCTACTACACACTTATTCTCCCTCCCTCTCTCGATCTTTCTCTTTGTTGCTTTCTTCTGTGTCTCTCTCTGTCCCTTTCTCTCCCCCTCTTTGTTTTATGTTTATCGCTTGCTTCTGTCTCTACATCCCTGCTTGTCTGCCTGTCTCCCACTCCCTCTCTCTCTCTCTCTCTCTCTGTTACCCAATCTGTATGTTTCTCCCCCCCCCCCCTTCCTCCCTCTACCTTCTCTTTCTTTATTCTCTTGGCATGGCTCTTCCGAAATCTTGCCCTCGTCAGCGCATCTCAATTTTCTCTCCTCTAACTCTTGAGCACCGATTGGCTCACGTTTCTCTCATCCCAAGACCCCCTGCATTGCACCAGGCAGCTGCAGACGACACAATGGTTTGGGGTCACGTGACCCCAGTCAATCAATCCGGTGCAAGTTTAAAAGCTGTTGACGCTTGCTCATACAGATAAGGGGAAATGTACCCCTGTCCATGCTTAATAAACAAAGAGAGAGAGAGAATAAAGACTTGAAGGGGTTAAATGTATACTAGTCTAGTGGATAGGTATGGTAGGATATATAAACAAATAGTAATATGAATTTTATTACCCATGCTATCTGCATCAGCTTAGAGCTATTCTTTCATACTTTCTTCCCCATTTCAGTGGCCGCGGAAGCGAGGGGGGGGGGGGGGGTTCCAAAACCGTGTACAAAAACGTAAAAATGACCATAGGATTGTGATTTTTTGCATGGTCAGCCCCCCCCCTCACTTATGGCTCAGCCCCCCCCCCCCCCACTTTGAAAACCGTTCCGCGGCCTCTGCATTCCTGGTGGGTGTTTCATAAAGCTGTTCGTAAAGTTACGCACAACTTTACGCACGACTGGAACATGTTCTTAGGTCATAACTCAATTACATAGGGATATCACATAGCACAAGAAAGGATCACCAGTCGTGCGTAAAGTCATTCGTATCTTACGTACAGCTTTATGAAACACCCACCTGGAGAGATAGATAGATAGATATATAGATAGATAGATAGATAGATAGATAGATAGATAGATAGATAGATAGATAGATAGATAGATAGATAGATAGATAGATAGATAGATAGATAGATAGATAGATAGATAGATAGAACAATAGAAAACTTGGGAGGAAAAACTTTTGACATAATAAAAGAAATATCACTATTGTAGGGGTGAAATTGCCCCAAAACATCCCTCCCCAAAATACTCCAGAAATAGGAAGTGAATAAGATTGAGTTGAAGGGAGGGGGTAGGTCGGGGCTATTTCTTTTGAGTGATTTGTAAACACGGTTGATGATGCCCGGCCGAACGTTTATCCGCCTCGTTGGGATTTCAAGTGATCGACGTTCGCTCAAGCCATCGATGAGAGAAACGTATAGAGAAATCTTAGAGGACTTGGCGCGTTTCACAGGGAGAATTGGACTCTTGGTCTCACGCGGACCACGCTTTCTACGGATCGATTCAATGCGTTGAGATGTCATAGAAGTGGTCTCTCGCCACCCTTCCCCTCCCTCTTTCTGTCTTTCTCGAAGCCCCCCTCTCCCCTTTCTATTTTATTTTGCCCGCTATTACTTTTTTTGTTTAGTTCTTCATGGTAGATCATCTTGTGTCTTGGTCATCCTGAATTCCTCCCTTATAATTCCGACGACTTATCGTTTATTATTCTTATCCGATTTCGCTGTCACTTTTCTTCATCTTTCTTTCTTTCTTTCTTTCTTTCTTCCTTTCTTTGCAAGACCATCAACGTTCTCCTTCTGCCTTTTCAAATCTTACTTCCTCTTCCGCTCTCTTCCCTTTTCTTTAAATTTCCACCTCTCTCTTCCTCTTAATAAAAACAGGTATTACTAATACTTCCTTTGTTATTTGGCCATCTTGGCAATAAAACATTTTCTTAACAAGGCACGGAATTTCATAGAAAACCAAGAAAATAACCGACTCCAGATTAAATAAACTGTCGACGAACTTGTTCGGAGATATTGAGGCCGAATACACAACGCACTCGACTTGAGTACCCGAGGTCCGTAAAATTCGAATCCCACCTCGACCAAACATTTATTTTTTATGGTAAATATTTTTTATACGAACATGATTCTTGAACGCCTAATACCAAACATTAACATGAACATGTTCGGCTAGATTAAATGAATGAACGTTTCCTTAGTCGCCATGGTATGGCCTGCTTACTGTGATTGTCCCATCCAGGATACACGGTGACATTAGAAAATGTTATGAAGGTCGTTTGTCTATTGAATTAAGCAATATGTAGTTGGAGACGATGTCATGCGAAGCTATTCCAGATGTAATTTATGACCTATTACTACGATCGTGAAACCAATAGAACTATGATTCATGTTGTGTGATGATGATTATTAAAATAAAGCGTCCAATCTCAGTGTCCTAAGATAAACGTATTGTCAGATCATATCGAAGTCTATACAGCAGGCTCTTTACTGGTACAGGAAGATTTTTTTTTACCTTAAGTTTTAAACAAAACTAAGTCTATATCAGGCTTAAGCCAAAAGGTAACCAAAATAATAATATAAATTATTTACAATTTTTATAATCATGGCGACTTGTTGCTATCATTGCAATTTTAAAGCGATTGTCTTAAGTTTAATTATTAAAGGTTCAAAACCTCACTCGTCCATTTATCTGTATTATTTGCATCTTTCAATCATCCCGCTAATCTTAGTCCCCTTGTGCTAACCTATTATTAGAACAATTCTATATTGATATATTTCCCCCACTGATAATGGGTCCAAATAATAATTTAGGTTTTTAAACAAATCTCTGTAGGTTTGTGAAAAGTCTTCAATGTCCCTCGTCCTATTTCTTCAGTTGCTCGAATATTTCGATCTGAGAGTTCTATTTCTAGATCCTGCTTGCTTAAAACCACCACGATGGCTTAACCATTGCATTGAGATCTCTCTTTCTCGAGTTTCGCAATCGTCGCACGTCCCAAACATTGAAGTATCGTTTGCTATTACATCTTCAAACTGACAGACGGTAGGAATTAAAAACGTATAGGACCGATAGCAATGTATCTAGTAAGACTGCAATCGATACCTAGCTTTTGAACCTTTCCGTTTTAATTGCATTGTGGGCCATGACAGATTGCGGACGAGGGGTGTAGCCTGAAGCACACACTTTGTGAGGAGTACAACCTGGGGCACAGGAATTCGTGCACAGCATAATAATCTCCCAAATCAATTTGTTAGATCTTTCATTTTGTTTTCCTTTCACACATGAAATCCTAATTTGAGATATTAAAATACAAGTGTAGCGTGCAGGGAATTATCGGAGGAACATTAATGCAAAGACAATTAGAGTTGCACAGGGCATACAGAAGGCCTTTATACTATTTCTTGTTTTTACTTTGACGGTCACTATAGATTTTTTTGTAGGCAAGGGCTCGAACCTATACAGCCTCAATATTGATAACACGAACTTTAACTATACAGTGCGTATCAAAAAATACGTTTACACTTAGAAAAAAATCCTTATAAGATGATATATTTGTAATATCCTTAAGCTTTTTTCCATATCTATACATTGGTAGAAGTCTCTTTAATCGAATGACGATATAACTGATGAAAAATGTTTCCGTTTGAGTGAGCATCACTCACTTTCGAAAAGTTTGTGAAAAATTATTTGTGCAGAAATCGGAAATAGTTATTTGGATTAAAGTAAGCGTTAATCATGAAGAGCACACATGGACTTTGGCTAAGAAAAATGATCAGGCGAGAAGTATGCAAATGTCATTATTCAATATAATATTGTGAATTGAATTTATTGGAACATCATTGACATCTGTATTCTGTTTAAAATAAAAATACAAAGTAATACAATATTGAAAAAAAATAGAACAACGAACTAAGGTGAAATTAAGCAAGTATTATGGTGAATATAGAACAAGATGGATAAGGACGGGCCGGAGACAAATTAATGATCATCAATGATGCATTTTGTGCAGTTTAAAAATGTGTGAAAAAAAACATTTTCTTTTGAAAACTTACGCTTGTCTAAGTAATATGGATCTACATGATGGAAAACACAATTTGGGTTGAAATAAAACGTACAATGACAGAAAATATTAAATCATATCAACCCAAGCGAGAAGACGTGACTCTTGAAATCTGATAAACATGACAAAAAGCGGATCAACTGCAGAGAGGACATCATATAGACTAAAAGAAAACTCTCTACATCATGATTGTGTAGCCATGCACGGGATACGGTTTCCACCTGATAACAATATTTGTACAGGTACAAATCGGGTAAGGTATCGTTTTCATATTAAATCAGACAGGCCCTTTTCGGCTTAGTTGTTTGATGGTCAATAGTTTTTATAATAAATCACTTTATTCAGTTGGATATACAAAAATTATAAACCGAATGTTGAATACAGAGGAACATTTGGGGTTTCCATAATCTGCATTTAAAAGTATTTTTATCATTTCGCCATCTTCCCCATTATACTCACCATCTGAATTTTATTTCTTATTATTCACAATCACCCTCATTATAATTATGATTATCTCATTATAATTACCATTAGCAGTGTTGTTATTACTATTTATGTTATTAGTTAGATGAATCATATATGTTTTGTTATGATCGTAATAGTAAGTATTATCATTGCAATAGTTGTTAATATAATAACCAATACTGTTTTTCTTGCTATCATAGTCACTGTCATAATTATATTTTATTACCATGATTGCTCCTTTTGCAATGACTTATCTTAAATGTATTCGTGTATTTCTTCGGTGACAACTTCTTATTGATTTATTTCCAAAGTTCACTGCTTTGCCGGGTCTCAAAGCCATAAGTGATGTAATTTTTGTTCATGTCACAGCAAATCTTTCTTGTTTTGTATGTCATTTTTTCCCTTTTATTATCACTCTGATCTATTTAACCATTTTTATAGTTGTATTTTTACATCATAAATATTAATCTCATTCCTAACATGATGATAAAAATAATGAAAATTCTTTTTAATATTTGAGTAAAAATGTCGTTCAAATGAAATGAATCAAATTGATCAAATGACATCGACAAAACATATCAAAAGAAAGAATATATGGTAACTGGACATCAACAGTCACTTTGATAAAACAAAAATATAATTGAATGATTATGAGAACTTTCCTCAACTTTGTTTTATTCTCAGGAAAAGGATAATCCAAAGATATCTCTTTACTTCCAGACAATATTCCGGCAGACCCGCATTTCTCCTGCCACTTTCACGTTTCTCAATGCATATTTTTGCGAAGGATCACAGACATCCAACAGGCCACTATTTTTTATAGATACATAGATGTCGTGGTGAGTGGGTGTCGCCCCCTTCTTCCCATCCCATAACAGATGGGGTCTCAAGGGGCTACCTCTATCCACCGCGATGTTTGTCATCTCTGGTCCATTTGCATCAACATGCTTATTTGCCCCGCAAAGTTGATTATTTACAGCACCCTGAACAATCTTTGGCCCTGTGAGGCCTGCCGTTATGCCCTCGTCTCCACTGAAGGGGATATTTGACAATTGAGTCATTGATATATCTTTGAACATAAAATCAGTATTAATTTGTGATAAAATATCACATTTCTATTTCATTCTATTTATTAGTTATCGTGCAAAATTCGTTTTCCTTTAAGGCAATAAAGTGGCTTAAAGAATGTTAATTATGCGTAGGAGGATTTTGTGTTTACGAATTGATACTTAGCACGTTTTAGAACAAACTTCCATAGGCGACGGAAGCGGAGTGGACGGGGGGACACGTCCCCCCTAAATTTTAGGAGGAGGGGACACTCTCCTCCACCCCTCCAACAAAGAAAGAGAGAAGGAAAGAAAGGGAGGAAGAAAGGAAGGAAGAAGAAAGGAAGGAAGAAGAAAGAAGAAAGAAAGAAAGAAAGAAAGAAAGAAAGAAAGAAAGAAAGAAAGAAAGAAAGAAAGAAAGAAAGAAAGAAAGAAAGAAAGAAAGAAAGAAAGAAAGGAAGGAAGAAAGGAAGAAAGAAAGAAAGAAAGAAAGAAAGAGAGAAAGAAAGAAAGAATGAATGAAAGAAAGAAAGAAAGAAAGAAAGAAAGAAAGAAAGAAAGAAAGAAAGAAAGAAAGAAAGAAAGAAAGAAAGAAAGAAAGAAAGAAAGAAAGAAAGAAAAAAGAAAGAAAGAAAGAAAAGAAGAAAGGAAAAGTAAAGAGATAACAAGTAAACTGAACAGCTAAAACAAGAAATATCAAAACCTATATAGGACAGTAAAAAATGGCAGTTTTTACTTTGGAAAATACACAAATTTTATTTAATTTTTTCTTATTTATTCAAATATAGTTAATCAGGATGACAAAATCAATTAAAAAATTGTTTTACATCATGGTCCTGACATTAAAATCATAAATACATGTAAATCGATAATCAATTTGAAATGAGATAAAAATCAAAGTAATATCTGGAAATTTGTGCTTAAAAGTGATACATTGCAATACAGGAAAAGTAACAATATGTTATATAAAAAAATAAAGTAAATGTAATAAAAATCAAGTAATTATGAACGAATTAAAGTATACGATTCGGAGATGAAGTATATGAATTAATGGCTACATAATATATAAAAATCGATAAAAAAGCTGCACATCAGGGTTTTAGAATTAATTTCTTGTATTTGATTTAAACTCACTCTTAATGGGATTTTGTTTAGAAAAACTTGACGTCCAAAAAAAGAAAAGTTTTCGCACCAAAATGAAGGAGAGTTAAATCAATCTCTCCCTCATAATTAGAACCCAATTTCAATAAACAACTTGGCGGTGACTCTACACCTATGCTTTCCAGGGCGAACGGGATATATTTATTACCCTTCGTAATGCAATAATGCAGTAATCCAAGTGTTACCGTTTCAAGTCAGTATATCACTTATTTCAATCTCGCTCCTAGATAGCATCGATTGTTTAGTTAAATGACCATTCTGTTCATCGTTTTAAAAATTACTTAGAATCCGAGCTAAGTGCTAAGTTAGTGGTGGGCGCATGGGCGAGGATCGGCCGAGGCAGGTGCGCGCGCCTGCCCAATCGCCTAACCCTAGCTTAAACAAATTCCAATCCTATCAACTAGAAACTTTCACTACACAGTGGCGTAACAGACCGATCGTGTTCATTCATATTCATGGGGGGGGGGGGCGCCATTTTTCGAAAAGTACACAAGGGCACCAAAATTAGGTAGGGTCCACGGGGTGCAAAACTATGCCTCCAAGATTTATATACCATTAATTGCCATGATATTAGGCCTATTCACTGGATATTAATTCCAGAGATAATCAAAACACACCTTGCGCCAAGAAATGTCTTCCGGAACAGCTGGATCCTCAGTCGAGGTCCTCTTGCCAGCAGCCATTTCGGCCCATTATCCTCGATGTGGCAGGAGGCGGGCCAGCAGCATCAAGACAAGATGCCACCTCTGGCTTTATATCTGTTCCAAATCCAGGCTGAGGACCTTGTAGCAATAGCTTCCTGTTGTTGGTTATTCCCATATCCTCTGCAGCGATCTCTACTGGTGAGTAGACTAGTAGTCTACCTTCCATCCCCTCTCCTTACATAAGCTAAGTCCGGCATACTTTGACGTCTTGTACTCAAGGGCTTTCTTAATGTTCTCCTCCCATGGCACAGTCAGCTCAAAGAGAATGACCGACTTGGACTGCTTCGACCAGACTACCAGATCTGGTCGCATGTTGGTATGCGACCAGATCTGGTAGTCTGGTCGAAACTGGGAAAGGTCATCTGCTCATCCAAGTCTGAGGCCAACTGCCAGTCCCTTGCTAGACAAAGGAACCTACTTGTGAGTAGTCTAGCTTTCCTGTTGGCTCTAGTACTTGTTCCAGCCTTCAAAAATGAGATCATCGCTGGAGCATTTAGTGGTTTTGTCTGGTTTGCTTTCTCAATAGTGATCTTTAGGGCATTGCTCAGTTTTTTCAAGATCTCATTGTGCCTCCATGTATACAAGCCTTTTACCAAAGACACCTGACAATTTGATAGAATGTGTCTGAGTGAACCCTTATATCCATATCTATGGCAATTCTCGGTCTTGGTCCACTTCTTCAGGTTGTGAGGAGATGGAAGAACGTCGTAGGTTGCTCGTAGCAAGAATCAAAAGGCCTGGTCACACCGCCCGAGCGTTGTTGGAGCGGTCGTGGAGCGGAGAGAAAAAATCATCACCGCTCGCTACCGTTCACCACCGTTTAACCAAAGTTGGCCTCCGTTAAGGCAACGCCGAATACGCTCGGCCACCGCTGATGGTCCCTCCTACCGCTCCGAAAGTTTTGAGCTGCTCAAAATATTGCGAGCGGTGAGGAGCGCGCAATTTTCCGCTCCAGCAAAGTTGACTACCGCTTTAACAACGCCCAGTCAAAGTTTGGCACCGCTAGACGAAAGTTCGTGAACGCTTGGGTCCGCTAGGCCAACGCAGAAATCTTGAACGCTGGACAACCGCTGCTTCGCCAGCGTTGCCCGGCCGGTGATTAAACGGTTCACAAACTTTGGTGGAGCGGTTGTATGTGTTTTCCGAGCGGACACGGGATTGCTGGAACGGTGCTGGGCGTTAAAGTAGCGATCCATTGCGGTGATGAACCTTGGTTTAGCGTTGGTATGGAGGTGTCGGAGCGGTACCAGAATTGGCTATAAATACGGGGAGAAATGAATGAGGAGCTCATTTGGAATCGAAATGGGCTGATAATCGATGTTTTTTGCATTTACATGAGAAACGTTTTGATTTCCGTGGATTTCCTTTTAAATTCTATCATCATCATTTCGCCCGTTGTCTATTAAGCTTTAAGTCGATACCAAATTTAGCCGCCCGTTTTTGCCCGTTTTTATGTTAGAGCCGATTTTACTTGAGACATCACCCCCAAAACCTGTTAAAAAACGGTCATTTTTATACCGTGCAGTCATCGCAGCGCACCGTGTGGGGTGTACATTGCCGTTCATTTTTTGCAATTTTGCACGGCGGGGACGATTCCCCTTCCACTCCATGAAATTCCCGGCATAATGTAAACAAAATGAAGGTTGATAACGCATATAAGGGCTACCCAGCCCTCTTCCAGAGATAAAAGTTACTTGTAGAATAATTTCAGCCAAAAACCCTCATCATGGTAAAACATTCGTTGTGTTCTTCGCGTTTTAACCAAGCCTACACAGCTTGGTAAAGCACGGTTAATATTTTTCAGATTTTAAAGTATTTTTTAATCTAATGATCATTTTGATGCCATAAAATTATTTTCAGGATCTCATACACACTTTTTAGGCATGTGAGAAGCAAAAACCAACATTCACTCTGATCAATCATAAAGTATACACATAACACAAAGTTTATATACTTCACATTGTTTAGCGTAATTTTTCTTTTCACAGATAGGTTTTAAGCAGCCAATCAGAATTTGGTATCAAAGTGACGTCATATGGGCTTTAAATTATGTTCAGTCGATTCTACGCCCAAAATTACCCTTAATCTACATGTTAAAGTAAAAATATAACACGGAAAATAAATTTTGGCGCTCTTTCAACTCATTCTGGCCCACTGTGCGACGGCCGCATGCGCAGAACTCCGCTCTATCAACGCTTGAGTCACCGCTAAACCAACGCTAAAGCTACGATGGCTTCTTCAGCGGTGCACCGCTAAGGCAACGCCCATGTTTTCGATTTTTTCCCCAATTTTGTGAGCGGTGACGAGCGTTGTCGAAATTCGACCCTCTCTCCCTACCGCTCCACGACCGCTCCAACAACGCTCGGGCGGTGTGACCAGGCCTTAAGTGTGACTGTTTCCATTTTCCAGTGTCTTTCCAGGATAGGGACCTTGGGAGCCGATCGATATTGTAACAACTGGTGAAATCCCCCAAACGTCGATAGCTGTGTTGCGGAATTGAAGGAATGAGAAAGGTATTTTTTAAAGCGGATTTGATGCTGTGTCGCCTTTAAAACGCAAATTACGGGCTTAGTGTAATAAGAATTAATACTTGGTGTTTAGCTGAAGCCTGAAATTATTACGTCTCAAAGATTTTTGTGTGTGTCGCACCACCTCCCCCGCCCCTTGCCCTGCAACTGCCTGTACGAAGTATATTTTTATAACACGCGTCTGGTTCCTTTTGAAAAAAAAAAAAAAATATCGGGAAGAGCAGGTGTAAAAAAAACATGAATTGATGCAATGGATAGACGCGGTCATGAAATGGCGTTTAATAGAGGTACTCGACCCCCTCCCTCCCTCCCCACACCTATATTCATCCCTTGTTAATGCAAATTGATATGTGTGGACAGGGGCAGTGTACTTCATTATAAAGGAAAGCCTAGATGCAATACTACTCATATTTCCCTCTTTTGTCCACTGGCATGCATGTAACGTGATTGCTTCAACGGCTCTTTTTAGCCCCATTAAGGGGTGGCATTCTTTTTCTTTATTCCGCTCTAGAGATAGAATTAAACGCACCCCAGATTTAATTTCATGGCGAGAATAAGAGCAAAGTGTAGTCTACTAGACGATTGCATTGTTTCTTTTTTATACTCCAACGTCTGTGTTTTAATTTTAAAAATGGAACGGAATACCCGGACGGAATAGTTGTTAAAGCAGACAATTTGGTGCATTTTTATTCCGAACAGTCATGATAAGTTGAGTAGGGTCATAGTTATTCTTCAATATGTTTCTGAAAAAAAGAGATTCAATAGTCAAATGCGTTTGGGGGAAAGAAGAAGAAACAAGTCCGTAAAAACAAGGCATTAAATCTCAGCAAATTCAGAATCCATGATGGTCTGAATATTAAAACTTGCATCTGGAGCTTTCCAAAAAGATTGGCGGATGAGAATGATTTAGGGGAGAAGGGTATCAAATACCAACAAAAACAGCCCTACACCCCTTTCCCATTTGCCACCTGATAATCGATAAAACTTCATTTTTTTAAAAATTTATTGCATGAATGACCTGTGTTTTTGATGACTGGGACTGTAAATTTGACGGATGACGCTAAGCATGCGTCAAACTGCGTTGCGTGAAAATCGACGTAAATGACTTTGGGGGAAAAATCGTTTTCTTTTCAGCCACATTTCCGATGACAAACAATAATGTATTGGTTGGCTCAGGTTCTTTCAACATGTTCAAGCATAGGAGAAGATAGGAGGTAGAAAGAACACAATAAAATATAAAAACGGAACTAAACCATGAGAACGGTATGCTATTCCTGCCAACTTTGTATTGTCACACTTATGTTGTATTATCTAATGATATCATGTCTGAATTAACTCATATTTTGAAGGGGTTATATGGTTATATGGCTCTTCTCTCCCACGTCGCCCCTACAAGGTCAGAATGAATGGTTATTCAAGTTTTTGTTTCGATGCGAGTACTATCATGTACACCGATGTGTGGTGAATATGAAGTGAATAATTGCATCCAGCTAGATTAATACAAAACTGAAACAAATTATTTCTCCACTGGCACACTCATATTGTTGTCATTATTTTTTCGAAACTACCCAAGAGGCGTTTAGTAGGGCTGGCTTAACAGAAAATGAAGGATACGTCAACATAAGCAGACTAACGTAATCATGTCTACAAAAAGCATGTTAATAAATTCCTTGCCTTATAAACAAACCCATCATTTTTTTTCAAAAATTGTAATAACATTTTTGCATCCTTATCAAATATTTATACTGCAAACATTAATTTTTTCTGGCATTATATTATCATCACGATTATTTCGTAATGTACAATAAGGTGCTTATTTTGAAAATTAAGAAACTTGAAACCTCAAATAGTATTAAGTCAATCATGTTTCCTCAGAGTAAAATATTGAAAGGC